>NW_025767344.1:0-633124 GCF_003918875.1 Haliotis rubra | reverse complement strand
GGTAAAACTTCCTCACATCATCTCATCATCCCAATTCAAATACCAACCGCAATATCTTTGAGAAACAGCCCCATACGTAGTGTCTCATCACGCTCAATTCCCTCGCCGATCCAAACCATCGACAAACGCGTGACATAAATATGCCATGACAAACAAGGCTGAAAACGCCCCTAAACTCACGTGCATCTGGATACATTTCAGTGTTGGAAAAATAATATTATGATCCCAACTTAGATATTTTACAGTCAAATACCGATTTTCACACACAGCTCGCACGTGTTCCCAGAATGGGGTGTATCGTATTTGATGTCACACCATGGCGATATCGACCCGATCGACGCTGAGGGCCTGATGGAACTCACTACCTTGTTTACTTCAGTGACATGACATCTGAGAATGGAACTGGCGTCACAGTCATCAGTATGAAAACAAACAACACTTCATAACATTACCTTTTTAAAAAGCCGCTGTGCAAGGCGATCTTAACGCGAATGTTATCGTAACCCCACACCGTACCAGGGATGCGCCGACATTCATGGCGCTGATGTTGTTTAGTCCTGATCTTTGAAGACTGGTGGGTCATCAAGGCCTATGGTCAAAGTGTTCGTTCTTTACACCAAATTGCAAGGTTCGGTTTTATCTGAGTGGTACAAGGTGTGAAGCTTCATTTCTGGTGTCACTATTTTCGATATACAGCTTAAATATTACTAAAAGTGGCTCACAGTCCTACTCGTTTACTCACTAAAACATATTATAGTCTCTATGAATCCTAACACCATGTACAAATCAAGCTGTAATGTCAGATACTCAGTTCACATAATGTTCTGCACAGGACACGACTCGGAGGAGCAGGAAGAAGTCGTGGGCTACGAAGGAGCTGGCGAATATGTTCTGAGACTTAACTACAACGTCTCCCTCGACCACGCCATCGCCATCATCGATGCCAGTGAGAACTGCCGACAGTTTGTACAATGGAAGTGCAAGGCCGCCTTGATTCACAACCCCAATGCCAATGGTGTCATCACTACCGGGTGGCGCAACAGGACTGGCGGAATTGCAGACTACTTTGGTGATGCCACTCCCGGAAGTGGTATGTGTACCTGTGGCATGACTGGGTCATGTGCAGACCCGACAAGGCATGCAACTGCGACAAGAACGACGAAGTCTGGAGGGAAGACTCCGGCTACCTGTCCTACAAGCCGGACCTGCCTGTCACTGAGTTCCTGGCGGGGGACACAGGTAAGAGTGTATAGTTTAGTCATTAGCCTCCTGTCATTGAATGCATTTGTTTTGTTATACCCCTTTGCTTATCCTATAAGCACAAGAAGTGAATATGTCATGCCGACCATTATTACAATAATAGAACTAGGTATATTTCCATATTGTGATATTTTCTATTCCAATCTTGATAATTTATGGAATCAAAAAAACTAAAAGCATATAATGAAAACAACGTAGCAGGGTGTAAGAATTTAGGTTAAAGTCCTTCAATCATTGAAGTCAACTTTTACAGTTTTGCCGAGAAGAGGCGATAATTGGGGGAATATAGGTCTTAACCGGCATGGTACTCGTACAAACATGCATCTACCCGTTCTTGATATGTTAATATCGATTCTGTAACTGATATATGTTTTTACCCCATCACCTGTAGGCCAATCTAAATGTGAACGTAAGGCTTTCTCACGAAGTAGCCATCAACAAGCCTTGTTTCGTATTATTTTTTATTTAGAAAGCAGAACACTACTCTACCATTTTCTGAATGAATACGAGTAAATGACACAACAATCATATTTGAGGGACGTTAGGCGGATTGGTCGACAATTGGAATACATCGGCCCGAGCTGCACCGCAGCACTGTAATTATAGGTTGAGACTGGACGAATAGAATCTGTATCAACACTAGATCACTGGAACTAACTTGTGGAGTATAAGAACTGTCGACAGGATCGTATCCATGTAATGCTGACACCAGTGTACATTTTACTCTCCTTTCATCACGAACAAATAATAGGTCATCAAGTGATAAATTCAGATTAGATTACCATTCTCTCTGTGGTTTTTACAATGTTTTGAAGAGATATTACAATTCGTTTGCAATATGGGTATTCATATTTCATTACGTCTGTAGTACACTACAATATTTATACTATTTGCGTTATAAATACATGTATTGCCATGGATGACACATTATTTATATATACTCAGATACCGTGTGCCTTATGACAATTATATCAGATTTACTCATGTCTTTGAGTATGTAACGTATTATTTAATGTTTTCTCAGTGTGACAACGTCAAGCTATGGCGGCCTCCGTGGCGTCCGCTTGTGCCTTCTCAGTAGAAGACTTTCAGTGCTAAAAGTTTGATTTGATCAAAATACCAATTCAGAGTTTAGGTACAGCATCGGTTCTGCTCACAGAACTGATTAGTCTAAAACTGATTTGTCAAAAGGTTCCTGAAATAATTTCAGTTTCAGCATAGATCTATTTGCTATTGCTCACATCAGCAAGCCTCTGCATCAACACATGCGATACATTCATAAAAAACATGTTTTCAAATGGTAGCTATTGACACAGTATTAACTGTTTTTCTGTAACAGCTGTTAAGAAATAGTTAATATGCCTTATTAATACATGAATATAATTAATACATCGTTTGTCTTCCAGGATAATGTTGCGCTTACTTTCAGCAAGAGACTATGTGCGGCCACGTGTTGTTGTAGTAGTAGCCCTGAATTATGCTGATCACAATACAAGATCCGGGAACACTAAACTCGGTTTCTTAGTCTTCTTTGACATGTATGCTCCGCATTCTAATTACTGAGATCAAAATGCATATTGTTGGTTAATATAGTTTGTCGATTGTTTCTTACAATTTAACACAAACCAATCAAAGTATTTGTCTAATTGCTTTGAGTATTTTTGGCGTAGATCAAAGTGCCGCTGTGAAACCTGCTTGAAGCATGGATATGTAACTGCATTGACATATCAATATATAACGGAATTGCGAACAGGTCATTGTATTTGGTTTACATCTGGTTTAAATTTGGGTTTTCAACTGAAGATTACATACATTAGAACTAGCGTTTATGTAGTAAACAAAATCAACAAATTTACCAAATGAAACATTTATTGAATTTGAGTGCGAAGGGTTTTATACAGCTTTCTAGGAATATTCTAGGAATTTCAGAGCGACGGCACATCCGTCTCAAACACATACAAAGGAAAGCCAATTTGTCCCCTGAAGGAGGCAACTGATTAGGAGATCAATGTGTGACTGCTGCGTCCCATTTGAACATATTCCTCACATTTCTACTTCAAAACATATTGAAAGTTTTAATGAGTCCTTGAATCATGTCATCTGAGCAAAAGGCTTGTTCCACATTTTCAAATCTTGGTAGAAAAGGCTGAATTTTACTTAAACTTTGTTAAATGTAAACATCAAAGGTTGGCACTACAGGAACATTGCTACATAATGGTAAATGCTGACTTTTGGAAGTGATCAGTCTTGCCATACAGTCTTTAGTACATCACTCGTAATCTTGATGAACTGACGAAAATATGAACATAGTTACATGCCCGACGTAGAACATAACCCTCTTTCAAACTGTAGAGACATGCATGGACTGCCTAGTAGGTCACATAAAGTACGTATTGTGTGTACGTTGGCAGTATGCTTGTTGCACAAGTGGAAACTCTACAATAAGTCATCCATGAAGAAGTAATTATTTGTAGGCTTGTAATCGGATTGTTGGGTTTACACACTGCAACAACTAGCAAGTTGTGTCAATAATGAGTCTTGTCGAGTGACATCAAAACATACAGAAACTTCCTTTAAACGCATATTTCGAATCAGTGGTCTAGTTAATTTAATACGAAAGCTTCATAAATTGTTTTGATATTTTCATAGGTGGAATGATGGAGGGAGGATATAAAACAATCGGACCTTTGTTCTGTTGGGGCGTACTTACCTAGACACCGGCTGTCAGTTTCCCAGCCAATCAGCGATCAGAAGACTCAGAAAACATCACGTGACATAACCTCGGACCGCTCATAATCTAGGCTACAATAACAAAACACATGATCACAATCACTTCTAGGTAATGGGCGCTCCGAGGCATAGTCACGTGGTGTCAAAATTTTTGTATGATTAAATTTTAGAATTTGTATCAAAATCACAAGAAATTTGTGTATGTATTTTCGGTTAGGACAGCACGTGTAGTCTGTAAAAGCTATTTCAGATACGATATTGGTGAGTATCTAGATGCGTTCAGAATAGTTCTAGGCGCTGTAGGTCTGATACAAATATGCCCTATTTCTTAGACTCCCTCATACAATGTTGCTTTTTTCGATATCCTCAGGCGGCGATGACGAGGCCGGATACGCAACAGTTGGCAGAATTCTTTGCACAGGCGTTGCAACCTGACATGCGCAGGTGATACTTCCGACTCAGATCAGTAAAGGGCATTATTAAGTTTTACGTTTTGCACAAACTTTAATTCATTCTTGCATGTTACACACTCGCCTCAACTTCCTGCATGAAGATTATTATCATGCGCAGACGCGATGTGACTATGCATGTCTGTGGCGACATTTCTGCTTCAATGGCATATATTCTTCTATAGGTGACGACGGAACCGAGGCGGGCGCCTTTAAGGTCGGCCCTGTGGAATGCTACGGGACTTCCTCCGCGGATGTCAGCGATACCTAATCGACCATTCTTGATCTGTTTCTCTCTTTCTTCGCAGCTGATGCTCTTTGCTACATTTGAGTTAAAACTGTTTTCTTAACTAGGTCTTATTTTGTTCCCTTTACGTGCTATTAATTTGGAATGGAGACTGTCCAGTTGATAGGGAGCTTATGGTGTAAGATATGGAGTCTGCTTCTTGCAGAGCGGAAAGGATTGCAGTTTGCAAGACGAGAGATTCCATATGTTGTTGAAACATGTTGACTGTTGATGTTATTTTTGTTACTGTAAACTTTGTCTATCTAAATATATCGATGTTGCAAAGTTAAATAACGTTTTTGTCTTAATGATTGTGTCTGACATGGTGTGCCATCCATTTCACGTCGCTGCTGAGCATGCGGGAGTTAGGGTTTCGTTAAATGACGTGTCAGCTTATCTGGACGGAAGATATGTTAACCTAAGAGCACATTTTAGTCCGGATAGAATAAGTTGCATACTCCGAGAACTTGAGTTCCCTAAGAATGTATATCTTTTCACAGGGAACTGCACCTCCTAGAAACCTCCACCGATATACCGCTAGACATGCACGAATATAACAATAAAACAAAGTTGAAGGAGAAAACTTGGTAATATCATCAACAACATCAGTTACAGTGGACCAGTGTCACAGTTTAGTTAACAACAATAACATCTTAATCAGGCACACCGGCACACCCATCTATCGATGTTATTGCTTTTTTTCTCCTGAAATAGGCCATGTATTCTTGGTGTACCTGCTGGGTGGATAGGTTTAAGCTTCATAAAACATACAGCTAAAACACGATGAGCTGGAGTGGTACAACACTATTGATCTACTACAAAATGACTTCAACAGTAGAACAAAAACCTCGTATGGTAGCGATTGCCTTTGGCTGAGAATGCTGTTGCAAACTAATTTACGGATTACGGAACATATTTGTCCGGACAAGTATCTGGTCTCCGTGGTCTCTGCAAGTGTTTGGTCCATTCACTGTCGGGGCTCTATGTCAAAGAGGTCAAGTTCAGTGCATTGATTTTGGGTCTTATCTGTATGACTGCCAGGAGTGTAAAGTGTTAAAATACAAATATCAGTCTGAAAAGTATATTGCTCCATCATTTATGTTCAAAGTGAATGAGAACTACTGAGTTCAGTCAATGAATAATGACGTATGTGCGCTTTATGCATGGCAGAGTATTCCAGGAAGCAAAACCATTGATAATTTTCATCAGTTCTTAAATAACATGTAGTTTCTTTTCTCTAGGCTAACACTTTTCATTACAATTCTTGTTGCAATGCAACAATTTTGTTCTGTGACCCGATGCTGAGTAAGATATAAGGATAATATCGATTGCTAGTAGAAGAAATAACCATAGTAATAACCAATTGCTATAGAGGTTTGGAAATACTTTAATTCCTTTGGTAGTTTGCAAGTGAACAGTGAGAAGAAATGAACGAAACACCAAGAATGGACAGCATCGTAAATAAATATAAGCTTAAGAAAACAGTGCTTCAGTTCTATGCTAAATGTGTAGCCATCCCCGACCTCAAGAATCGAGTGTTTTGGGATATTTATAATATATTAACATCAACCTTTATAACTAACAAAAAGTATTTCACAAACTTACGCAGATGCTCCAAGAGACAAAAGTTTCACCATGTTGACAAAGGACACAATATTGTGTCTGCATACCCGAAAATAAACTAGAAATGCTTCCTAAGCACAATAGAAGGGCCGAACTCTTTGTATTCCTGCTTGCTAATCCACATCTCCTTTAAGGCGGAGAGAGAAGCCACAATACACCCACCAATCCACGTAAAGTACTTTCTCTCCGGGGGAGCAAGAACCTTGATCTCCATATTTGGGGCAAGAGCTGCAATCTCCTGTATTCTGTTGGTGAAACCAGGGAACATGGTGTTACCTCCCGAGAGGACAATGCTGGCATATAACCCCGAACGGTCCTCACTGTCGCACTTCATTATGGATTTGTTTGCAATTTCATGAATGCCATCTGTATCAATGCCCATATAAGCTGGTTGGAAGAGAGCTTCTGGACAGCGAAACCTCTGAGTATCAATAGTGAGGACTTGA
The DNA here is from genome assembly GCF_003918875.1 of Haliotis rubra. NCBI lineage: Eukaryota > Metazoa > Mollusca > Gastropoda > Lepetellida > Haliotidae > Haliotis > Haliotis rubra. The sequence goes on along the minus strand of NW_025767344.1, from coordinate 626,330 downwards.
CCATTTGGTAGCTCGTAATTCTCTCGCAGGGAGGAAGAAGAAAATGCAGCAGTCATCTCCTGTCTGAAATCGAGTGCTACGTAGGCCAGTTTCTCCTTGATGTCACTTGCAATAATTCTGTCTGAGGTGGTGGTGAAGAAGAGCCCACGCTCCATCATCATCTTCATCATGTAGTCTGTTAGCCCATACCCTGCGAGATCTGACTTCAGAACGGCGTGGGGAACAGCATAACCATTCCTGACCGGAACAGAGCAGGTAACGCCATAACCAGAGTCAAGAGCAAGACCGGTGGTTCTACCAGAAGCATAGATATACAGAACAGCCTGATTTCCCAAACACATAGATGGGGTGTTGAAGGTCTCAAACATGATCTGGGTCGTCTTTTCACGGTTAGCCGTTTGGTTTGGTTAATGACTCTGTCATGAGGAGAGGGTGTTCGTCTGGGGCAACGGAGAGTTTGTTGTAGAAGGTGTGATGCCAGAGTCTTTCCATGTCGTCCCAGTTAGTGACGATGCCATTTTCAATGGGATACTTGAGGGTTAGGATACCGCTCCTCAGTTGGGCATCTTCGGCAAAGTAGACGTCTTTCGGTCCAGCTATCCCTCCCTAGAATCAAGCATGTATTCTGAAAACGATTCTTCTTGACTGTAGTGTTGTTTCTATTATAAGTTATATGATGTATGATCTATTATAAGTTACAAGAATGCAGTTAAATTTCATAGGTATAATACATTTTGAATCGAAGGTTGAAACCTAAAATGAACTTCTGGCATGATATAGATAAATGTACGTACTTGTCTTGGGTAGCCGACGACGGAGGGGAATACAATTTTGGGGGCGTCGTCACCAGAAAACCCCGCCTTGCACATACCAGATCCATTGTCAATAACCAACGATGCAATATCATCATCACACATTTCGACAGCAAAGCACAGCACGTATCGCGTCTACTCCACTAAGCGAGGAACTGAACAACGTTTCATCCACTTGAGGCTATATATTTATATGGCAACCGAGATAATAAAACCTCTGGTATGGTGAGCGGTAAAACATCCTTATAAGGTCATGAATACAGAAGCAGTATTCACGTTTTCAGAAGTGGATGCAATCGCCTCAGTTAATTCAAGTGTATGTGTCACCTTTCCACTAAATTCACAGGCTGCTGTTACATTTCAGTACATGCATGTCTCATAACATGTTTCATGTGCCATGAATACTGGACATTTCACTATATGCCATGTCTATATATGTCAATGTTTTTTAATGAATATCAGTTAATCATTATACGTACTTCGCCTGATATATTGTTCTTTAGTATATACACTACATCTTGATATCAATGCTGTTGTGCTGACCATATGTACTAGTCATACAGTGATTGTGGTATACCATAATCATGTGTAATTCACGTGTATTCATACAATGTGTGGGTTTGAAGCACTACCCATGTCTGTTTCATTGCTGAATGTATCATGTATTCGGTTTCTTGGTGTCTGGCAAGGGCACCTGCTCCATCTGTATGTTTCTGTTAAGTGCACAGGAGACGACGAGGTTGAGTGAGTGAGTGAATTAATATTTAACGTCACATCGGCAATATTTCAGCCATATCGTGACGACAAAAAGTTATGTGCTAAGAAGACATATATCAATATACTTTATAAAAACTTGTCAGCGAAGGACAGTATAACGACTAGAGTATCACAAATTAATTGAAACTAGTTTGCGTTCAGTGTAAATGCTAAATCATTTCAAAACAACACAATATATTATCGGGATATAGAATGCCAGCAACTGAAGGTAGATCACCTTGCAAGGGACCATAAGGACTTAAATTACTCTTGCTACCTGCATGGGCCCAAGCTGGATTTACATCATCCCTTCAGCTGTTGGCGAATTTTGAGCAATTTAGCCATAATTTAAAACTACAAACATTCTACGATTAAAATTCTGGCAATGATCAACATACATTGAATGTTGTGGTCTTACGACCGACGAGGTTGATATATATATATATATATGGTAAAGTGAGTTGTTAGGTAAGCATTAGAGTACAAGCAGTGGGAGAAATATTTCTGAAATGCTCCAAGAAGATTGTTTAGAAATATAGACTAACCTCGGGAGTGAAAACTCCGTTAATCCACACTCGAATTTCATAACAAATCCAACCTCGTTCCTCTATGCTATCCTTCTGCAATCAAATTGTATATCGGACGTAACCTTACATAGACGTCGTTCATTATACTATGCGAAAAGTGTCTGATTCGAAGACGGAAGCTTTTTACCTCTTTAAGATACACAATTTTAATGAGTATCATCAAATATATACTGCTGTTTGTGTACACTTGACGCAGCCGTAGTCATCAATCACAATATGACACACGTGTTATGCTCAATGTTTGATATCAATAGATTGGTAATGTTTGATATCAACAGATTGGTAATGATTGATATCAAGAGATTGGTAATGTTTGATATCAACAGATTGGTAATGTTTGATATCATAGATTGATAATGTTTGATATCAATAGATTGGAAATGTTTGAAAACAATAGATTTGTAATGTTTGATATCAATAGATTGGTAATGTTTGATATCAATAGATTGCCATTTTGGTAATGTTTAATATCAGTAGATTGGTAATGTTTAATAACAATAGATTGGTAATGTTTGATATCAATAGATTGGTAATGTTTGATATCAATAGATTGGTAATGTTTGATATCAACAGATTGGTAATGTTTGATATCAATAGATTGGTAATGATTGACATCATAGATTGGTAATGTTTGATATCAACAGATTGGTAATGATTGATATCAATCGATTGGTAATGATTGATATCAATAGATTGGTAATGTTTGATATCAACAGATTGGTAATGATTGATATTAAGAGATTGGTAATGTTTGATATCAACAGATTGGTAATGATTGATATCAATAGATTGGTAATGATTGATAACATAGATTGGTAATGTTTCATATCAACAGATTTGTACTGATTGATATCAATAGATTAGTAATGTTTGATATCAACAGATTGGTAATGATTGATATCAATAGATTGGTAATGATTGATATCATACATTGGCAATGTTTGATATCAACAGATTGGTAATGATTGACATCATAGATCGGTAATGTTTGATATCAACAGATTGGTAATGATTGATATCAATAGATTGGTAATGTTTGATATCAACAGATTGGTAATGATTGATATCATACATTGACAATGTTTGATATCAACAGATTGGTAATGTTTGATATCATAGATTGATAATGTTTGATATCAATAGATTGGAAATGTTTGATATCAATAGATTTGTAATGTTTGATATCAATAGATTGGTAATGTTGAATATCAATAGATTGCCATTTTGATAATGTATAATATCAGTAGATTGGTAATGTTTGATAACAATAGATTGGTAATGATTGACATCGTAGATTGGTAATGTTTGATATCAACAGATTGGTAATGATTGATATCAATAGGTTGGTAATGTTTGATATCAACAGATTGGTAATGATTGATATCCAGAGATTGGTAATGATTGATATCAACAGATTGGTAATGATTGATAACATGGATTGGTAATGTTTCATATCAACAGATTTGTACTGATTGATATCAATAGATAAGTAATGTTTGATATCAACAGATTGGTAATGATTGATATCAATAGATTGGTAATGATTGATATCATACATTGGCAATATTTGATATCAACAGATTGATAATGTTTGATATCAATAGATTGGAAATGTTTAATATCATAGATTGATAATGTTTGATATCAATAGATTGGTAATGTTTGATATCATAGATTGATAATGTTTGATGTCAACAGATTGGTAATGTTTGATATCATCGATTGATAATGTTTGGCGTCAATAGATTGGAAATGTTTGATATCAATAGATTTGTAATGTTTGATATCAATAGATTGGTAATGTTGAATATCAATAGATTGCCATTTTGGTAATGTTTAATATCAGTAGATTGGTAATGTTTGATGACAATAGATTGGTAATATTTGATATCAATAGATTGGTAATGTTTGATATCAATAGATTGGTAATGTTTGATATCAATAGATTGGTAATGTTTGATATCAATAGATTGGTAATTATTGATATCAATAGATTGGTAATGTTTGATACATGTATCAGTATGTGAATGTTTTCCTTGACAAAATGCTTAAAGAGGAACCCTACTATAGGATGTACACGGGTAAAATACGATGTAAAACAATAGCGTGTCCTGCATACATCACCAATCGAGACATCGTTACCTGAACAGGGGCAGAGGGCAAGCCTATATTAGGGAAACTCGTCGAAGATGACGTGGTGTGATTCCCACAAACACAGGTTTCATATGTGATATCTTGTAACTGGCCATGATGATGCTGTAAACCTTCCTCATATATAGTTCAAGCAACAATATATTCCCTCATATTGCATTCATTGTTATATGGCGAAGAATTTACACGACGTCTATAGGAACTACTTGACAATGCGTCTGGGCATTGTAATGATGTACTTACTGGACTACACTTGTATAATATATCTGACCCAACCTTTTCAGGTTTACTTTTTGTCTAGGATAATTGTAATACCTAGACTTCATTGTCGGGAAATTAGCTTGGGAACGCAACACCTTCAAATACCCAACAAAAGCATCTATTAGTGGCCAGTCTATATTCGGTGCATTTCATGAGTGCTTTTACATTTTATGATAAAACATCTGCAAAACTACAACTTTGGAAATTAACATATTCTGACAATCGTGAATTAAGAATGACATAATCATTCATCAGTGAAATACCCCCAATAAAGGCCGTTATTTATACCCCCGATGCTCTCCTAGTTCGTGGTCCAACGTTGAATTGGCACTTCTTTAAACAATACTTACAATGCTGCTAATCTACACTGCTGAGGATCCATTACAATATGGAAGGGGCGGTGGGGTAGCCTAGTGGTTAAAGCGTTGGCTCGTCACGCCGAAGACCCGGGTTCGATTCCCCTGATTGGGCACAATGTGTTAAGCCCATTTCTGGTGTCCCCCGCCGTGATATTGCTGGAATATTGCTAAAAGCGGCGTAAAACTAAACTCAGTCAGTACAATAGGGAAAGATCAATGTGTATCATCACTAAGTCAGACTTTAGTATTCTCGGTATGGAGTAAAATCCACAAAATGGGTTGTTTCGTCCTATTTTATAGGGCGGTGGGGTAGCCTAGTGGTTAAAGCGTTGGCTCGTCAAGCCGAAGACCCGGGTTCGAATTCCCACATGGGTACAATGTGTGAAGCCCATTTCTGGTGTCCCCCGCCTTGATGTTGCTGGAATATTGCCAAAAGCGGCGAAAAACCAAACTCAGTCAGTCAGTCCTATTTTATAAAGTCACAATTATTTATATAGTATTAAGGGAATATGAGAACTATGATACTTGAATAGAAGATGTTTTGAGTCAGTCAGATGTATACACCAATATCCCACCATATTCCTATGCCTCACACTATGTCTGTTAATTTGATTCCGACGTTACTTATGGACATGAGAGATGTGATGAAGTAAGATACCTGTAATGTTATCGGAATTACCGGAATGCACAAAGGGAAAGCGGGGAGACATAATTTGAATAAATCCAGTCCGTCAAAGACAGAAATCCTCCAAATTATGGCTCCACTACATGACTAGTTAGTTGCTGCCCCCACTGACATCAGCGCGCTTAAACAAATGTACCGCCAAAACTCTGTTTCAAAGATTAACCATATTCCTTATACATTACAGCAAGAGCTTTCATTCACAGGAAGTATTCGAAACACGTGCCAATAACAGGTCAAACGATTTGCTTGGTCGTTTTTCAGTATCAGACAACAGCCGCTATCCTTCATAACAAACTTAAGGAAAAGAGAAAGTACTAGAATTTGTACTTTGCTAAGAAAGTGTAATCCCACACATAACATATGTTGCGTTTGACCACTCTCTAAATGGCATTGTGTCATCAAAACTTAAGGAAAGACTTCATTACTTGATCGTTAGGGCTTTTGTTACAAGAAGCGACAAAACCCTTTACACATTCATCACAGTCCATTGTGCAATTGTGTCTATGTCGTGAGCAGATATTTGCTTCAGCAGCATATATAGGGTCAGAGGTTAAGAGCAGTTTGTTAGCGAAAGTGCTGAGCAAACAATATTCCAAAACATGGACTTCTCATTGATAGCTTTCATGTAACGAAACACACACAGGAACACCACAGGACCCACTCTCTGGTTCAGGCCTATTCCACCCCATACCATGATGCTTGCACCTCCCCATGAGTCTCTTTCCATAACACATTGGTCTGAGTAACGCTGGCCACGTCGTCGCCATATTCTTGTTCTGCCATCTGCATTTGATACGCAGTACCGACTCTCATCTGTGAACAGAACAGTTCTCCATCGCCTGTATCTCCAGTTTTGGTGTTGTTGGGCAAACTGTAGACATTCACGCCGATGACGAGGGGTTAGGATAGGTCCACGGTAAGGTCTGCGGCAATGGAGGTTCAAGCTGTTAAGACGTCGGCGTACTGTATTAGTACTGATTGGTCTTCCGTGTGTTCCCAGTGTCTGGCGTGATGTTTCGGATGCCTGCATGAAGGGATTCTGTACATGCTGTCACACAACATGGCGGTTTTGTCGTCTTGTGGTCACCCTTGGTCTGCCAGTACGGGGGCGATCAATTGTGGTGTTGGTGTTTGATGATTTTAAGAGGGGGTGGGGTATTTTGTTCTGAGAGTTGGAGGGGCAGCAATTTGTACATAAAAATGTGTTTAATTTATAACTTTATGCTTGGACATTATGGGGAGGTGGTGTCATTAATTTTGTACATACATTTAAGGAGGGGTCACTCTCATTTTACATGCTTCTCCATAAAAATCATCATCATCGGCACCGTATGAACCAGGAGTTTGTATTTTGGGGACGAGTGCGACCAAACGTACCTAAAGTCGACTTTTGTAGGGAGATTTGCGAAAATTACGTGTTGTGCAATAAACGCAAAATGCATGTGCGGAAAGGGTATAAAACCATTGCATGCGACAGGTGGGCGCGTGACATTACAGAAAACCACAAAAGAAATGTCACGTTTAAGTTCAGCAGAACGAGAGAGGGCTATAGGAATGCTACAGTTTGGGGCTACAACTGGTCAGGTTGCTGCAACGTTTGGTTGCTCCATAGTTACTGTCAGGAACCTTCGCCAACGCTTCAATCAGTCTGGTCACACATCGGACAGGCCACGGACAGGCAGACCCCGGGTAACAACAGCAGCGGAGGACCGACATCTGAGAACGTTGCATTTGCGGAACCGCTTCCTGATGGTGGCGGCATCTTCGGCTACGGCACTCGGTCACCCCGTGAGTCGATGGACAGTAACAAGAAGACTTCGTGCCCATGGTATCAGATGTTATCGACCACATTGGGGTACGCTGCGAACGGATAGACAACGCCAGTTGAGACTACGCTGGGCCAGACAGGTCAGACGTTGGCAGCTACGTTACTGGCGTAGGGTACTGTTTTCTGACGAAAGCAGATTCTGTCTATCGAGGCCCGACTGCGGAGTATACAGGAGGAGAGGTGAAAGAACAGCTCGTTGTTGTGTACAGGAGTCGGAGCCGTATGGTGGCGGTAGCGTCATGGTCTGGGGTGCCATATGCGGTGACCAGAGGACTGACCTTGTCGTCAACGGTGATTAAACTGCACAACGGTATATCGATGAGGTGCCGAGGCCCGTGGTCCTGCCATTCATACAGCAACAGCCACAGGGAGTCGTATTCCAACACGACAACGCTCTCCCACACGTTGCTAGGACTGTACAGAACTTTCTGAACGCCAACAACGTCAACGTTTTGCCATGGCCAGCTCGCTCCCTGACTTGTCACCTATCGAACATTTATGGGATCAACTCGATAGACAGATTCGGGGAAGACAGAATCCGCCAATTACAAGACAGGAGCTGGCACAGGCCCTCGTCGAAGAATGGAGGCGTATCCCTGCTGACGTCATCAGACGCTTGACCACTTCAGTCTTGAGACGTGTTAATTCATGCATCCAGGCCAGGGGTGGACAAACTCGTTATTAGAGGATTCTCATTATTTCTGTTTCCTGTGTTGCAATCGTTAGGAAAATCTCTTATTTTCAGCCCATGTGTACAATTTAATGTGTACAATTTCGGTTGAATAGTTTGTTTTGATTTCGAAATTCTGTGTTTAACACGTGTGTAAATGATTTGTTAAAAGAGTAAACCGTTTACTTTTCACTTCGTTGTTGTTGCTTTTGAATATAATCAATATCAAAGAAGAGAAAGTTTCTGTTGCACGTCAGTATTTCAATGGTTCTGTCATTTATTTTTATATTGATTGGTTGATTGTTGTTAAACGTCGCTCTCAGCAATATTCCAGCTATATGACGGCGGTCTGTAAATAATCGAATCTGGACCAGACAATCGACAGCATGAGCATCGTACTACTCAATTAGGATACGATGGCATGTGTCAACCAGGTCAGCGAGCCTGACCATCCGATTCCTTTAATCGCCTTTTGCGACAAGCATAGGTTACTGAAGACCAATTCTAACTCGGATCTTCACGTTTTTTTTATCAAATCCATTTTTAGACACTGGGTTATAGTGTTCTACAAATCAAAGAAAACATACTATGGATGATATGTAAATGCCACCACTGTGGACAGTGCCAGTATCACTATTAAAGGCTGAGTAACAGTGAGTATACGCCGAGCTGAGAGTTATGTTAACAAGTGGATCCGTACTACCTGAGGGTCTGTGTCTCCTCAGGCTACTGATCCTCGCTCGCGACAACACTGCAGTCGGAGTCACAGGTTTGACAGATGATAATATTTATGACGTCACTATTGCTGGGGATTTCTTAGGCAATTGAACACTATGAGGAGTGTAAAACCCGTGGATCGAATGCCCGAGACCATGAGGGTTTATTTTCTGACTTAAAAACCGAAGCAAAAATCTTAAACAAACATTGTCAACTACTTCATGTTTCCAACACTCTCCGTAAACCGTCGGAAACGGACGAAATATATATCTTGCTAACGTTCAAGCTCTGGACAATGAGAGGCGATTGTTGTTGAACATTGCACTTGCATAGTGCATGCATAGTGCATGGGCTTATGTAGCCAATATATTTTCCGATGAAAGTGCATGTTAATTGTTGGAACCACTGATAATTGTAAGCAGTATTGCATATGGATTCAGGAAAAATCATGGTTCCATTTTTTCTGATGATTAGAAGTGTCATTCTGGGGTAACTGAACATCGGTACTGTCGTAAGAAATGCCAACATGAAATCGTCAGGATTCTGAGACGTGTAATTGTACACCTCGAAAAACGTGTCTAATGAACACGTTAGTTTCTCAGTAACTTAGTGACAAATGATTAATGTGAAAACATCCACACATCTCAAGGCAGACTATTTTATTGGAACAACATTTACAGTATGCAGATATGCGGGTGTACATGAAAGGCTCCGAGTAAATACAACTTTCCAGTTAAATTCAGAGGGTAACATAAGACGAAAAAGTACATATCGTGTCCCTAAGCAGTTAATGTACATGAGTTACATTGATACCACTGCATTCGGTATTACTTGCTTTAATTCAACTTGGGACACTACTTTTTGAGCAGACTTGGGCCTCAAAACTTTGTGTGCACAATGGATCGGCCCGTCTCAAAGTATTCCTGCCTGCTAATGCTCACATCTTTGAAGTTGGACTTGGAGGCGAGCATGGCACCCCCTAGCCAGGTGGAGTATTCCCTCTCTGGAGGAGCTATGATATTTATAGTGGTCGCTGATGGAGCAAGGGCTGTCAGTTCCTTCCTCATCCTGTCAGCCATACCAGGGAACATGGTGCTGCCACCCGAGAGAACGACGTTGGCATATAAATCTTTGCGGATGCCAGCGTCACACTTCATGATTGAATTGTATGTTGCCGTATGGATGCCCGGCTGGACACTACCAATAAATGATGGCTTGAAGTGAACCTCTGGACAACGGATCCTCTCTTTATCCACCGTGATTAATTCCCCGTCCGGAAGTTCGTAGCTCCCCTTCAAAGTGGTGGAAGATGCCAGTTCCTGCTCATAGTTGAGGGCCACGTACAACTGGCTTTTCTTGATTTCTTCCATGATCATTCGCTCGAAGGATTGACCCCGTTCTTTAAGTAACTTCATCAAGAGGTCACTGACATCAATACCAGCGATATCAACCCTGCTGGCGCCAGCAGCAACAACTCTACCATCAACGATAGGGACAGTATCGGTCACACCGGCCCCTGAGTCGACCACTAAGCCTGTAGTACGACCAGAAGCGTGCAACGACAGAGCAGCTTGATTGGCCAAATACATTGATGGGACGTTGAAGGTTTCAAACATAATCTGGGCCATAGTTTCTCGGTTAACCCCGGGGCTGAGGGAAGCCTCTGTCAAGAGCACGGGATGTTCTTCGGGAGCAACGTGGAGCTCGTTATCGAAAGTGTGACGCCATATCACCTCCATGTCTTCCCAGTTTGTAGCTATGCCGTGACTGACAGGGTAGTTTAGTGTGAGAATTCCTTGACGGCTAATAGCATCTTTACCAACAAAGGTCTCTTGCTGCATACCGCTACGAAATCCCTGAAAAAAACATATTTTAATGGACTCTGCGTAATTATCACATGTGTAATTAAAGGAGAGGTGTACACGAAACCGTCACATTTATTCTTATACGAAACAAAATAGCTTTTCTTTAATAAGTTAGTATCATTGTTTGACAATATGCATTCATTTTTTATTACAATGAAAGTATAACCCTCATTAAGAGCGCTGAAATGTTATGCCATTATGTGGCCTTTGTTTGCTGAGCTAAATAGGCCAGAGTTACTGCCCTTCGATTATGACGTAATTTGTGCCACTTGATTTTAGACTGGTCTCCTGTCTAGTCCCAAATCAAAAGATAACAATACTAAAATTAATCACGTGAAAACTTTGTGAAAATACGAAAGAAGCGTAAGAATTGAAAATGTAAGCAGAAGGACAGATAGATCGTGTGTATTTTATTCATAACCTCATTGTGACCAAGGGAAATGAGGAGAAGTACTATCGTCGGTGTGCGTGAGTTTGCGTCAGTCATGGCGTCACACTTTCAGAACCTATAATGTTGTGATGCATCTAAGAAATCATCGGAATACACCTATGCCATTTAACTATGCCATTTAACTATGCTACGATGCCTTTCCCATGCATGTTCTATAACTAATGAGCAAGTTTATGCAACATCTAGGCCATCGGATACACAGTATACAATCTGATAAATTTCGTTAGACGTCATACAATTTGGTTACGTGGTAGCACTTTTTGTGCAAAGTATACGTCATCACAGTGTAGAACTGACCACATAGCCAGCAGTCGGCCAGGCAACAGGTGGATTAATACAGTAGCCTGCGCATCGAACCACAAGAACCACACCTATACCTGCACCACGTGAAATGGGTCTAATAGGGTCTAACGTCATTCGTGCAACAATGACGTCATTTCCAAGGGACATAAGCCATGGTGTGTTTATTGTGGACATGGAACTCTCGGTTAATGTGGAAAATATTAATCGATATAACGCAAAAAGTAAATCAGTTTCTTCTGATATATGTATGGGTTTGGCTAAGAGACTGCTTGACAAAAAAGTGTATTTTCGTGTAAACTTGCCCTTTAAGTTTGAAAAAGTGACAAAACCCCATTTCCATAACCATAGTTCATTGTACAATTCTACTTCTTCCATAATCACGTGTTTATGACTGACCTTGAAATAGTGATAAAGTTGATTGTATCATACCCCAAACACATGTTAGTCAATTGTTGAAACGTCTTGGCCAAATTCTATAGTTCTAATTTCTGTGTAGAACGTCCAACTCGAATGCGTAACGAAAACCAGATCAACGAAGAAGGGAGGATAGCTGGTGCCCATTGGGATTCCTTCATCTTTCCTCGATGTCCTTTACCCTAATTTCACGGTGTGAGGTGAGGTGAGGTGAAATTGGGTTTAACGTCGTGCTGGAGAATATTTCGCTCATATGACGACGTGCATGCGTGTGTATGTGTATGTGCGGCTGCTTGTACTAGCCCAGACTGAAGCTGGTTTTATAGTGCTAGCCCACCATGCCGCAGTGAGGCATGAATACCCCACTCAGGCACATTATACTGACTCCGAGCCGACCAGTCCTTGTTGTACCCATTAATGCCGAGCGCCAGACAAGGACCATCAAGTACCATATTTTAACGTCTTTTGGTATGACGCGGTCGGGGATCGAACTCGCGACCTTCCGCTCTCCGGGCGGACGCTGTAACCACTACACCACGGAGGCGATCAGTTTCACGGTGTAATGTATGAGGGAGTTCAGCATTTCTTTAGACTTGAGACTTTTTAGCCAAAAAATGTATACCGGGACTCCCTATTATCGCAAATAAAACATTGGCAAAGCGGAAATATCACGGCCCGCATCGGCTGTTTTCATATGCAACTTACGTAAAATAAATTCACCGCTCTTGAAAAATTAATTTATTTCATTGGGATGTCCTGTCTAATTGTAGAAATATCAAAGTATCTATCTTTGCAGTAAGTTCTGGAACATTTTGAAATTAGTATGACCCCTACCGCCACAGCATCTTCCACAAATCAAAACTTACTTCGTCAAGAGTAATCATGCTACAACTGCAAGGGCATTTGCATATTTTCCGTTTTAAATATATAGGTGGTCGGGGGATTAATTAGTGGGAAGCCAGTGGTGAGGCAGGTGATGAGAAGGCAGGGTGGGTTGAGTGGATAATTATTAGTGGATTAAGTGGTTGTAAGCTGATGGGATGTAATAGCCCTGATCCATGATAATAGAGGGGTTAAAACGGCGTATTTGTAATGCCTCAGCAGGTTTAGGCTGAGTGTAATTAATTAATCCCCCCCACCACCTTGGCTTCTGCCTAATTAACTTACAGTCACTAATTGTCATGATAATCCCACTCATCTCATTCATGTTATCTAAGCTCATCATCATGCTATTGTAGCTCATCATGTACCTTTCTGTCATGCTTTGTTTCCCCACCTTTGTTACTGTTATCTTTTTATCTTATCTTGTATATAAACTGGTGTACTCCTTCATTCCCCAATGTGCTTGAAAACGGTATAAGAATCTATATCGAAACGTCAAAATAAAGAAAGTTGATCATCCATAAAGTCTTGTCACCCCTACGGAAACAATGATTGCTAGGCAAAATTGATATGTGCACTAGTGCACATATTGAAAATATGACATGACTTATGTTCCAACATATGGATAATAAAAAGTTCAATTACACATACTAATTGATAATAATAATAATTAGTGCATCAATATTGCGCTAAATCCACATAGACAGCATGCTTATAGCGCAGACAGTTGGTTATTACCCCGGATAACCCAAGCTGTCTGTAAAGCACTAGAAGGTTATAGTCACATGACTTATCCCACCGGGTACCCATTTTCTACTAAGTAAACAAAGACATTCTTTTATAACCTCACTTGCCTAAGGTGAGACCACATGTATCACATGTGCTGCTACTACACTTTGGTTCCCTTGACACATTTAGTGAGTCCAATAAATTAAATTAAAGCATTTACCTGGTATCTGGCGCGGCCAACAACATTTTCGAAGATAGCCATGGGTACTTTGCCACCGGCGAACCCGGCCTTACACAAAAGAGATCCGTTGTCAAGAACGACGGCAGTCATCTTCACAGACAAGAATGAGAACGAATCGTTCCTTGTTGCATGCAATCTGAATGGTTCTACGTTCATACAGAAGTTATATTAATATTATAAGACGAAAAACAGAGGCAAAATAAGGCAATATAGATGCACATCTTTCATAGTCTTTTAATTGTTGTTCATGACTCTCATTGTATAAATGCATAATGACTTATATTTATGTTTCTATGGTATGTAGAAAGGCGTATCGTTAATGCAGATGATTTATGTCTGATATTCGTTTCATCTGAAATCACACTCTCATTACATTTCCATCCTAATGGAATTACGAATGTACTTTCTTGTACATAACCCTTAATCTACTGAGGGGTTGTACAGTTTGAAATAACGCATACAGTTCACTCCTGAATGGGAGGATACGTTTCTCATATGTGTGAAGCTATTGTACCTAAACAGCGAATCGTGTAAGGGGGTGACGTCCTCATTGAGAGATATCATTCTGACCTACTTGACAAACAAAGATTTACTGTAGACGTTTTTTAAAGGGATCTATGACCCGCAAACCTGTTAAGGTAACCCTTAAATTAGGTTTAGATCGTTGTTATGTTTTGTGAAATAATCATTATCCTACATTTATGACTTACTGACTCGACACAGTAAAACAATCAGCTCACTTGACGCCAGGCTGTGTTCACATACCTCCGCATAACATCAAGTAATTTCCACAACATATTTCAGTATTATGCCATTCCGACTTTTTGGTTTCGAACTCTGGCGCAGTCAAATCAGGAGAGTGCATGTACAGCTCTAGCCACGCCAGCGAGACATTGACGGTTATGTGTCAGCAACACTAACGACAGGCCATTGCCCAGTGCAGGCTTTGGAGACATTATCGTTAGTCAATTTCAGGGTCCTGCTATGAGCAGCAAATCCTGATATTGTTATCACGGTAATTTGCCATCTGTCAAGATTTACAGGTGCGCACTACCCTGTCATCATCCCGACTGATATTGGGAAGTTATTGTTCAAGCCACGTGTTCTAATATGACCTTCAGATGTCTAGAGGCTCTGGATACATACTTGACCATATGGCCTCACTCCGATAGAACGGTGTGCTGAGGAGTTGTGATTAATGCCAACAGTCCCACCCAGAGGAACGACGTTTCTCTTCATTCATTGTCATGACAACAACACTGAAATTGCACTAATCATTGAAGTTGGAACCGACAGAATTTTTAAGTAATTGTATTTTACCAATTGTTAAAGTACTTAGCAGGAACAAAACAGTATCATTTGTGGCTCCATAAAGGTTGTGTCAGTTCAGAATTACCGCAGAACTGACTGTAAAATGAATATATCATTTACAGCTGAATTCCATATTCTTAATTCTTACTAGTTGATCACATAGGACTGAGAAGAAACACTTACATCTAAATTTATCCAAATATTTCAAGAAATATTTGGGGACAATATTAATATACTCAGCAGCAAACAAAACGTCAGTACGAAGTCAAAATTAGATAGGCACTGTAATCAAACCATTACAGAAATTGACATAATAAACGGATCAAAACATTGTTGGTGTACAATATCTTGACACACCCATGAATAACTCACACAATGAATAGCACAATTTCAAGACATTACGTGAACGTTTGCAGTCCATTCAGACTCTCGACTTCAGTATCTAGTGTGACCACCACGAGTGGCAATAACTGCAGCACAGCGTCTATGCATGGAGTGCACCAATCGATTGATGAAGGCCATTGGCACCTGGAACCACACTCTGAGAAAGGCCTGGCGCAATAAATCGGCTGTGTTCGGCCTTGGTATGACATTATTCAGTTTCCTCTGAATTTGATGCCAAAGATGTTCAATTGGGTGTAAATCAGGACTAAGGGCTTGCCACTGCATAATGTTGACACCGTTCTGCTGTAGGAAGTCCCGTGTAGCTCTGGCAGTATGGGTCCGTGTCTTATCATGCTGGAAAATGTTGTTCCGGTGACGTGCGAAATGTGGTATGACGTGGGTTCTCAGAGCTTGGTCGATGTTGCGTACTGCTGTCATGCCGCCTACTCTCCCTGGAGGTTCTGGAACACCACAGGACCCACTCTCTGGTTCAGGCCTATTCCACCCCATACCATGATGTTTGCACCTCCCCATGAGTCTCTTTCCCTAACACATTGGTCTGAGTAACGCTGGCCATGTTTCGGATGCCTGCATGAAGGGATTCTGTACATGCTGTCGCACAACATGGCGGTTTTGTTGTCTTGTGGTCACCCTTGGTCTGCCAGTACGGGGGCGATCATTTGTGGTGTTGGTGGCCCAGAAACGTTGCTGCATCCTGTAGATGGTCCGAACGTTGACCTGAAGTGATTGGCAACGGCTTGTGCAGTGTGACAAGCTTCAAGTCTTCCTAGCGCCTGCTTCCTCTGAGCTGTCGTGAGTCGCGGCATCCTGCTGACGTTGTACTGTGAATGTTTCAACCATGTCTGGGGGTGCATTATAGGGCTGGTCCTTGTGAACAGCACGTGCAGTATGAGCTGCATGATAAACATGGAGAACACTGTACCATTTCCGAGGTCAGGTTGCGTTTTTGAGGCCATTTCCTGGATGACATTCTGAGTTTGGAGATGAATGTCTTTGTTCAGGTAAAGTTGGAGATGTTGTCAAAACTATACAATCAAAACATTAAATGAGTTTATAGTTATCCGTTTCTGCGAAGGAAAATTCCAAACTGACGTCTCTTTTGCTGCTTATTATATAACGCATAAATTGACTTCATTTCTTCGTACGTATAAATTTGTCTCACGCAAGAAGCAATTATGTATTTTCTACAATATGATATGAACTCAGTTTTGTGTGATTACTCAAAGAGATGTTTGGAATAGTTAAGTCTATACATCCTCCCTGACATTGACATCAGAGAGATACTAAAACAGGGGGGAAGGAACGGGAGAATCTGAAAGAAGTGGTAGTACAATCCTTCTAAATTTACAAAAATGTAGTTATACGCACACCATTGCCCTCTACTGGATCTTAACCGAAGCATCGTAATACCATAACAACACTGTTCTACAATGAACCACACTGCCACATAACGCTTGTTCAGATACTCGTTGAAGTAATTCGTTGTAGGATTAATGTTGCAGCCACAGTATACTGTTTCAGTATTCCCTGGTTTCGTACCTATATATATTTGACCTATTGATTGCCATTTACAATGCGACCATGAAGGTTTCATGTACATTACAGTTTTCGGATTAACACGTTAAGTTGGATATTTGGAGATGATTAGTGATTCATTCTGTACTCAACTCATTTCACAAACATTGCAGTGTTTCTCAGTGTCAGCGCTTCTCATATAATGTATTCACAAATTACATGTATCGTATTCATGGTCTTAGAGATCTATAGAGTGATGACTGAGCATGAATCCACATGTGCATTTCATACATACCTTAATTTTCTTCATAGATATGCCCACTGGCAAATATTGTGTCCTTAACACCCGTGAAGAACTGGGTTAGAACTGGTCTTCAGCAACCCATGATTATCGCAAGAGGCAACTGACGGGATCGGATGGTCAGACTCGCTGGCTCGATACATGTCATCGTACAATCCGAGTTGCATAGTTCGATGCTCATGCTGTTGAACAGTGGATTGTCTGGTTCACACTCGATTATTTACAGACCGCCGACATATAGCTGGAATATTGTTGAGTGCGGCGTTGAACAAAAACACTGTCGTTCAGCGTCAGAGTCAGGAACAAGAAGAGCACATGACCGGAGCACAAGGAAAATGTAGTTTTGCGCACAGAACAACTGGAAGATTTTGATCATTGCCATTAAGTCATGTCAAAAATAGTTTTTAAAACCGTTAACAGATTCACAGTAACTTGAAAACACCCGAAGCAATGCGAGCGTGCTCCTGCCCATTGAAAACAGTGTTTTGTGGTGGCATGCATGATTTAGTAACGGGTGGTTACGCCCGAGCATACAAACAGGCAAAATATCTCTTACAGAAAAGTTTCGGAACAAATTCAATATATACTACTCACACTTTGATAAGGATCACGAAAAGTCACAACTTTACTTAAACGTAGATTTTTAATTTGAACTTGTATCCATTTAAAACTAGATAAATAATAATATGGCAACCCCTCTTTAGGCAAACAGCCACTTTAATCAAACCTTATGCACTTGATACATGAGTAACCATAAAAATGTTTTTTTATGGCATCGATCAACCATTTTGCAAATCATGGACTGAGCCATTGACAAACAAACAACACATGTCAATAACGGGTATGGGATCCACAAGATGCAATGACATACTGAAACCTAGGATCATTGCTTACAATCAGCTTACTAGGTATTTAAACCAAATTTGACCCCACAGAATAGTTTTTTTGTTGAATCCATGATTTGATCCTTAGCAAAGTGTGAATAGTATAGCTACAACATACACTGAGAAAGAGATCCAGTGGCTACAAATAGCCTGAAGATTGACATAGTTTGAACGAATATTTAAATTAATAACAACGCGGTTGAAAAGTACATGGAAGATTTTGAACACACCAAAAGTACGGAAACTTTACAGAAAAAGGTTGATGACGCGTCCTGACTTACAATACACAAGAAACGCAAGGAATTTTGAAGGATTTGGCTCAGTTTGTGGAATAACATGTTCAGAAATGGGCTTCACGCATTGCCCTCATGTTGGGAATCGGACCAGGGTCTTCAGCATGACGACCGAACGCTTTAACCGTTAGGCTACCTCAGTGACACCAGGCGCGTAGCAAGCCAAGGTTTTTTGTGTAAACTCCATAGGTTGCAAAGCTTTATATTTAGATAGCATTGAGGGCTTGGCCAACATTTTTAGCACCAAATCATGTATAATGGTAGCTACGCCCCTGTCCACCATCTCTAAAAAGGCGAAGAATGGAAAAGGTCTAAAGACATGTTGCAGTCGCAGCTAGCATTAAGGTTCATTCATTCATATAGTTCTGTTCATGCCTCGCGTGCGATACCTGGTCCTGTGGAAGCGCTCGTTAAATCTTCAACATCATCGTCAACATGACCACGTGAAATACTTAATTTACCTTAAAAGGTAATCCCAGTGGAGAGGGCCCGATCGAGAACTGAAGATGCGAGGACCCAGGTTTGTTTTCGCTTACAATTATCTTGTTATCATATAGTATTTTAAGAGTTATGCTTCATTTGGCGTAATATTTAACTAATATGTTTCACCATAAAGTGGCATCTAATCACCATTTATCGCTGACGTCATGTTGGTGTATTTGCAAAGGATGCCACTTCGGTGCAGAATAAAATCACATGCAAACACATGGTATCAGTAATAGTTGACATGCTCCTAATACAGCCGGAATAGTACGATGAACTAACTTATATAATGAAGTGACTTCATATGAAGCGTTTTATAGTGTTTATTCAGCTACAGGTCAATAGAGGAT
Organism: Haliotis rubra; assembly: GCF_003918875.1. Lineage (NCBI taxonomy): Eukaryota > Metazoa > Mollusca > Gastropoda > Lepetellida > Haliotidae > Haliotis > Haliotis rubra. The sequence goes on along the minus strand of NW_025767344.1, from coordinate 607,077 downwards.
TTAGCTGATCCTAAATAATTTCAGTTTCATAGCATATGAAAAGCTTACTGGGTTAAGACAAGAATTAGGCTTCCCCATGGAGGGCAATGGTGCTCCCTGTCTTGCGGAGTTGTTTCTTTCTGTATTGGAATCTACATTTCCTCGGATTAGTTAAGTCAAACCAAGGTAATTTGGCCAGAAGGTAACTTCAAGTGAATCGATGATATGATATCGTTCAGAAACTATCCATCAGATACCACTGATTTACTCACCTGAACTAGAAAAGAAGCCTCATCTCCTTCTTATTCATTTACGCATCAGTGACAATAACCGAAATCCGCAATTCCATATTTTGAATTGAACCATATCTCCAATGTTTAGATTGTTTTAATGAGGAGTTTCCACGGCGGGAGCAAACACGCACACGTACACGCACACGCACACGCACACGTACACGCACACTATATCCCGCTGACGGGCATGGCGAGGCACATACGCTCCGAGCGGTCCCCTGTGATTACTGACAACATAATGCTAATTACGCAATGTTAGTTACCTATTAGGCCCACGGCACCGCAGGGGACGGAGTGTGTGGTAGACTTACCTTTCGATACTGTTATCACCTGCTCAACAAAGGTTCAGTGTTGACCATTCGTCTCTCTTCTCTGTCACTGTCGACAGGGATGTTTTCTTCAGGGGATGGACGCTGAACCAGGTGTTTATTTAGTCCGTTTCTAATCGTTATACTTCACTTACAAACTAACAGCAAAGACCGTATAATAGAATGATTTCTGTATGATGGGAGTATGGTGGGAGTATGATTTCAGTATGATGGGAGTATGATTTCATTATGATGGGAGAATGGTAGGGAATGATTTCAGTATGATGTGAGTATGACGGGAGTATGATTTCATTATGATGGGAGAATGGTAGGAGTATGATTTGAGTATGATGTGAGTATGGTAGGAGTATGATTTTAGCATGGTTGGAGTATGATTTCAGTATGATGTGAGTATGGTAGGAGTATGATTTCAGTATGATGGGAGAATGGTAGGAGTATGATTTCAGTATGATGTGAGTATGGTTGGAGTATGATTTCATTATGATGGGAGAATGGTAGGAGTATGATTTGAGTATGATGTGAGTATGGTAGGAGTATGATTTTAGCATGGTTGGAGTATGATTTCAGTATGATGTGAGTATGGTGGGACTATGATTTCAGTAGGGTTGGAGTATGATGTCAGTATGGTGGGAGTATGTTTTTCAGTATGATGTGAGTAGGGTGAGTATGATATGGAGCGAGCGTGATTTCAACAGATCGAAAGTTGTCTCCACAAAATTCATAAGGTGTCAGCAAACGTACTAGTAATTAAAACTCAAATCACACATCTCAAACATCCATTGTCTATTCCACATCTTCAGTTCAGTTAGCCCGTAGTAAATTCGTGACGTTCTTGGGGATTATTACTCCCCAGATCCTCAAAGTTTTACATTTTGAACGTTGATGCAAATCACATCATTCCTAAATTACGTAGTGTTTGCTATAAGAATACCTATGAGAGAGCTGTGAAACCCTCCACAAATACTAGTGTATTAGAATGTTCATAAGTGAGCTCCACTTTTTCATTTATTATGTGAATTATTTACTAAGTCTTGTAGATCTTAGTATCAAAAATAGAATGTCGTTGATCCAGAACTTAAGTGAGTGAGTTTAGTTTTACGTCGCACTCAGCAATATTCCAGCTATATGGCGGCGGTCTGTAAATAATCGAGCCTGGACCAGACAATCCAGTGATCAGCAGCATGAGCATCGATCTGCGCAACTGGGAACCGATGACATGTGTCAACCAAGTCAGCGAGCTCGAGCCTGACCACCCGATCCCGTTAGTCGCCTCATATCCAGAACTATATGTCAGCATATAATATTTACATTACGTTTGTATTTAGATATAGTATCCCCCTGCAATATATGTACTTAAACCATGGAAGGATACAAGGATGTTTCACTGTGTCCGCGTTCTGTCGACTATTCGTTATCTGCAATGGGATCAAATAGGCACCAACGTGGCGAGAACACGCTTTGGATTTTGGATTATGAAGGCCCTCTCAGAAGGTGGTGTTGGTTGATAACATGATTAAATAGTTTGTGTCCAAAACAAAATAGTAATACAAAACGTAATGGCTAGAGTTTGACAACAGGAAAAGTAGATTCCACCGATAGATTAAAGATGGTTCCTAATCAAAGTTGGAGTCGCGTAGCGAACAGGACAATGCACTATCCACAGGGCGGGTGTTTGTATATGGGTTTGGTATTATGTAACCGTAGATACTACGTCCCGTTAGCAATCATGAGAATGTCCCAACATCTAACTGTAATAGGTGCAAGCGCACATAAGAAAATGAAAAAATATATATTGCAACTTGAGGCAACGTGAATTGTAATGCAAAATGCTCTTCTGTACTGCGATCTTCACAAATAAAATGACAGCGCCTTATCTTTATACCTGCTTACACATTGGCACCTATATTAATGGCAATTCGGAGAGAAGCTGGTGCTAATGGTAATGCATGAAAATGATTATCCTGTGCTTGAACGCCAGGTCCTGATGGCTTTCCGCTTTATTTTACCCCTATAAGCTTCATACATTCTGTTTACGGAGATATTCAAGAATACGATGTTATCTGTCGTTTAGCTTCTGTTATTGCTAACGTGTATATACCTTCCAACATCTACCGAAGTATACAAAAGCTTATTTTTATCACTTTATTTGGAAAAAAACATATATTATTCAGAGAAACTGATAAATTATCGGGTTGTGTAGATATTCTTGACTGAATATTGCACATGTCCAACAATACACCGAGTGTGGCTTAGAAGCACTTTCTGTGAACAATGGATGGGCCTGACTCATCGTACTCCTGTTTGCTGATCCACATCTGCTGGAAGGTGGACAGAGAGGCAAGGATGGAGCCACCAATCCAGACGGAGTATTTCCTCTCTGGGGGAGCGATGATCTTGATCTTCATTGTTGCAGGAGCGAGAGCTGTGATCTCCTTCTGCATTCTGTCGGCGATACCAGGGAACATGGTGGTACCTCCTGAGAGAACAGTGTTAGCATATAAGTCTTTACGGATATCAACATCACACTTCATGATGGAGTTGTATGTTGTTTCGTGAATACCGGCTGATTCCATACCCAAAAAGGATGGCTGGAAGAGGGCCTCTGGACAACGGAACCTCTCGTTGCCAATAGTGATGACCTGACCATCGGGAAGCTCGTAGCTCTTCTCTAATGAAGACGAAGCAGCAGCAGTCTGCATTTCCTGCTCGAAGTCTAAAGCAATGTAAGCTAACTTTTCTTTGATGTCCCTGACGATTTCTCTTTCAGCGGTGGTTGTGAAGGAGTAACCACGCTCAGTCAGGATCTTCATCAGGTAATCAGTGAGATCACGGCCAGCAAGGTCCAATCTCATTATGGCATGAGGAAGGGCGTAACCTTCGTAGATCGGGACAGTGTGGCTGACACCATCACCAGAGTCCAACACAATACCTGTCGTACGACCAGAAGCGTACAGAGACAGAACAGCCTGGATGGCCACATACATAGCTGGAGAGTTGAAGGTCTCGAACATGATCTGGGTCATCTTTTCACGGTTGGCCTTGGGGTTAAGGGGAGCCTCTGTCAGGAGAACGGGATGCTCCTCTGGAGCCACACGGAGCTCGTTGTAGAAGGTGTGATGCCAGATCTTTTCCATGTCGTCCCAGTTGGTGACGATTCCGTGCTCAATCGGGTACTTGAGGGTGAGGATACCTCTCTTGGACTGTGCCTCGTCACCGACGTAGCTGTCTTTCTGTCCCATACCGACCATCACACCCTGGAAGCAAAGACATTGAAGCATTACATATAATAAAGATCTGAAACAAATGTAAAGCGGATATCTTAAATATCAATTCACGACAATGAAAGTAATGTAAGTATAGCATATGTAGCAAGGGATAAAAGGACAATATTCCATATACGTGTCTATCTCAGTTATATGTAATTGTAGAGGTCATTAAATTTCCAAGTCCCGTGATCGGAAGTTGGACGCTTTGTCCACATGACCAAAGAGGTTAATTACATAAACAGGCCGTTACGGTAAGGAACTATATGCCCTGATAATAATGCACGTGGAATATTGCACCCGACAGATAAGAAAAGATAAGAAAAGATATGTTGAACTACATGTTACAGCAAGTACATATCTCACATGAAAGAATGAATACATAAGGTGAAGTCTAATATCATAGGTAACTGTCCGACAGACAGTCCCACGGTGTTATGACTTAAGATCAATAGCCCAAGCAATGTCAGTTGTTCTTACAATGACTGGGATTCAGTAGCTAAATGTTCTGTTTCCGCTCACGTGTAAATGTCAATTACGGACAACACCTGTGTAAATACACCTATGTTATCATCTGAAACGACAGATCCTCACATCAATATACAACTCAAGGATTGGAGGATGCCCAGGCTGTAAAATCATTTATTCTTTTGAGGAATTACAGACAAAGATGTGTTTATCTGGTCAGTGTTATAGTTTACCTATTCTTAAACAATAATACTTTAACGTATAATGGTTTCTGTAAATAAAACGTTTCAATTACTGCGCTCTCCCAGTAGTTCAACCAATCTAGTTTGTGTCACAATAAACTGAGCCCCATTATGTTCCCCTAGGGTAGTGCCTGATCCCTGAAACATGTCTAGATACACCATCTCCATTTCGCAGGTGCTCCTTTTGAATTGTTAAGTAGTTGCATGTTTATATCAAAGTGACGTATTTTCAGAGACTAAATGATCGTCTTTAACCACTCCTAAACTATATGATATAACCATGTGATAATATCTGAACGTGTCTATATATTTGGAAAATGTTAACCAGTTCTAACACTTGGAAGATTTGCAATTTGATGGCAGAGTGGTTGGTCGGAGATATCATTATTACGTACTTGAAATGTTTACAAGCTTAATAACTTACCTGATGTCTGGGACGGCCGACGATGGAGGGGAAAACAGCTCTTGGGGCGTCATCGCCGGCGAACCCGGCCTTACACATGCCGGAGCCATTGTCAATAACTAACGCAGCAACGTCGTCATCCATAGTGTATGGGTATAAGCTGTAACAGTGAACACGGTAGTGACCCTCAGACGTCCTCTCGCTTCGCTAGCCGGCCCTTAAATAACGGACTGATTCTTGCCTTTCAACTATACCTGATTGACAGGTCACCGTATTAGGTCATGTCACGTGACCTGTACAAGATTTAAGTGCCAAACCTGAGAGGATTGATTGCTGTAATCCCCTTGCCACTAATGAAGCTGCCTGAAAATCTTGAGTCACCCTGACCCATCCTGCTGACTTGGTCGACCGCTCTCGCCCTGAGCGGTCCTCTGTGATCACTGACAATACAGTGCTGGTTACATAATCGTATTTACCTACAGCAGGGACTCTGGGGTGTATTACTTTCTGTACCCCCAGGGGACGGAGAGTGTTTGAGATGTAAGACAACAGCACATACTCAGGACAGGGTCATTATCGTCCTGGCAGCCATTCTTCACCCTTCAGTGTAGCCACCGGCGTTGTTAAGGAGTATATCAGTCATTTGAGGGCAAGGCTCTAAATCAAGGCGAACTAGGGTCAGTGCTATTGACAGCTCCGTTAAAACACAATAGCACTGAAATGTTGATTAAAGTTACACACTAACACATACGGGAAGCAATGCTCAAAGCAAAGTACAATATGAAATACCTGTGGCTAGCTAGATGTGACTATTGGGACGATGTAAATCGTACAACGACATATTTCCAAAGCGTGCATATGAATGAATATGTTTAGAAAAGTGTAACATTAGCTTAAGGTGATGTCTTTCAAATAGTGAGAAAATGGTAAGAAATTAATACTCTTAATGAGTGTTAAGGTGTGTAAACTTTTTATACAAAAACTTGTCTTTATTTAGATTTTCTTTTTAAAAATGGTAGACTGTTTTAGTAAGACAATAGGTCCCTGTGGTGAGTAGCAATACCACGGCTGTATATAGCGTTCATGCTGACTGCGGGCCGCGTGACGGCACTGTGACACTTTTACACTTATATTTCAATAATAATGTCATAACAATTCTCTTTTAACAAAGAAATATATCTGCCTGATGTTTGCCAAAAAGGATATTTAGTCTGTACAGGTTAAACGTAAATATTCATAAAAATCTATTTTCAGTAAAACAAAGCAATAATTTATACGCCATTTTGTAGATATGCCAAATCATATTTTCCAATGTAGATTAGTCCTGCAGCTAATTACTTTCTATTAACACTAAGAATGCTCAATAATTACTCAGTATTCCGTGTACACAAATGACTATTAGCAGGGGTCCATTCTGTTCGATGTTTGTAATTGAAGTCTTGATCTGCTGGTGAGGCATTATGTAAGTTTGGTAATGAAGAGAAAGGTAATCCGATTGTCACAGCTTACAGCTGGTGCCTGAGTTGGGCGGCTGGTTGGCTTGAGTGTGAAAGGGGATCAGTAACGCATTGACGCAATCACACATCCATTGTATACTTAACATTGTACTAACATGAGGTGAGGTGAAATGAAACCTAACTTCACCTTACAGATATAATCGATTCATTACAGCACTCCCAACCCACCAACTGGGATGTAAGAGATTATGACGTCCATCACCCTGCATGTAAGTTCCGACGGTGAAAAGGTCCCCACACTGTACACGCTTACACCGAAACTAACGGTATAACCAAAGTTAAGCATCATCTTATACCACTCAATAGAAATTAAGAACAATTCGATTCCTTCACATGTCGGAGAAATTGTAGTTACATGAAAGAATCCTGTGTCCTTAGCTTCCTTTTGGTAGTATATTTCTAGTTCGGGACTGCTCCCTGGTGAAGCGCTCTTTCTGTTCAACAGTTTTTTTCCGAAATCACTCTTAAAAGGGGATTTATCTACAGCAATCGAAGTTCAATAAGCACTTTCATTGTCTGCTACTTGATGATGAACATGCCCACAGCATTTACCCATGTACAACACTTACAGCGTCAACATTAGGCTGAGATTGACAACAGGCGAAACAGGATACAGTCGCTATGTGGTATTTACTAATGCAGGTCTCGATGATACAGCTGTGGTATTTACTAATGCAGGTCTCGATGATACAGCTGCGGCATTTACTAAAGAAGGTCTCGGTGATACAGCTGTGGTATCTACTAATGCAGGTCTCGATGATACAGCTGTGGCATTCACTCATACAGGTCTCGATGATACAACTGCAGTATCTACTAATGCAAGTCTCCATGATACAGCTGTGGTATTCACTCATACAGGTCTCGATGATACAGCTGTGGTATTGCTGAATGCAGGTCTCAATGATACAGCTGTGGTATTTACTAATGCAGGTCACGATGATACAGCTGTGGTATTTACTAATGCAGGTCTCGATGATACAGCTGTGATATTTACTAATGCAGGTCTCGATTATACAGCTGTGGTATTTACTAATGCAGGTCTCGATGATACAGCTGTGGTATCTACTAATGCAGGTCTCGATGATACAGCTGTGGCATTCACTCATACAGGTCTCGATGATACAACTGCAGTATCTACTAATGCAGGTCTCTGTGATACAGCTGTGGTATTCACTCATACAGGTCTCGATGATACAGCTGTGGTATTCACTCATACAGGTCCCGATGATACAGCTGCGGTATCTACTAATGCAGGTCTCGATGATACAGCTGCGGTATTGCTGAATGCAGGTCTCAATGATACAGCTGTGGTATTTACTAAAGCAGGTCTCGGTGATACAGCTGTGGTATCTACTAATGCAGGTCTCGATGATACAGCTGTGGCATTCACTCATACAAGTCCCGATGATACAGCTGCGGTATTTACTAATGCAGGTCTCGATGATACAGCCGTGGTATTTACTAATACAGGTCCAGATGATACAGCTGTGGTATTTACTGATGCAGGTATCGATGATACAGCTGTGGTATTTACTAATGCAGGTCTCGATGATACAGCTGTGGTATTTACTGATGCAGGTCTCAATGATACAGCTGTGGTATTTACTAATGCAGGTCTCGATGATACAGCTGTGATATTTACTTATGCAGGTCTCGATGATACAGCTGTGGTATTTACTAATGCAGGTCTCAATGATACAGCTGTGGTATTTACTGATACAAGTCTCGATGATACAGCTGTGGTATTTACTTATGCAGGGCTCAATGATACAGCTGTGGTATTTACTAATGCGGGTCTCAATGATACAGCTGTGATATTTACTAATGCAGGTCTCAGTGATACAGCTGTGGTATTTACTAATGCAGGTCTCGATGATTCAGCTGTGGTATTGCTCAGTTCAGGTCTCTGTGGTGCAGTCTTAATAAGGTCAAATGCAAGCCTTCGTGATACAGCTGTGACGCTGATTCCGACAGTGCTATGACACTTCCATGATATGGATGCACTGCAACCTGATATTGGCAAGTTCCTGTCGCGTGATGTGTTACTGGAGAAAGGTGTCAGGGCCAAGTATCTGAGACTCTGGATCAACATGGCAGCCATCGCAAATTTGTAATGTGATTGTTTCAAACAAAAGTCATAATAATGTTTATACATTCCCGACTGAGTGTATGAGTCACGTGATATCGTCTGGTGCGATATTATGCTGTTCTAGCATTGTTTCACATAATGTGCTCGTGATAGACTAAGGCTTAGTCTCTGAATATATATAATTTTGATAGTAACAAACAAGCCCATTTATATTGAAAAGGAGCCCTAGGGAGACCAGAGATTCAGAACCTGAGGAAATCTAGACTTGCTTTATTTAGGGCTTTAGCCGCGCAGAGAGGGCTTGGCAGTAGGGAAATTAATGTGGTTCAGGGACTGTGAGACAGACTATGCTCGTGACTACAGGCATTGTTTCACATAATGTGCTCGTGACTATCTACAAGCAACGTTTGCCATTATACGCACGTGACTATAGAATAGTGTACAGGGCAGTAGTCGTGGGCGGTTGTTGAATCACGCTGGTTAACTATACATATGCAAATAAAACACACGAAATATTTAATAGTGTGCTTTCTAGTGAAGGTCATACACAGTAAATCTAATCCCCAAACATGTCGGATCTGAGCAAACGTACGGGGCCTACACCGTGGAGGACACGGGGCCTCAGTGAATGCAACCATACCCTGTGTTTACTGTAGCCTCGCTAACACACACTTGTACTAGCCCGGGGGACTTCTCCCATAGACATTCCCCGAATACCTGTGTAGCCGACCGTAGTCACATGGGTGGGATGTGATCGTGGAGCATTCTCGAGCGTGCACTCTGTGTGTGTATGTGTGTGCGTGCGTGCGTGCCAGATGGACAGAGAGAGTGATGTATGTGATGAGAGTGAAGTATATGTCGTGCATGTGTGTGTGTGTGGTATGTTTGTGTGTGTGGTGGGTGTGAGGGTTGGTGACGTGCGAGGTAGTGATATGTGAGAGTTGGTAGTGTGTGTATGTCCTGTCTGTGGAGACATGCACATGGCGGGCATTCATTTGTACATCTAAGCGTGTGTATTTCGTATTGAAATTATGTTAATGTTGTTTATGGATAGCAGATGGGTCTGCTGTGTGTGTATGACATGAGACCTGTTTGTGTGTGCGTGCCTGCCAGAGTGCGTGCGTGTGTATGTGCGTGATATGTTGTTAAAATGTCAATCAAGGATGCGATGATTTTAATGTTTGCACAGTGGGTTTCAACTCATGCTACACGAGCCATATAGTTTTTACACTATGAGAAGATTATGCCGGAGACAATATGTTAATTCAAAATCCCAATTAGAAATATATTATTTATTGAAAATCGAAGCCTTTTTTCTAAAGGTTTGTACGAGCGCTTTACACTGTATTACCGTCTTTGTTCCTGTTACTAATCACTGAATCATATTCTCTTGTTCAGTCACATTTCAACTTGTACTGACTAAGGCGATAGTCACCAAGTGGTGTATTGCCGGCGTAAGTGACTCAAGCGTGTACCTGAACAGACATGAATGTTCTCCTGTCCTTTAATGTGTTCCGCTTCACTGAATCGTTTTAATCATTTGAATACTACAACAGTATTTGAATTGAACAAAAACTTGCTGCATCAGTAAAATATCCTTAAAAGGACATATCGAGAAGCGAGTGTACCGGGCACCCTGCCCGACGAGTTGAGGGACTATAATTAACCGTATTCAACTGGTATAAAAGGATGCACGGCTCAATGAACTTACATTGAGGGAAAGTGCGGATATGATATTAGGTGTATTCAGACTTCTCCCTGTACATTTCTCTTCCATACTTAGGTTGGGTTATTACTCTTAAGTTAAGTTGAAAAATTATCTAAATAAACTAATATCAGTTTTATCTGGGTTGAACAACAAGGAGAGTTCTATGGATATACACCTTCTTTCTTCTTCTCACATCATTTGCTTGATAACGGTGTTAGTAGCTACACCGAAACGTCGCTCCTATCATATTAAAGAAGGTGTATATCCATAGAACTCTCCTTGTTGTTCATCACACCACCTTCTAAATTCCACTTAAACAAGTATATCTTGGTTCTTTGGTTGGGGTATCTTGGGGATGCACAACCTTGAATTGTACATACAAAATCCGGATCACATTTCAAAGTTTGAATGAAGTTTACTTATGTTTTTGTACTTGAAGACGTAGTCGAACTTTCCCTGTCACTCTTTGAAGTTCACACTTCATTCCAATCAAGACGGAAACAATTCTCGACCACAAGTAACGTGTTCAGATGATCGCTGCGCATGCTCGGGAGCCGTTAAGTAAAATTATATAGGGGATTCCTCAGTTGAAACTATGTTGTGCACGTGTCGGATCGCCTCTGTACTAAAGTCTTAAATGATTACATACAGAAATTAATTTTCTAAGTGGTATCAAATTATGAAACATTTGCATTCATTCCTAAAGATACTCGCATATTTTCTCCGAAAATTCCTCCTAATTGCACCAAGAAATCATAGGTTTATCATATATATGGGTCCTTGTATTTGAATGCAGGATTAGTTTCATATCTTATCCCTATGTCAAATGACTCACCAGACTGAGACTGCGAAACGCTGACTTCCGGCTCAGTATTGATATCACTTTTTTAAAGTTGATTTGAATTTCGAGGATCTGATTTAAAACTTTCCTGCACACATATGTCCGTGTAATCACACATGTAGTGGGGCGGCGGGGTAGCCTAGCGTTCGCTAAAGCGTTCGCTCGTCACGCTGACGATCCGGGTTCGATTCCCCACATGGGTACAATGTGTGAAGCCCATTTCTACTGTCCCCCGCCGTGATATTGCTGGAATATTGCTAAAAGCGACATAAATCAAACTAAATCCCCAGATAGCATCGGACGTTGGCCCAACTCACGTTGGCAATGTTGGCAAATATTGCCAACGTTGGGCCAACGTCTGAATGCTCTGGGGATGCCGTGGGAAATATCGGGAATATCTGTGTCAATACTGTAATATTACTCAGCCTCTCCTCATTTTGAGGAAAACATATTTTCAGCCGCTTTGCGAGAACTTTAAGGCGTGGTTATCATAAGCCAATATATTACAGTTCAGTAGATGTCTAGTAAACCTGTTGCCATTGGATGCAGCGTTATCATTTTCAATATATCACGTTACACGCCTAAATACTCTATAATATACTAAGCAAAGTAATCGCCTGCAACTTCGGGTTTCCGATGGCGGTGGGGTAGCCTTGTGGTTAAAGCGTTCGCTCGTCACGCCGAAGGCCCGGGTTCGATTCCTCACATTGGTGCAATGTGTGAAGCCCATTTCTGGTGTCCCCCGCCGTGAAATTGCTGGAATATTGCTGCTAAAAGCGGCGTAAAACTCACTCACTCGGGTTTCCGGATCCAGTAGGTCCGGGTTACCGAGGTTGTACTGTATTGAACTGTGTGCATGTCACTGAGAAATGTCACATTCAATACTTTCACGTTGTACAAATACAGCGCAGATACCATAAATCGGAGTTAAGCAACCCTGGTTGCGCAGAGTATGACGTCTTTATAATTCAAGATTTGATTCGAAATATCAACAATAATTAGGCGTCAAGTAGACAGAGAAGGTAATCTGATTGTTAACCTTCTAGGGCTTCTCAGGCAGGATGCTCCCCAGGGAGAAGAGAATGAAGATGGATGCACAATGATCCACTGACCGTGGTGATAATGGCTTCAAAGCACTATGAGCAACCTCTTGTCGCCTTATTAAGGGAATTACTACTAGCATCAGTACACGTACAGACAGAAAAAGCATATATGGAGCAATTTTCCACCAATGCAACGTTGGCCTAGGGGAAACAATTGAAGTGAGTGTCTGCCATTGTGTGCAGTGTCCTATGTGTCGAGGTACAATGACAATCCATTAACTAATTTACAGAGCCTGATAACCTAGGACCCGTTTCACAAAGCTATCGTAGCGCTACGACTGTCGTACCTCCTATACTGTTACATGACTTACGACAGTCGTAGCGCTACGATAGCTTTGTGAAACGGGACCCTGAGCCATTATCACCCCCTACTAAAAGTATAATGGGTTTGCTGGGGACGACCTCTAACCCGGGTTCCCCACGGGGTCACTCGAATGTACGCCAGTCAGACCCACAAGATACTTGTATTCTACAGGCCCTATATGGTAATACTGTGCAACAGTGGCACTTGAACCTCCATCACGCCCTTGTAGCTGTCAGCGCTGACAAGCTCCACCCTTGTGTAACAAGTATCAGGCTGCAATATGCGTGTCAAGGAAACATTGATGTATGTTATGTTTCCTTCCTGATCTACTCTATAGTTAAACACTATGTCAGTTTCATACAGCAGTCATAATGATGGAAACTGACACATGTTCCTGTTTCTAACGTTTTATATATGATTCACTGTACGCGTAAAAACAAAAATGTCATAGAATAACTTTCTTATATTACGTCAGATATATTTCTTTGGTTGAGTTTTATCAGATGTATTTCAAATAAGAAAACTATTATATTAGATACACCAAGCTGTATGGTTTGATGCTAGGTTACCGCCAGATGTAAAAAGGCTGACCATGTGTGAAGCTGTATTCTGGAATTTTACCTGTATTTCCAGGGGCGTATGCAGCTTTATGAGAAAAGGGGGTGCACACTATTGAGAAAAGAAAAGAGGGGGTGCACACTTCATTTTCACCCGAGTTTCAATGGTCATTTTATAAACTTTCAGGACACACACACACACACACACACACACACGCACGCACACACACACACACACACACGCACACACACACACACACACACACACACACACACACCTCTCTGGATCCGCCTATGATTTCCCAATGCAGATATACGCGGAAAGACATATTTCCATGTATGCCTTAACATGCTGAACAAATGAAATCATGAATATTTTCGGAAAGACTTTTCTTTGCAGTGAAGACTGGCTTCCTATAAAATTGTACGGTATATGTACATAGTTTATGACCCCTAAACAAGTTTGCTCAATATGTTAATTGTTCAGTGTAATAGTATAATTATTAATGAAATGTAGTGAGGATAAACTGTTCACCAAATGTTTGTGATTGTTAAAAGATTGGGTCGAAATATTCGATATTTGTCAAAGTCCAATAAAATTGTTATGGCTGACAAAGACATCAGCCGACCCAACATCTTGCTTCAACCGACTATTGCAGAGTGCGGGCTTCTCTTGACATACAGTTAGTCGCATCTGTTGAATGTGGTCAATACCTGCGCGATTCTCGAACAGAGAGCCAACATGCCTACACTTAAATGGAAGTCAGAGCTGACTTCGCGGGACAGTATGTAACAAACATCGTAACATGTCGACGGGTGCTTTCTTGATACAAGTGACTTGAAATATGGACATGTCCACCCATCATGTGGATTCAACACCCTCAAGTGAGTAAAGGCAGTCTGAGTTGTATACTCCCCAGGAAGTTGAGAATCTTATATGACTCAACATTGATCAGTGTAGAGTTCTGATCATACATTGAGGCTTGGATACTTTTTTCCTGAGCTGACTGTGATATACTATTACGTTGCTGGGTGTGAATAACACAGCTAATGCCCAGCTACGATTGACAGCTTACGCTCTATTGCTATGAAAGATAACTTGAATCAAGTGGAACGTTGGCATTGCACCAATTTCCAAACAACTTGTAAAATGTTAAAGTAGAACATACAGAAGTGTAAAAGTATAATTATACATATTTATTCAAAAGATAACACAGTGAAAACAACAAAAATGTACATGAATGTTTACTGATGCGGCCTCCAACATCACATAGCTTCTGAGATTGCACGAACATTGTCGATATTGCCAGATTGTGTCCAAGAAGGATTTCCATGTCACCATGTAAAGTACGATATTGCAACAATAACTCAAATATCTCTAGAAACACTTTCTGTGTACAATGGATGGGCCGGACTCATCGTACTCCTGCTTACTGATCCACATCTGCTGGAAGGTGGACAGAGAGGCAAGGATGGAGCCACCAATCCAGACGGAGTATTTCCTCTCTGGGGGAGCGATGATCTTGATCTTCATTGTTGCAGGAGCAAGGGCTGTGATCTCCTTCTGCATTCTGTCAGCGATACCAGGGAACATAGTGGTACCTCCGGAGAGAACAGTGTTTGCATACAAGTCCTTACGGATATCAACATCACACTTCATGATGGAGTTGTATGTTGTTTCGTGGATACCGGCTGATTCCATACCCAAAAAGGATGGCTGGAAGAGGGCCTCTGGACAACGGAACCTCTCGTTGCCAATAGTGATGACCTGACCATCGGGAAGCTCGTAGCTCTTCTCCAATGAAGAGGAAGAGGCAGCAGTCTGCATTTCCTGCTCAAAGTCAAGTGCAACATAAGCCAGCTTCTCTTTGATGTCCCTGACGATTTCTCTTTCAGCGGTGGTGGTGAAGGAGTAACCACGTTCAGTCAGGATCTTCATCAGGTAATCAGTGAGATCGCGACCAGCAAGGTCCAACCTGAGAATAGCGTGAGGAAGGGCGTAACCCTCATAGATGGGAACAGTGTGGGTAACACCATCACCAGAGTCCAAAACAATACCTGTCGTACGACCAGAAGCGTACAGAGACAGAACAGCCTGGATGGCCACATACATAGCTGGAGAGTTGAAGGTCTCGAACATGATCTGGGTCATCTTTTCACGGTTGGCCTTGGGGTTAAGGGGAGCCTCTGTCAGTAGAACGGGATGCTCCTCTGGAGCCACACGGAGTTCGTTGTAGAAGGTGTGATGCCAGATCTTTTCCATGTCGTCCCAGTTGGTGACGATTCCGTGCTCAATCGGGTACTTGAGGGTGAGGATACCTCTCTTGGACTGAGCCTCGTCACCGACGTAGCTGTCTTTCTGTCCCATACCGACCATCACACCCTGGAAGAAATTCAGATTGAGATAACGTAAGAACATTTCGCTGGAGCGTTCAGATTGTATGCTATATCCATCCATGTGCATATTTCCTTTTCACCATAAAAAACGTTTCTCCACGGTGATCACAAACATAGCATCTTTGTCTTAAGCAAGTTTACAAGGCCTTTTATAGATACTAATTATAAAATTCTGTCATCAACATAACAGTGAAGCGTAAAATTCTAAATCAGGTTTCTGCCCTCGGTGTATGCTTATTTCTATACTTTTAGTATTAGTATCAAGATACTCAGAGACATGACTCAGAAATATGCAGTCTAAATATTTTAAACACATAATATGTTTGTCTTGAAACCATTTCCCCACATTCGTGGTTATAAGATATAATTATATATGCAATTTAGATATTACCCAAACATGACACATCTGATATATAAATGATAATGACAAAAATATAGAAATGTATGTCATTGGAAATACATAAAACAATATCCCCAACAAACCAGTCAAGTTGACCAACTGTATAACACAACATTTTGATAAGACGATGGCATAAGTGTATTACCTGATGACGGGGACGACCCACGATGGAGGGGAAAACAGCTCTTGGGGCGTCATCACCGGCGAACCCGGCTTTACACATGCCGGAGCCGTTGTCGATAACCAACGCAGCAACATCGTCGTCACACATATTGATAGAATAGTGTAGGAGCAAGTATCGTTCCTTGTTGCACGCCGGCTGAGGACTGAATGACTCTACATCTTCAACAGTTGTATTTATGTGGGCCGATCAAAGCACTTCTCGGAAACCAGCTACAAAACTTCCATATAAGGCAATATCATGCTGCATGTAGGGAGGCCCGTGGAGCGTGACAATAGCTGTGCGCGAGCGCGTCTTTCGAGGAGGGAGGGGCACGATGGGGAAAGCAGGTAGAACAGGTGACTCCTTTCAATGCAATGAACGTTTGCCACAGAAGGAGGAGTGTTGTAGTGACCTTGTTCATCTCCGAATTCAAACGTGTTTGCCATTGAGAGCCTTTACCTCAATAAAGTTTATGTGTTTATTCAAATATTTGATTTTTATGTATTACTTATATCTAAATGCACATTCTGTATAAATCTTAAAGTTATTGAGAATGCCTGTTATGTATCATGTGTTTATTTGCGTATCCATATTACAGCATTTTGTCTGATTATGCAACATCTACTATCCATGCCACCAGCTGCCCACAGTAACTGTGTTACATTATTTTCCCTTCCCTCAACCCTTTCCGCTAGGTAAAAGCCGAAACAAGGCTACACTTTCCGGTTCTGGTCAAAATATATTTATATATGATGTACTTGTTACTCTGTGAATCTGTATGCTTACTCTGCACCCTGTATATATATAGAGATATATATGACTGACAGATTCACGGGAAAAGAGTAAGCATACAAGCGTTAGTCTAACATCTGGCCGCTTGCACATATTATTTACACAGTTAACACATTGTGTTCATGTTTTCTTGATATGCCTTTCGAACTTACTATATCGAAGCATATGTGGTCACTGGTATTATCCCAGATGTGTAAGGACTATATTTATTAATGCTAGAAATGTACCTTATCATTGTCGTTATCATATAGCGAGTTAGACCGGCCCTTAACTGTGACCAACAAAAGCTAATGGTTGTCACACTAAGCCCTGCCATATATAGCGAGGTAGGTATCCGTGAGATTGCGTGAAACGGCGAACTGACGTTGTCACATGTTACAGCAGCTTGTCTCGTTGATATCGTTTATACAGGCTGTCACAGGTTAATTGTGTCACATACATATATTCGGTGTATAGACTCAGACAAATATATAGAATATTTTATCAGGAGTCAGCACAGAATATGTGCATCTAGACGTGCCTGGGAAAATTTGTATGTGAATGAGAGTGTACATTTGTGTGTACAAGTGTGAGAATGAAGACGTGTGTAAGCATGTGTGTACATGTGTACATGTGTGCTAGTATACTGAGATATTGATGAGTGTCGAAAATAAACAAACGCATGCACAAAATGTAGTTGGAATCGACTATCGAGAGATTTCTCATGTGTGTGAGTGTGCCTTCGGTGGTCATGTGTGTGAGTGTGCCTTCGGTGGTCATGTGTGTGAGTGTGCTTTGAGTGAGTATGTGTGTTTGAATGTTTAAATGTCCGTGTTTGTGCGCTCACACATGAGAGCATAAGTGTGTGTGTTGAGTGAATGTGTACTCCCTTTTAAATGAGTACAAAGCAAATACTACTTTACAGTATTTACGGCTGGCATACTGATGAAGACTGCGCGTGCATGTTTGTGTGTGTGTGTGTGCCTTCAACAAGTGCATTATTACGCTTCCTGTCTGTATGCTCGTTGATAATTAGAACTTCCCCTTGTCTAAAGCGACGCAGCCTCAGTAACAGATGAAGCCGGAACAAGATGCATGTTTTCGTCACGATATGATATTGCCGATGTTACGTTAAATATTAACGCACTCACACATACGTTAAGGGTTTCATCTGACGGAGCAGGTGATGCTGTGTATGTGGATGTCAAACATGAAGGGTGAGGTGAGGTGAGGTGAAATTGGGTTTAACGTCGTGCTGGAGAATATTTCCTTCATATGACGACGTGCATGCGTGTGTATGTGTATGTGCGGCTGCTTGTACTGGCCCAGACTTCAGCTGGTTTTATAGTGCTAGCCCACTGAGATACCATGCCGCAGTGAAGCATGAATACCCCACTCAGACACATTATACGACTCCGAGCCGAGCGCCAGGCAGGGACCAACAAGTACCATATTTTAACGTCTTTTGGTATGACGCGGTCGGGGATCGAACCTGCGACCTTCCGCTCTCCGGGCGGACGCTCTAACCACTACACCACGGAGGCGGTCCAAACATGAAGGGATAAGTGAAGAGAAAACAAACCTTTTAAAGCATATTTGAATTAGGTTTTGAGGTTACCTTTGTTTTGCCTTTTCATGTTTATAGATTTTTAGGAGGAGGGTCTAGCGAGTGTCTTTTAGGGGTTTGTTTGTGTTTGTTTGGTAGGATATTCATTAATTGATTCAACAACGACACAATTCAAATTATGTCTTCCAATCATGTTCAACATTAACACGATACACACATGTGATATACGTACTAATAAACTATCTGCCTATCAACACCATTAGCTTTCCTGCTGATTCATGGTTCTGAACGTGACCCCCCATGCATCTTCTCGGGGGGAGGTGGATTATCGATCAGACATTCACTATACATCGATATACCTTTGTTACGTCACACGGCATAACGTGTGTACCTCGAGTTGCAAACGCTAATAATCACCTTATAATTATCATTATTACGTGTACGACATAGCATATCGCTGTGGGGGTCTCATTGGTTACTTTCTTCTGAAACATGTGTGTGTGTTATCAGGAAATAATTTAAGGATCCGATATTCAGTTTCAGCAATCCTACCACATTATTATTCGAATACATTTCCAACAGTTAATAACACATTTTTTCAGTATTCTTTGTGACAAATCCCTCATAGACTCTCGGGGTGATGGTCTAGCCTAGTGCTTAGGGCGTTAATTTTTCACCCGAAAAACTAAACTCACTCATAGACTCTCATTCGTTGCTGGCTAGGGGCATGCTGGGTAATGGCACTGATCAATGGGTAATAGGTAACAGTATTTATGCAGCTTATTTCGTGGCAGATAGATAGACTGATGCAATACGGGTGATAACTGACTACGTCAGTCGGTCGATCAGCTGCTTATACTTTGACTGAGGGCCTATCTTCTCGTGTCTGTCGTGTCGTCTGTCTGTCTAGTTTATCCTTGTCAGTCAAACTTCGTACTATTGTCTTTGTATATGTATGTGTGTGTTTGTGTGTGTGTGTGTATGTCTCTCTTTCTTTCTCTCTCTGACTCGCTCACTTTCTTTCTCTCAAACGTTTGTCTAAGTTTCTATTGCGTTTATCCTTGTGTGTATAGATCTAAAAAAAGCAGCCTTAAAGTGAAGAATTCGATTGATTTACAAGAGTGCAGGGGTTACCTCCCTTATCGTTCAAGTTACGTAAGGCTGGCCATGGGTCTATGGCCTACTTATGTACCGAATAAGAAAATAAGTAGACTGGAAAGCAATCACACCGATTGTTATTCTGATGTATTTCCCATTATAACAATTACAAGGAATGTATTCAGTACTTTGGCCACATGGCGTATTTGTACAACTACACGACAGAATACAATTTAGTCACGTGTGGGACCTGGTATTAAATACATATTTTAGATATAATGCAACAGATTTAGTAACGTTCATATTTGTACTATTTAACAAATGTATCATACTTTGAGTAGCAATGACAGACTTGATTGGCAAACATCTACTCCTAAGAGATGAATATTTACTACAAACAAGTACTACATGAAGGTGATCTTCCCTACCACAACAACAATGAGGACTGATTGTATCTAAGTGACTTACACCATTCTCACACCTTTTCCTGTTTATAGCAAAATCGTGGAGTGATATTCTCATTTTACAGAAAGCTCTTCTCAGGTCTCTCATGAAGCGAACTTAACGTGCTTATAATATTACATTTTTTGTATGCATGAAAACACCTAGGTGGGCCTCAAAGACCCAGTGTATACCTTTGAAGGTTAACTATGAATGTATGGATTGGCTTCCTCGCTTGATAGACTAACGTTGAAGTTGCGTCTATCTTCTTGACCTGTCTGTTTATCCTGTTTATTTAACGTGTTTTTCGACACGTGTTCCATATGGAAAAATAATACAAAGGCGAGGTCACATATCATCGTCACCCGTACGTGAAGGAAGCTGTATGCGTGTGGGGGGCACAATATTGTCCTGACAACTCAGATACGCGAAAATACATATCTGTTTTTCTATATGTAATCTATGTTAAAGATAACCATATCCAGTGTGTCAGCGATTAAGAACGGCTGGTGACGGATGACGACAGAGGGTACATGAACATATTAGTTCCATTATTTCTTTATGCGGTGCATAAAGTCGTGGATGCACAAATACAGGATAGCACACAAGAATATCCACGTTTGGCGTCATCAACGAGCGTGATAAAACGGAGAATACAGCGGAATCTGTCCAAACCAAACGCCTGAGTAATAAGGTTGTGTGTGACAAATATTATAAATAAAGGTCGGTAAATAAGACTTCACAATAACACAGGCGATAACATGCCGTTACATATCACCTGTCGGATCAGTATCAGTGTAAATATCATGTAGGTAACACACCGGAGGTGTTTAATCTTATGTTATGTACGGATACTCTGTTCCAGCTAAATCACCATATCGGCTTCCCTCTGTATCAAGTTGTATTCACAAAACATCCTTGTATTCACATGTCAATCTGCTGACTGCATATGTCCTGAACATATAAATACTGGATATTTTCTGATGCATTTTTATATGGAAGCTCATTAGTGCCACACACTTAAAAGAATACCTTTTTATACTCGTATTTATGTATCTGTTATAATATACTGATTGGAAAAATAAATCTACCTTTGAATTATCGACTCTGGTTACAATATTGTCAGTTTTTATGTAACCCGTAACTCGATTCATGATGACCGATTGTTTGTTTACTTTTTTAACCTGACATGTCTTTGAAAAGAGTTATTTATATAAACATTAGATATAGCCTTCATTTAGATGTTTTAAAGTTTTGTTTAATTAAAATGCTTCAGTTTTTGCATTATATTTTTGACAATTCGAAATGACTGTATTAAGTTATTAAAATTCCCCTGAAGTTATTGAAATACCCCGGAGGCCAGTTGATAGTTAATGACCAACAAACTGCCAAACATTTTAATATTCTGTATGAACTATATCCAACGTTTGTATGAACTATATCTAAAGAGACAACTTCAAAAGACAATATCAGGTCTTAGTGATGATACACAGTTTTATGATATCTTATATGGAGATGAAAATGTCTTCTACATATTTTAAATATTATATACGTATATGTTCATACAATCTACGAAGACAAAAGTATGTTCCACGTCGGTGCTTACATGTCCATGTAACTATCAATATGCGTGTTGCTTCATACTGAAACAGTTTGAAAACAGTTCGTCACAATTACCCAACACAGCCTTTTCGGTCAGCGCAACTGCATTTCTTACAATGCATTTATTTGCTGATCGAATTCAGGCTGCACATTTATATGAACTCTGCTGTAGTGAAATTGCTACCTCTTACTCAGTGTAGCTTTAGAAAGTAGCCAATAGAATATACCCAAGAGAGTAAAAAAACATTTAATTCACAACGAAAAGTATCAATGCCCAAAGAGAAAGACAATGTGCGACCAATACACAAAGATTCAAGCCATTATCAGCAGCCCTGGTGAGAAGTATTTTGTCATTTAAACAGTTCAAACGATGAGGAGAACAATGACAAATAGTAGCCTTCTCAATGATTAAAAGTGTCGGCTTAAATTGTATACACTGTCAGTCACTAAAAACACTTCCTGTGTACAATGGATGGGCCGGACTCATCGTACTCCTGTTTGCTAATCCACATCTGCTGGAAGGTGGACAGAGAGGCAAGGATGGAGCCACCGATCCAGACGGAGTATTTTCTCTCTGGAGGAGCGATGACCTTGATCTTCATTGTTGGTGGAGCAAGGGCTGTGATCTCCTTCTGCATTCTGTCGGCGACCCCTGGAAACATGGTGCTTCCTCCTGAGAGTACAGTGTTTGCATACAAGTCCTTACGGATATCAACATCACACTTCATGATGGAGTTGTATGTTGTTTCGTGGATACCGGCTGATTCCATACCCAAGAAGGATGGCTGGAAGAGGGCCTCTGGACAACGGAACCTCTCGTTGCCAATAGTGATGACCTGACCATCGGGAAGCTCGTAGCTCTTCTCTAATGAAGAGGAAGAGGCAGCAGTCTGCATTTCCTGCTCAAAGTCTAAAGCAATGTAAGCTAACTTTTCTTTGATGTCCCTGACGATTTCTCTCTCTCAGCGGTGGTTGTGAAGGAGTAACCACGCTCAGTCAGGATCTTCATCAGGTAATCAGTGAGATCACGGCCAGCAAGGTCCAGTCTCATTATGGCGTGGGGAAGGGCGTAGCCTTCATAGATGGGAACAGTGTGAGTGACACCATCACCAGAGTCCAACACAATACCTGTCGTACGACCAGAAGCGTACAGAGACAGAACAGCCTGGATGGCCACATACATAGCTGGAGAGTTGAAAGTCTCGAACATGATCTGGGTCATCTTTTCACGGTTGGCTTTTGGATTGAGGGGAGCCTCTGTCAGGAGAACGGGTGTTCCTCTGGTGCCACACGGAGTTCGTTGTAGAAGGTGTGATGCCAGATCTTTTCCATGTCGTCCCAGTTGGTGACGATTCCGTGCTCGATGGGGTACTTGAGGGTGAGGATACCTCTCTTGGACTGAGCCTCGTCACCGACGTAGCTGTCTTTCTGTCCCATACCGACCATCACACCCTGGAAGAAAATTCAGATTGAGATGACGTAAGAACATTTCGCTGGAACATTCAGATTGTATGCTATATCCATCCATATGCACATTTCCTTTTCACAATTCAAACCGTTCCTCCACGGTGATCCCAAACATAGCATCTTTGTGTTAAGAAAAGTTAAACTCACGTTTCTACTGACGGTACATATTTATTTTCACGCTTTTAATTTAAGAACAAAAAGATGACAAAGAATTATGCAGAATTAAATGTTTTGTTAATTGATGTTTGTCTTGAAATAATTTTTACACTCCCTAAATACAACTGTGTATACGATTAATATACCTTTGATAGAAACGTATTTTGAAACAATACCTAAACATTAAAATAAATCCATATAATTCATTCTTCTACATCATAAATGATAAATGCCAAACATTTATAGGATATCATCACATTGAAAAAATGAATTCAAAATATTCGTAACAAAACCAGTCAAGTTGACCAATTGGATGAGTCAATATTAGTCAGGATACAAAACAGTAGTGTATTACCTGATGACGGGGACGACCCACGATGGAGGGAAAAACAGCTCTTGGGGCATCATCACCGGCGAACCCGGCTTTACACATGCCGGAGCCGTTGTCAATAACCAACGCAGCAACATCTTCGTCACACATTTTGATAGGATAGTGTAGGAGCTTGTATCGTTCCTTTTTGCTCGCCGGCTGAGGACTGAATGACTGTGCATCCTCCACAGCTGTATTTATGTGGGCCGACCAAAGCACTTCTCGGAAACCAGCAACAATAGTACCTTATAAGGCAATATCATACTACATGTATTGAGGCCTGTGAAGCGTGGCAATAGCTGTGCGAGACTTTCGGGGAGGTAAGGGCACGGAATAAAAAACAGGTAGAACGGGTAAAGTTTCTCTGTGATAGGTAGGTAGGTTTGACACAGAAGGAGAGTTGTTGCAATGACCATGTTCATCTGTTGATTGACACATGTTTGCATTTTGGGGCCTTTGACTCAATAGCGATTGTGTTTTTGTTTATAGTTTTCTGTATTACGTATTATTTCCATCTAAATGCACATCATGCAGCTTCGTCATAAATGGCTTGTTTGGATTCATATTCTACTTCCCTGCTTTCAGAACTGTTTACATCGAAGCATGTATGCATATAAGCATATAGTTTCCGAATGTGTCAGGACTATGTCTGTCTATACTAGAAATGTTATTTATCCCTGTCGGTTACTCATATAAGGACAGCAACCCCAAGGTTGTGCACAACAAAAGATAAAGCACACAACCTCCCGCCATATATTGCCAGGTAGGTACACCTGTGATACGCCTAGCTGACGTTGACATATGTTACACCATTGATCTCGTCAGAGGTGAGTGAGTAAGTGGGAGAATATTGCTAACGCTGCACCAGCTATTCGCGGTGAACCAGGCCCCTAAACCGGTAACAGCAGTTTTATAAGTGCAACCATTCATATACTACTGAAAGAAGAATCCTATGTTGTGTAGCCTCTTTCAGCAGTATATGCGAATCCTTGTGTTCAGGTCATGCGTGTTATTAAATTAGTATTTACTGCATCCTAAATATGGGAGGTCACTCACACTCTCTGAATATGCGAGTTCATCTAGAAAAAGCATTTTACAGGGGCAAACGTTTGATTGGTTTGTTTATTTGTTCATTGTTAACACCCCACTCAGCAATGTTCCAGCTGTATGGCGGCGGTCTGTAACTAATCGAGTCTGGACCAAGTGAAGGCTGGAAAACAACATTGATGATAATGACTGAATATCTGAAAAATAATCGTGTTGTTTCCTTATTGTTTAACGTCGCAATCAGCAAGTTTTATATCTCTGTGAATAAGAGAGTCTGGACCAGACAACATCATGAGCAAAAAATACAAACTACACAAGTCAGCGAGCCTGAACATCCGATCCCGTTAGGCGCCTCCTAAGACATGCATGGGTTGCTGAAGAACAATTCTAACTAGACAAATACACAAACACACTGAAGGCGAGTCCATAGAATGTGTTTGCACACACGTGCTTGTGTGTGAATGTATCTCTGTGTGACATGTGTATGAGCATCTGTATGTGTGTGATTGTGCACATATCAGTGTACATGTGTGTGAGGATCTATATGTGTATGTGATTGTACACATATCAGTGTACATGTGTAGGAGCATCGGTATGTGTGTATAATTGGGCACATATCAGTGTACATGTGTAGGAGCATGTGGATGTGTGTGTAATTGGGCACATACCAGTGTACATGAGCGGGTGCCAGTGTTTTTAAACATCAGCTCTGTCACACTCTGTTGCTTATCTTCAAAAATATTTTTCGTCAGACTTTGATCTCTTTGATTCCGGAGAGTGCTTCACAATCTTAACATGTAGTCCACAATAACATATGGGTGTTTCTATATGATATACACCGGTAGTTATATAGATCATTGTATTCATTCACTTCTTCCTGGCGTGCCTGTCCGGAACATACCACCCGTTGCTTGCTGAAAACTTCAACTAAGAGCAAGTAATAGCATGAAGAAACCAATGATGCTGTACACCTTTTGCCGCATTTGACTACGTAGGTACCATCAGTATATTTTCAGTTCGCCTGTACACGGATGCATTTCATGAGGCTGACAGGTGGTGGATGGTTTCTGAGTGTTCATAACCTGTTCATGACGTTTCAGTTCATTCAAAGGCAGCATCTGTTGTATTTCCTGTTTTACTTATCACCATTATTGCTTATTCAATATGCAAGAATGAAGAAGTAAAGGAAATTGATTCTCTCAAGGTCGTACATAAAAAAAGATCTATGCATACATGTAGTATTTCATTTTGTCACTAATGATGGTTATGCCTGTTGTTGTGCTGAATATATATGAAGCAAAAAGTCACATCTTTTGATGTACGGAGTAGCCGACAAAACAATACCACATTTTGCTATCAATAAAATACAACGCGTGGTATGCGCCGTCTATTTCTTCACATAACATGTCTGACTTGGTCGTCAGAAACAAATTCAATTTGGTGTGAAAAATAGGTGAATGGACTACTGAAAATCAGTAATGGCACCAAATATGGTACAGAAGTAGAAATTCCCAACCCCAGCCCCCTCTCCCAGCACACACACACACTCACTCACTCACTCACTCCCATTCTCTCTCTCTCTCTCTCTCTCTCTCTCTCCCCTCTCTCTCTCTCTCTCTCTCTCTCTCTCTCTCACACACACACACGCACACACACTGCTGCAGGGGGTGAGGTCGGGGGTCGCGCTACACATCTGTATACCCATATTACGTCACACGGGATGTATTTATCTGTGCATCTTAGTAATCGCATTGCCATTATAACGTCTCGCTGTGGGTTATCGTTGTTATTTACCTCTGAAACAACACACATGTGAATGTAATCGCCTTGCCATTATAACGTCTCGCTGTGGGTTATCGTTGTTATTTACCTCTGAAACAACACACATGTTAATGTAATCGCGAAATGTGTTAAGGGTACGATGCGGATTCAGTTTTGACAATCCTACCACTTTATCAAATATGATTTTAGGATTCTTCCTGACTAATCTCTCACAGACTCACAACACATGCCGGCTGGGGCGTGCTGGGTAGCTTCATTGATCAATGGGTATTCGTCAGCAATATGTATGCAGCTTATTTCGTACTAATATATTATGGGTGATAATTACAGACGTATTACATGAGCGGTATGGCATCAAGCTGTGATGTATCGTTATGTTCTTACCTAACAACACATATGCCTTTCTTATCAGGAAATAAGGGCAGGACATTGATTTATTTTTACCAATTCTAACATATTAAATAAAGTGCTTCATACTGTCACGGCAAATTATTAACCGTAACAATACATTGCTCCAAAGAGATATCACTGCAATTTTTGTTATGATGCACATGATAACAGCAGTTGATATTCCACAGTAATATGTTCATTGTACTGTCTGTAATTGAGTGATATTTTACAAAGAAACGAGGTAAATTGTGCACCTTATTCATAAATTCTAATAAAGACTTTGATTCCATTAACAGGTCAATATAATGGAGACTTTTGATAAAAAGGAATTGAACACATAATGGTTAACTGTCTCCAGCGCGTATATCAATAGTATGTGTTTGTGTGAAAGTTCGGCCTCGGTGTAAGGCAAGGCAGTGTAATAAGTCATCCGTTTTTCGCAATGTTTATTAATGTATATCAGCTTGTAGTACTTGAATTCAGTTTCATCCAGATGTAACTGCAGAGACAGTCTTAAAAGGTGTATTGAAGCTTTAGAACAGTGGTGTAATGAATATTCCGTGACAGGAAGGTTGGACAATGTGAAACTTGCTTGGTTTTTTATTGGTTTAAAAAGGTGGTACACTTGTTAGACATGATACAAAATTTAACATTGAAATGTCTTCAAAACATCCTTCTGTTCTGAGAAAGCTAGCTATGTTTATCCTCCTTGGTATGGAACTAATAGAGGTAGCTTTAAAATAATATATACAGTACACTCTGTCCAACTCGAACTCTGTCTTTCTCGGATTGCTGTATAAACCGGACTGAACTAACTGTCCCGACGTAATCCATTTTTGTTGTAATAATGAAAAAGCTTTGTATCTCGGACTCTCATTATTTCGGATTTCGGACCAAAGTGTCGGCCCGAAAAGGTAGTTACACGTAAAAACATTGCTTTATAATCCGGACTGAGCAGGAAGTCCGCTTGGCCAATAAACCTTAATAATACATTTGCTTCACGGGTATTCAGTGATTACCTCCCTTTGTCGTTCAAAATTGCGTGAGAATGTCTGTGCATGATACAAATGACAGTCACTGTTACAATGTCCGGCAGACAGAGATAATACATACACCTACAGTCACACAGTCGGCGATCACTGTGCCAGGGAGACTCTCACTGTTACAATGTCCGACAGACAGAGATAATACGTACACTCACAGTCACACAACAGGCTATCACTGTGCCAGGGAGACTCTCAGTGTCGGAATGGGGAAAATCTACTGAAATTACATGACGTTACTCAAGGCTAAGTTTGAAATGGGGTTTCATACGGAATATTTCAGACACATGAAGATCCGGATTAGAATTGGTATTCAGCAACACATGCTTGTCGTAAAAGGCGACTAACATATGATCGGGTGGTCAGGCTCGCTGACTTGGTTGACATGTCATCGTATCCCAGTTGCGTAGATCGATGCTCATGCTGTTGATCAATGGAGTGCCTGTTCCAGACTTGATTATTTACAGACTGCCACCATATAGCTGGAATATTGACAGGGGCGTAAAACAACACACAAACAGAATATTTGAAAAGTGGGACCTTTTGTGTGTTTCTATTTCCCATCAAAAATATGTCTGCTGACATAAAGTGACCCTAGTGTCTGTCTGTCTCCTCTGACACAACTCAGATCAACATTTATTTCCACATAAGAACAAACATAACTGTAGTATGCCTCGTGTTAGGGGATAGCGATTTCGTGGTCAGTCTTGATTCAGTGCCAATATATCACTGGGAAAGCTTAGCGGTTAAAGCGTTACGCCCCGGGTTCGATTCCTCACGTGGGTGCAAAGTGTGAAGCCCATTTCTGGTGTCCTAGAACCAGATCGAGAATTCTAAACCACGACCACAGATCCTGGTTATCTAAGTGACGCAATTTGTTTGTGTTTCGTACCTTCCGGGTCAGGATAAACTCGGTGCTGTGGGTGGATTGTGTCACAATGCATCATAATGGCCTTTCCCATACATGGCGAGAACATATGACTGTGTGTTCTGAAGCGCGTCACCCAACACACCACGTTGCCGATCTATTGAATACCATATGAGGTGATACATTGACTAAATAGAGGTATATAAGCCGCCCGTCTGGACCGGTGCAGTCAGCTTACAGAACAAAGTGGTGATACACGTCTCATATCTTTCTGCCAAAATGTGTGACGAAGATGTTGCTGCGTTGGTTATCGACAACGGCTCCGGCATGTGTAAGGCTGGGTTCGCCGGTGATGATGCCCCAAGAGCTGTCTTCCCCTCCATCGTGGGCCGCCCACGACATCAGGTAATTATTCTATGATGTTTGCGATGGTTGTTGGACTCAAGCCTAACTGCCCGTGAAGATCTGGGTTAGAATTAGTCTTCAGTAACCCATACTTGTCGTAAGAGGCGACTAACGGGATCGGGTGGTCAGGCTCGCTGACTTGGTTGACACATCTCATCGTATCCCAATGCGTAGATCGATTCTCATGCTGTTGATCAATGGCCAATGATCTTGTCCAGACTCGATTAATTACAGACTGCCGCCATATAGCTGGAATATTGCTGAGTGAGGCGTAAAACTAAACTCACTCACTCACTCTCTGTAAATGAAGAGAAATGAGGTTCCCCGGGTGAGGGGTTTGTTTTAGTTAGGTGTTACTGTATAAGTTGAGTGAGGTGTGACTGTATAGCATTGGTATAAACGTTAAGTGACGTTCACGAACACAAAATGTTGTAAGTGTGTTCTGCTGTAGCGTCAGCACCTGGCCCTCCCAAAATAGTATCAAAACTTATTCAGGTATCTATACAAAGACAAACACTGAAACATTTTGAACTGTAACAAAGGTTAAACGTAGAAAGGAAAGGGCACCCGTGTGCTTTGTCTTCTATATGGATACACAGGCTGTGCACTTCCTGCTTGATATTGCACCAATCCCTGCATAGTTTGATTCCTCCAAGAGATCGTGGGACGAGCCGGTAGATCGGGTTTCTGAGCGGGAATTGAAAGGCGGGAATTATTCAGAGCATGCCGATCTCGTTTAATGAATAGACGCATGAATCCCAAAGACTCTCTGCAAACTATGCAGCTACAAATGTTTATCGACTAACACTCCTAGTGTTATTGAAGGGGGTATGTGTTTGTTCACGCAGTGATCCGCTTGGCATTTGTATTACAAACATAACGGGTACAAAAGCCTCAGCCCAGTCAATGTGTTTCAAGTTTTATGTCCAAATATGGATATGGAAATCGTCAGACATGCATACACAGTTATCGCAGGGATATGCTGAAACGAGTTTTACCGAAATCAAAGACAAACGTTATGCTCTAAAATGCTTTTGTGTGTGAATATGTAATGAAAAACTGGTTTGATACTATCTTATAATAAACGGAGTGAGTTTAGTTTTACGCCGTTCTCGGCAATATTCCAGCTATATGGTGGCGGTCTATAAATAATCGAGTCTGGACCAGACAATTCAACAGCATGAACATCAATCTACGCAATCCCGATCCCGTTAGTCGCCTCTTACGACAAGCATGGGTTACTGAAGATCAATTCTAACCCTGACCTTTACGGGTGAGAAAACGGCTTGATAAAGCTTGAGTTAACCTGTGATAGCACCCTAGCTACGATAGGAGATAACAACAGACATTCAGCACCCTAGCTATGATAGGAGATAACAACAGACATTCAGCACCCTAGCTATGATAGGAGATAACAACAGACATTCAGCACCCTAGCTATGATAGGAGATAACAACAGATATTCAGCATCCTAGCTATGATAGGAGATAACAACAGACATTCAGCATGTGTATTGAAGTCAGACGAGAGAAAGATTATTGGTAAATACATTGGCTAGTCACACCACCCTTGGTTCCCGTAATGGGGTGGGAACATTGCTAAAACCGGCATATAACTATTCTGGCCAATATTGGGTTATTTTTATTACTGTGATATTTATAAGACAACTTGAAAAGAGATAATGGTACAGAAAATGTTATCTCATTTTTTCCAGGGTGTGATGGTCGGTATGGGACAGAAAGACAGCTACGTCGGTGACGAAGCTCAGTCCAAGAGAGGTATCCTCACACTGAAGTATCCTATCGAGCACGGAATCGTCACCAACTGGGACGACATGGAGAAGATCTGGCATCACACTTTTTACAACGAGCTCCGTGTGGCTCCAGAGGAGCATCCCGTTCTCCTGACAGAGGCTCCCCTCAATCCCAAGGCCAACCGTGAAAAGATGACCCAGATCATGTTCGAGACTTTCAACTCTCCAGCTATGTATGTGGCCATCCAGGCAGTTCTGTCTCTGTACGCTTCTGGTCGTACGACAGGTATTGTGTTGGACTCTGGTGACGGTGTCACTCACACTGTTCCCATCTATGAGGGCTACGCCCTTCCCCATGCCATAACGAGACTGGACCTTGCTGGTCGCGATCTTACTGATTACCTGATGAAGATCCTGACTGAGCGTGGTTACTCCTTCACCACCACCGCTGAGAGAGAAATCGTCAGGGACGTCAAGGAGAAGCTGGCCTATGTCGCCCTCGACTTCGAGCAGGAGATGGCTACAGCTTCCACTTCTTCCTCCCTGGAGAAGAGCTACGAGCTTCCCGACGGTCAGGTCATCACCATTGGCAACGAGAGGTTCCGTTGTCCAGAGGCCCTCTTCCAGCCATCCTTTTTGGGTATGGAATCAGCCGGTATCCACGAAACAACATACAACTCCATTATGAAGTGTGATGTTGATATCCGTAAGGACTTGTATGCCAACACTGTACTTTCGGGAGGTAGCACCATGTACCCAGGAATCGCTGACAGAATGCAGAAGGAGATCACAGCCCTTGCACCAGCATCAATGAAGATCAAGGTCATCGCTCCTCCAGAGAGAAAATACTCCGTCTGGATTGGTGGCTCCATCCTTGCCTCTCTGTCAACCTTCCAGCAGATGTGGATCAGTAAGCAGGAGTACGATGAGTCCGGCCCATCCATTGTACACAGAAAGTGTTTTTAGTGACTGATATTGCATAGACAGTAACATTAAAGAATCACTATTAATCACCTAAAGGCCAAAATGTATAATTGTCTTTCTCATCCTCAGAAATGTGTTGAGACTGAAATTACAAAATACATAATGGTTGCTTCAGTTATCCTGATAATGGTTGCAGAGCGTTTGTGTATTTATTCCAATGTTGTTTTCTTAATTTGGCATTGATACATTTTCTTGGCTTATTTATTATATATTACATATCTTGCATCAATTCTACTCTATTGTCTACTTGGAATAGTTACAAAGAACGTGCGTTGTTTTTGTGCGCTGTGCATGTTTCATGCAATCGTCAGTATATACAGAGTTGTACCACGAACTACAGTTACATGGCTGAAACCCATGTCTCGTCAGTATATACAGAGTTGTACATGCAGTTACACAAGCTGAAACCGACATGTCTCGTCAGTATATACAGAGTTGTACCACGAACTGCAGTTACACAAGCTGAAACCGACATGTCTCGTCAGTATATACAGAGTTGTACCACGAACTGTAGTTACACAAGTTGAAACCGACATGTCTCGTCAGTATATACAGAGTTGTACCACGAACTGTAGTTACACAAGCTGAAACCGACATGCCCCGTATGAGTAATTGCATCGTTTTACATGCAAGCAACACAACATTTCTTAGTTGTTATTTGTGTTGCACAATTATACAAACACGTAACTTAAGGGGAGCTTTGACTGCATTCAACTCTAAAAAATATATTTTCACTTTTGGCAGTCTATGTCTGTTGTAAGACTGCTAAATATTCCTAGTCCCTCCTTGACAGAGACATTGTGTCAAAGTGGCTACTTGTTTTCTAAATAAAACATTCCTCATCAGAAAATATCCACCAAAACTTGTTTCTATTTCATATTCGAAAGAAATATCTCGATGAACATGGAGACATGTTGTGGGGTTTTTACTTTATATACACAGCATTAAACAATCTGTTTACTGATACGTGAATGTAAACTTAATGCGTTCACATATGAACCCCCAGTTTGACAGACGGAAAAACGGTTGTCGGTTATTATTATAACTGGTAAAAATGTTCCTTTTTCTCGGTGGTGATGATTCTATACAGGAGATTACCATTTTAAAGAACCAAAGGGACAACAAGCCTGACCACCCGATCCTATTACGTGGACTTGTACGAAAAGAATAAATTGAACTTATAAGGACCTGGGCCTCGTTCTACAAAGCGATTGTAGTGCAACGACTGTCGTAAGTCTATGTTTAAGTGTAGGAGTTACGGTCGTCTTAGGGTTACGATCGCTTTGAGGAATGGGGCCCAGTTCTCATTTGTGCTTCACGAGATTTTAGTCAAATCAAAAGCCCGAAAATTGCGTAATTTTATGCTTTGTTGAAACCAGCTCTGTAACTGTTATGTAGGACACCCTATTTCAAATTCAGCCTCGAGTAACTTCATGCAAATTCAGTTGTGTCTGAAACTACAACCCCCCTTTCCGACTCTATGCACTGAGCAAAATTACATCGATCACTTTCTGTAGAGATCAAGGCCCATAACTGTGTATGTTCAAGATAAAAAAGCATGAA
The DNA here is from genome assembly GCF_003918875.1 of Haliotis rubra. NCBI lineage: Eukaryota > Metazoa > Mollusca > Gastropoda > Lepetellida > Haliotidae > Haliotis > Haliotis rubra. The sequence continues at coordinate 573,714 of NW_025767344.1, read as the reverse complement.
GCAAGGGAAGTAAGTCTTGGAAAGATCATTGGTGGCGCCAGTTTCAGAAGTTTGTCTTCAGTGGTTGACATAATGATGTTCCTATCCACAGAATCGAATACTAAGCCTGTTTGAAGACAAGCAGTAAGTTTGAAAAAGTGTTCCGTTGTTGCAGTTCGGGGCCTAAAATCTGTTTGTTCGTCATATGCTGTGATATTGATCAATTCCTTTCAATGGAACCAAATTATTATTCGAAGATTCCTATATTTCCAAAATATATTTGGGGACGCATTCTGATAAATCCCTTGTCGTCTTGAGACACGAGTGAGACACTTGGTCCTAAACACTTCGTTAAGGGGGGCCGTTTTATTACCACACGGAAGTAATAAACTGTTTTACATGTTACTCAACTATTGGATAATTTGCTTTTAGCTTGCGACATGTTATGAGGCATCAAAACACAAATTGGACATGTAATTCACCAATTTAACACCTTCCCGTCATGGCATTTAAACCACCAGGATGGGAGAAAGGCAGCCAGTGAGCAAGCTTCACACTTTCCTTTGGCACCAATTCTCAGCTAATGTAAGCCAATGGTAAGAAAATAGACCGGACCTCATTTAGATGTGGCTACTTTGCATAGCAACTACTTTGATATATGACCCGGTCTTGGCTATATATGCATCGTATGAAGATATAAACCCTTTCATTGACAATTGTATATATGTTTGAGGTTTTCTGAAATAATCACACACAATAATTAAGACAAGGTATATTCAAATAGTTTTCCCAAATCGATTTACAGTTGCTTTCATTATTCTGTTCTTGTTACATTTATGCAACATATTCGGGTTAAATTCATTCATGTGACATGCTACGCCTCACATAAACTAACATTATATTGCGGCACATTGACATCACTGATATAAATAAATCATTTCCTGATTTGTACCGAATTGTGCTCACTGTAGCATCAGTTGCATCAGATTACACTGTTCACAGGATTCAAGAAGGAATGTCCACATTTTGTCACTTCGATGATAGAGCTGACCTGTTTAATACATCTAATAATCAGTGATAAGCTCATATCCCCCATTCGTGTAATGCATCAGTTGTAATTGACAGTTTATTTTTCTTCCCTTTACCTTCCTTTACGATCCGAATAACAACTAATATTGTCCGCGACGGTGAATAAAGGTGTCACCATTGTATTCTAAGTCACTAGAAACACTTTCTGTGAACAATGGATGGGCCTGACTCAGCATACTCCTGCTTGCTGATCCACATCTGCTGGAAGGTTGACAGGAAGGCCAAGATGGAGCCACCGATCCAGACGGAGTATTTCCTCTCTGGAGGAGCGATGACCTTGATCTTCATTGTGTTGGGAGCAAGGTCTGTGATCTCCTTCTGCATTCTGTCCACGATACCTGAGCACAAGGTGGTACCTCCTGAGAGAACAGTGTTTGCATACAAGACCTTACGGATATCAACATCACACTTCATGATGGAGTTAAACGTGGTTTCGGGGATACCGGCTGATTCCTTACCCAAAAAGGATGGCTGGAAGAGGATCTCTGGACAACGGAACCTCTCGTTGCCAATAGTGATGACCTGACCGTCGGGAAGCTCGAAGCTCTTCTCCAGGGAGGAAGAAGTGGAAGCTGTAGCCATCTCCTTCTCGAAGTCGAGGGCGACATAGGCCAGCTTCTCCTTGATGTCCCTGACGATATTTCGCTCGGCGGCGGTGAAGGAGTAACCGCGCTCTGTGAGAATCATCATCAAGTAATCAGTGAGATCGCTACCAGCAATGTCAAGTTTCATGGTGGCGTGTGGTAAGGCATATCCCTCATAGATGGGAACAGTGTGGGTGACACCATCACCAGAGTCCAAAAACAATACCCGTCGCACGACCAGAAGCGTGCAGAGAAAGAACGGCCTGAATGGCCACATACATGGCTGGAGAATTGAAGGCTTCGAACATGATCTGGGTCATTTTTTCACGGTTGGCCTTGGGGTTGAGGGGAGCCTCTGTCAGGAGAACGGGATGTTCCCCAGGATTCACTTCGAGCTTTTCGAATGTGTGATGCCAGATGGTTACAATACCGTGCGAGACAGGGTATGTGAGTTTGCGAGCATAGTGCCTTGAGCGAGCTTCGTCACCGACGTGGTAACTATTTCCCTGGAATAAACTGACATGACATATATACTCAGACTTAATTGAGACTGGACCGACAAGAAATAAAGTCACTAAAGATCACGATACAGGACCTGGAACATGACTTGCTACCAAATGAAATCTGAAAAGCCATGCTAACATTATTACTTACTCCCCTTCAAAGACGAATGCCATATAACATGGCGTGTCAAAACCAAATAATCCTAATAATAACCTAATAATAAGGATGGTAATATTATACACAGAATTGAGAGCAACATGGAGTATATGTGTAATAAGGATTCAAACCATTCGGCTGAATGTACAAAATAATGTATGTTTGGTAATGCTGATGAGCACCTTGTCATCCTTGATATCGAAATTTATGTTACAATAGAGATGATGGAAGATAAGAGGAACACTATATGGATAGACAACTCAAGCAAATGATCATTTGCGTGATAACTGTGTTGGAATCTACACCGAAACGTACCATCTATTGCGATAAGAAGTATTCCATCCACAAATGCTCCTCTTCATCACAGTAGCTCCTAAATGGCACTTAAGAAGAACAATTTATACGGATGAAATGATGGGGATTTCTTCTGTAATAGAATTCAATATATATACTAAAGGATATCCCGAACCTGTGTTATGTGGAGAGAATCATTGTTCCGGTCCTTATATATATGTTTGATTATCTTATTATTTATGAATTATTTAGTAACATAATTACGATGATTTAAGAATCTCGGACATATCTGGATCATTCATTCATTCATTCATATATGACAGTAGGGATTCTTTACTCGGAACCCTGGTCAACTGGTATGAACGAGGTTTTCCTCCAGTGAACAGTCAAAGAACCTTAACAAACATCAATTACCTGGCGGGGCCGGGTGACCGACGATGGAGAGGGAAGACAGCTCTTGGGGCGTCGTCACCTGCGAACCCAGCCTTACACATGCCGGAGCCGTTGTCGATAACCAAGGCGGCAACACCTTCGTCGCACATTTTGGGTTGAGAGTTATAAGACGTGTTTTACTACCGGCTGTGAGGAATGTGTTAACCTGGACAGGCGGGTTTGATACTGTAAAGTGGTAAATGTATCATTTACAGGGAATGCAGACACTAAAGGACGTGCCATTTTCATTCACAGGCTTTGGTGGGGTATACAATTAGCTCTCGGGAACGTCTAGAGTTGCGGAGAAACACACGCATGTTTCTTTAGGAAAATCTTCACCCGGTAGATTAGCCAGAGTACCGCCCACTCTGGTCCTACATGTCCTATCAGGGCGTCGCCTTCACAAGCAACAAAACTTCATAATATGACTATTTAAGGCAACATTGGGCTCAAACATTTGTTTTACCCAAAATGGTTTATACAAAAATATCAATATATTGAGACAGATAGACAAAAGTGTTTATTATATCCCTTTGAGATTTCAACACTGTTAGGAAGTGCGCTTGATATAAGTATGACGGTATGACCAAACATTATTGGAGAATTTTAAGAATATGTTTAATTTTCACTTTCTAAGTAGATAAACAACCTTTGACCAGCTATCAAATATGAAAATCACAGACATCACAGTTCACCGTTAGCATTCAGAGTTTTTCACATTAGTTTGTAAAGAGTTATCCCCTGTGTTTACTCACTGTAATCAGACGACATTTTCAAATAGATTTCTGATCCTCAGCATGGATGATTTCGAGAAGAGGACAGACTACAGCGTCCATTTTAGAATATTATAACAAGATTGACACTTTTTCAGATCGAAATATGACTTAAGTGATTTCAAGTTATTAGAACAGGCATCCCTTTGTCCACTGGCTTTATCGTGTTTTGGAAAAGTGATTGCAAATACAGAATTGTATTCACAGCATTGAGAACCAGGTTTAACTTCCATCGGTTACTGCAAGTAGTTTATATTTAGAAAAACTTATCCTTCTTCGCAACATGATTGATAGAACGAACTGTCACTAAAGCGTCTTTGTCTGTAAGGAGACAATTAGAACTGAGCTGCATGCAATGGGTTGGCCTTCAGAAAAGGTCATCGAGCCTTGGTATTTGCATCAACACAATCATGAAAACCTGAACAAAGAGCGAAGAGTTGAACTGTGTGCTTGACAGCATAGATAATTTTAACTGCGACAATGTGATTTTCTCAGATGAAAGTTCTGTGTGGCTTTCCTAATACGCTGAAATTTGGACCAAACAAACTGAAAAACCTTTGTATCAGCGCTCAAAGTACAGCATGGCGAAGTACCGTCCTAAATTTAACGTGTGGGGTGGCATATTCGCGTTAGGCAGGGCAACGCCCATCTGTGTATTTAACATAGAAGGGAATATGAACAGTGAGCGGTACAGATATTCTCGAGGGACAGTTAATTCCATCTGATCACCAGTTCTATGGACATTTGTGGATTTTCCAGCAGGACAACGACCCAAAACATCGTTCCAAGCATTCACAGGCCTGGTTTCGGACCCACAATATGACATTATTAGCTATAGCCCTGACCTAAATCCAATAGAAAATGTTTGGGAACTTATGAAGGAAAGTGTCAAAAAGAAAAATCTGACAAATATTGCTGAAATGAAAGAAGAGGTGGTCCGATATTGGGACAGCATGGACCACGAATTTCCAACTTCTTTGATCAGTAGTATGCCCCGCCGCATTGAAGCCTGCACTGCTGCCTATGGTGACTTGACAAAATACTAACTGTTCACCTGTCTTTGAATCTGGAGTTACATTCTGCTAATATTCACATTTAATACGTGAGTAATGAGTGAAAATTTAAAAGAAAATTACAATCTTAAATTCTCAATAATTTCTGGTTGTACTGTACGTGTCCACCTATATAAAACAACTGACGTTACAGGTGCGACACATACCTCACTCTATAGTCGTGAATACAATACTGTACAGTATACCTCACTATCCACGGTACCAGTTATACTGGAGAGGAGTTGGGGGGCGTACAACGGATTCTGTACAACCTGATTCATCAGGACGTGTGTATATGCGTCTGACTGCATGTCCGTTGCCCGTTTACTCTTCCGTCAGTCTCAAATGTTCTTTACACACTGTGACAATACACGGGCAAACATCAGACTATGGTACCGGGGAGACTGTATCAGTACATTGTCAGTTAAGACGAAAACACTCTCAGTTACTGTCACAACCAGTAATTATTGCACTGTCTGACTGTCTTAAAGGTTACACAGTCAGCTGTCGTGAGCGTTGTCACTGTTACATAGCCCTGCAGCTCTAGATATAACACACAGGGCCACATAGTCGCCTATTGATGTGCAATGGAGTCTAACAATGTTACACATCCCGACAGCTCTGTCACTGGTATACAGTCCGGCAGCCCTAGATATAACATACACGGTCACATAGTCGCCTATTGATGTGCCAAGGAGATTGTCACTGTTACACAGCCCGGCAGCCGAAGACATAACACACACGGTCACATAGTTGCCTATTCATGTCGCATTGACACTGCCACTGGTATACAGCCCGGCAGCCCTAGATATAACACACACGGGCACACAGTCAACTATCGTTGTTCCGGGTAGACTGTCGCTGTTACGGAAAACATCATATTAATGTTCTTAGATTTCATCAAAGGTGTGTCGTTTGCAATAAGTTGTTGCTGTGTTCAAACCCCGTCCTTGCGTTCCTGTCACCGCACAGTATGACCTCACAGTTCGTGACTGAATGTTCTCTCAGCCACTGATCTACTACCTCGAATGTTGTTACGTTGGCTCCTGTTGCATGCAACGATGAGCCAGTGGGGGAAACATACATTACTTTTAAGATGATATCGCTACAAAAATGTACTAGCGATGTACAGATTTGATCATACCACATTATGAAAAACAACTGACACCTGTTGACAGTAAGCAGCTAGTGAATTGTTCATCAGCACGTTTACACAGCCAGATAATCTAACACCCGTCGACAGTCTAATGTAGGATAGAAACCAGATGGATACCAGATGGATGCCAGGTTTTCAAGAAAGGTTTCAGTCAGACAAACTATGGCAAAATTCTTTTCATTATATAACTAATAAAGTCTGCATCATCGAGGTTTGAAAAAATACCCCAAATATTCCAGTTTTAGAAGGAGAAATCATAGCTAGAATAGTCTTCACCTGGTAGATTAGCTAGAGTACCTCGGTTGCTACTCTGGTCCGAGCAGTGTCCCTGGGGGGTCGCATCTTCAGCCCAGTGGGAGAAAACACATTGCTTTAAGTTTCATATGACATCGAGCTTTCCTTCAAATATGAACAAAAATATATTGAGACAGATAGACAAAAGTGTGTTTTATTTCGATAAGAAGTGCCTACTTTGACGGTGTGTGGGTGTCAAGTAGAGAACAAGAATATATACCGTTTTCACTTAAGAAGAGATAAACTACTAAAATATGAAAATCACAGACATCACAGTTCAACACTGGAAGCAATCAGAGCTCCATATGATCTGTGTCTTTCTGAAAAATACACAACTGTAATCACCATTGAGCAACAATTGACGGCTCCTTGGCTTGGATAACTTCTACACATTTGGTACCTGATGTCGAAAGCAGTAAAGGTTATAGTTAATGGTGTTTATTTTCGGGCGAGTGTAGATACAATTTCCAGCTAAAATCACCTCTACTGCAGTGTATTTTAACTTTGTGTAGCGCTAGCTCAGCTCTCGTCATTGTCAATTGAAACTGACATCGTCTCCCATATCTGCACGTGGACCACGCTTTGCAGTGGTAGTCTCTCTATAGGAGATATCGTCCTTGCGCCTTCCTTCAGACTGTCGCATGCTTTGCACGGGTAATCTGCCGTGCTCGTGCCGTAAATGTCGATGAAACTTATGAGACATTCGGCAATGTATCCCTGGGCCGTCGGTGATATAAAGAAGTCCCTATTTCGTTAAATCTGCCCAAACTTTGGGTTTTGAATGTAAGCATCATTTCTGATGACTGGTACGTTGTTGAAAGTCTGTTTGCGTCATATTTAGCGTGTTCAGCCTGGAGTTGTGGGTGAGTTTGTTTGGTACTCTTTTTCTTTCATTTGGGGCACGTCTCAAACAGTTTTTTTCCCTTTTCCCTGCATTTGTGCAATTTTCAATGCCATATGGCCGACAAACGATCAAACTTTTGATATGCATGTAAGAACACGAAATGTTAAGCATCTTCTGTTGATGCATACTGCCAAGTTTTACGGCCTTCTGTGCAGAACTTGAGCAGCTATGCTGTTTAGAATGTAGTATCATCAGAATCTGACGAAATCCAATATGGCCGCCAAGCAATACACATTTTGACATGCACCCAAGAACAAAAAATGTTTAACACACTTAGTTACTACGTACTGCCAGATTCTAGCTGCATAGTTGAAATAGTTATGACGCTGCGATTTTTTGAAAATACATTTTAGTACAAAATAAACAACAGAAGCAAACATCTAGGCATCCGTAACTAATCAAGGTATCGCAACATAGCTCGAGATTATACATACTTGAGGTATATAATCTTTACCTACAAATTTGCAGCATTCTGCAGCTAATACATTTAAAGTTATGGATTGCGAAAAATGCCTACCCCACAAAAACTGCACATTTCCTTTAAACATCGTCAATCCAATATGGCCGCCGCATCACGTGACTTTTGTCATATGACCATGAACAGAAATTGTTCAGCAACCAAAGGCCATTTCAGAACAAGCGTTCAAAATGTTGTATCTGGTAAGTTTGGTTTGCCACAAAGTCGCTAAAGAAGCCTGTAGAAGTTTTGAAGACAAGTTTTCCCCAGAAGTAGCATCCAATATGGCGGCCATCATATCCACATAGCCACATTTGACGATGCCGCTGTGTAGGGACTTGCATAGACACAAAGTATGCAAAGTTTGAAAGCCGTAGTTCTTGTAGTTTCAGTGCAGCAGATTTTGGGAGAAAAGCAGTCATGATTTTGCTGAAAAACATCACCAAAAATTTCAATCCAAAATAGCGGACAAACGGTGCATTTTAGCGACTCGACCCGTCCAGGCGAAATTGCAGACATTTTGATTGCGGATCTGCTCAAGACATTTGGTAGTCATTGGATTAGTAGTTTTGCAGATATTTGCTACTGAAATTGATTTTTTAAATTAATTTTGAATTATCTGCCCTTTGCTATGGGGCCTAGTAAGCTGGATTTTGATATGCACCAGTTCATGTTGATGCGCATCCACATGAATTTTTTCGACAGTTTCTGTCCAGCGGTGCTCTTTGTAGGAGTGGTACAAAATCCGGCGGAATAATAAATAATAATAATCATCTCCTGCTCGAAGTCGAGGGCAACATGGCACAGTTTCTCCTTTATGTCCCTGGTGATATTTCGCTCTGCAGTGGTGGTGAAGGACTAACCACGTTCAGTGAGAATCTTCATCATGTAATCAGTGAGATCGCGGCCACCAAGGTCCATCCTGAGAATAGCATGAGGAAGGGCGAAGCCTTCATAGATAGGTACAGTGTGGGTGACCCCATCACCAGAGTCCAAAACAATACCTGTGGTACGACCAGAAGCGAGCAGAGACAGAATAGCCTGGTTGGCCAAATACATAGCTGGAGTGTTGAAGGTCTCGAACATGATCTGGGTCATCTTTTCACGGTTGGCCTTGGGGTTGAGGGGAGCCTCTGTCAGGAGGACGGGTTGCTCCTCTGGAGCCACACGAAGCTCGTTGTAGAAGGTGTGATGCCAGATCTTCTCCATGTCGTCCCAGTTGGTGATACCGTGCTCGATAGGATACTTCAGTGTAAGGATACCTCTCTTGGACTGAGCCTCGTCACCGACGTAGCTGTCTCTCTCTCCCATAGCGACCATCACACCCTGTAAAAAATGAGACAACATTTTCTGTTCCATTACCTCTTTTCTCCTACAAGATTTCTTATAAACGTCTCAGTAATACAAAACACCCAATATTTGGCCAGATTAGTTTTACACCTGTTTTAGCAATATTCACCCATGTAGATTTCCTCCTGTCCTGCACCCTGGAAAGAAATATATGTGGCTATATTGCAAGCTGTATTGCACCATTCATACTTTCTTGTCCATTATATAATATATTACTGTACGAACGGAAAAAAAACACCACATCTTTATCGGAACCATGTATATGCATAACATAGTGATGTAACATTATGACGATGATAGTATTCTTCCTTATTCATAATGAATGATAAAAGACAAAAATATATATCAATTTATCGCAAAATGTATTTGTGTATCTCTTTAGTTATTATCTGGGTACAGCATTTCATACACGTTTAACAGGTCGGAATAATTGTTGCATTATATAGCAAGTCCAATTACAGTCGTTATCTATGTAGACAGATTGTGGCAAAGACGACAATGTAATGTAAGTTACGTAATTGTTAATATGAAAGTCAGTACATCATTTCTTCTCTCTTCGAAGCCGAGAATAATGGTTTCTGCGTTTAATTCTAAATGGGTGTCTGTTTCATTTTCTATCCAATCTAGTAGATCTTGCCACAGCTTTTTGACATATTTGCATTCATATAGGAGATGAATGATCGATTCTATTTCAACATCACAAAATGTACGAAGTGGAGATTCTGTTAGTTTGTATTTGTATAAATCTTAATTTGTTGTGAGGATCCTATGGAGAATACTACATTGAAACTATCTGTTCCTAGCACTATAAGATGCTCGAAATGGTATAAAATTATGTGTTTTCCATAGATTAAGTGTGATATCTATAATCAGTTCATTTTCCCACTTACTTTGAAAAAGCAGTTTTAGGTTTATAATATACTTGTGGTGAAGAAGCCGGTTTTTAGCTTTAAGTAGACTACAAATTTGGAATATCAATTTTGAACGAACCCTGTTTCGAATAAAACTGCCTAACTGATATCTACCCAACAGAATTGTTAAATTGTCCTTTGTCAACATGACATCAGCAGAATTAAGCGTAATACCTGGTGATGGGGACGACCCACGACGGAGGGGAAAACAGCTCTTGGGGCGTCGTCACCAGCGCCCCGGCTTTTCACATGCCGGAGCCGTTGTCGATAACCAACGCAGCAACTTCGTCGTCACACATTTTGATAGAATAGTGTAGGAGCAAATACTGTTCCTTGTTGCACGCGGGCTGGGGACTGAATGACTCTGCATCCTCCACAGCTGTACTTATGTGCGCCGATCAAAGCACTTCTCGGGAGCCAACCACAGCTTCCTTATAAGGCAATATTATGCTACATATTGTGGAACGTGACAATAGCTGCAGAAGTCTTCCGGTTGTATGGGGCAAGGGTGGGAAATAAGAAGAAGAGGGTCTCTGTCTCAATGATATCATGGTTCGATACAGGAGGGATGTTGCAGTGTCGGGAACGCAACTCATGATGTTGTGGTAGCATTACATTGTCTCTGTTAACCTTGGTTTGTAGTTTAACGCCGTACTCAGCAATATTCCAACTACGAGTATATGGCTGCCGTCTGGAACTAATGAAGTCTGGACCAGACAATCCAGAGATCAACAGGATTACCATCCATCTACGCAATTGGGATACGATGACATGTGTCAACCAAGTCAGCGAACTTGACCACCCGATCCCGTTAGTCGCAAGCATGATTTGAGGAGAACCAATTCTAACTGGGCTTCTTCATTGGTCAATTGTATTGTGACACACACACACGAACAGCAAGCATGTGTGTATTCGAAAACTGCAGGTGTACCGACTTTGTAGAATCCAACCGTACCACACAAAGTTACAGTGACAGGGTAGCTAAGAAATCACAACACATTATGCACAGAGGCGATTTACTAGAATCTGCTTGTCCTGTGTTTGAATCCACGATTGCCCTTATTCCTGGAATCACGTTTCTCAGGACCCGTATCACTGTAGGTGTTCCTCACACAGCAGGCTGACATTTCCCGATCCTTGGCACGAAGATCTCGTGTCGGACACATAGTTTTAAGTTTTATGTGTTCTTTTGGCCTTATCATTTTACATGCCCATGTATTTGTCACAATCAACTGTAATCTTGACTCGTCCTGAGGCTGCTAAAGTGTGTGAGTTCTGATGGATGCTTGACATTTCTTTTTGTATTTCCGTCAGTAATTTTTTCTTCGGCCTCACACTGTGACAATACACAACTACACAGCAAGCCATCGTGCCAAGAAGACTCACTGGGTTGATTGTCTGACAGTCAAGGGCTGTATGTAACTTTAGACTAGACTAAATACAATAAACGGGGAAACGCATACGGATATTGATGTATTGATGTATGAACTTTCAAACTTTGCGTTTGATTGTTATAATTTGGCTATTTTGGGGCTGGTTTGTGTGCATGGATAAAAGGACAGCGCAAAAACGAATGTTTGGAAACTTTAATGCATGTTAACGTTCGAAAGCGTCAAACAACTTTTCTCAAATACCTTGTCTCATCACCTATTCTAAAGTTGTCTATTCTTAAGTTACATACAGTTCACACGTGGTTTACTGACAAGGTCCCAGCTTGCAAATGATGAGCCTAATAGCTTACCGTTAATGGACACTTTTGTCAATTCATCTGAGACAAACACCTTTACCGTTCGCGAACACCTGGTGGCGTCAATGATTTACAGTGACCCATTCCTATAATTATTACCGCTATTTTACATTTTCCCCATATTGGAAATACATTGTTTCGGTGGTAAAATTCGTTATTCGTAACTTCATATGTTTTATGCCTATTTTTATGTGTTGTTAATGCTAAAACAACAACGGGTGATACACGACATCGATGTTTCATATTGGCCGAGCCACAAATTGCAGCGGGAGGAAACAGTAGTTAAAATTATACCAATCAAATTTTACATAGGTATTGGTGATAAGGAAAAATACATCCAACAAATTAACACTGGAATATGAAGTCTTTCTGCAGTCTGGAGACGTCTGCCTTGTTTGGTGGAAGGCTGCCCTTGCATTATCATTATCTTTGATTGCGTCCATGGGAAGAAGGTGTCAGGCAGGTCTCGATGCTCTGGGTGGACATACACGTTATTGACAGCAGGTGACCATGTCCCTGTAACCTTCACCTGACGAAGGTTTGGTTCAACTGAAGACTGTGTACAATTTGAACTTTCTTTCTGGTGTCATTCCAGAATTAAATATCATTTCCAATATCACCAAAATATGCTTCTCAATGAGTAGGGAGAGAGAGAGAGTGTGTGTGTGTGTGTGTGTGTGTGTGTGCGTGCGCGCGCGCGCGGCGATTATACTGTATGTGAATAGAGTTCACGAGTTAGTTGGGTCGTCATCCCTTGTGGGACCAATTGCTAATGGTATGCGTCGGATGCCCTCCACCCCCTCCCCTATGTTGTCTTACTAATCACCACGATGTGGTGTACCTATAACAATCAAGGTGATGGACAAGTGAGGCGGTCTACTCCCATTTGTGAGAACTCCCAATTGTGAGACTCCCAGTTATGAGACAGTGGAGTAGGTAATTAACAAAGAAAACACACCATACTCCCCTGCCTGATAGAATGGCTTAACCCTAGCTAATTACAGATTTGCTATGTAACTGAAGCTTGTGGAAGTCTTAATGAAACTGTATAAAATAAATTGATTAACATACACTTTGTGTAGGTAACTTCGTGATCATTTTAAAGAGAAATTAATTTACCTACTCAGATTTACATCCGTCTCCGAAACTACAAGATATAGTTTAAGAAATAACTCTGAAATACAAGTTTACAGTCGAACTGACTCTTATGCCAAATCCTTTTTACCCGGCACTACCCGTTATAACCTGGATACGATTTTGAACGGAAACAAAGAATTTACTCCTTGTGTAAACCAGAAAATAGTTGAATCTGTCCACAATTATATCATAAAGACACAACGCTTCAAATTTTCTCAGGAAAATACTTAAATCAACTCAACAACCTTCTCATGATTGATTTATATTCCTACAATTGCTTGTGAGACACACACAACTGTAACTCTCTAATCATGACTACTTAGAGAATAGTTGTATTTGATGTATACTTAAAAATATATTTATGCAATAGTCAATATCGATGATGTCACATTCTCCATTTCATTTTGTATTTTATGTTGCATGGGAGCGTTGTTAACATAAGCAGTAATGCTTGCTCACCAATCCCAATTCATTTCCATAAATAATAATAAAATATGTTTAAACCAAAATGACTTTCAAACTTCATAATAGTCTATTTCTTCTGTGTAAATAGAATGTTTGATAATCTATTTCATTAATCTACTCATCAATGAATCCTGTTGGTACTCTTCAACAACTGGGCTGATCCCACTTTCATTGTAGGGATGTGGAAACACCACCTATGTGCACTGAACCATTAATTAATGTGTCTCACAACTGGGAGTTCTCACAAATGGGAGGACAGCGCCGTTTGTAGTGCGGCACTTGATAACCAATAAACCGCCTGGAGCCCTTGGGTGTGTATTTAATGATGTTTTCTTATTTTAAAAGAATTACCCTCTAGTGCAGGTACATTTATGCAGTCACTTTAATGAAAGCTTGCACAGCTTGAACGAGATGTACACACCTTGTGAGTCTTCATTTTAACCTAGTTGTAAAAAGGTTGCCATTTCAACTATGATAAGGAATTGATTTAGAATTATTTAGATGATACAGTGTGGGACTTGTCCCAGCTGTTTTCGTGTTCTTGTCCTTAAGTATTGTCAATATTTAAACATGGCAGTTACATTTAAAATGAAATTTTAGGCCATTAAACAGTCATTTCTGAATAGATCGCTATGGATTTTGGCATGTGCTTTTTAAAATAAGACATACATCTGTGTGTGAGATATGACCAGAAACAAACCACTTGCTGCCCCCGATTCTGCTCCACACAAGGAATGCCTGTCAGGGAATATACAGTCATGTCTGTTTGTATGCCACTACATGACTGGGTTATGGATTTTCCCATGCTGGAATCTAAGTATGTGCTTTTCCGAATCAGAAGTAGTTTTGTCTGTGAGACAAAACCCCAAACAAACTATCTCCTGCCCTCGATCCTTAGAAGAAGATGATGATGAAGAAGAAGAGAAGAAGAGGAAGAAAAAGAGTTTAATCAGTATAAAAGTCACAGGCCCAAGTACATTCCATAACAAACAACAAATACATACAGCGTGGGGGTGGTATGAAAGTTGTTCAGATGAAGGGTACACTATCATAATAGTGAGGAATAATAGATAAAGCTTCTCTGAAATATTTTGAACACTTAATTAAGGTCATCGAATCTTTAGAATTGTGTTTAGACAAAAAAAGTGTCTTTTGTTTTAAACTGTATGTATGGAAACATTTCTCTCTCTAACGTGCGCCCTAATGTCAATAACGAATGTACCTGCTTTTCAATTTAGTGCTATGACATTCTCTGTTCTAAAATGACAACGTAATGGATGTATGTCTTTGAAACGAAACCACTTTGTACTTACAATGTATATTAATGCAGACTTGTTCTCGTCACTATATGGCTGGAATAATGCCGATGTGACGTAAAGCCCAACTCAACTCAACTCAACTAACGTGCGCCTAACATATTTCGATGTGCTTCCAATAAACATAGTTCCAAGGAGAAAGAAGACTTTAAGGCTGCATACAAATCTAATTTCGAATGATCACTGATCTTAGAAAACCACGTTTGGATGTACCAAACTTTAGTTCTTTTGAAAAGTCACCGATCATTTTCTCCTACACCTTGGGGGCGGTAGGGTAGCCTAATGGTTAAAGCGTCGGCTCGTGACACTGACGACCCGGGTTCGAATCTACACATGGGCACAATGTGTGAAGTCCATTTATGGTGTCCCCCGCCGTGATATTGCTTGAATATTGCTAAAAGCGGCGCGTAAAACCCAACTCACTCACTCCTACACCTTGATTTTCCCAAACATTACAAAACAATTATGAGTAAAGTAGTTTCTTAATATGTGAGGGTTTTTTACTATGCAGGAATCTAAGTATGTGGCTTTCTGAATGAGAAGAAATTTAATACTGATAGTCTAGATCACGCACTGGGTAAATTGCCATGGCTCCCACTGCCGAATCTATGAATACACAGTGCCATTTAGAACGCACGTTGGCTGAGTGGGTTAGATCGCTGACTGTGTGTGCTGGCGACTAGATGCCTTACTCTGAGAGAGTGGAGTCGAATCCCGGGTGGGATTTATCGCAAAAATGTACTAGAATCTGCACTTTATTGAGAATGTGTGATTCCAAATATAACATATGTTGCAGCAGTGATTATAGGAATAATGACAGTGATGGTAATCTTCACCCTTCAGCATCGGTAATCCCACTGACAATTATGTAGAGTAATCTAGGGTATAACAATTATAACACACAATGCTGGACTTCTTGTAACGTGAGATATAATGTGGGATGAGCGGCAAGGGTTAACTCCACTTACATACCTTCGAACATGATGCTAGAAAATTACACAATTTCTCTCTTAGGCTAATGATTCCAGAATAAGCTAAGAATAAGGCATAACGTATTACACTTGGAACATTGTTACATAATGAATAACACTGCCACATAATACGTGGACCTTCACATCAGCCAACAATAAAGGCAGATATAAAACAATAGTTGGGTTCGGGATTTGCTACGGGAAACACAGTCCTAGGTACAAATAAGTGAGTGATTTTGGTTAAACGTTCAATATCACAGATCACGAGTCAGCTTAGCAGAGGAAGATAGCCCCGAAGTGATGTGAATAGTTGCTTCTGCTTGACCCATAACATTGTGATGTAAACCTATGGCGAATCTGAGATTCTAACCTAGCTCTCACATACAAGTAGCCTATCGAAAACAATTAAGATAACACAATATATACCCATCTCACATATTCGGTATAAAATAACATTACAGAAGAATTAAGCTTCGTTCATAATTGTCATAAAGTTAGTCTGTTCAAAAACAACAACGATGAACTAGAGATGGTCCATATTCATCGTACATATCCTTCGTCATCACAGCATTCATGAAAGAGGGCAGGGCCGCCCTCATAGAGCCCCCCACCCATGCTGACAAGATTCCATGCGGAGGTGCTCTCACGTTGACGGAAGTTCCAGCAGGTGCTAGCATTTCTACCTCTTTCCGGAGGCGGTCAGAGAATCCTGGGAAAAGTGTCGACCCCCCACACAAGACTATATTGTCATACAGCTGATCACGGATGGAGCTATCACACAGCTGTATGGAACGACACAAAATATCCTGTATACCCGGCATTTCCTCACCCAGCAATGGAGGATTAAATATCCCCTCGGGGCACTTGAAGCGTTCCTCGCCCACATTGATGAAAGCCCCATCTGACTGTACATAGGTTTTGTCTAAGGTTGACTTGGTCATCGTATTCAGCTCGTGTTTGTAGTCATAGGCCACGTAGCACAGTGTCTCTTTAATGTCCTTGACGACGGCATAGTTGACATCGTCACCTTTTTTCGATGAGCAGTTTTAGCAGGTAATCTGTTAGATCTCGTCCCGATACTGTCGTCTTACAAACAGCGTGTGGCAAATAATACCCGTCATACATGGGAATTAAATGTGTTGTACCATCACCGGAATCCAAAACAATACCCGTCTTACGGCCAGATGAAATCAGGGTCAGAACAGCCTGGATTGCCAGAGACATAGCGGGAGTGTCGAAGGTCTCGAACATGATCTGGGTCATCTTTTCACGGTTGGCTTTGGGGTTGAGTGGAGCCTCAGTCAGGAGGACGGGGTGCTCCTCTGGAGCCACACGGAGCTCATTGTAGAAGGTGTGTTGCCAGATCTTCTCCATGTCGTCCCAGTTGGTGACGATACCGTGCTCAATAGGGTACTTGAGGGTGAGGATACCTTTTATGGTCTGAGCCTCGTCACCGACGTAGCTGTCTTTCTTTCCCACACCGACCATCACACCCTGTAAGGGAGATTGTCAGCATTGTGTATATACATATGCCAGTAGATATCGTGTAACTGGCACTCAATATATTCATCCATGGTTACAATGTGTAACAGCATCAACAAACGACCAAGTATTAATATAAGCACCACTCTCTATTATGAAACACTCATGTTAACAACATAACAAGTTCTACTCGTCAGTTATAATGGTTTACAATTGTCAAACAGCCTAGTCCCTTCACTTAATTTAACCCGGGTGAGAAAGTATTTGCCACTTGTGCTGAAAATAGGACAAGTGAAACTGCCTTACCCATGTCGTATTTAGACCTATGCATAAAGATTTAAAGAAAGTGAGACAAGAGGGGTAACTTCAAATTTCCCCTTGATGCTGCACCAATCGTTGGTGTCCACATTTAACTTTTAAAGTACTTTCAAGCATGCTCGTTCTATGAATATTTCTAAGAGCGCTATTGGACTTGCACTCAAATGTCATCATTGTTACGGCATCCGACTGGGAGGCATACGTCGGTGGAGCAGCAAATTCAATGTTATGCATTTACTTAGATTTTGACCAATGGGTGGAGGCTTTGGTGGAAAATAATGACCTGACAGAAAGTGTTATGGTTCCCTTTATAATATAATTATATAAATTAATTTCAACCAGACTTGACTGCTGTGAGAAACAATAACCAAAAAAACATAGGTATACATCCACATCACATACGGCCGTGACTATGAAGGTAGTATTGTCTATGGACGATAGAAAATTCCCCTCCTCAGTATGTCCGTATACTTCCTGAAGTACAAAATGTCCTTGGCAAGGTACCCTGCGTCCTAGTTGCGAGTGTCGTAATCCATTCATGTAATCGCAATCGTGGTTTCAATATGACAGTTCCAGAAGCAAATATGAACATGAAACCCAGTTTGATGACGCATCGTAAACTCATGTAGTCACTTCCAGGACTTTTAATTTGTTCTTTTCAAGTAAGGACCATTCAGCGACTAAGCATTAGTATACAGCTGAAACTCCAGCACAAGTGCTCTTCGGGGATTCAGGGAAAGAAATACTTTCCAACACAAGATTTCCAGCTCTAGGACTTTTGACTGGCTGACTGTTGGATATCGTGATGTTGATTATTCTAACGACCGCCGCTTTTCTTAGACCACAGTCGACAGTTCGACTATAGCTGACAAACACATAAAACAACGAACAGTTTTGCTAACGCTCCCTACGTTATCTCAATATATAACGGATACGCCGGACCAGTCTCGATTATCCGACAAATCATGTTCGTTTGATCATAAAAATACAAATAACCATACAATCTATGTCAGATCGCTGAAAAATAAGTGATAAAGTCGATGTTCGCAATAAGAGCATAAAGTTCTGCCCTAAACACAAATCAAGTTACAAGAACCAAAAGAAACTGTTGGTCTCAGACCTGTCCCCTGGGGGCCTGCCAACAATGGTCGGGAAGACACACAACGGCTGGGCGGCCCCGGCAAACCCTGCCCTGCTTGTGCTCGAACCGTTGTCAATGACAATAGGGGTAGATAGTTCATCCATTGTCCTAGAAAAAAACAAAACACGCACAACTGATCATGTATGTGACACAAACTCATGTGCACTGGCCCTCCTACAATGTTCTAATAACCATCCCGTAACTCCCTTAACATCTTGCACTAACTCCCTTTAAAACATGATGCACTGACTCCCTTAACATCTTTCACTAACTCCCTTAACATCCTGCACTAACTCCCTTAGCATCTTCCATTAACTCCCTTAACATCTTGCACTAACCCCCTTAACATCCTGCACTGACTCCCCTAACATCTTGCACTAACTCCCTTAATATCCTGTACTAACTCCCTTAACACCTTGCACTAACTCCCTTAACATCCTGCACTAACTCCCCTAACATCTTGCACTAACTCCCTTTAATACATGATGCACTGACTCCCATAACATCTTGCACTAACTCCCTTTAAAACATGATGCACTAACTCCCTTAACATCTTGCACTAACTCCCTTTAAAACATGATGCACTGACTCCCTTAACATCTTGCACTAACTCCCTTTAATACATGATGCACTGACGCCCCTAACATCTTGCACTAACTCCCTTTAAAACATGATGCACTAACTCCCTTAACATCCTGCACTGACTCCCCTAACATCTTGCACTAACTCCCTTAATATCCTGTACTAACTCCCTTAACATCTTGCACTAACTCCCTTAACATCCTGCACTAACTCCCCTAACATCTTGCACTAACTCCCTTTAATACATGATGCACTGACTCCCATAACATCTTGCACTAACTCCCTTTAAAACATGATGCACTGACTCCCTTAACATCTTGCACTAACTCCCTTTAAAACATGATGCACTGACTCCCTTAACATCTTGCACTAACTCCCTTTAATACATGATGCACTGACTCCCTTAACATCCTGCACCAACTCCCCCATCATCTTGCACTAACTCCCTTAACATCTTGCACTAACTCCCTTAGCATCTTGCATTAACTCCCTTAACATCTTGCACTAACTTCCTTAACATCCTGCACTGACTCCCCTAACATCTTGCACTAACTCCCTTAATATCCTGTACTAACTCCCTTAACATCTTGCACTAACTCCCTTAACATCCTGCACTAACTCCCTTAACATCTTGCACTAACTCCCTTTAATACATGATGCACTGACTCCCCTAACATCTTGCACTAACTCCCTTTAATACATGATGCACTGACTCCCATAACATCTTGCACTAACTCCCTTTAAAACATGATGCACTGACTCCCTTAACATCTTGCACTAACTCCCTTTAATACATGAAGCACTGACTCCCTTAACATCCTGCACTAACTCCCCTAACATCTTGCACTAACTCCCTTAACATCCTGCACTAACTCCCTTAACATCTTGCATTAACTCCCTTAACATCTTGCACTAACTCCCTTAACATCCTGCACTGCCTCCCCTAACATCTTGCACTAACTCCCTTAACATCCTCTACTAACTCCCCTAACATCTTGCACTAACTCCCTTAACATCCTACACTGACTCCCCTAACATCTTGCACTAACTCCCTTTAATACATGATGCACTGACGCCCCTAACATCTTGCACTAACTCCCTTTAATACACGATGCACTGACTCCCATAACATCTTGCACTAACTCCCTTTAAAACATGATGCACTGACTCCCTTAACATCTTGCACTAACTCCCTTTAAAACATGATGCACTGACTCCCTTAACATCTTGCACTAACTCCCTTTAAAACATGATGCACTGACTCCCTTAACATCCTGCACCAACTCCCCATCATCTTGCACTAACTCCCTTAACATCTTGCAAAAATTAACTCCCGCCAGCATCTTGCATTAACTCCTAACATCTTGCACTAACTTCCTTTCACATACTCTGCACTGACTCCCCTAACATCTTGCACTAACTCCTTTTAACATCCTCTACTAACTCCCTAACATCTTGCACTAACTCCCCCTTAACATCCTGCACTGACTCCCCTTACATCTTGCACTAACTCCCTTTAATACATGATGCACTGACTCCCCTAACATCTTGCACTAACTCCCTTTAATACATGATGCACTAACTCCCCTAACATCTTGCACTAACTCCCTTAATATCCTGTACTAACTCCCTTAACATCTTGCACTAACTCCCTTTAATACATGATGCACTGACTCCCTTAATATCTTCCACTAACTCCCTTTAATACATGATGCACTAACTCCCCTAACATCTTGCACTAACTCCCTTTAATACATGATGCACTGACTTCCCTAACATCTTGCACTTACTCCCTTTAAAACATAATGCACTGACTCCCTTAACATCTTGCACTAACTCCCTTAACATCCTACACTGACTCCCCTAACATCTTGCACTAACTCCCTTTAATACATGATGCACTAACTCCCCTAACTTCTTGCACTAACTCCCTTTAATACATGATGCACTGACTCCCCTAACATCTTGCACTAACTCCCTTTAATACATGATGCACTAACTCCCCTAACATCTTGCACTAACTCCCTTTAATACATGATGCACTAACTCCCCTAACATCTTGCACTAACTCCCTTTAATACATGATGCACTGACTCCGCTAACATCTTGCACTAACTCCCTTTAAAACATGAACCACAAACTCCCCTAACATCTTGCACTAACTCCCTTTAAAACATGATGCACTGACTCCCTTAACATCTTGCACTAACTCCCTTAACATCTTCCATTAACTCCCTTAACATCTTGCACTTACTTCCTTAACATCCTGCACTCACTCCCCTAACATCTTGCACTAACTCCCTTAACATCCTCTACTAACTCCCTTAACATCTTGCACTAACTCCCTTAACATCCTACACTGACTCCCATAACATCTTGCACTAACTCCCTTTAAAACATGATGCACTGACTCCCATAACATCTTGCACTAACTCCCTTTAATACATGATGCACTAACTCCCCTAACATCTTGCACTAACTCCCTTAATATCCTGTACTAACTCCCTTAACATCTTGCACTAACTCCCTTAACATCCTGCACTGACTCCCCTAACATCTTGCACTAACTCCCTTTAATACATGATGCACTGACTCCCTTAACATCTTGCACTAACTCCCTTTAATACATGATGCACTAACTCCACTAACATCTTGCACTAACTCCCTTTAATACATAATGCACTGACTTCCTTAACATCTTACACTAACTCCCTTTAAAACATGATGCACTGACTCTCTTAACATCTTGCACTAACTCCCTTAACATCCTGCACTGACTCCCCTAACATCTTGCACTAACTCCCTTTAATACATGATGCACTGACTCCCATAACATCTTTTGCACTAACTCCCTTTAATACATGATGCACTGACTCCCATAACATCTTGCACTAACTCCCTTTAATACATGATGCACTAACTCCCATAACATCTTGCACTAACTCCCTTTAATACATGATGCACTAACTCCCTAACATCTTGCACTAACTCCCTTTAATACATGATGCACTGACGCCCCTAACATCTTGCACTAACTCCCTTTAATACATGATGCACTGACTCCCATAACATCTTGCACTAACTCCCTTTAAAACATAATGCACTGACTCCCTTAACATCTTGCACTAACTCCCTTTAATACATGATGCACTGACTCCCTTTACATCCTGCACTAACTCCCCTAACATCTTGCACTAACTCCCTAAACATCCTGCACTAACTCCCACAACATCCTGTACTAACTACCTTCAAATTTTGCACTAATTCCCTTCACATCTTGCACTAACTCCCTTTAAAACATGATGCACTGACTCCCCTAACATCTTGCAATGACTACATTAACTTCTTGCACTAACTCCCATAACATTTTGCATTAACTCCCTTAACATCTTGCATCAAGTTCCTTAACATCCTTCACTGACTCCCTAAACATCTCCCACTAACTCCCATAACATTTTGCACTAACTCCCATAACGTCTTGTACTGACTACCTTAGCATGTTGCACTAACTCCCATAACATCTTGCATTGACTGCCTTAACATCTTGCACTAACTCCCTTCACATCTCCCACTCACTCCATTCACATCTTGCACTAACTCCCTTTAAAACATGATGCACTGACTCCCCCAACATCTTGCAATGACTACATTAACTTCTTGCACTAACTCCCATAACATCTTGCATTAGCTCCCTTAACATCTTGCATCAACTTCCTTAACATCCTTCACTAGCATGCTGCAGTAACTCCCTTAACATCCTGTACTAACTGCCTTCACATCTTGCACTAACTCCCTTCACATCTCCCACTCACTCCCTTCACATCTTGCATGGGCTCCGACAACATCTTGCACTCACTCCAACAACATCTTGCAACTCCCATATCATCTTGCTCTAATTCCCTTAACATCATGCACTAACTCCTATATCATCTTGCACTAACTCCAATATCATCTTGCACTGACTCCTTTATCATCTTGCACTGACTCCTATATCATCTTGCACTAAGTCCCATATCATCTTGCACTAACTCCCTTCACATCTTGCACTGACTCCTTCACGTCTTGCACTAACTCCTTCACATCTTGCACGAACTCCTTCACATCTTGCACTAACTCCCTTTAATACATGATGCACTGACTCACATCTTGCTCTAACTCCCTTAACATCATGCACTAACTCCCTTCACATCATGCACTAACTCACATCTTGCACTAACTCCTTCACATCTTGCACTAACTCCCTTCACATCCTGCACTTTCTCACATTTGGGACTAACTCCCTTCACATCTTGCATTACTCCATTCACATTTTACATTAACTCCTCCACATTTTGCACTAACTCCCATAACATCTTGCATTAGCTCCCTTAACATCTTGCATCAACTTCCTTAACATCCTTCACTAACATGCTGCAGTAACTCCCTTAACATCCTGTACTAACTGCCTTCACATCTTGCACTAACTCCCTTCACATCTCCCACTCACTCCCTTCACATCTTGCATGGGCTCCGACAACATCTTGCACTCACTCCAACAACATCTTGCAACTCCCATATCATCTTGCTCTAATTCCCTTAACATCATGCACTAACTCCTATATCATCTTGCACTAACTCCAATATCATCTTGCACTGACTCCTTTATCATCTTGCACTGACTCCCTTAAGATCTTGCACTAACTCTTATATCATCTTGCACTAACTCTCTTAACATATTGCACTAACTCCTATATCATCTTGCACTAAGTCCCATATCATCTTGCACTAACTCCCTTCACATCTTGCACTGACTCCTTCACGTCTTGCACTAACTCCTTCACATCTTGCACGAACTCCTTCACATCTTGCACTAACTCCCTTTAATACATGATGCACTGACTCACATCTTGCTCTAACTCCCTTAACATCATGCACTAACTCCCTTCACATCATGCACTAACTCACATCTTGCACTAACTCCTTCACATCTTGCACTAACTCCCTTCACATCCTGCACTTTCTCACATTTGGGACTAACTCCCTTCACATCTTGCATTACTCCATTCACATTTTACATTAACTCCTCCACATTTTGCACTAACTCCCTTCACATCTTGCACTAACTCACATCTTGCTTTAACTCCCTTCACATTTTGCACTAACTCCCTTCACATCTTGCACTAACTCACATCTTGCACTGACTCCCTTCACATCTTGCACTAGTTAACTCACATTTTGCACCAACTCCCATAAACATTGCACTAACTGCCTTAACTTCTTGCAAAAACTCTCTTAACATATTGTCATATCTCCCCTAAAATATTTTACTGACTTCACGACAATGTTGCACTAATGTACATATTGCACTCACTTCCCTTACATGTTTGCAATATTTCCTCGGCAATGTGTAACCTAAATTCGTGGATCACCTTCTTTCGTGGATAGCGGCAATTATCGTGTTATCTCTTAAACTAAGTCTCGCATGACTTCACGAAGGTGTACTTCACATACTGCCACGCCTCGCTGACAACATAACAACCTGCCAGTCCATTCAGCACTGAGTGGGAGGCCACCCGTACATGTAATTTGACGTATGAGCATGGCCTCGCGCGGGGATGTAGCTACGATGATGTATGTTACATCGCCATAAGAATGAAACCCAAACAACTTGATTGAAAAAGCGCTGAAATACCACTGCATAAAAACATTCAAAGTAGAAAGTGATCAAATGCAACATTAAAGTATGTCATGTAAGGGAGGCAACTCTGACATACACATACCCAACACACTCCCACCGTGTTATACCAGATATATGAATCCAGTGAATGACTGTGTAACACTTGTAACTGCCCTGATATCAACATATTACTCTTAGAACATACCTGACTTCAGTTTCAGCAAAGGTACTTCTACAGAACACGACCCCAACACCAGCCTGCCCGCGGACGGTGACTTGTCACTCTCTTCCTGTGATGGGCCAGCGGAGCGTGAATACCACGCCCGGCTTTTAGCAGATTGTATGAACGCTTCTAGTGGCTTGACAAATGTTTCTATTGACTATTGATATAAAATATTACCGCCCACCTGTGTCTACATTTTCACATTTTTATAATACACGAAGGTTTACTTCACATACATTATCTATCTCTAGTAATTCTGATTCTCCTAAAGCCAATTCAGCCATTCAGCTAATATCTTATTGGCATGGCAACTTTTTCCATAGCCCTGTAGACCAGTCTGGTTCCCTGGGTATGTTGCGCTGGCGCTTCACTGACCCCTGGTAAGGACTACACAATGGCGGCCTTCACTTCTGGGTGACAGGCAGTTTATTAACTATAGAAAAGTCCAGAAACTGGTGGTTAGAATATTTACTTAGCATTTTATTTTAATCGATGCTGTAGCAAAGTATACCTGACCAGAATTACAACCATCGTTACTGGAACAGAAGGAATAAGTTATTCAGCCGGTTGGTTTCGGGATCAGCAATTCAAGCGTAGGAACATCCATAACGGTACAAACAGAACTGACGGGTTAATGGCCTAAAATGGCATTTTAGGTGTAGCTGACATATTTCAAAATTGACAATATTTAAATACACCACGGCTGGGACAAGTCCCACAATGTATCAGTTAAATAATTCTTAATCAATTCCTTGTCACTGTTCAAATGTCATGTGAGGCGGTGGTGTAACTTAGTGAAAAAGCGTTCGCTCGTCACGCCAAAGACCCGGGATCGATTCCCCGCATTGGTACAATGTGCAAAGCCCATTTCTGGAGTCCCCCATCGTGATATTGATGCAATATTGCAAAAAGCGGCATAAAACTAAACTCACTCACTCACTCACTCAAATATCAAGTTTGTCGACAACTAGATTAAAATGGAGACTCACAGCTACTAAGGGATGCATTTCGTTGAAACTGTAAAAGCTTTCATCGATTAAGAAAACATAATTACCGAGGGCAGCAGGTGGTATATTGGGGATCAAATGTCTCACTTGTCCAGAACCTTAACTGTTTCAGGTTCAAATTCACCACATCATGGTGATTAGTAAGACAACAGAGAATGAAGTGGGCATAAGTGAGTCATCATTAGTGAAATTTCCATAGAGTTGCATGTTAATTAACTGTTGCAAGAATAATTTTCATAAATTGAGTAGAAGTCATTCTATTTTGATATTTTACAAACATCTTCGAAATCATCTTCAGCTACATGTACATAATAAACATTCATCTTTCCGTTGATTAGTTATCGAATGACACCTGATTAAGCACCATATATAAGTACAACTTTTAATCTATCCCATAGACAGCCATGTTGAACCTGATTGGGAATGTCTAATATATGTTGTTTAAATAGTTGCACTTTTCTTAATAATAATCGGAACATTGAATGAAAATTATGTGTATGTAGCGGAGATGATTTCCCAGCTGGTAGATAAGTATAGAAAGCAATTCGACCGAAACTAAATTTATGAAAAATATTCTTGCAAGAGTTAATTAACATGCAATCTCTACCGGAATTTCACCAATGCTGACTCACTTATGACCAACTACTGTAGTCTTCAGTTGAACCAAGCCTGTGTTCACAGTGGCAGGTGAAGGTTACAAGGACATGGTCACCTGCTGCCAATAACGTGTATGTCCACCCCTAGTATCTAGACCCGCCTGGCACCTTCTTCCCAAGGACGCAATCAAAGATAATGGTAATGCAATGGTAACACTAGCTACGGGAGAGTGTGTGGATGGGGTTGTCGCTGTCGTCTCTCCAACTCTTCTGATGAATGTTCAAATGGGTTCAAATCTGGAAATCTGGAGGGCTAAGAGAGGACGTCAACGTTGTGTAGGTATGCAGCCGTTACATGTGAGGCCTGTCGTTGTCGTGCAGGACTACAGCGTTGGCGTTGAATATGACGGGGATGACGTGTTGCCCTGACAATGGGTCACTGGCCCTGGCTTTGTGAGAGATGGCAGCCCACACCACCACACTGACACCTACAAACCTGTCTGATACTTTAAACGTTCATAATAAAAAGCAAATGTCAATCTTCCGTTCACTGGAAACGTTTCCAAAGAGGATGACCAACCACGATAACCTTGTCATAACATTGAGAAGTGTGTGCAGGCCAACAAATCACCTCGAGGAGTGGCATCCAAGTCTTTACAAGGCCTCACTGTAGTGAAAGCCACGAAATGATGAAGTCTTTCTGCAGTCTGGAGACGCCTGTCTTGCAGCTGTTTGGTGGAAGGCTGTCCACCATATATCACTGGACATCTGACCCAAACCTCTTGTATCGATTCAGTGTCGTGCCGATCACAACTTGGCTGACCCCAGAGATGTTTGCAACGTTACGAAGTGTTTACCCATTTTCAAACATACGAAGTGTTGGATGTTCTTGTGGGGATTTTATATCAAAACTTGACCTTATTTAACATGTCAGTGATAAAAGAACATGAACGATATCCGTAACGATGACGTCAGAAGTTCAAAATTGAGTCGGGGGTCACACGTCAAAGTCACAAAATCAATAACGGGTATGACCATCATGCGCGTGAAGCCCAGCAGTGCATCGACGACGCATAGAGGCTACCAAATGTTCCAGATGAAGGCCTGGGGAATGGTTTGGGACGTGGTCACTGCCGTCGAACCTGTGTCTGATATGTGTCACCCGAATTCATCTGTCCTGTCTTGGCGTCGTTACTCGGGGACGCCCAGAACGTGGGTGGTCGGCGACGTCATTACTGTTTCCCTTACGCCTGACCAATGCAGATATCATGTTACGATGGCATTGGAAATGTGCTGCCACCTGTTGTTGGCTCATGCCAGCTCGAACCATTCCAAAGGCTTCATGACGTTGAGCACATGTTAATCTTGGCATGATGTGCATGTGGCTTTTCATGTGAATTTGTGAACGTTTGAATGACCAGAGATCAAGCTATCGACAGTGACATTGATTTCTGAGTTTCACATGTTGTGTGCAGCTGCACAGGCTGCACGTGCAGTAACACATTGCAAGTCCATAGGCCACCATCAATGACGTCACGTCGCCTGGCACCTGCATGAGCGTTTGATTGTCTCAAATACTTGCTATGTTCACACCTTTATTTATGCATAAAGACGCTGTCTGCCTATCTTTATAATTTCTGCGTGCACAGTTTCTTTAGATAGCCAGTACAGTCATAAGGCATAAAACAATAATATTCAGTGTGTCTTATCACCAGATGCTGTTTTTGCATTAAAATATAATAAGTTGAGAATAACGAGTCTCGATTTTCCAACGAAACAATCTCCAGTTTGGTGAAAAATGCAAAATATCGGTGATCGATCACTGCAAATCATTGATGACACCAGGTGTTCGCGAAATTGCAACGTGTTTGCCGCAGATGAATTGACAAAAATGTCCATAAACGGTAAGCTATTAGACATCTCCTTTGCAAGCTGGGACCGTTTCAGTATACCACGTGTAAATTGTATATAACTTTAGAATAGGCTAAAATTATTCCAACCCATCCCTGAAAATAAGGGGTCGAACCGCGTCAAATACCGGGAATATATTGTAACCCCCTATTGGGGAAAAGTGACAATTCTTTATAGTTTGAAGGAAGATATCGCCATGATTGTTCATTATATTACGCATTTTTCACATATTCTTATTTGATAATGTCGTCCTACGCAAAGCGGGAAACGACTTGTAATAGCATTTCACGTCTCTCAAACACTGCATGCTCGAAATGCTGGTCTCATAACCCAGTCCCATATGACGCCACGAGAGCTCAGCTCCTTTCCCGCTGCTTAAAACGGCAGAATCACGGTGGAAATTTCGAATTTTGCTTACCGCAGGGGAATAAGGGAAGGAAAAACTGTTTTTATAACAGCTAGTAAAAGGTTATCATATAATGCAGTTTTATCCTCGAAGGTCACACCAACATTGTAACGACAGATCTTAACATCTGTCATAGCGACTAATTCAGGACGGCCATTGTCCAAATATTTAAAAGTCCAAAAACTATGTAGTCAAGACAGGTGAGACTTTATTGTAATAATTTATATCACGCTAATCTGTCTTCTTAATCACTACTGTAAATCCTTATCACTACTGCATTGTACATTGACTTGTCAGCCAATTAATCACTGCATAGGATATTTATATACCGTTAATCGGTCATCCCCCTGCCATCACATCAACTGGTAAAGGAAGTGCTATTGTTTCTCTATCTGTCCATTGTTGAGTTGTCGCCTGTCCATTGTTGTCAAAAACTGTATAAATATGCTCACATCTACATGTATATTGAGAAACAGAGTATGAGTCCGGCATTCCGACTCTGTGTAGGGACGTCCACGAGCGGGATAATGCTGCTCGTAGGGAACGCCCTGGGGTTGAGCAGGAACTCCGCTCACCTCATTTATGTCTTGTATATTTGTTTGTAATGTAACTAAAGAAGTTTGAACTCAACTATGTCTTCGTCTTCGTCAACGCACACTTCATCTTAATTATGAGCTAATTCCCCAGTCGACCGTATCCATGCGTTGACACATCCAATCAGCACTGATAAAGTCTGTTTACGAGACGACAATGCATATTGACCCTAGAAATAAATATATCTGGAATATGAAACCGTGACGATAGACTTTTCCGATAACTTCATACGAATCGGATATTTTTGAACACATGAAAAAACGTAATTGTGGGACATTAGTTCATATGCACGTGCATGATTGTGGCAAACATGCAGTGACGTAAAACCCTACAACGAATATACCAATACTTACACAAGCGCAACGAGACAAGGCGATCGGTATCGCCAATATGGGGGCTACACAACGTCAGCTGGCAAGAACCTTTAAACTGAAGTCAGGCAACCATCAGCAAATCGTATGGCGACCCTACCGCCCTATCCGTGGAACGACCTTGACCCGTCTACACCGTCAACGCAGACTGCAATGGGTACGAACTGTGCGTAGGTAGCAGCGGCGTGATTTGGAGAGAGTGCTCTTTACAGATGAAAGTCGGTTCACTTGGTTCAGAAACAATGGCATAAACTCACGGGCGAAAGAAACGTCACCTCGCTTTTTTAACATGTCAACAAACTCAGATATTGGAAATGTAACAATCATATTTGGAAGATTAATGGTTTTACAACATTCTGAATGATGAAAGTGTGAAGTACAGATATGAATGATCACACAGTGTACAATTGAATCAAGGACAGTTGACTGTGCTGTATTCGAGCACCCTCCTTTTCATCATAAGCGGCCCTAAAGTGAAGACAGACCGTTTAATACAGTTAATATCGTGTGTGGTCACCCCTGGCTTGTATGCAAGCATGAACACGACGTCAAGCGGATAATGTCAGTCGTCTGATCACATGTATCGGGATTCTCTGTCATTCTTCCTCCAGTTTTCGATGCAGAGGTGAGCGACCAGCGTTCGAAATTAAGGTCGGTCCTTAAGCCCGAAGCCCGAAGCCGACTGAAAACCACTCCTAATGACCGACAGCTTTTCATCCCCAATATCTAAGAGCATTATTTCCATATTAAAATATAGGGCCTACACATTCTAATCAGGACCCACAGCTTTTCAGGGTTAAGGGCAAACAAGAAGAGCGACTGGTGCCAGAATACGTTCAAGAAGTTCATCCGTCCAATGAGGGGGGGCGGCATGGTATGGGGCGGCATTTGTGGCGAAAGAACAAGATGTCTGAAGGCCCGGTGATACAGGGATGAAGTGTTGAGACCTTTTGTGGTGTTATTCGACAATATCCAAGTGTAGTCATTTTGCACCACGACAGGATATTTGGAGAATACCTGTACAACATTAACGTCAACGTATTGCCTTGGCCAGCGTGTTCTCCAGACATAAACCCCATTGAACATCTCTGAGATCATCTTGATGGTAGGCTGAGATATCGTGAACCACCTCCACGTTGCCAACAGTCTCTCGTGGACTTATGGAACAGGATTCCTGCTGACGTCATCCGGCCGACTGACGACGTCAATGAGGGGACATGTATTTGCGTGTATGGATGCCACGGGTGGTCACACTCGCTATTAATGATGTGTCCCCTGACTCCTGTCTCATGTGACTCTTCATGAATTTTTTTAAAGAACACTGATTTGTTGAATTTTCTTTATTTTGACCCCCTGACTTTCTTTGAATTACGGCAAATGCAAGACCAGCACTTAAATGAACTTTCAGTAAAGTTATTGGAAAATGATTTCTGTTTGTAGAATAGTTATCATAAATCTAACATACGTGTTTGTTTCTATGTTTTGGTCAAGTGAAGTCTGTGAAACTTCCTTTTGCCCTGTAGTTTATAAACAATGCAAAACATACAAATCTCTGAATAATCATTGATTTCTTCTTCCCGACTTTTCCACATTGCACCACAATACCCCTCCTGTATCGAACCATGATATCATTGAGACGAGTACCCTCTCCTTTCTTATTTCCCAATTGGTGTGGAAGAGTCTGTGGTTCCACAGGAGAAGTACTTTTGGATACTTTGTCATAGAAACGAATGCATCTTAAAGAATCAAGCGTTTCTTCCTTGACACCGCCATACAATGAAGCTATAGCTTTCTCTCCTGCTGCAATTATATCGTTTCTGGATAAGTGTCTTTCTTGATCGAAGAACTTAGCTTGATCAGTGAAAATAACATACTGTGTCACCTTCTTTAATGCTAGACCTGTGTCACAACCTAAAATGGTGTGGATGAAGAGCGGATTTCATAAATTGTTGGACCCAACAACTCCTTGGACTGTTTTATGCAGCACAAGCGTTTTGCTTATGACGGTTTCTTAAACTCTGGTGTGACGAACAGTTCATGCGCATTCATTTCAGCATGATGCAATAGCAGATCTGTCTCATCTCCGACTGGAACCGTGACTCTTGTTTTGGCAGAAGAAACGGCTGTTTCAACGATGGGGACGACCACATTATGTTTAGCATGATCAGTGCTGCAACCAGCTCTCTCTAGTGCGTCACTGAGGTAATTGTTGAGGGAATTCTTCCTTCTTGGACTGGATGATCATTTCACCGGTGAAGTGTACTGTCACACTTAGGCAAGCGCCTGCTCTTCGCAGTTTTTTAACATCTTTAGTTGTGGGTTCTTGTGTAAGACCATCAAAGACAATAGCGGCAGCACCATACTTCTTTGTCACGTATGTAGCATGCATGTCGTCATATGTGGACCCTCTTGGCCACGGTGGAGACGATAGAGTGTATGCGAACGTAAAATGACGCACATGTCATGTTTTAATGCCATAAGTGTGGGAATCTTTCGATTTTTTGCGTCCATTTTGGATATTTTGGAATGAATTATTAAGCAAACCATGTTACAACATATTACGTGAATCCTTGCTGCCCAAAACTCCGGTTTCAAAACTTAAATCGTTCAAATGTGTCTTCTTAGAGCAGATATATTATTAATTATTGATATTTGGAGGCCATATTGGATTTATGCAATTTTAACAAATTTCCTATGCTGGGATTCCTTAGGACTTTTGGTATAGTCTTCTAGGGACCTCATAGAAATTCACAGTGGTGAAAACATTTCTGTTACAATTTGTCACAAGTTGAGTGCTAAATTGGCCTAGAATGCCTGTACAATAATAAGAAAGCTGTGGTTGGCTCCCGAGAAGTGCTTTGATCGGCGCACATAAATACAGCTGTGGAGGATGCAGAGTCATTCAGTCACCAGCCGGCGTGCAACAAGGAACGATACTTGCTTCTACACTATTCTATCAAAATGTGTGACGACGAATTTGCCGCGTTGGTTTTCGACAACGGCTCCGGCACTGTAAAGGCCGGGTTCGCCGGTGATGATGCCCCAAGAGCTGTTTTCCCCTCCGTCGTGGGTCATCATCAGGTATTACACTTAATTCTGCTAGTGTCATGTTGACATAGGACAATTTAACAAGTTTGTTGGGAAGATATCAGTTAGGCGATTTTATTGAAAACAGGGTTCGTTCAAAACTGATATTCAAAAAGATTTACATCTGACAGACAGACAGATTTTTATTTATACAAGTGGCCTAGAGGTCAATAGTACATGTGTAAAATTTTAACAGTGAATTTATGCGCAACCTGTAAATTTGCGAATTATAGGAACATCTATAAATCAGTAAATACCCATTTACCGTCTTCAAATAGATTACAAAATGGACATTGAGTATCTATTACATTTACAGTTTTCGTAAATCGTGCCGCTTGAACTTTGAAGTTGTGAGCGTTACATCTAAATTTAGTAAGCGTACGTTTACGTTGTGCTGATATAATCTCAGAAAGATAAACCTCTGTATTAATGCAATCTTTATATTCTGAATAGAAGCTGACACAAGTTGATAACATTATTTCATTATACCAGTCTTCTTGATAATGTCTTTGTATCTGCTAGAATACGTCACGGTGAATGAAATATTCCTATTGCCTACATTCTAAGCGAGCCACACATTTCCAAAGCCATGACTAAAAAGAATAGTTCTAATGAAGGAAACCCAGTTAGTATCTCCAGTATCATCTAATGTTTTAAGCATTTCCAAACTACTTCTTGTACATCGTGAAATTGGCTGTGTCATCAATCTTAACCAGTACGAAATTACCCGACATCGGGCATTAATGAATGGTGGAAAACGTCCCCATTCAGGTAAAATAACCTTGTTCGCAGTTCTGTAGCCAACACGTAACAAATACTTACAGAACTTTGAATATACGTTTTCAATATTCTTGTTTATGTTAATGCCCCATGTTTCAGAACCGTACAACAGAATTGGTTGAATTTTTTCCATCAAACAGCTTAAATGATGCGTGGATCGGTAATTCTGTATATTTACTTATGGATTGCTTTATAACATGCTGAGCTCGTTCAGCTTGCATAGCTAATGTTTCACAGGCTCTGGAAAATATATTTTAGCAAGAAAATGTAAGATTATATTTTCCTAAACATTTGTAATATGATACCACCTCCAATACTTGGCCATTAAGGAACCATTTTTCACTATTAGAAATTCTACCACCATTTTAAAATACTATTACTTTAATTTTACTGATATCTGTGTGCAAACCCCATTTCAAACAATATCCATTTTGAGTAGCTATCTTGCATTGTAACTGGACAATTGAATCGGCAAAAAGCACAACATCATCTACAAATAACAATAATGAAAGGTCTCTGAATGATTCGATAACATTTCCGTTAAGGAAATTCTTCAACATATAAGAAGAAAAGTACAGGGGGTAGAATGCAGCCTTGTCTCACTCCGGCACTGTCACACATGCATCAAATACATCACTCATTTGGAATTTACTGGTTCTAAAAGATGCTCTCACATTGGAGTACATATTACGCAAAAGACGTTGGAGTTTGCCATGTATACCTGACTGTAGTAAGTCATATAACAGTTTGGATCTATTAACGGAATCAAACGCTTCCTTAATGTTTACGAATAGATAATAAAACGTCTGCCACAGATACTTATGGATATTGCTACTGAGAGTAAATGTATGGTCAGTAGTAGAGCATTCTTCTAGAAATCCCTCTTGGCACTCTGATAAAGTTCACGAGTGGATATTTCAAGATTAATGCGATTATCTATTATAGTGGAATGTAACTTATAGTTAAAATGAAAATATGATTGGTGACAGCTTTCAATATATGTGTAAAAAATAATAAATCATGTGACACCAAAATATATTTTTCTTTCAAGACTGCGGGACAGAAGGAAATCTTCGTTGGCGAGGAGGCTAAGTACAAGAGAGGTATCCTCACACTCAAGTACCCTATCGAGCACGGTATCGTCACCAACTGGGACGACATGGAGAAGATCTGGCATCACACCTTCTACAACCAGCTTCGTGTGGCTCCAGAGGAGCACCCCGTCCTCCTGACAGAGGCTCCCCTCAACCCCAAGGCCAACCGTGAAAAGATGACCCAGATCATGTTCGAGACCTTCAACTCTCCAGCTATGTATGTGGCCACACAGGCTGTTCTGTCTCTGTACGCCTCTGGTCGTACCACGGGTATTGTTTTGGACTCTGGTTCCCATCAGTGAAGGCTACGCCCTTCCTCATGCCATTATCAGGTTGGACCTGGTCGTGATCTAAACTGATTACCTTACGAAAATCCTGACTGAGCGTGGCTACTCCATCACCACCACTGAAGAACGAGAAATCGTCAGGGACATCAAGGAAAAACTGTGCTATGTTGCGCTTGACTATGAATAGGAAATGCAGAAGGCTGCCTTTTCCTCTTCATTGGAGAAGAGCTACGAGCTTCCCGACGGTCAGGTCATTACTATTGGCAACGAGAGGTTCCGTTGTCCAGAGGCCCTCTACCAGCCATCACTCATGGGTATTGAATCAGCCGGTATCCAGGCCACAGTATACAACTCCATCATGAAGTGTGATGTTGATATCCGTAAAGATTTATATGCCAACACTATTCTCTCAGGAGGTAGCAGCATGTTCCCAGGAATGGCTGATAGACTGCAGAAGGAGATCACAGCCCTCGCTCCACCAACAATGATGGTCAAGGTCATCGCTCCTCCAGAGAGAAAATACTCTGTCTGGATCGGTGGCTCCATTCTTGCCCCCCGGTTGACCTCCCAGCAGAAGTGGATCAGCAGGCAGGAGTACGATGAGTCCGGCCCATCCATTGTTCACAAAAAGTGTGTTTAGGAGCCGACACTGGATACGACGGTGGCATTCAAGCAAACACCTTCGGACATTGAGATTACCCCTATCAATTACTGTTCTTCAAGTTGTTTCAACTGTTTTCATATTGAAATGACAAATACCTGGTGCTTAGGGTTCTCTATAATGTTTTGAG
The DNA here is from genome assembly GCF_003918875.1 of Haliotis rubra. Lineage (NCBI taxonomy): Eukaryota > Metazoa > Mollusca > Gastropoda > Lepetellida > Haliotidae > Haliotis > Haliotis rubra. Next base: position 537,817 of record NW_025767344.1, on the reverse strand, counting down.
CGTTTTAATCTTTTCTCACATGTTGGCTTTCTCAGTTGGTATTGATAACTTTCTTTGTGCCTATATAAAAGGAACTCTATAGTCTAAGGGTATTGCTGGCGTAGGTCGAACCATCGATAGTGATATAGGGTAATTATGACGTTGTCGTTACGTATCTATATCTAAGCAACACAAAACGACTATGTCATTTATGTTGGGTATTTTATGCAGATGAACAGATTATATGTAGCTCTGATTGCTATTAGTGGTGGTGTGTGGTCCTCTCAGTTGAAGTTAAGCAACGTTGGGCGCGGAGAGTCCTTAGATGGATGACTGTGTTTGGTAACCTGAGAGATTCTGGGACTTCAGTCCTCCCCCACAACGAAGCACATGTGATACATGCGATCTCACCTTGGGCAAGTGTGTTTGTTCAAAATTGCCTCTGTTCACCCAGCAAAAAATGGGTACCCGGTGAAATAAGTCGTGAGACTATTAGCCTTCTAGCGCCTAACAGGCAGCATGGGTTATACGGGGTAATGAAGATCAGATTGTGAGCTTTGAGCAGGATATCTAGCCTGGAAAAGACGTGTTATAAATATTCTCATTATTAATATCATTACCAGTTTAATTTATCAATCCACAACTGGATAACGGATAACTGTTACACAAACACAGACTCAGTATGAGTGAGTTGAGTTTCACCATGTTAACGTCATTATAATTGCTTCCACGACTGAAGCTGTGATAACTATGATTTTCACATCTTAGTTGTTTATCTCTTCTGAGGCGACAGCGGTGTGTATTCTTGATCCCCGTCTGACCCCCTTTGTGGCAAAGTAAGTACATGTCATCCAAATAAAATATTCTCCTTAATGGGTTTTGGCTCATATTTGAAAGACAAGATTGATTACTCAATATATACTCTCCCCAAAAAGAAACGCATGTAGGAATTTCAACTGTATTTTTTATGTTTATTTTGAAACATCTTGTAGGCGTTATGAGTCAATGAAATATAGCAAAATTGCACACTGGGAATGCAGACTTATCCGTCTTTGGCACCAACTCGAGGAAAGTCAGTTTGAGTGTCACATGGAGACGTGTGGTGGCGCTGAAGTCAATACCTCGAGTGACCACCGTGGGCATCCAGAACTGCACGGCATCGCCTCGGCATCGAACGAATAAGTCTCAGAATCTCGTGTTGCCCAATCACAGCCCACTCTGCCTGTAGTGCCTGTGCGAGTTGCTTAAGTTTCTGGGGCTGAGGGTTACGGCGTCGCACCCGTCTGTCCAGGGCAACCCACAGATGTTCGATCGGGTTTAAGTCCGGTGATCTTGAGGGCCAGGGGAGCACATTGATGTTGTGGTTCTGGAGGGAGTCTCTAGTGTGACGTGCTGTGTGGGGCCTGGCATTGTCCTGTTGAAACAACTCCCTCTGGCGATCAATGATTGGAAGGAGGTGTGGGCGTATGATTTCGTCACAGTACCGTTGAGCTGTCAGTTTGGCCTGGATCATCACCAAATCACTTCTCCTACGGCAGGTGAATTCCCCCCACATCTTAACACTTCCCCGGCTGAATCTGTCCACCTGGGGAACGCAAGCGTCGGCGAAACGTTCACGTCGACGTCTGTACACCCGCATTCTTCCATCGCGTCGTTCCAATAGAAATCGTGATTCAACACTGAACTAGATTCTACGCCAATTCGGTGGGTTCCAGGCCTGAACGTTGGTGCAACATTGACCTCGATGTCGACGATGTTGTTGTGGAAGCACAGGGACAAAATAAGGTCTTCTGGCACGTAAACCAGCCTCTCAACCTGTTCCTGGCGGTTCTGCAGAAAGCCTCCTCAATGCGTAGACATTTTTCGAGCGGTACTGGTCGCCGTAGCTGTTCGATGACGCAGGTGATGTACCCGGATGAAGCGATCCTGCAACGCAGTGGTCGCTCGAGGTCGCCCACTTCGAGGGGCATCTGCTACCGAATTCTGCCGGCGATATCTCTCACAGAGCCGTGAAATGGTGCTTTGGTGAACATTCATGCGTCGGGCACGGCTGCACGTTGAGACTGGCCAGCTTCAAACAAACCAATGGCGATATGATGGTTGGCTTCACTTAGACGTGGCATTTTACGTTCGTCAACAATATCCCCAATAATACGGTGAATAATCGACAGACAGCGATCAACCTTTTTATACCCATCATTGCGACTATCTGATCCCCAACTTTCACGTGCATTGCATATGAATTATGTATTCTGTGACACTACACGCCGAAATTGAAAATCATGCTGTTAAATACGGGTTTTTTACGGATGGTGCGTTTTGTTGTGATGTTTCAAAACATAAACACCATAGGACCATAAACAGAGCAAACCTTTTGTAAAATTAATCACGTTTGCTTAATTCATTGCTATATGAAATTGCTATTTTCATGATTCGGTTTTTTTTAGGAGAAGTATACAGGTATATAGGATGTCTTGCGAATATATTCACATAATAAAGCTCCTACACGTATATAAGAGGTTGCCGCCTTGGTGATTCATTTGTTTGACTCTGGCTGTTGGAGAAAGTAACAGTGATGGTCTCTCTGACTGTTGGAGGGTGTAACAGTGATGGTCTCTCTGACTATTGGAGTGTAACAGTGATGGCCTCTCTGACTGTTGGAGAGTGTAACAGTGATGGTCTCTCTGACTGTTGGAGAGTGTAACAGTGATGGCCTCTCTGACTGTTGAGAGTGTAACAGTGATGGTCTCTCTGACTGTTGGAGAGTGTAACAGTGATGGTCTCTGACTGTTGGAGAGCGTAACAGTGATGCTCTCTGACTGTTGCAGAGCGTAACAGTGATGGCCTCTCTGGCTGTTGGAGAGTGTAACAGTGATGGTCTCTGATTGTTGGAGAGTGTAACAGTGATGGTCTCTCTGACTGTTGGAGAGTGTAACAGTGATGGTCGCTCTGACTGTTGGAGAAGTGTATCAGTGATGGTCACTCTGACTGTTGGAGAGTGTAACAGTGATGGCCTCTCTGACTGTTGGGGAGTGTAACAGTGATGGCCTCTCTGACTGTTGAGAGTGTAACAGTGATGGCCTCTCTGACTGTTGAGAGTGTAACAGTGATGGCCTCTCTCTGACTGTTGGAGAGTGTAACAGTGATGGTCTCTCTCCTGACTGTTGGGGGAGTGTAACAGTGATGGTCTCTCTGACTGTTGGAGAGTAACAGTGATGGCCTCTCTGACTGTTGGAGAGTGTAACAGTGATGGCCTCCATCTGACTGTTGGAGAGATGTAACAGTGATGGTCTCTGACTGTTGGGGAGTGTAACAGTGATGGTCTCTCTGACTGTTGGAGAGTGTAGCAGTGATGGCCTCTGACTGACTGGAGAAGTGTAACAGTGATGGTCTCTCTGACTGTTGGAGAGTGTAACAGTGATGGCCTCTGACTGTTGGAGAGTGTAACAGTGATGGTCTCTCTGACTGTTGGAGAGCGTAACACTGATGGTCTCTCTGGCATAACCATAGCCGATTGTGAGGCTGTGAGTGTATTATCTCTGACTGTTGAAGAATGCAGCAGTAATGGTCTCTCTGGCTGGTGTGTTGCCTGGTAGCACGCCTAGAGAGATCTGAGAAGTGGAATGAGATTTGACTCATCTAACGCACGAATGCCGGTACACATACCCAACATCTCCCACCGTGTATACTCAGGATATATACACAAAGAACTTAGTAAGCACCACCTCTATTTTGGCAATGATAGGTTTTCGACACATACATAAAACTTCCCGTGGTGACCACGATGGAAAAATATGAGTTTTTCTGATCCGTATGATCCTTTGACTCATTAAAAAAACGACAAATAGATTGGAATCCATGTTGATTTTATGATGATAAATGCTAATTTTTTTAAAAAAACTAATTTTCAAACAAAAGCATGTCTGTACAAGTATGGCCCTGAAATGATTCATGGTTATTGGTGAATGTGAGCATTCAAAATGTCATTTTGCGTGTCCTACACGATTCAAGGTCAGTACCGAGTGTCACCTCCATGTGACTGCATCATGCCGGCCAGTACTCCCTCCTCATATCCCCCTGACAGCCTCCCTGATCCTCTGAAGGGCAGTCTGCACGCCATTCCTCGTGTAAAGCAGATTCCGATTGGGCTAGGCTCTGTACAGGAGGATCCCTATGTTGCACACGACGACCAATCATATCCAAAGGATTAATATCGGGGCCCATTCAATCGTGAGATATGCCAGGGGATGCTTAAGTAAGTTCTTTGTGTATATAATTTAAGGGAATAATTAATGTAACACTTGTAACTGCCCTGATATCAATATCCTGCTCGTGGAACATGCCTGACTTCAGCCCCGGCAAGTGTACAGAAGTAGTCCCAAACTTCCTGTAATGGACCGGTGCGACGTGAATTTATCGATACATGATGTTGACAGCTTGTACGAACGCTTCCAGCGGTTTGACAAATGGTCACAGTGACATACTGATTAAAACCGCTCAGCTATTGTTTACAATTTTACTTCTTTTCAATTTTAAATGTAAGTCTACATTTCATAAAAAGTATCTACCTTCAGTAATTCCGATGCTTCCTCTGACAACATACGAAAATGTATTAATATTCAGTAAATAAATATACAGCGGATACAGCTTTTGAGAAAAAGGTGCACAGTTCATTTCACTGTTTAACTGGTCATTTAATAAACTTTCAGGACAAAGGAGGAGGTGCGCACACACCACACACACTAACTTACACTCACTCTCTCTCTCTCTCTCTCTCTCTCTCTCTCTCTCTCTCTCTCTCTCTCTCTCTCTCTCTCTCTCTCTCTCTCTCTCTCTCTCTCTCTCTCTCTCTCTCTCTCTCTCACACACACACACACACACACACCTCTCTGGATACGCCTATGGAGATGGAGTTTCAGACACGAGGGTAGGCCATGCTGCATTCTCCACGAAGTTTGGATTTGCGGGGTACTTGAGGGCGCGGTCATATCTTACGGTCATGAACGTTGTTCTACTGGACCGTAGTGATGAACGTAGTGAAACCGTAGTTTGGTCGTAGTGCCATGTTACCACGGAGTAGAACGGTCAACACAACGGTGCAGTAGGGACGATACGGTCCACTGGAAACTAGGGTCAACTGCGTTCAAACTGCGGTAACAGTAAGGTCTTGGCATTCAAGTTAACCGCAGAGATATTTTGGAACATGTTGAAAAATTGTTTGTCTAAACACGGCCAAATCATGGGTTTTGCTGAAGTTCAAAGTACGGTCAGAGCTACGGCGATCTACGTTGAACTACGCTTAAATGCGTCTAACTTACGTTTTTACTACTGTCAAACACGGGTATAATACGTTCTGCTAGGTTCATGCCCCACTACGGTCAACTACCCGCGAGTTTGTAAGATGTGACCGCCGCTTTACTCCTTATATGGTGGAAGCCAGTGCCTGCTTTTGAGAAACGATGTGAAAAATGGCATACCAGTGACATGTTCTTTGTTGTGACGTCATCACAATGTCCGTCAACGGTGTAATCTGCATTACAAACATACTGTGTAGTTCCGACAGTCTTATCAAATCAATCTGAATCATAAACAAAAATATCATTTCTCATCTGAAATTATATACATTACCGCCCCGTGGTCCGCATAAGCGAGCACTGAAACATGGGCCATGCATATGCAGTCAGTATACTGTTTGTGGTGAGTAGGACACCCATGTTTGGCATACTGCGGCATGGACCAGACAATCCAGTGATCACCAGCATGAGCATCGATCTGCGCAATGGGAACCGATGACATGTGTCAACCAAGCTGCGGCACGGTATCTCAGTGGGCTAACACTTAAAACAGGCATATTTCTGAAGTAGAACACACAGGTACTCTAAACATACACATGCAGACAGACAGACAGGCAGGCCAACAGTACAATGTAAATATATTGCAATGTATACAATGACAGCGCTACCATGCAATTCGACGTAAATAGTATACCATAGATAGGCAATGTTAAGTGAAATATACAGTTTATGACGATTTGATTCATTGCGATTTATATTGTGTAGTAAGGCTAACTTGTACAGTAGTTGCGTCATCCTTTGTTAAAACAGCAATAAACTTTTCTTTTTGATGGTTGACTTTATAGACATAAAGGTAAGTATTTATATCTTAAAACATGTGAATATTGAGGGCATTCTAAAAGTATATGGTATTCATCCTCTGTGAGGTTACAATGATCACAAGTGGTAATTTGATCATACGGGTGTTAAGAAAACCTTGCAGCTTTTATCTTAAAATCATTGCCATTACATCTCTAGTTACATAGTTACTACCTAGATAGATAGATGTTAGAGACGATAGATATAATTCAGGTTTGATAAAGGATTTAAACTCATCATAATAACTAATACTACTTGAAGAATGGACGTCATGGAACCATTCCTGCTGGTATATATCTTTACAGCGTTGTTTGAACATTTTAGAAAAAGAATCCTGTCGACAACATCTTGTGCGATCAATACATGGCCAAATCCACATTGAAACAATAATTCACGTACAGATGAGAAAATATTTCACAGGTCACTCGCTTGCTTTCTTTACCATTTGTACTAATTGGCGTTGTGCCTCGTCGTTATCCAACGCACACAGTGACTTGATTCGTTACCAGCGCAACTTCGGCTGCGTTTAACAGTACTTCAGCCAGTGTATTGTATTAGTCGGAATTTTACAATGAATGAATGAATGAATTAAGAGCAAGAATTATATGTGAATGAATGAAAGAAATAAAGAAAAATAACAAAAGAAAGAAATACATATGTGAATGAATGAACGAATAAATGATACACCATGACCATCCCTCCCCAAACATGTTAAAGAACGCAAAACCATCGGTAGAACACATGTTAACATCAGCTGTCCTTTTTACAAAAATCTACTTTGGAGACATTTTTTAATTAGTAACTAATTCAGATATCTTATTGCATGTGTGGAATGGCATGGCCATTGACAGAATGTTAACTGACACCGTCACAGACCCCTCAAAACAGAAAGTTTAGAACTATGACAAAGTTGCTAAAACACCTTTCCAGTTTTGTCACATACTAAGATCAACAAGAAAGAAACAAGTTATAGAACCATAATACCTCAATCATCACAAGCATCAATGGCGGATCAGAACAGATCATGGAGTCATATTTTCACACACACTCAAAATACACCCCAACAAAAAATTAAATTATGAAAACTATCACTTACTTACTTCGCAACACCTTCACCCGATGGCATATTCCCTCATACAAAAATTAATGGTGTATGTGAATGATGTTTTCAGGAACAATAACTAGAAACACTTTCAAACAACGCCATATTGGCTACATTGGTCACGTATATACATTATATAGTCTCCTGTACCCGTCGAATGCGAAAGTATATATAGACTATATTCATAATACACACAATTCGTGTATGTTAATGTAATTTGGTATGTATATCACTTAAAGAGTGCTCGCTCGTCACCCGAAGCACCGGGTTCGATTCGCCACCGATGCAATGTGAAGTCTATTTCTGGTGTCCCCCGCCATGATATTGTTGAATATTGCTAAAAGCGGCGTAAAACCATACTCACTCACAATTCACAAACGACGAGGTGGCTTATACTTTGGAATTAACCTCCCTTTGATAAAATGGCAACGCTGCGTAAACTTTTCCGAACCTTTAAACTGCAGCGGGCGGGAGGCAGTCGCCATGTCACCTCTTCTTCTACTGTAGTGCATCGGATTCATGGCCAGCTGTACCTGTAGGAAGTTCGGCGATTTATAGAAGACTGCATGGCAACTGTTGGAACACGCGCGGACCATGCCACCTCTCTGGCGAACAACTTGGTAACAGCTGATCATAGAGGAGTATATAGTCATGGCCTCAACAGACTAGGTGCGCACCTTACTGTAATCGGTCTACGCTAAGGTTGTATCAGGACGTCGCGGAACAGACCAGTGGATAAATAGATTTCTATCGATTTGAACCTGTTTCTTTAGCGTATACTACATATAACTCTTGTTTATGTCCAGAAATCAGTGTGTGAACCAGCGAAAATAGTATTTGCTAAATGATTTACTGCCATGTTTTGCCATCAGAAACAACATGTGCATCTTTATATCGGATCGTGATAAGCCTTCTTGAGTTTTTATGTGGTTGTGACTCACAAATAAATGTTTGTTATAGATAAAAGTACATTACATGAGGTCAATCCAGAAAGACTGAAAAAGAAAACGAATTACGGTTTGTTTGAAATTATACTTTAATGGTAGTGCGTTCTATGTTAGCTAATGTATCTGTGTTTACAGAACTATATAATTTGCCCCTCAAATATACCTCCGATATCATGTTTGGCCTTCATTGTCTTGGCATGTGTATAATTTATTACAGCAGAGACCATACGTATCGTATTATATGGTCTCTGATTTCCCAGTCGAACCTTTTGGCAACAAATTGTCATTTGCTTGTGTTGTCTTTTACCGCCCTGCTGCAGATATGTACATTCATTACATCGAATCAGAATAACAGTCAAACACCGAACCAGCATTATCCGGGAGTCGGCCGCCACAGCACACGTAGATGGCAACAACGTTCTTGGTCCAGTGGTGAGCAACTTCAGCTACGGATCTCGCCATCCGAGAAAAGCATGTCCGCAGGGGTTTGGTGGCCGCTAAAGGTAATTAGGTACCATCTATACTGGACGTATCAGTATAGATATCATCGTGATCTTCAAAATTATCCGAAACGCTGATGGATGTTTAAAATATTAAATAATAAATAAATGTTACTAATAGTCAAGCAGCAAAGTCACAACATAAGAACAACTGAAGTTTTTTAAATGTTTTCAAAAATATAAAACAGGAGGCATTTTGATAGCTTCATTATTTATTGGGTCTTTGATAAACAAATCCGTAGCATCTGTTGTACATAGCTAAAGAATGATTAGCATGAAGAATGAACGTTAGGTAGGGACAGTATATAGATTGTACTTGAGGTTAATAACAAACATCATGCCATGAGTATTTATATTAGAAAGGAGGAAGAAGGTGAAAATTCATGACCATCATTTGTCTATTCAGGCCTGAAAAACCAACATGCAAATGTTCAATTCTTCTACGTGTTGCAGGGTCCAACCATTTTGGTATTGCAGGCTGGTATTCCATGCTGGCAGCGCAACAGGGCCTCCTTTGTGAGTTGAATTTATCAAAAAAAAATTTACTAGTATAACATGGGTGGCTGGTTGTTACACTGTGCGGTGCTGGCTTTATGGGAATATAACAAGGACTGGTCGGCCCGGGAGAGGGTATACTGGTCGGCAGGGGTATCCATGTTAATCTGTAGTATCTCAGCTAGCTTGCATAACTGCCAGCAATGGTTCAGACAACAAATAAACAAGCAACGCTCACACATGCATACAAACATGCACACACTCATCAGAATAATCCTAAATTCAATGTTAAACACACCACACCCCCTCACCTCACCTCACCTCACCTCACCTCACCCACACCTCACCTCACCTCACCTCACCTCCACCTGCACCACCTCACCCTCACTCACCTCCCCTCACCTCACCTCACTCACCTCACCTCACCTCACCTCACTCACCTCACCTCACTCACCCCAACCCACCCCAACCCAACTCAACTCAACTCAACTCGCCTGTGTTAGATGTCAGTCAACTTTGTAACAGATGTTGACATAATCATGGCACAGATGTTGCCTAGATAGTGACATTATCCTAGGTGTTACATTTTTCAGCTGCAATCACAAGTCTTGCATTACACCAAACGAAAACAACAACATGACTCAATCCCTGTAATATCTGAGGCGTGAGATACAGAAGCTCAATAACCCAGACATGCAAAACATGCCATCCACTATTTGTTGATGTTGTAATGTAATTTGTATACCATTTCAATCGATAAGGAACTTTTACGACAGAAATATGCATTATGAAAGCGTACAATAAATAAATTCACATCATCATCATCGTCTATAAGGGAAGGCAGTTATATATATGTAATTAGACTGTGCTCTTGTGTATTATGTTAAGCATAATTTAAACATAATGTAATGATGTGTTACTGAGTGCTGTTGTTTGTAATGTTAAACATCGTATAGTAAGGTAAACGGACTTTCACCAACACGTTCTCCTTCGTCTAAACAAACGAGAGCTAGAAAGGTATAGTGGAGACTGAGAGACGTACCACACCTCCCAGTGTTCTGTCAATACTTATAAGGCACATATGATCTGTACAATAAAGAACTTAGTTATGCACCTCCCTGACATATCTCATGATTGAGTGAGCCCTGATTTTACCCTTTGGAGCATGTCACGAAACATGATTGGTCATTGTGTGTAACAAAGGGATCCTCCTGTGCAAGAACCTGGCCTCCAGTTTGAGCTGCTTTACATGAGGAATGGAGTAGACTGTCCCTTCAGAGGATCAGGAGGTTGTCGGGGATATGAGGAGGAGGTGCTGGCAATCGAGTGGAGTTACACTTCGTATTGACCATGAAGGACAGCATTTTTATTTTTGTGTTTCTTCGCCAGCCCGACCAATCTAATTTATTGCAGACACCCCAAAAACTTCTTTTTGTTCATTCCAACACCGCCGACTCGACCCTAAAATGCACCTACCTTTATATAAAATGTTTATCTATCTAAAATGTTTTAGTCAGTCACTGCCACAAGTCCAAAGAATACGAGACATTGTAATAAGAATAATAATAAATGAGAATCAAGAACGTTAATCGGATAATTTTGTCTCTATTACCTTTTTAGGTATTGTTTAGTTTGTTTGTTTTTTTCGACTGGACCGACCCGATGCGTTCAGGAATTCTGGTACACGCAATACGGCTAAAAAGAAATGATGCCCTAAGACAATAAAATGACATTTTAATGTTCCCATGCACCAATAAATTCAACATAAAACATTCCATGGCCTTGGTTGTACAGACATGGTTCTGGTATGAAAAATCAGTTGGTTTTAAAATAAGCAATTATCATCATAAAACAATATGGATTCAATCATTTTGTAGATTTTAATGAGTCAAAGGATCATACGGGTCAGAAAAAACCAGTGCTTGATTTAAGATATGTTAACCTATTTCCTGCACCAGGTACAACCTCAGATAAAACCTTAGTTGTTACCAGCAAAATTTCAGTTGCAACGTTGTATGTTAAAACGTCAGAGGTTTCAGTGCACATAAACATATTTCCGTGATGTAGTACCCATGAAACATAGCAACACACGGCACACAGCTGATCGCTGTTTACAAGAGCCGTCATAGCCGAGAGGTGTCTAAAGGTAGCAATGTTTCGGTGCCATAGCTATTCAACGTTTAGGATAAAAAATGAGCTAGCATAATTATGCTTAGAATGTTAGATTTATTGTTGATTATTTCTCAATAATTGACTTGCACCTGGTGCAAGTTAGACTAATAACTTAGGTTGCACTTTAAAAATATTGGATTGCACCAGTGCAAGCAAAGCAAAGCTTAAATCGAGTCCATGAAACTCATGTTTTCCCATCTTGGTCACCATGAGATAATTAGATTACTTCGCAACAGCTCGAACATTTAGATTACTGTGTGAGGTTATCATGACATGTGTCCTAGAACCAGATCGAGAATTCTAAACCACGACCACAGATACCATTTATCTAAGGACGCAATTTGTTTGTGTTTTCGTAGCTTCCGTCAGGGATAAACTCTGTGCTATGGGTGGATTGTGTCAATAATACATCATATCGGCCTTTTCCCATACATGGCGAGAACATATGACTGTGTGTTCTGAAGCTCGTCACCAACACCACCACGTTGCCGATCTATTGAATACCATATGAGGGGTGATACATTGACTTCGATAATAGAGGTATATAAGCCGCCCGTCTGGACCGGGTGTAGTGGTTTACAGAACAGTGGTGATACACGCCCTCATATCTTTCTGCCAAAATGTGTGACGAAGATAAAAGCTGGTTATTATCGACAACGGCTCCGGCATGTGTAAGGCTGGGTTCGCCGGTGATGACGCCCCAAGAGCTGTCTTCCCCTCCATCGTGGGCCGCCCACGACATCAGGTAATTATTCTATGATGTTTGCGATGGTTGTTGGCTCATAGTCTAACTACCCGCGAAGATCTGGGCTAGAATTAGTCTTCAGTAACCATATACTGATGTCAAGAGGCGAGGGGCGGTAGGGTAGCCTAGTGGTTAAAGCGTAGTCTCGTCACGCCGAAGACCCGGGTTCGATTCCCCACATGGGCACAATGTGTAAAGCCCATTTCTTGTGTCCCCCGACGTAATATTGCTGGAATATTACGAGAAGCGACGTAAAAGTAAACTCAGTCAGTCAGTAATCGTATCCCAGTTGCGTAGATCGATGCTCATGCTGTTGATCAATGGATTGCCTCTTCCAGACTTGATTATTGACAGACTGCCGCGATATAGCTGGAATATTGTTGAGTGCGGCGTAAACCTAAACTTCACTTTACTCCACTCTGTAAATGAAGAGAAATGAGGTTCTCGAGTGAGGTGTTTGTTTTAGTTAGGTGTTACCAATATAAGTTGAGTGAGGTGTGACTGTATAGCATTGGTATAAACGTTGAATGACGTTCACGAACACAAAATGTTGTGTGTGTTCTGCTGTAGCGTCAGCACCTGGCGCCCTCCCAAAAATAGTATCAAAACTCATTCAGGTATCTATACAAAGACAAACACTGAAACATTTTGAACTGTAACAAAGGTTAAACGTAGAAAGGAAAGAGCACCCGTGTACTTTGTCTTCTTATATGGATACACAGGCTGTGCATTTCCGCGCTTGATATTGCACCAACTCCCTCGCATAGTTTGATCAGGACGAGCCGGTCGATCGGATTTCTGAGCGGGAATTCGAAAGGCGGGAATTATTCAGAGCATGCCGATCTCGTTCAATGAATGCATCTACGAATCCCAAAGACTCTCTGCAAACTATACAGCTACAAATGCTTATCGACCAACACTCCCAGTGTTATTGAAGGGGGTCATTAAGCGTTCACGCAGTGATCCGGCTTGGCATTTGTATTGGTAAACATAACGGGTACAAAAAGCCTCTGCCCAGTCAATGTGTTTCGCCAAGTTTTATGTCCAAATAGCGGATATGGAAATCGCCGTATCATGCATACAGAGTTATCGCAGGGATATGCTGGAAGCGAGTTTTACCGAAATCAAAGACAAACGTTATGTTCTAACAGTTCTTTGTGTGCAACATGTAATGAAAAACTGGTTTCATACTATGTTATTAGAAAAACGGATGAGCTTTAGTGTTACGCCGCTCTCAAAGCAATATTCCGCGCCATATGGGGACGGTATCTGTAAATAAATCGAGTCTGGGCTCAATTAATCCTATGATCAACAGCATTGAACATCAATCTACGCAATCCCGATCCATAGTTAGTCGCCTCCCACGAGGACCTTCTACCGGGTGAGAAAACGGCTTCAGATAAAGCTTGAGTTAACCTGTGATAAGCACCCTAGCTAGTGATAGGAGATAACAATAAACATTCAGCTTGTGTATTGAAGTCCAACGAGACAACGATTATTGGTAAAAAACATTGGCCAGTCACACCACACCCTTTGGTTCCTCGCAATGGATGGGGAACATGTCTAAAACCCATAATACAACCATTCCGGCCAGCATTAAGCCCTTGGTATTTCCGCATTACCAGTTAAAGACAACCGAAAAAGAAGACAACGGCGTCAAGAAAACGACACCTCACTTTTACAGGGCGCGACGGTCGGTACGACACAGAAAACAGCCAATGCCCGGAGACGAGGCTCAGTCCAAGAGAGGTATCCCATTACACCGAAGCATCCCATCGAGCACGGTATCGTTCGGTTAACCAGGACGACACGGAAGATCTGCACCAATCCTCTTCTATAACGAGTTTCCGTGGTTCCAGAGGAGTATCCCGTTCTCCCTACAGAGTTCTCCTCAATCCTAAGGCTAACCGTGAAAAAGATGACCCAGGATCACGCAGCCTGAGAGCTTCAACTTCCAGCTAGCGGCGTAGGCAATCCAGGTTGTTCTGTCTTGTACGCTTCTGGTCGTACGACAGGTATTGTGCTTTGACTCTGGTGATGGTGTCACCCACACTTGTTCTTTATCTGGCGTAGCTACGCCCTTTCCCCATGCCATAATGAGACTGGACCTTGCTGGCCGTGATCTCAATTATCGCTTGAGCGAAGGATCCTGACAGAGCAGCGGTTACTCTTTCACCACCACTGCCGAACGAAACGTCGTCATATTCTTCAAAGAGAAGTTGGCCTTATGTCGCCCTCGACCTCGAGCAGGAGATGGTTACAGCTTCCACTTCTTCCTCCTTGAGAAGAGCTACGAGCTTCCTGGACGGTCAGGTCATCACCATTGGTAACGAGAGGTTCCTGCTGTCCAGAAGCCCTCTACCAGCCATCTCTCTTAAAAGGGAATCATCTGGTTTCACGAAAACAACATACAACTCCATCGCGAAGTGTGATGTTGATATTCGGGTGAGGACTGTGTATGTCAACACTTGTAATTTCTTTGAGGTAGCACTATGTACCCAGGGAATCGCTGACAGAATGCAGAAGGAGATCGCCGTTCTTGCACTAGCATTTTCATGAAGATTGGTAGTCATTCGCCCTCTTCAGAGAAAATATTCCGTCTGGACTGGAAGTTTTATTCCCACTTCGTCAACCTTCCAGCAGATGTGGATCAAAGCAAGCAGGGAGCACGATGAATCCGGCTCCATCCATTGCACACAGAAAGTGCTTCTTAGTGACCGGATATTGCATAGACAAAGTAACATTAAAGCAACCACTATTAATCACCCAAAGGCCAAAAGCGTATAATTGTCAGAAATGTGTTGTGACCAAAATTACAAAATACATACGATTGTTTCAGTTATCCTGATAACTGTTCAGTTTGTGCTGCCGTGTATCATTCCAATGTTGTTTCCCTTCCATTTGGCATGTATGACATTTTCTTTGCTTATTTATTATATATTACATATCTTGCGTCAATTCTATCTCTAATGTCTACTCTTTGAATAGTTACAAAGAACGTACGTTGCTGCGTTGTGCATGCTGGTATGTTTCCTATGCAATCGTCAGTATATACAAAAGCTGTACCACGAACTACAGTTATTAATAAGCTGAAACCTACATGTCTCGACAGTATAACGTACAGAGTTGTACCCACAAACTACAGTTGTTACAAAGTAAGCTGAAAACGACATATCCCGTAAGCGATTAATTGCACCGTTTTACACGTAAGCAACACAACGTTTCTTTGTTAGCCGTTACTTATGTTGCAACAATTATACAAACACGCAACTTATGGAGCTTTGACTGCATTCAATCCCTAAAACATTTATTTTCATGATTTGGCAAAGTCTATGTCTATTATAAGACCATTCTAGTCCCGCTTGACTGACATTATTGTGTCAAAAAGGCACTTGTTTTCAAATAAAACATTCCCTCATAAAGAAGATATCCACCTTAAACTTGCTTCTACCGCATATCCGAAAGAAATAGACCGATGAACACAGAGAAAATGATGTGGGTTTTTACTTTAGGACAATCATTTCATTAAACAATATGTTTACTCGATACGTGAATGTAAAGTTAATGCGCTCAACATATGAACCCCCACCTTACATGACGGAAATACGGTTGTCGGTTATTATTCTTAACTGGGTAAAATAGTTCCTTTTGCTCGGTGGTGATGATTCTGTACATGAGATTACCATGTCAGGGAACCAAAAGCGACAACAAAGCCCTGACCAACTTCCCGATCCCTATTACATGGACTTGTACGAAAAGAATAAGCCTGAACTCTGGGCCTCTGGGTTCCCCACAAAGCGATTGTGGTGCAACGACTGTCGTAAGTCTATGTTAAAGCATAGGAGTTACGGTCTGTCTTAGGGTTACGATCGCTTTTGAGGAAACAGGGCCCAGGTTCTTATTTGCGCTTCACAAGATTTTAGTCAAATCAAAAGTCTCGAAATTGCGTTATCTTATGCTTTTTGTTGAAATATGCCCTGTAAAATATTATGTAGGACACCCTATTTCAAACTCAGCCGCCGAGTAACTTCATTGCCAATCCAGTTGTGTCTGAAAAATACAAGTCCCTCGCCAAGCACCCTGAGTAAAATTACATCGATCACTTTCTGTAGAGATCAAAGCCCATAACTGTGTATGCACAAGATCCAAAAAGCATGTAGCAAGGGAAGTAACTATTCCGGAAAGATCATTGGTGGCGGCATTTTCAGAAGTCGGTCTTCAAGTGGTTGACATAAACATGCACTATCCACAGAATCGAATACCAAGCATGCCCAGAAGATCAAGCAGCAAGTTTGAAAAAAAGTGTTCCGTTGGTGCAGTTAGGGGCCCAAAATCCGTTTGTTCGTCATATCCTGTGATATTGATAAATTCCTTTCAATGGAACCAAATTATTATTCCGAAGATTCCTATGGTTTCCAAAATATGTTTGGGGACGCATTTGCGTGATAAATTCCCTTGTGGTCTTCAGGCAAGGTGAGTATGCGTCAATAACGGGGTTTTATAACACCAAACAGTATTCATATAACAGGGATGGCACTTGGTCCTAAAACTTCGTTAAGGGGGGGGCCGTTTTATTACCAGAAGTAATAGACTGCTTTACATGCTACTCAACTATTGGATAATTTGCTTCTAACTTGCGACATGTTGTGAGGCATCAAAAACCAAATTCGGACCTGTAATTCACCAATTTAACTCCTTCCAGTCATGGCCTTTAAAGCCATTATGTCACGTGTGAATAAACGTGTACAACTTCTTGCTCGCCTCTGTGGAGAGTCGATAACAAACAGCGCGAGTACCTTGCTTGAAGTAGAGCAGTAATCGTTTTCTGCGCTTTCCTTTAGACCGTCGCATGCTTTGCAAGCGGCCATAATCGTCCCCGCGCTTTTCTTCAGATTCTCGCATGTTTTGAACGGGTATCGTTTGCCGTATAGTAAATGTGGAGAAACTTCACTCTCCTCGAGTTCCATGCGGCAAGAAAAATGGCGCCAGTATCTCTGCAACCAGGCCCTAGAAAATGTGACGATTCGTCACATCTTGCAATGTCAATCAATATAATGTACAGATTGCTTTAACTGTTTTATTTTTGGACAGGTCTACACCTCTAACTCAACATCTTTAGCTAGAATTGTTTAGTTTCTTACTGAGAAAATATCCAAAAACATGTGCTGCACTATTTTGATTTGCGTAGCGATCGCTTTGTTTACAGAGGTTGTATTGCTCCACGTATGCTGTCATCGAAGTTGATGGAGAGCAAAACGATGCAGCCAGTTTGATATTATCTAAATATGTACTGTCATAGACCTTACTTTGGGAGATGTGGAAGAATATATCGTAACCAAATACCGTAAAACATTATGAACAGAGCGCCGAAAAGCTTTCGTGAGTCCAGCCTCTTCTTATTATGAATATGCGCGTTTGATTACAAACAAAGAAAAGTCCGGTCACGTGATATGCAAATTAGCCCGTGGCGGTGATGTTATGTTAAGTCATGGTGCAGTGCCGGAGGTGCCGGGAGAAACTTTTGCGACGTTCTGGCAATGTATCCCTGGGCCGTCGACGATATAAAAGAAGTCCCTATTGGCACCTTCTTTCGTTAGGGGCACGTCTCAAATAGTTTTTTTTCCCTTTTAGCTACCATACGCTGTGTTTCATCGCGTGGTTAATGCTGCACAGATGTTTTGATCAGCAACTTTGCGTGGCGCTCTTTAGAGGTGGCACATCAATAAATGAATAACTTAAGTTCTCAAAACGTTTAAAGGTGTTGCTATGTGCTAAGTTTGGTTTGTCACAAAATCGCAAAGAAGCCCGTGGTAGTTTTGAAAGACAACTTTTTTCCCAGAAATAGCGTCCAATATCGCGGCCATCATATCCACGATAGCCACATTTGACGATGCCCCGTGTAGGAAGGCGCATAGACACCAAGCACGCCAAGTTTGAAAGCCGTAGCTCTTGTAGTTTCAGTGCAGCACACATTTTAGGAGGAAAGTAGTCGGGATTTTGGAAAACACCAGCAAAAGCTTCAATCCAAAATAGCGGCCAAACGGTGCATTTTAGCGACTCGACCCGTCAGGAGAAATTGTAGACATTTTGATTGCGCATCTGCTCAAGACATTTGGTAGTCATTGATCAGTAGTTTGCAGATATTTTGCTGTTGAATTTTTGAATTACTTTTGAATTCATTCGCCCCTTGCTATTGGGCATAGAAACTCCTGGAGATTTTGCGGAAACAACTTCAGCACCGTGGAAACCATGGTGATTTTTTCAAGCGATTCCATCCACTGGTGCTTTTGGTAGGAGTGGTACAAAAATCCGGCGGAATAATAAATAATAATAATAATAAAACATTATGAATTACAATAGGCCCCTGCCTCTTGAAGCAGGGGAGATTCTAATAAAACTTAACAAACAATCAATAGGTCTCCCTGCCCTTGCGGCAAGGAGCCCTAATTACAACATCGTTATTTTGTAGTTTTTCGGGGTTTTGACCCCGGAACTTGATAGTAAATCAAAAATGCTTTCTAATGGTCAAGGTCACCAAGGTCACGGGGGTCAAGGTCATTAGACCGGTCCGTCACAAGACAAAAACACGTTTTTTTGGCGAGCTAAGACGCCGTTGTTATTGCCTCTAGGGTGAAAGGAATTAGTGTTTCTGCTTTGCCCTGTCCCGATGTATCATACGCGCTGGTCAGATTTAGTGACAAATAAACTCTGTCAAAAAAGAAACGCAACCCCTGTCCTCAGATATGAAAAATTCGTTTGAATGAAGTTATTGCTTCCAAACTAAATTTTATTCGAATGTATTGAAATGATACACGTAATTAATGAAGATTACCATCCAAACAACTGCATTTGTACGCATAAGTGTATTTTATTGCTTATTCCGTCACAACGCATGAAATGACCCTCATGGTGACTTCGCACAAAAAAAACACATGCAAATCATGAAAATGGCAGTTAATGTAGGGGTGTATAAAAGCCCATGTGCTTGTATTATATTCATTCATTTGTCGCCGAAAAGCTGTGTTAAAAATGCCACGATTGAGTGCTGCCGACCGAAATATCGCCATTGGTCGTGTTCGCTGGAGAAAGTTTTGGAACTGTTGCATCGGCACCTAAATGTTCACAAAACAACGATATCCCGACTTTGGAGCCGCTACAACAACTTCAATTTGACCAACGATCGCCCGAGAAGTGGAAGGCCAAGAATCACGACCCCCTTCAAGATCGGTACATCCGTCCATCACCTGCGTAATCGGCATGCCACTACCAACCGTGACTGCCACACAATACCAGGTTTGAGGAGAGTGTCAGCTCAAACGATTAGGAACCGTCTGAAAGAAGCGGGTTTACGTGCCTGCAGACCAGTTGTTGGACCTGTACTACGCCCCCTACATCGACGCCGACGACTCAGGTGTGGTGCAACAACGTAAGGATACGGACTTTACAAAACTGGAGGCGAATCTGGTTTTCTGATGAATCACGTTTCTTTGCAACGTCACGACGGAAGACAGCGTCTGTATAGGAGACGTCATAAACGTTTTGCGCCCATCTGCGTCCGACAGGTGGACAGATTTGGCGGAGAAAGCGTCATGGTTTGGGGAACCATCTCATACAACCAGAAATCAGACTTGGTGATCGTTCCAGGGAACCTGACAGCCCAACGTTACATCAACCACGTGTTAGAGCTTCACCTTCTCCCGATTATTGACCAACAGACACAGATTTTCAACGGGACAACGCCCGGCCTCATACTGCACTTGCAACAATGAACTTTCTGCAGAATTCCAACGTCAATGTCTTGCCATGACCCTCTAAATCACCAGACCTGAACCCTATTGAACACCTGTGGGATACTCTGATCGACGCGTACGTCAACGTCAGCCGCCGCCACAGACGCTGCAACAGCTCGCCGTTGCACTGCAGGAGGAGTGGAGAGCCATTCCCCAGGAAAGAATCCGGCGTCTTCTCCGTTCTTGTCCAAGGAGATGCCGTGCAGTGATTGCAGCGCGTGCTGCTCATACGAGATACTGAGAAAGACGCCCCCCTGGTGACAAACTGGTGTCTGTGAGATGACTTTTGAAATGACAATTTTAAACATGCCCATCTGGGTTATTATTCTGCCAAATTTCAGACTTCTGTCTTAAATAATAAAAATGCCGTGTCGTCCTAAAACTTCAGATCAAAATCTCTAAAATACAGGGGTTGCGTTTCTTTTTTGACAGAGTTTATGTCCGCTGTCTGGCCGCATGTCTGTCCGTCAAAATGCTGTATAGCCATTTTCTCCGGAACTATGAAACATACAGACTTGGAATTTTGCATACTAGTACATGATTCCCTCCACTGTGTCTAATGATGCTGTAAAAATCAAGTTCTTTGGATTTCAACTTTTGTTGCTATGGAAACCCTGATAAATGAAAAACTTCAATCCAAGATGGCGGCCAAACGGCTGAAGATATCGAATTTTGACCCGCCCAAAAATGATCGCCATCTCATGACCAAGTCACATACCAAATATGGAAGCTGTTGGGTCAATAGTAGTGGAGCTAGATGCTGTTTTATGCCGTTTTGGAGTCCATTTTGCATTTATGCAGTTTTCAATCCAATATGGCCACCAAACGACGCATATTTTGATGAGCATCTAAGAACACAAAATGTCAAGCGTATCACGCTGATGCATAGTACCGATTTTCACATCTTTCTATGCAGACCCTGAGCAGCTACGCTGTATGAAAAGCAGTGTCATCAGAATGTGCCGAAATCAAATATGGCCGCCAAATGATTCACATTTTGACATGCACCAAAGAACAACAAATGTTAAGCACATCAAGTTACTGCATGCTGCCAGATTCTAGCTGCGTAGCTGAAATAGCAATGACGCTGTGATTGTTTTTGTAAATCCATGTGTGCAATTTTCAATCCAATATGGCCGCCAAACAGCCCATTTTTGTATAAGCATCTAAGAACACAAAATGTTAAGCATTGTACGCTTATACATAGTACGAATTTTCATGTCTTTCTGTGCGGAATTTGAGCAGCTACGTTGTTTCTAGAGTAGTGTCACCAGAATCTGCCGAAATCCAATATGGCCGCCAAACTATTTACATTTTGACATGCACCCAAGAACAAAAATGTTCACCATTAAGTTTCTGTATGATGCCAGATCTTAGCTGCGTAGTTGAAATAGTAATGACGCTGTGATTGTTTAAAGGTACATTTTAGTAAAACATAAACAGCAAAAGCAAAAATCTAGATATCCGTAACTAATCAAGAACTCGCAACATAGCTCGAGAATATTCATATTTGAGGTATATAGTTCATATGTGCAAATTTGCAAAGTTCTAGACATCACACATTCAGAGTTATGGATTGTGGAAATGCCTACCCGTCAAAAACGTGAAATTTCCTTAAATCCAATATGGCGGCCAAACGGTGCGTACTAGACCCATGGGTCCTGCAGTTGAAATTGAAGATAATCAAATTTCAGAGGTGGTCCAGAAATGTGGTAGTCATTGGACTTGTAGTTTCGGAGATTATTGCTTTGGAAATTGAAATTTTTGAATTAATTTTGAATTATCTCCCCTTTGCTATTCGGCCTACAGCCTTGAGATTTTTGCACAAACAACTTGATATTTTCTCAAGCAATTCTGTCCAGCGGTGCTCTTTGTAGGGCTGGTACAAAATACGGCGGAATAATAAATAATAATAAAAACTTTAACAATAACAATAGGTCTCCTGCCTTGCGGCAAGGAGTCCTAATTAATACAAGACATATTCAAATAGTTTTCACAAATCGATTTACAATTGCTTTCATTATTCTGTACTTGTTACATGTATGCAACATATTCGGGCTAAATTCATTCATGTGACATGCTACGCCTCACATAAACTAACATTATATTGCGGCACATTGACATCACTGATATAAATAAATCATTTCCTGATTTGTACCAATATTGTGCTCACTGTAGCCTCAGTTGCATCAGATTACACTGTTCACAGGATTCAAGAAAGAATGTCTACATTTTGTCACTTCGATGATAGAGCTGACCTATTTAATACATCTAATAATCAGTGATAAGCTCATATCCCCCATTCGTATAATGCATCAGTTGTAATTGACAGTTTAGTTTTCTTCCCTTTACCTTCCTTTACGATCCGAATAACAACTAATATTGTCCGCGACGGTGAATAAAGGTGTCACCATTGTATTCTAAGTCAGTCACCAGAAACACTTTTGTGAACAATGGATGGGCCGGACTCAGCATACTCCTGCTTGCTGATCCACTTCTCCTGGAAGGTGGACAGAGTGGCAAGGATGGAGCCACCGATCCAGACGGAGTATTTCCTGTCTGGGGGAGCGATGATCCTGATCTTCATTGTTGGTGGAGCAAGGGCTGTGATCTCCTTCTGCATTCTGTCGGCGATACCAGGGAACATGGTGGTACCTCCTGAGAGAATAGTGTTGGCATACAAGTACTCATGGATATCAACATCACACTTCATGATGGAGGTGTATGTTGTTTCGTGGATACCGTCTGGTCCCAGACCCAAGAAGGATGGCTGGAAGAGGATCTCTGGACAACGGAACCTCTCGTTACCAATAGTGATGACCTGACCGTCGGGAAGCTCGTAGCTCTTCTCCAGGGAGGAGGAAGTGGAAGCTATAGCCATCTCCTGCTCGAAGTCGAGGGCGACAAAGGCCAGCTTCTCCTTGATGTCCCTGGCGATTTTTCGTTCGGCAGTGGTGGTGAAGTAGTAACCGCGCTCTGTGAGAATCCTCATCAAGTAATCAGTGAGATCGCTACCAGCAATGTCAAGTCCCATGGTGGCGTGTGGTAAGGCATGTCCATCATAGATGGGAACAGTGTGGGTGACACCATCACCAGAGTCCACCACAATACCCGTCGCACGACCGAAAGCGATCAGAGAAAGAACGGCCTGACTGGCCACATACATAGCTGGAGAATTGAAGGCTTCGAACATGATCTGGGTCATTGTTTCACGGTTGTACTTGGGGTTGAGGGGAGCCTCTGTCAGAAGAACGGGATGTTCCTCAGGATTCACTTCGAGCTTTTCGAATATGTGATGCCAGATCTTCTCCATGTCGTCCAAGTTGGTTACAATACCGCGCGAGACAGGGTATGTGAGTTCGCAAGCACAGTACTGTAAGCGAGCTTCCTCACCGACGTGGTAACTATTTCCCCTGGAATAAATTGACATGACATATATACTCAGACTTAATTGAGACTGGACCGACAAGAAATAAAGTCACTAAAGATCACGATACAGGACCTGGAACATGACTTGCTACCAAATGAAATCTGAAAAGCCATGCTAACATTATTACCTACGCCCCTTCAAAGACGAATGCCATAAAACATGGCGTGTCAAAACCAAATAATCCTAATAATAACCTAATAATAAGGATGGTAATATTATACACAGAATTGAGAGTAAAAATTGAGTATATGTAGTAAGGATTCAAAATATCTAAGGAATGTACAAAATATTGTATCTTTGCTAATGCTGATGAGCACCTTGTCATCCTTGATATCGACATTTATGTTACAATAGAGATGATGGAAGAGAAGAGCAACACTATATGGATAGACAACTCAAGCAATGTTAACTGTGTTAGAATCTACACCGAAACGTCGCATCTATTGCAATAAAGAAGTATCTATCCATAAAGTGTTCCTCTTCATCACAGTAGCTTCTAAATGCCACTTAAAGAAGAAATGATAGAAAAACTTGAGATGTTAGCATTATTTCTTGGTACAGAAAACAATTATACGGATGAAATGACGCGGGGGGGAGGGGGATTTCTTTCTGTAATAGAATTCAGTATATATACTAAAGGATATCCCGAGCCTGTGTTACGTGAGAATCATTGTTCCGGTCCTATATATATATATGTTTGATTATCTTATTTATGAATTATTTAGTAACATAATTACTATGATGTAAGAATCTCGGACATATCTGGATGATTCATTCAATCATTCATATGACAGGTGGACTTTACTCGGATCCCTACCGTCAGTTTGAACGAGGTTTTCCGCCAGTGAACAGTCAAAGAACCTTAACAAACATCAATTACCTGGAGGGGGCTGTGACGGACGATGGAGGGGAAGACAGCTATTGGGGCGTTGTAACCGGCGAACCCGGCCTTACACATGCCGGAGCCGTTGTCGATAACCAGGGCGGCAACACCTTCGTCCGACATTTTGGCCGAGAGTTATGAGACGTGTTTCACTACTGTGAGGAATGTGTTAACCTTGACAGGGGGGTTTGGATACCTACGTAGTTAATGTATCACTTTACAGGGTATACTATGGAATCCGAGAAGGGACATTGTCGCTATGTCGCATTGTCGCCTTCTCAAAAACAAGTAAAGTGAGGCAAAATAAACCGTGTAACGGGCGACATGATACGCGACACGCGACATTTCGCCCATTTGTCGCATTGTCGCGTCGCGTGTCGCGTTTTGAATTTTTTTATATTCCTCCAAAGGGCGACATCGCGACGTAGCGACACTCTTTCATAGCGTCAAAATATGTCGTGTTGTCGCGCGTCTCCCCTATCTAAGATGTGTAAAAAGAAGCCTCAAAATTACTCAGGTCTGTGACAATGCGACATATTCCATATGTCGCATTGTCGCGCGTTGCGTTGTCGCCCTTTCGATACCTGTGCGCACGCGTAGAAAGTCAATGAGTCTACGCATGCGCAGGAAATGTTATACCCTATTTCACACTTCGGTGGTCTTTTGTTACCTCCAATGGTTTTTACAATGAAGTAGTACGCGTAATGATAATGGGGGCTGCTTTTCTTGAACTTAATGCAAATCTTTCATTTTTGCTTTGAAAATTATTGCATATATTGTAAATGCATTTGGCCAATCAAGTGTGTTTTAGCAGCAAGACAAATTATTAGCGCTACTATGTATTGTAATGACGGCACACGGTGGCCCTGTCATTCAAGGCGGGGGAATTTGCTGTGCAGAGTTGTGTCTCTAAGTCACACCAGAAAACTATGATCATAGGTTCTAATCCCAGCACCATACACACTCATCACTTTGGACATTTCACCCATATCAAGCTCACAGGTTGTGAAAACACTCAAATATTGTTAAAATATATGTGTGTATATTATGTATTATATCGATTTATTGATAAAACGCGACACGCGATTATTAGACAACGCGACATTTTGATGAAATGTCGCGTTGTCGCATTGTCGCGTGTCGCGTTTTAGTCATATGTTATAATACATACTATACTCAATATTTCATCAAAATGTCGCGTTGTCGCATTGTCGCTTGTCGCGTTTTAGTAATTTGTTTAGTATGTTTTTACACATCTTACATAGTGCGACGCGCGACAACGCGACATATTTTGACCTTGGAAGTTGTTGCTATGTGACACGCGACATCGCGACAAGGCGACAAATGGGCGAAATGTCGCGTTGTCGGGATATCGCGTGTCGCGTGTCGCGTTTTGGTTAATTTTGCTTGTATTTGAGAGGGCGACAACGCGACAATGTCCCTTCCAGGATTCCATAGTATACAGAGACTGACATATCGTCCTCCTTACATTTCTTTAATTATTGATTTTGTTTAAAAAAGAATTCAGAGCAATTTTTAGTCTGGTTTGAGAAATTGAAATGTACAGCAATTTGTAAGTTAATATACAGTCATACATGTTGTTACCCTAATAACATTAACCAAAATGGTATATTCACTACTTGTTTTAATAGTGTATTTAGTGAGTGACAGGTACTAGGTGCGACGCATGTAGCCGTGAATACACAATACCGTACCGTATACCTCACTATCCACGATACCAGTTATGCTGGAGATGAGTTGGGTGGGCGTACAAGGATTCTGCACTACCTGATTCATCAGAATGTGTGTATATGCGTCTGAATGCATGTCCGTTTTCCGTTTACTCTTCCGTCAGTCTCAAATGTTCTTTACACACTATGACAAGACACGGGCAAACAGCAGACCTTGGTACCTGGGAGACTGTATCAGTACATTGTCAAACAGTTAAGACAAAAACACTCTCTGTTACTGTCACAAACAGTAATTGTCGCACTATCTGACTGTCTTAAAGGTTACACAGTCAGCTGTCGTGTCGTTGTGAGCGTTGTCAGTGTTACACAGCCCTGCAGCTCTAGATATAACGCACACGGCCACATAGTCGCCTATTGATGTGCCATGGAGTCTAACACTGTTATACAGCCCGCAGCTCTAGATATAACACACACGGCCACATAGTTGCATATTGATGTGCCGTGGAGTCTAACACTGTTACACAGCCTGGCAGCCCTAGATATAACACACACGGTCACATGGTCGCCTATTGATGTGTCATGGAGACTATCACTGTTACACAGCCTGGCAGCCCTAGATATAACACACACGGTCACATGGTCGCCTATTGATGTGTCATGGAGACTATCACTGTTACACAGCCTGGCAGCCCTAGATATAACACACACGGTCACATGGTCGCTTATTGATGTGTCATGGAGACTATCACTGTTACACAGCCTGGCAGCCCTAGATATAACACACACGGTCACATGGTCGCCTATTGATGTGTCATGGAGACTATCACTGTTACACAGCCTGGCAGCCCTAGATATAGCACACACGGTCACATGGTCGCCTATTGATGTGTCATGGAGACTATCACTGTTTCACAGCCTGGCAGCCCTAGATATAACACACACGGTCACATGGTCGCCTATTGATGTGTCACGGAGACTATCACTGTTACACAGCCTGGCAGCCCTAGATATAACACACACGGTCACAGAGTCGCTTATTGATGTGTCATGGAGACTATCAATGTTACACAGCCTGGCAGCCCTAGATATAACACACACGGTCACATGGTCGCTTATTAATGTGCCATGGAGACTGGCACTGTTACACAGCCCGGTAGCCCTTGATGTAACATACTCGGTCACATAGTCGCCTATTGATGTGTCATGGAGACTATCACTGTTTCACAGCCTGGCAGCCCTAGATATAACACACACGGTCACATGGTCGCCTATTGATGTGTCATGGAGACTATCACTGTTACACAGCCTGGCAGCCCTAGATATAACACACACGGTCACATGGTCGCCTATTGATGTGTCATGGACACTGTCCCTGTTACACAGCCTGGCAGCCCTAGATATAACACACACGGTCACATGGTCGCTTATTAATGTGCCATGGAGACTGGCACTGTTACACAGCCCGGTAGCCCTAGATGTAACATACTCGGTCACATAGTCGCCTATTGATGTGCCATGGAAACTGCCACTCTTACACAGCCCGGCAGCCCTAGATGTAACACACACGGTCACATAGTCGAATATTGATGTGCCATGGGTACTGTCACTGTTACACAGTCCGGCATCCCTAGATGTAACACACACGGTCACATGGCCGCTTATTGATGTGCCATGGGGACTGGCACTGTTACACAGCCCGGCAGCCCTAGATATAACATACTCGGTCACATGGTCGCTTATTGATGTGCCATGGAGACTATCACTGTTACACAGCCCGGCAGCCCTAGATGTAACACACACGGTCACATGGTCGCTTATTGATGTGCCATGGAGACTATCACTGTTACACAGCCCGGCAGCGCTAGGTATAACACACACGGTCACACAGTCAACTATCGTTGTTCCGGGTAGACTGTCGCTGTTACGGAAATCACCATATTTATGTTCTTGAGTTTCATCAAAGGTGTGTCGTTTGCAATAAGTAGTGTTCACGCCCCGTCCTTGCGCTCCTGTCAGCGCACAGTATGACCTCACAGTTCGTGACTGAATGTTCTATCAGCCACTGATCTACTACCTCGACTGTTGTTGCGTTGTCTCCTGTTGCATGCAACGTTGAGCCAGTGGGGGAAACATACATTGCTTTTAAGATGATATCGCTACAAAAAAATGTACCAGCTAAAGATTTGATCATACCACATTATGAAAAACAACTGACACCTGTTGACAGTAAGCAGCCACTAAATTGTTCATAAGCACGTTTACACAGCCAGATAATCTAACACCTTTAGACAGTCTGATGTAAGAGAAGCCAGATGGATACCAGATAGATACCAGATCGATATCAGATGGATACCAGATCGATACCAGATCGATCCCAGATGGATGCCAGGTTTTCAAGAAAGGTTTCAGTCAGACAAACTATGGCAAAATTCGTTTCATTATATAACTAATAAAGTCTGCATCATCGAGGTTTGAAAAAAGACCCCCAATATTCCAGTTTTAGAAGGAGAAATCATAGCTAGAATAGTCTGCACCTGGTAGGTTAGCTAGATTACCTCGGTTGCTACTCTGGTCCGAGCAGTGTCTCTGGGGGGTCGCATCTTCAGCCCAGTGGGGAAAAACACATTGCTTTAAGTTTCATATGACATCGAGCTTTCTTTCAAATATGAACAAAAATATATTGAGATAGATAGACAAAAGTGTGTTTTATTTCGATAAGATGTGCCTACTTTGACAGTGTGTGGGTGTCAAGTAGAGAACAAGAATATATACCGTTTTCACTTTAGAAGTGCTATTTGAGGGACTATCCTTCTTCTCGCAACATGAGATCGCAATGTCGTCAGCGTCTCTGTGTACCAGAAGTTAAACCTTCTCAGTCGTGGTCATCGCGCCTTGGTATTTGCAGCAACACACGAGGGGAACTGTGTTCCTCTTGACGTTAAATCTTCAATCTTTCTTCAGATCTTTAAGTCTCGCTTCAAAACTTTCGACGTGCTTATGCTGATGAACTCTCCAACTGAACCTTTTGGTGCGCTACCAACATACATTGTGCATGGCGATAAGTACTGTAATTATCACAAATAGTTTGTTGCTTGCGTACTGATACGTACTGATAGACCGAAACAGTTAGGCATAATTACTCTAGGTATCCTTTTTAGCTTGTGCTTTCTTAACATAGCTTTATTAACTGATGGATACAGGCAACCCGTTCCATGAAGTCTGCTGCAGTGGATACTGCATGAAACCGGACGTCTCGCTCTCTACTCTTTTACCATACTAGATCCAAGAGAGTAAAACCATATAAAAGACACAAAGCAAGATACCAATACCCAGTGAGAAAGGAAACATGTGAGAAAATATTTAAAAGCTCAAAACATTATGGAGAGCCCATGAAACCAGGAATTTTGTCATTTCAATGACAACACAGCTCCAGCGACTAGAATACGAAATAGTGGTCTTCTAAATGACTGAAAGTGGTCTCTTCAATGTCACCATCGTATGGAGCTGCAGTGCCAGGCACTAATCGACCTTACTGTGGACAATGGAAGGGCCGGACTCATCGTACTCCTGCTTGCTGATCCATCTCCGCTGGGTGGTCAAACGGAGGGCAAGGATGGAGCCACCGATCCAGACGGAGTATTTTCTCTCTGGAGGGGAGATGACCTTGATCTTTCACTGATGCTGATGCCAGGGCTGTGATCTCCTTCTGCATTCTATCAGCGACTCCTGGGAACATGGTGGTACCTCCGGAGAGAACAGTGTTGGCATATAAATCTTTACGGATATCAACATCACACTTCATGATGGAGTTGTATATTGTGCCGTGGATACCGGCAGATTCCACACCCAAGTAGGATGGCTCGAAGAGGGTCTCTGGACAACGGAACCTCTCGTTGCCAATGGTGATGACCTGTCCGTCAGGAAGCTCATAACTCTTCTTCAGTGAGGAAGAGGATGCAGCAGTCTGCATCTCCTGCTCGAAGTCGAGGGCAACATAGCACAGTTTCTCCTTTATGTCCCTGGTGATATTTCGCTCTGCAGTGGTGGTGAAGGACTAACCACACTCAGTGAGAATCTTCATCATGTAATCAGTGAGATCGCGGCCACCAAGGTCCATCCTGAGAATAGCATGAGGAAGGGCGAAGCCTTCATAGATAGGTACAGTGTGGGTGACCCCATCACC
The DNA here is from genome assembly GCF_003918875.1 of Haliotis rubra. NCBI lineage: Eukaryota > Metazoa > Mollusca > Gastropoda > Lepetellida > Haliotidae > Haliotis > Haliotis rubra. The sequence goes on along the minus strand of NW_025767344.1, from coordinate 507,748 downwards.
AGAGTCCAAAACAATACCTGTGGTACGACCAGAAGCGAGCAGAGACAGAACTGCCTGGTTGGCCAAATACATAGCTGGAGTGTTGAAGGTCTCGAACATGATCTGGGTCATCTTTTCACGGTGGGCCTTGGGGTTGAGGGGAGCCTCTGTCAGGAGGACGGGGTGCTCCTCTGGAGCCACACGAAGCTCGTTGTAGAAGGTGTGATGCCAGATCTTCCCCATGTCGTCCCAGTTGGTGAGGATACCGTGCTCGATGGGATACTTCAGTGTAAGGATACCTCTCTTGGACTGAGCCTCGTCACCGACGTAGCTGTCTCTCTCTCCCATACCGACCATCACACCCTGTAAAAAATGAGACAACATTTTCTGTACCATTACCTCTTTTCTCCTACAAGATTTCTTATAAACGTCTCAGTAATACAAAACACCCAATATTTGGCCAGATTAGTTTTACACCTGTTTTAGCAATATTCACCCATGTAGATTTCCTCCTGTCCTGCACCCTGGAAAGAAATATATGTGGCTATATTGCAAGCTGTATTGCACCATTCATACTTTCTTGTCCATTATATAATATATTACTGTACGAACGGAAAAAAAACACCACATCTTTATCGGAACCATGTATATGCATAACATAGTGATGTAACATTATGACGATGATAGTATTCATCCTTATTCATAATGAATGATAAATGACAAAAATATATATCAATTTATCGCAAAATGTATTTGTGTATCTCTTTAGTTATTATCTGGGCACAGCATTTCATACACGTTTAACAGGTCGGAATAATTGTTGCATTATATAGCAAGTCCAATGGCAGTCGTTATCTATGTACACAGATTGTGGCAAAGACGACAATGTAATGTAAGTTACGTAATTGTTAATATGAAAGTCAGTACATCATTTCTTCTCTCTTTGAAGCCGAGAATAATGGTTTCTGCGTTTAATTCTAAATGGGTGTCTGTTTCATTTTCTATCCAATCTAGTAGATCTTGCCACAGCTTTTTGACATATTTGCATTCATATAGGAGATGAATGATCGATTCTATTTCAACATCACAAAATGTACGAAGTGGAGATTCTGTTAGTTTGTATTTGTATAAATCTTAATTTGTTGTGAGGATCCTATGGAGAATACTACATTGAAACTATCTGTTCCTAGCACTATAAGATGCTCGAAATGGTATAAAATTATGTGTTTTCCATAGATTAAGTGTGATATCTATAATCAGTTCATTTTCCCACTTACTTTGAAAAAGCAGTTTTAGGTTTATAATATACCTGTGGTGAAGAAGCCGGTTTTTAGCTTTAAGTAGACTACAAATTTGGAATATCAATTTTGAACGAACCCTGTTTCGAATAAAACTGCCTAACTGATATCTACCCAACAGAATTGTTAAATTGTCCTATGTCAACATGACACCAGCAGAATTAAGTGTAATACCTGGTGATGGGGACGACCCACGACGGAGGGGAAAACAGCTCTTGGGGCGTCGTCACCAGCGCCCCGGCTTTTCACATGCCGGAGCCGTTGTCGATAACCAACACAGCAACTTCGTCGTCACACATTTTGATAGAATAGTGTAGGAGCAAATACTGTTCCTTGTTGCACGCCGGCTGGGGACTGAATGACTCGACGTTCTCCACAGTTGTACTTATGTGCGCCGATCAAAGCACTTCTCGGGAGCCAACCACAGCTTCCTTATAAGGCAATATTATGCTACATATTGTGGAACGTGACAATAGCTGCAGAAGTCTTCCGGGTATGGGGCAAGGGTGGGGAAATAAGAAAGAAGAGGGTCTCGTCTCAATGATATCATGGTTCGATACAAGAGGGACGTTGCAGTGTCGGGAACGCAACTCATGATGTTGTGGTAGCATTACATTGTCTCTGTTAACCTTGGTTTGTAGTTTAACGCCGTACTCAGCAATATTCCAACTACGAGTATATGGCTGCCGTCTGGAACTAATGAAGTCTGGACCAGACAATCCAGAGATCAACAGGATTACCATCCATCTACGCAATTGGGATACGATGACATGTGTCAATCAAGTCAGCGAACTTGACCACCCGATCCCATTAGTCGCAAGCACAATTTGAGGAGAACCAATTCTAACTGGGCTTCTTCATTGGTCAATTGTAGTGTGACATACACACACGAACAGCAAGCATGTGTAATGACTCTGTAGAATCCAACCGTACCACACAAAATACAGTGACAGGGTAGCTAAGTAATCGCAACACATTATGCACAGAGGCAATTTACTAGAATCTGCTTGTCCTGTGTTTGAATCTACGATTGTCCTTATTCCTGGAATCACCATTCTCAGGACCCGTATCACTGTAGGTGTTCCTCACACAGCAGGCTGACATTTCCCGATCCTTGGCACGAAGATCTCGTGTCCGACCCATAGTTTCAAGTTTTGTGTGTTCTTTTGGCCTTATCATTTTACATGCACATGATATTTGTCACAACCAACTGTAATCTTGACTCGTCCTGAGGCTGCTAAAGTGTATGAGTTCTGATGGAGGCTTGACATTTCGTTTTGTATTTCCGTCAGTAAATATTCTTCATCCTCATACTGTGACAATACACAACTACACAGCAAGCCATCGTGCCAAGAAGACTCTCTGGGTTGATTGTCTGACAGTCAAGGACTGTATGTAACTTTAGACTAGACTAAGTACAATAAACGGGGAAACGCATACGTGATATTGATGTATTGATGTACGAAATTTCAAAATTTGCGTTTGATTGTTATAATTTGGCTATTTTTAGGCTGGTTTGTGTGCATGGATGAATGGACAGCGCAAAAACGATTCTTTGGAAACTTTAATGCAAGTTAACGTTTGAAAGCGTAAAACAACTTTCTCAAATATCTTGTCTCATCACCCATTCTAAATTCTTAAGTTACATACAGTTCACACGTGATATAATGACAAGGTCCCAGCTTGCAAATGATGAGCCTAATAGCTTACCGTTAATGGACACTTTTGTCAATTCATCTGAGGCAAACACCTTTCCCGTTCGCGAACACCTGGTGGCATCAATGATTTACAGTGATCGATTCCTATAATTATTACCGCTATTTTACATTTTCCCCAAATTGGGGAAACATTGTTTCGGTGGGAAATTCGTTATTCGTAACATCATGTTTTATGCCTATTTTTTTGTGTTGTTAATGCTAAAACAACAACGGGTGATACACGACACCGAGAAATATTTTTCGTAGGCCTTATGTCTGAGTTCTGTTTGAAACGCATGTTTCATATTGGCTGAGCCACAAATTGCAGCGGGAGGAAACAATAGTTAAAATTATAACAATCAAATTTTACATAGGTTTTGGTGATATGAAAAAATACATCTAGCAAATTAACACTGGAATATCCCAGTGAATGATAATTGGGTCACACTTGAAAGACTTCAGCTTTTTGAGGGGAGGTGGGGTAGCCACCGAAGCGTTCACTCGTTGCGCCGAAGATCCGGGTTCGATTCCCCACATGAGTGACGCCGGTTTCTGGTGTCCCCCTCTTGCTAAAATCGGCGTAAAACTAAATTCACTTACTCAGCATCATGATACATGATGTGCACGAGGTTCTTGATAATGTTTGTTTGGGTGCATGTCGATAGAATCTTTGAACGTCATTATCAGAGAGGACTACAGCTTTGGCAACTAAGGATTGAGTCACTGAATGCACGTATGGCCCATCAGCATCAAAGATGATAGCAGATGCATACGTTTGCTGGAATGTGGGCGACAATACGTCACTTTGCAAACGTCTCTGGGGTCAGCCAAAGTGTGATCTGCAGGACACTGAGTCAGTACCAGATGTTTGGATCAGCTATCCAGTGAGACACATATGGTGGGCAGCCATCCACCAAACAACAGCAAGGCAGGCGTCTCCAGACTGCAGAAAGACTTCTTCACTTTGTGGTCCCTAGTATGGTGATCTTCCTTCGGTTGTTGGCAATCCATAGCCTGGTTTTGTATCGTTTTGTTCTCTTTAAAAGTATCGTTTTATGACATGCTACTTTTACTTAAATATCTGTGATACACTGGTAGTTGTACTGTTCTTCGTCAACAGGCTTTTAATTTCTACTTTTATTGTTCTGTAATGCAATAATTAATTGTTCTCGTCACGATATGGCGGAAATATTGCGGATTTGACGATAAATATTAACTCACTCACACTCATCATTGTGACTGTCACTACAGTCAGGCTTTGTGAAACCCTGGATGCAACGAGATGATTTGTTGGAGAATACACACTTATCAATGTTATATTATTGACAAGGTTATCTTTGGTGTTGATGGTGGTTCGCCCTCCTCTTAGAAAACGTTTCCAATAAAGCTTAGTTTGACATCTGGTATTAATAAACCTTTATCTGGCTAAAAACGAAGTGTCCACTCCTCTATATAGCCGAATTATGGAAAGAAGTTTAACTTAGACCAGGTTTAAGGCTAGTCTGGGTTTTGGTAAACACAGACCCCGGGTCTAAAATAAACGGTATTATAGAAAGCAGGTCTGGCAAAACCCTTGGTTTAAACCTAGACTAGGGGTTTAATGTTTTTCCGCTTTAAAAATGTTTCAAACATTATATTAAACCGTTTTCGCGCATAACCCAATCGAACATTCGTGGGACGAGCTGGAGAGACGACTACGACAGCAACAACCCCATCCACACACTGAAGGTAGATCACCATACTAGGGATCACAAAGTGATGAAGTCTTTCTGCAGTCTGGAGACGTCTGCCTTGCCGTTGTTTGGTGGAAGGCTGCCCGTAGCTGATGTTATTATTGCATTATCATTATCTTTGATTGCGTCCATGGGAAGAAGGTAACCTTCACCTGACACAGGCTTGGTTTAATATCACCAAAAGATGCTTTTGTGCTTTCCAATGAGTAGAGAGAGACAGAGAGAGAGAGAGAGTGAGTGTGTGTGTGTGTGTGTGTGTGTGTGTGCGTGCGCGCGTGCGCGATTATCCTGTATGTGAATAGAGTTCACGAGCTAGTTGTGTAGTCATCCCTTGTGGGACCAATGACTAATGGTATGCGTCGGATGCCCCCCCCCCCCATGTCTTACTAATCACCACGATGTGGTGTGACTATATCAATCGAGGTGATGGACAAGCGAGGCACTTGATAACCAATAAACTGCCTTGAGCGCTTGGTTGTGTATTTAATGATGTTTTCTTATTTTAAAAGAATTACCCTCTAGTGCAGGTACATTTATGCAGTCACTTTAATGAAAGCTTGCACAGCTTGAACGAGACGTACACACCTTGTGAGTCTTCATTTTAACCTAGTTCAACTATTTCAACTATGATAAGGAATTGATTTAGAACTATTTAGATGATACATTGTGGGACTTGTACCAGCTGTTTTTGTGGTCTTGTCCTTAAGTATTGTCAATATTTAAACATGGCAGTTACACTTAAAATGGCATTTTAGGCCATTAAACTCATTTCTGAATAGATTGCTATGGATTTTGGCATGTGCTTTTTAAAATAAGACATACATCTGTGTGTGAGATATGACCAGAAACAAACCACCTACTGCCCTCGATTCTGTTCCACACAAGGAATGCCTGTCAGGGAATATACAGTCATGTCTGTTTGTATGCCACTACATGACTGGGTTATGGATTTTCCCATGCTGGAATCTAAGTATGTGCTTTTCCGAATCAGAAATAGTTTTGTCTGTGAGACATAACCCCAAACAAACTATCTCCTGCCCTCGATCCTTAGAAGAAGATGATGATGATGATGATGATGATGATGATGATGATGATGATGATGATGATGATGATGATGATGATGATGATGATGATGAAGATAATGAAGAAGAAGAAGAGAAGAAGAGGAAGAAGAGGTTAAGTCAGTATAAAAGTCACAGGTCCAAGTACATTCCATAACAAACAATAAATACATACAGAGTGGTGGTGGTATGAAAGTTGTTCAGATGAAGGGTACACTATCATAATAGTGAGGAATAATAGATAAAGCTTCTCTGAAATATTTTGAACGCTTAATTAAGGTCATCGAATCTTCAAAATTGAGTTTAGACAAAAGAGTGCCTTTTGTTTTAAACTGTATGTATGGAAACATTTCTCTCTCTAACGTGCGTTTAGCATATTTCGATGTGCTTGCAATAAACATGGTTCCAAGGAGAAAGACGACTTTAAGGCTGCATACAAATCTAAACTCGAATGATCACTGATACTATAAACCACGTTTGGATGTACCAAACTTTAGTTCTTTTGAAAAGTCACCGATCCTTATCTCCTACTACTTGGGGGCGGTGGGGTAGCCTAATGGTTAAAGCGTCGGCTCGTGCACTGGCGTCTTGGGTCCATTGAAGTCCATTTATGGTGTCCCCCGCCGTGATATTGCTGGAATATTGCTAAAAGCGGCGCGTAAAACTCAACTCACTCACTCACACCTACACCTTGATTTTCCCAAACATTACAAAACAATTATGATTAAAGTACTTTCTTAATATGTGAGGGTTTTTTACCATGCTGGAATCTAAGTATGTGGCTTTCTGAATGAGAAGAAATTCACCAACTATGAGAAGAAATTTAATACTGATGGTCCAAATTGCCATGGCTCCCACTGCCGAATCTATGAATACACAGTGCCAATTAAAAAGCATCGTTGGCTGAGTGGGTTAGATCGCTGACTGTGTGTGCTGGCGACTAGGTGCCTTACTCTGAGAGAGTGGGGTCGAATCCCGGGTGGGATTTATTGCAAAAATGTACTAGAATCTGCACTTTATTGAGACGGTGTGATTCCAAATATAACATATGTTGCAGCAGTGATTATAGGAATAATGACAGTGATGGTAATCTTCACCCTTCAGCATCAGGAACCCTACTGACAACTATGTATAGTAATCTAGGGTATAACAATTATAACATACAATGCTGGACTTCTTGTAACGTCAGAGGTAATGTGGGATGAGCGGCAAGGGTTAACTCCCCTTATATACCTTCGAACATGATGCTAGAAAATTACACAATTTCTCTCTTAGCCTAATGATTCTAGAAGAAGCTAAGAATAAGGCATAATATATTACACTTGGAACATTGTTACATGTGAATAACTGCCACATAATACGTGGACCTTCACATCAGCCAACAAAAAAGGCAGTTATAAAACAATAGTTAGGTTCGGGATTTGCTACGGGAAACACAGTCCTAGGTTCAAATAAGTGAATGATTTTGGTTAAACGTTCAATATCACAGATCACGAGTCAGCTTAGCAGAGGAAAATAGCCCCGAAGTGATGTGAGTAGTTGCTACTGCTTGATCCATAACATTGTGATGTAAACCTATGGCGAATCTGAGATTCGAACCTAGTTCTCACATACAAGTGCCCTATCGAAAACAATTAAGATAACACACTATATATCCATCTCACATATTCGGTATAAAATAACATTACAGAAGAATTAAGCTTCGTACATAATTGTCATAGTCACAGCCTGTTCAAAAACAACAACGATGAACTAGAGATGGTCCATATTCATCGTACATATCCTTCGTCATCACAGCATTCATGAAAGAGGGCAGGGCCGCCCTCATAGAGCCCCCCACCCATGCTGACAAGATTCCATGCGGAGGTGCTCTCACGTTGACGGAAGTTCCAGCAGGTGCTAACATTTCTACCTCTTTCCGGAGGCGGTCAGAGAATCCTGGGAAAAGTGTCGACCCCCCACACAAGACGATATTGTCATACAGCTGATCACGAATGGAGCTATCACACAGCTGTATGGAACGACACAAAATATCCTGTACACCCGGCATTTCCTCACCCAGCAATGGAGGATTAAATATCCCCTCGGGGCACTTGAAGCGTTCCTCGCCCACATTGATGAAGGCCCCATCTAACTGTACATAGGTTTTGTCTAAGGTTGACTTGGTCATCGTGTTCAGCTCGTGTTTGTAGTCATAGGCCACGTAGCACAGTGTCTCTTTAATGTCCCTGACGACGGCATAGTTGACATCGTCGCCTTTTTCGATAAGCAGTTTTATCAGGTAATCTGTTAAATCTCGTCCCGATACTGTCGTCTTACAAACAGCGTGTGGCAAATAATACCCGTCATACATGGGAATTAAATGTGTTGTACCATCACCGGAATCCAGAACAATACCCGTCTTACGGCCAGATGAAGTCAGGGTCAGAACAGCCTGGATGGCCACAGACATAGCGGGAGTGTTGAAGGTCTCGAACATGATCTGGGTCATCTTTTCACGGTTGGCCTTGGGGTTGAGGGGAGCCTCTGTCAGGAGGACGGGGTGCTCCTCTGGAGTCACACGAAGCTCGTTGTAGAAGGTGTGATGCCAGATCTTCTCCATGTCGTCCCAGTTGGTGACGATACCGTGCTCAATAGGGTACCTGAGGGTGAGGACACCTTTTATGGTCTGAGCCTCGTCACCGACGTAGCTGTCTTTCTTTCCCACACCGACGATCACACCCTGTAAGGCAGATTGTCAGCATTGTGTATATACATATGCCAGTAGATATCGTGTAACTAGCAGTCAGTATATTCATCCATGGTTACAATGTGTAACAGTTGTACACGACTTAGGTATGAGTCGACACAAACAATGTGTCTGTATACAGCATCAACAAACGACCAAGTATTAATATAAGCACCACTCTCTATTATGAAACACTCATGTTAACAACATAACAAGTTCTACTCGTCAGTTATAATGGTTTACAATTGTCAAACAGCCTAGTCCCTTCCCTTGATTTAACCCGGGTGAGAAAGTATTTGCCACTTGTGCTGAAAATAGGACAAGTGAAACTGCTTTACCCATGTCGTATTTAGACCTATGCATAAAGATTTAAAGAAAGTGAGACAAGAGGGGTAACTTCAAATTTCCCCTTGATGTCGGGTATTAAGGCTGCACCAATCGTTGGTGTCCACATTTAACTTTTAAAGTACTTTCAAGCATGCTCTTTCTATGAATATTTCTAAGAGCGCTATTGGACTTGTACTCAAATATCATCATTGTTACGGCATCCGAGTGGGTGGCATACGTCGGTGGAGCAGCAAATTCAATGTAATGCATTTACTTAGATTTTGGCCAATGGGTGGGGGCATGGGTGGAAAATAATGACCTGACAGAAAGTGTTATGGTTCCCTTTATAGTATATATATTCATTTCAACCAGACTTGACTGCTGTGTGAAACAATAACCAAAAAGAACATAGGTATACATCCACATCACATAGGGCCGTGATTATGAAGGTAGAATTGTCTATGGACGATAGAAAATTCCCCACCTCAGTATGTCCGAATACTTTCTAAATTACAAAATGTCCTTGTCAAGATACCCTGCGTCCTAGTTGCGAGTGTCGTAATCCATTCATGTAATCGTAATCGTGGTTTCAATATGACAGTTCCAGAAGCAAATATGAACATGAAACCCAGTTTGATGACGCATCGTAAACTCATGTAGTCACTTCCAGGACTTTTAATTTGTTCTTTTCAAGTAAGGACCATTCAGCGACTAAGCATTAGTATACAGCTGAAACTCCAGCACAAGTGCTCTTCGGGGATTCAGGGAAAGAAATACTTTCCAACACAAGATTTCCAGCTCTAGGACTTTTGACTGGCTGACTGTTGGATATCGTGATGTTGATTATTCTAACGACCGCCGCTTTTCTTAGACCACAGTCGACAGTTCGACTATAGCTGACTACCACATAAAACAACGAACAGTTTTGCTAACGCTCCCTACGTTGTCTTAATATAGAAGGGCTACGCCGGACCAGTCTCGATTATCCGACAAATCATGTCCTTTTGATCATAAAAATACAAATAACCATACAATCCATGTCAGATCGCTGAAAAATAAGTGATAAAGTCGATGTTCGCAATAAGAGCATAAAGTTCTGCCCTAAAAACAAAACAAGTTACAAGAACCAAAAGAAACTGTTGGTCTCAGACCTGTCCCCTGGGTCTGCCAACAATGGTCGGGAAGACACACAACGGCTGGGCGGCCCCGGCAAACCCTGCCCTGCTTGTGCTCGAACCGTTGTCAATGACAATAGGGGTAGATAGTTCATCCATTGTCCTAGAAAAAAACAAACACGCACAACTGATCATGTATGTGACACAAACTGGCCATCCTAAAATGTTCTAATAACCATCCCGTAACTCCCTTAACATCTTGCACTAACTCCCTTTAAAACATGATGCACTGACTCCCTTAACATCCTGCACTAACTCCCCTAACATCTTGCACTAACTCCCTTAACACTCTGTACTAACTACCTTCAAATCTTGCACTAACTCCCTTCACATCTCCCACTCACTCCCTTCACATCTTGCACTAACTCCCTTTAAAACATGATGCACTGACTCCCCTAACATCTTGCAATAACTACATTAACTTCTTGCACTAACTCCCATAACATCTTGCATCAACTTCCTTAACACCCTTCACTGACTCCCTAAACATCTCCCACTAACTCCCATAACATTTTGCACTAACTCCCATAACGTTTTGCACTGACTACATTAACATGTTGCACTAACTCCCATAACATCTTGCATTGACTGCCTTAACATCCTGTACTAACTCCCTTCACATCTCCCACTCACTCCCTTCACATCTTGCACTAACTCCCTTGAAAAACATGATGCACTGACTCCCCTAACATCTTGCACTGACTACATTAACATGTTGCACTAACTCCCATAACATGTTGCATTAACTCCCTTAATATCTTGCATCAACTTCCTTAACATCCTTCACTAACATGTTGCAGTAACCCCCTTAACATCCTGTACTAACTGCCTTCACATCTTGCACTAACTCCCTTCACATCTCCCACTCACTCCCTTCACATCTTGCATGGGCTCCGACAACATCTTGCACTCACTCCAACAACATCTTGCAACTCCCACATCATCTTGCTCTAACTCCCTTAACATCATGCACTAACTCCTATATCATCTTGCACTAACTCCCATATCATCTTGCACTGACTCCCTTAACATCTTGCACTAACTTCCATATCATCTTGCACTAACTCCCATATAGCCTTGCACTAACTCCCTTCACATCTTGCACTAACTACCTTCACATCTCCCACTCACTCCCTTTACATCTTGCACTAACTACTTCACATCTTGCACTCACTCACAGCTTGCACTAACTCCCCACACATCCTGCACAAACTTCTTTAACATCCTGCACTAACTCCAATAACATCCTGCACTGACTCCCTTCACATCTTGCACTAACTCCTTCACATCTTGCATGGACTCCAATAACATCTTGCTCTAACCCCCTTAAGATCTTGCACTAACTCTAATATCATATTGCACTAACTCCCATTTCATCTTGCACTAACTCCCTTAACATATTGCACTAACTCCTATATCATCTTGCACTAACTCCCATATCATCTTGCACTAACTCCTTCACATCTTGCACTGACTCCTTCACGTCTTGCACTAACTCCCTCCACATCTTGCATTAACTCCTTCACATCTTGCATTAAATCGATTCACATCTTGCACTAACTCCTTCACATCTTGCACTAACTCCCTTCACATTTTGCACTAACTCACATCTTGCTCTAACTCCCTTCACATCCTGCACTTTCTCACATTTTTCACTAACTCCCTTCACATCTTGCACTACTCCATTCACATCTTACATTAACTCCTTCACATCTTGCTCTAACTCACATCTTGCTCTAACTCCCTTCACATCCTGCACTTTCTCACATTTTTCACTAACTCCCTTCACATCTTGCACTAACTCACATCTTGCTCTAACTCCCTTCACATTTTGCACTAACTCCCTTCACATTTTGCACTAACTCACATCTTGCACTAACTCCCTTCACATCTTGCACTAGTTAACTCACATTTTGTACCAACTCCCATAAACATCGCACTAACTGCCTTAACTTCTTGCAAAAACTCTCTTAACATATTGTCATATCTCCCCTAAAATATTTTACTGACTTCACGACAATGTTGCACTAATGTACATATTGCACTCACTTCCCTTACATGTTTGCAATATTTCCTCGGCACGTTATACTGACATGTTGTAACAGTTCCTCAACGTGTTACCTAAATTCGTGGATCACCTTCTTTCGTGGATCGCGGCAATTATCGTTTTATCTCGGAAACTAAGTCTCGCATGACTTCATGAAGGTGTACTTCACATACTGCCACGCCTCGCTGACAACATAACAACTTGCCAGTCCATTCACCACTGAGTGGGAGGCCTACGGCTGTGTACATGTAACCGTAGATGTAATTTGACGTATGAGCATGGCCTCCCGCGGGGATGTAGCTACGATGATGTATGTAATATCGCCATAAGAATGAAACCCAAATAACTTGATTGAAAAAGCGCCGAAATACCACTGCATAAAAAACATTCAAAGTAGAAATAAGTCATCAAATGCAACATTAAAGTATGTCATGTAAGGGAGGCAACTCTGACATACACATACCCAACACCTCCCACCGTGTATACCAGATATATGAATCCAGTGAATGACTGTGTAACACTTGTAACTGCCCTGATATCAACATATTACTCTTAGAACATACCTGACTTCAGTTTCAGCAAGAGTACTCTACAGAACACGACCCCAACACCAGCCTGCCCGCGGACAGTGACTTGTCACTCTCTTCCTGTGATGGTCCAGCGGAGCGTGAATACCACGCCCGGCTTTTAGAAGATTGTATGAACGCTTCTAGTGGTTTGACAAATGTTTCTGTTGACTATTGATATAAAATATTACCGCCCACCTGTGTCTACATTTGTACATTTCTATAATACAAGAAAGATTACTTCACATACAGTATCTGTCTCAAGTAATTCTTATTCTCCTTAATCCAATTCAGCCACTCAGCTAATATCTTATTGGCATGGCAACTTTTTCCATAGCCCTGTAGACCAATCTGGTTCCCTGGGTATGTTGCGCTGGCGCTTCACTAACCCCTGGTAAGGACTACACAATGGCGGCCTTCACTTCTGCGTGACAGGCAGTTAATTAACTACAGAAAAGTCCATGAAACTGGTGGTTAGAATATTTACTTGGCAGTTTCATCGATGCTGTAGCAAAGTATACCTGACCAGAATTACAACCATCGTCACTGTAAGAGAAGGAATAAGTTATTCAGCTGGTTGGTTTCGGGATCAGCAATTCCACCATGGGAACATCCATAACGATACAAACAGAAATGACGGGTTAATGGCCTAAAATGGCATTTTAAGTGTGGCTGACGTGTTTCAAAATTGACAATATTTAAATACACCACAGCTGGGACAAGTCCCACAATGTATCAGTTAAATAATTCTAAATCAATTCCTTGTGACAGTTCAAATGTCAAGTGGGGCGGTGGTGCAACTTAGTGGTAAAGCGTTCGCTCGTCACGCCAAAGACAATGTGCGAAGCCCATTTCTGGAGTCCCCCATCCCCATATTGCAAAAAAGCGGCATAAAACTAAACTCACTCACTCACTCAAATATCAAGTTTGTCGACAACTAGATTAAAATGGAGACTCACCAGGTACTAAGGGATGCATTTCGTTGAAACTGTAAAAGCTTTCATCGATTAAGAAAACATCATTACCGAGGGCACCAGGTGTCTCACTTGTCCAGCACCTGAACTGTTTCAGGTTCAAATTCACCACATCATGGTGATTAGTAATACAACAGAGAATGAAGTGGGCATAAGTGAGTCATCATTAGTGAAATTTCCATAGACTTGCATGTTAATTAACTGTTGAAAGAATAATTTAGTAAATTGAGTAGAAGTCATTTTATTTTGATATTTTGCAAACATCTTGGAAATCATCTTCAGATACGTGTAGATAATAAATATTCATCTTTCCGTTGATTAGTTATCGAATGACACCTGATTAAGCACCATTTATAAGTACAACTTTTAATTTATCCCATAGGCAGCCATGTTGAACCTGATTGGGAATGTCTAATACATGTTGTTTAAATAGTTGCTGTTTTCTTAATAATAATCGGAGAATTGAATGGAAATTATGTGTATGTAGCGGAGACGATTTCCCAGCTGGTAGATAAGTATTGAAAGCAATTCGACCGAAACTAAATTTATAAAAAATATTCTTGCAACAGTTAATTAACATGCAATCTCTACCGGAATTTCACCAATGATGACTCACTTATGGCCAACTACTGTAGTCTTCAGTTGAACCAAGCCTGTGTTCACAGTGGCAGGTGAAGTTTACAAGGACATGGTCACCTGCTGCCAATAACGTGTATGTCCACCCCTAGTATCTAGACCCCTGGCACCTTCTTCCCAAGGACGCAATCAAAGATAATGGTAATGCAATGGTAACACTAGCTACGGAGAGTGTGTGGATGGGGTTGTCGCTGTCGTCTCTCCAACTCTTCTGACGAATGTTCAAATGGGTTCAAATCTGGAAATCTGGAGGGCTAAGAGAGGACGTCAACGTTGTGTAGGTATGCAGCCGTTACACGTAAGGCCTGTCGTTGTCGTGCAGGACTACAGCGTTGGCGTTGGATATGACGGGGATGACGTGTTGCCCTGACAATGAGTCACTGGCCCTGGCTTTGTGAGAGATGGCAGCACACACCATCACACTGACACCTACAAATCTGTCTGATACTTCGATGCGACATCTTCCATTATCACAACACAGCAGAAATACATATCCGCTGATGTACAGTTTCTTCCCAATTTATGGAGAAGTGGATTCTTCGGGGTTTTTTAAAGATAGACGTTCATAATAAGGACCAAATGTCAATCTGCCGTTCACTGGAAACGTTTCCAAAGAGGATGACCAACCACGATCAACACCAAAGATAACCTTGTCACTAACATAACGTTGAGAAGTGTGTGCAGGCCAACAAATCACCTCGAGGAGTGGCATCCAAGTCTTAACAAGGCCTCACTGTAGTAACAGCAACGAAGTGATGAAGTCTTTCTGCAGTCTGGAGACGCCTGTCTTGCAGCTGTTTGGTGGAAGGCTGTCCACCATATATCACTGGGCATCTGACCTAAACCTCCTGTATCGATTCAGTGTCGTGCCGATCACAACTTGACTGACCCCAGAGAATTTTGCAACGTTATGAAGTGTTGACCCATTTTCAAACAAACGTAGTGTTGGATGTTTTTGTGGGATTTTATATAAAAACTTGAACTTATTAAACATTTCAGTGATAAAAGTTTAACTATTGTTCCCTCCTGCTGAAATTTGTAGCTCGACCAATCTGATGCATGCGTTTCATATACAATCCAGTCATAAGACATAAAAAATATTATTCAGCGTGTTTATCACCAGATGATGTTTTTGCATTAAAAATAGACATAAAATATAATAAGTTGAGAATAACGAAAAATGCAAACAAGCGGTGATCGATCACTGCAAATCATTGATGACACCAGGTGTTCGCGGAACTGCAACGTGTTTGCCGCAGACGAATTGACAAAAATGTCCATAAACGGTAAGCTGTTAGACATCTCGTTTGCAAACATCGGCTGTTTCAGAATATCACGTGTAAACTGTATATAACTTTAGAATAGACTTAAATTCCAACCCATCCCTGAATATAAGGGGGCGAAGCGCGTCAAATACCTGGAACATATTGTAACCCCTATTGGGGAAAAGTGACAATTCTTTATTGTTTGAAGGAAGATTTCGCCATGATTGTTTATTATTTTATGCTTTTTCACATATTCATATTTGATAATGTCGTTCTACGCAAAGTGGGGAAACCACTTGTAATGGCATCTCACGTCTCTCAAACACTGCATGCTAGAAATGCTGGTCTCATAACCCAGTCCCATATGACGTCACGAGAGCACAGCTCCTTTCCCGCTGCTTAAAACGGCAGAATCACGGTGGAAATTTCGAATTTTGCTTACCGCAGGGGGTAAGGGGAAGGAAAACTGTTTTTATAACAGCTGGTACAAGGTTACCATATAATGCAGTTTTATCCTCGAAGGTCACACCAACATTGTAACGACAGATCTTAACATCTGTCATAGCGACTAATTCAGGGCGGCCATTGTCCAAATATTTAAAAAGTCCCAAAACTATGTAGTCAAGACACCTTTTGAACTTCCTTTTGACCGGTAGGTTATAAACAATGCAAAACAAACAAATCTCTGAATAATCATTGATTTCTTCTTCCCGACTTTTCCACCTTGCACCACAATACCCCTCCTGTATCGAACCATGATATCATTGAGACGAGTACCGTCTCCTTTCCTATTTCCCCACTGGTGTGGAAGAGTCTGTGGTTCTTTGGGATTTCATAAATTGTTGGACCCAACAACTCCTTGGACTGTTTTATGCAGCACAAGCGATTTGTTTATGATGGTTTCTTAAACTCTGGTGTGACGAACAGTTCATGCGCATTCATTTCAGCATGATGCAATAGCAGATCTGTCTCATCTCCGACTGGAACCGTGACTCTTGTTTTGGCAGAAGAAACGGCTGTTTCAACGATGGGGACATCCACATCATGTTTAGCATGATCAGTGCTGCAACCAGCTCTCTCTAGTGCGTCACTGAGGTAATTGTTGAGGAATTCTTCCTTCTTGGACTGGATGATCATTTCACCGGTGAAGTGTACTGTCACACTTAGGCAAGCGCCTGCTCTTCGCAGTTTTGTGACATCTTTAGTTGTGGGTTCTTGTGTAAGACCATCAAAGACAATAGCGGCAGCAACATACTTCTTTGTCACGTATGTAGCATGCATGTCGACATATGTGGACCCTCTTGGCCACGGTGGAGACGATGGAGTGTATGCGAACGTTATATGACGCACATGTCATGTTTTAATGCCATAAATGTGGGAATCTTTCGATTTTTTTGCGTCCATTTTGGATATTTTGGAATTAATTATTAAGCAAATCATGTTACAACATATATTACGTGAATCCTTGCAGCCAAAAACTCCAGTTTCAAAACTTAAATCATTCAAATGTATCTTCTGACTGCAGATATATTATTAATTATTGATATTTGGAGGCCATATTGGATTTATGCAATTTTAACAAATTTCCTACGCTGGGATTCCTTAGGACTTTTGGTATAGTCTTCTAGGGACCTCATAGAAATTCACTTTTTTTTGGAAACATTTCTGTTACAATTTGTTACAAGTTGAGTGCTAAATTGGCCTAAAATGCCTGGACAATTATAAGGAAGCTGTGGTTGGCTCCCGAGAAGTGCTTTGATCGGCGCACATAAATACAGCTGTGGAGGACGCAGTCATTCAGTCCCCAGCCGGCGTGCAACAAGGAACGATACTTGCTTCTACACTATTCTATCAAAATGTGTGAAGACGAAGTTGCTGCGTTGGTTTTCGACAACGGCTCCGGCACTGTAAAGGCCGGGTTCGCCAGTGATGATGCCCCAAGAGCTGTTTTCCCCTCCGTCGTGGGTCATCATCAGGTATTACACTTAATTCTGCTAGTGTCATGTTGACATAGGACAATTTAACAAGTTTGTTGGGAAGATATGAGTTAGGCAATTTTATTAAAAACAGGGTTCGTTCAAAACTGATATTCAAAAAGATTTACATCTGACAGACAGACGGATTCTTATTTATATAAGTGGCCTTGAGGCCAATAGTACATGTGTAAAATTATAACAGTGAATTTATGCGCAACCTGTAAATTTGCGAATTATAGGAACATCTATAAATCAGTAAATACCCATTTACCGTCTTGAAATAGATTACAAAATGGACATTGGGTATCTATTACATTTACAGTTTTCGTAAATCGTGCCGCTTGAACTTTGAAGTTGTGAGCGTTACATCTAAATTTAGTAAGAGTACGTTTACGTTGTGCTCATTTAATCTCAGAAAGATAAACCTCTGTATTAATGCAATCTTTATATTCTGAATAGAAGCTGACACAAGTTGATAACGTTATTTCATTATACCAGTCTTCTTGATAATGTCTTTGTATCTGCTAGAATACGTCACGGCGAATGAAATGTTACGTATTGCTTACATTCTAAGCGAGCCACACATTTCCAAAGCCATGACTAAAAAGAATAGTTCTAATGAAGGAAACCCAGTTAGTATCTCCAGTATCATCTAATGTTTTAAGCATTTCATAACTACATGTACTTCTTGAACATCGTGAAATTGGCTGTGTCATCGATCTTAACCAGTACGAAATTACCCGACATCGGGCGTTAATGAATGGTTGAAAACGTGCACATTCAGATAAAATAACCTTGTTCGCAGTTCTGTAGCCAACACGTAACAAATACTTACAGAACTTTGAATTTACGTTTTCAATATTCTGGTTTATGTTAATGCCCCATATTTCAGAACCGTACAACAGAATTGGTTGAATTTTTTCCATCAAACAGCTTAAATGATGCATGGATCGGTAATTCTGTATATTTACTTATGAATTGCTTTATAACATGCTGAGCTCGTTCAACTTGCATAGCTAATGTTTCACAGGCTCTGGAAAATATATTTCAGCAAGAAAATGTAAGATTATATTTTCCTAAACATTTGTAATATGATACCACCTCCAATACTTGGCCATTAAGGAACCATTTTTCACTATTAGAAATTCTACCACCATTTTAAAATACTATTACTTTAATTTTACTGATATCTGTGTGCAAACCCCATTTCAAACAATATCCATTTTGAGTAGCTATCTTGCATTGTAACTGGACAATTGAATTGGCAAAAAGCACAACATCATCTACAAATAACAATAATGAAAGGTCTCTGACATTTTTGTTAATTAATACACCTCTCGAATGATTCGATAACATTTCCGTTAAGGAAGTTCTTCAACATATAATAAGAAAAGTACAGGGGGTAGAATGCAACCTTGTCTCACTCCGGCACTGTCACACATGTATCAAATACATCACTCATTTGGAATTTACTGGTTCTAAAAGATGCTCTCACATTGGAGTTGGACGTTGGAGTTTGCCATGTATACCTGACTGTAGTAAGTCATATAACAGTTTGAATCTATTAACGGAATCAAACGCTTCCTTAAAGTTTACCAATAGACACTAAAACGTCTTCCACAGATACTTATGGATATTGCTACTGAGAGTAAGTATATGGTCAGTAGTAGAGTATTCTTCTCGAAATCCCTCTTGGCACTTTGATAAAGTTCACGAGTGGATATTTCAAGATTAATGCGATTATCTATTATAGTGGAATGTAATTTATAGTAAAAAATGAAAATATGATTGGTGACAGCTTTCAATATATGTGTAAAAAATAATAAATCATGTGACACCAAAATATATTTTTCTTTCAAGACTGCGGGACAGAAGGAAATCTTCGTTGGCGAGGAGGCTAAGTACAAGAGAGGTATCCTCACCCTCAAGTACCCCATTGAGCACGGTATCGTCACCAACTGGGACGACATGGAGAAGATCTGGCATCACACCTTCTACAACGAGCTTCGTGTGGCTCCAGAGGAGCACCCCGTCCTCCTGACAGAGGCTCCCCTCAACCCTAAGGCCAACCGTGAAAAGATGACCCAGATCATGTTCGAGACCTTCAACTCTCCAGCTATGTATGTGGCCACACAGGCTGTTCTGTCTCTGTACGCCTCTGGTCGTACCACGGGTATTGTTTTGGACTCTGGTGATGGTGTGACCCACACTGTTCCCATCAGTGAAGGCTACGCCCTTCCTCATGCCATTATCAGGTTGGACCTTGCTGGTCGTGATCTAACTGATTACCTTACGAAGATCCTGACTGAGCGTGGCTACTCCATCACCACCACTGAAGAACGAGAAATCGTCAGGGACATCAAGGAAAAACTGTGCTATGTTGCACTTGACTATGAACAGGAAATGCAGAAGGCTGCGTTTTCCTCTTCATTGGAGAAGAGCTACGAGCTTCCCGACGGTCAGGTCATTACTATTGGTAACGAGAGGTTCCGTTGTCCAGAGGCCCTCTACCAGCCATCCCTCATGGGTGTTGAATCAGCCGGTATCCACGCCACAATATACAACTCCATCATGAAGTGTGATGTTGATATCCGTAAAGATTTATATGCCAACACTATTCTCTCAGGAGGTAACAGCATGTTCCCAGGTATGGCTGACAGAATGCAGAAAGAGATCACAGCCCTCGCTCCACCAACAATGATGGTCAAGGTCATCGCTCCTCCAGAAAGAAAATACTCCGTCTGGATCGGTGGCTCCATTCTTGCCCCCCGTTTGACCTCCCAGCAGAAGTGGATCAGCAAGCAGGAGTACGATGAGTCCGGCCCATCCATTGTTCACAAAAAGTGTGTTTAGGAGCCGACACTGCATACGAGGTGACATTCAAGCGAACACATGCGGTCACTGAAATGGCCCCTATCAATTTCTGTTCTTCAAGTCGTTTCAACTGTTTTTTGTTTTGAAATGACAAAATACCTGGTGTTATGGGGCTCTCGGTAATGCTTTGAGCTTTTTAATATTTTCTCACATGTTGGCTTTCTCACTGGTAGTGATAACTTTCTTTGTGCCTATATATATGGAAGGAACTCTATAGTTTTACTCTGTTGGATCTATGGTATGGTTAGTTAGTCTACTGTATGGTTAGTTAGTCTACTGTATGGTTAGTTAGTCTACTGTATGGTTAGTTAGTCTACTGTATGGTTAGTTAGTCTACTGTATGGTTAGTTAGTCTACTGTATGGTTAGTTTGGAAAATGAGTATAGAGCGAGAGGCCCGGTTCGTGCAGTATTCACTGCAGCAGACTTGACGTAAACCTGTTGGCAGTATTCGAACCATTGATAGTGATATTGGGTAATTATGACGTTTTCGTTACGTATCTATATCTAAGCAACACAAAATGACTATGTGATTTCTGTTGGGTATTTTATACAGATAAACATTTTGTATGTAGCTCTGATTGCTATTAGTGGTGGTGTGTGGTCCTGTGCGTTGGGCTCAGGTAGCAAATCAGTTGAAGTTAAGCGACGTTGGGCGCGGAGAGTCCTTGGACGGATGACTGTGTTTGGCAACTCTGACAGATTCTAGGACTTCAGTCCTGCCCCACAACGAAGCACATGTGATACATGCGATCTCGCCTTGGGCAAGTGTGTTTGTTCAAAATTGCCTCTGTTCATCCAACAGAAAATGGGTACCCGGTGAAATAGGTCGTGATACTATTAACCTTCTTGCGCCTAACAGGCAGCTTGGGTTATCCGGGGTAATAAAGATCAGATTGTGCGCTTTGAGCAGGATATCTAGCCAGGAAAAGGCGCGTTATAAATGTTCTCAGTATTATTATTGCTTCCACGACTGAAACTGTGATAACTATGATTTTCACATCTTAGTTGTTTATCTCTTCTAAAGTGACAGCGGTAAATATTCTTGATCCCCATCTGATCCCGTTTGTGGCAAAGTAAGTACATGTCATCCAAATAAAATATTCACCTTAATGTGTTTTTGTTCATATTTGTTCATGATTGATAACTCAATATACAGGTATATAGGATGTCTTGTGAACATATTCACATAATAAAGCTCCTACACGTATATAAGAGGTTAAGCCTTCGGTGATTCATTTGTTTGACTGTTGGAGAGTGTAACAGTGATGGTCTCTCTGACTGTTGGAGAGTGTAACAGTGATTGCCTCTCTGACTGTTGGAGAGTGTAACAGTGATGGTCTCTCTGACTGTTGGAGAGTGTAACAGTGATGGTCTCTCTGGCATAACCATAGCCGATTGTGAGGCTGTGAGTGTATTATCTCTGACTGTTGAAGAATGCAGCAGTAATGGTCTCTCTGGCAGGGTCGTTGCCTGAACAGCACGCTGAGAGAGATCTGAGAAGTGGAATGAGATTTGACACATCTAACATACGAATGCCGGTACACATATCCAACATCTCCCACCGTGTATACCAGGATATATACACAAAGAACTTAATTAAGCACCCCCTCTATTTTGGCAATGATAGGTTTTCGACACATACATAAAACTTCCCGTGGTGACCACGATGGAAAAATATGAGTTTTTCTGATCCGTATGATCCTTTGGCTCAGATTGGAATCCATGTTGATTTTATGATGATAAATGCTCATTTTAAAAATTAAAAAAATTCCATACAAAAGCATGTCTGTACAAGTATGGCCCTAAATGTCATTTTGCGTGTCCTATACGATTCAAGGTCAGTACCGAGTCATTTTGCGTGTCCTACACCAGGGAACCAGGCTGGTAGTTTGGTCGTAGTGCCATGTTACCACGGTGTAGAACGGTCAACACAACGGTGCAGTAGGGGCAATTACGGTCCACTGGGGAAACTAGGGTCAATTGCGTTCAAACTACGGTAACAGTAAGGTCTTGGCATTCAAGTTAACCGCAGAGATATTTTGAACATGTTGAAAAAATTGTTTGTCTAAACACGGCCAAATCATGGGTTTGCTGAAGTTCAAAGTACGGTCAGAGCTACGGCGATCTACGTTGAACTACGCTTAAATACGTCTAACTACGTTTTACTACTGTCAAACACGGGTCCACTACGGTCTGCTAGGTTCATTCCCCACTACGGTCAACTACCTGCGAGTTCGTAAGATGTGGCCGCCGCTTTACTCCTTATATGGTAGGGAAGTTGTGCCTGCTTTCGAGAAACGTGTGAAAACATGACATACTGTGACATGACCTTTGTTGTGACGTCATCACAATGTCCGTCAACAGTGTAATCTGCATTACAAACATACTGTGTGTAGTTTACAGTCAAATCAATCTGAATCGATGATACGATGACATGTGTCCACCCAGTCAGCGAGCCTGACAACCCGATCCCGTTAGTCGCCTCTTACGACAAGCATGGGTTATTGAAGGTCCATTCTAACCCGGATCTTCACAGGTCTGATTGTGACATGAAGTAACATATGAAATGAAAGAAAGTGAAAAGGAGGGTTAATTGCAAGCTTATGGATGTATCAAAAGTGATTAAGAGTTATCTGATAGAACAATTTGAATGCCTACAACCAAAACTTAGACGTAGTTATCGGCCATGAAGCATAGTTTTCAAAAACTTTTGGATAATGTTATTTCATCAAATATTTTAGGAGTGTGAAGCTTTGAATGACCTTATCATTGAAATTTAGCTCTTTTCCTATACTGTATTCAACATTAGACACCAAATGATTTGTTTGGATTTCATATCAAATTACAAATTTAGTCCTCCACTAAGTATATGTAGTTAAACTACAATGGCGGCCATTTTGGCGGCCATTTTGAATTCTGGGTAATATGTAAACATTCCTAATAACATGCCGTCACTCTAGAAGTAAAGAGAAAACAAGTACAACTTGTTTTAGTAACAAAAATAATGTTAACTGCCATTAAATAAATCACTCTGACACATTTCCATGAAAAGTCTGAGAAATGCCAAAATACCCCTGTCTCAAAGAATAAGCTGTAAAACATTAAATTACCATGCTATGACCATACAAAATGACTTGTTTTGTGCCCAAGCCATCATTCTAGGAGAAACAAGTGTCAAAACACATCAAAAGTATCAACTTTGGATGTAAATGGAAACATTCGGTGTACATTTTTATGTAGATTTAAGTGCTGAGAAGGCAAAACACGACAAAACAAAATGGCGGCCATTTTGATTTTGTTTTCAAAACAAAATTATGTCAAATAATTTCTACATCCTTTAGCAGTACACAGAAGTCAAGATGAAAGTGATCAGATTGATAGTAGTAAAACTATTCATGATTAACTTTGAGGTGTTGTCGGGCAGCAAACCAAATGTGACGAAAATGCCCCCAGACCCCCACCACATATAA
The DNA here is from genome assembly GCF_003918875.1 of Haliotis rubra. NCBI lineage: Eukaryota > Metazoa > Mollusca > Gastropoda > Lepetellida > Haliotidae > Haliotis > Haliotis rubra. The sequence continues at coordinate 483,940 of NW_025767344.1, read as the reverse complement.
TGGCCTGTAAAAAACAACTGATACCACAATCTGAGAGTATTACAGGCCTTTTCATGAGTCCAAGACATCATACTAACTGAAAATAGTGTCAAACAAAATCAGTCCTGGGGAGGCTACGATTTGAAATTTTTCAGCTGCCTCCTCCTGGACTAATAGATCAAATCGGCAATAACTGTATATTTCACTTTCTATCTATGGTATGCTATTTACGTCGTATTGCATGGTAGCAAAATCAGTACTGGGGAGGCTACGAAATCCTATTTCTAGGCCCCTTTTGAGATTCTCCTCCTGGACTATATTGCGATTTATATGGTATAGTAATAAGGCTAACTTGTACAGTAGTTGCACGCCATCCGTTGTTAAAACAGCAATAATCTTTTCTTTTGATGGTTGTCTACATAGATATAAAGGTAAGTATTTATATCTTAAACATGAATATTGAGGGCATTCTAAAAGTATATGGTATTCATCCTCTGTGAGGTAACAATGATCACAAGTGGTAATTTGATCATACGGGTGTTTAGAAAACCTTGCAGTTTTCATCTTAAAATCATGGCCATTACATCTGAACATAGTTACAATTCTGCGTAGATGGTTAGATATTAGAGAAGATAGATATAATTCAGGTTTGATAAAGGTTTGATAAAGGATTTTGATTAAGCATAATAACTAATACTACTTGAAGAACGGACGTCATGGAACCATTCCTGCTGGTATATATCTTTATATCGTTGTTTAAACATTTTTAATAAAGAATCCCTGTCGCCAACATCTTGTGCGATCCATACATGGCCAAATGCACATTGAAACAATAATTCACGTACAGGTGAGACCCACTTTATATCCCCCCGTACCATCTAATTTCTTTAGAAGATCATAACTGTTTCTGGCTATTCTGTTAAGAGGCTGTCTGATCAATCTTATCCAGAACGATAGTACTCGGCAGCGAGCATTGATGACTAGAGGGAAGCGTCCACTTTCTGCTAGTATAAGTTTATTAGCAGCTTTATGTCCACTTTTCAAAATGAATTTACAGGATTTAGTATGAACTTTTTCTAAATTCTTGTTACTTTTAATCCCCCAAACTTCCGATCCATATAAAAGAATTGGCTGGATTATTCCGTTAAACAATTCGAGTGAAGACACAATGGGAAAATTCTCCAAATAAAACGCTGATCCGACGTGTGGCCCAATATGTGCACCGTTATGGTCAATATAACGTGTAGATATGGAAGGCATTCAGAAACACTATATTCTGCAAGGGGAAATTAAGAAATAAAACTATAATATTATACCAATCAGGGATACTCTACAACAGGGATAGGTCACTCGCTTGCTTTCTTTACCATTTGTACTAATTAGCGTGTGCCTCGTCATGCTCCAACGAACACAGTGACTTGGTTCGTTCCCAGCGCAACTTCGGCTGCGTTTAACAGTACTTCAGCCAGTGTATTGTATCAGTCGGAATTTTACAATGAATGAATGAATGAATGAATTGAGAACAAGAATTATATGTGAATGAATGAAAGAAATAAAGAAACAGAACAAAAGAAAGAAATACATATGTGAATGAATGAAAGATTAAATGATACATCACGGCCATCCCTCCCCAAACATGTTAAAGAACGCAAAACTATCGGTAGAACACATGTGTTAACATTAGCTGTCCTTTTTTTAAAAATCTACTTTGAGATATTTTTTTAAATTAGTAACTAATTCAGATATCTTATTGCATGTGTGGAATGGCATGGGCATTGACAGAATGTTAACTGACACTGTCACACACCCCTCAAAAAACAGAAAGTTTAGAACTATCACAAAGCGTTGTAAACACCTTTCCAGTTTTGTCACATACTAAGATCAACAAGAAATAAAGAAGTTTTAGAACTATAACACTCAAGCATCACAAGCATCAATGGCGTATCAGAACAGATCGGCGATATGTCATATTTTTCACACACCTCAAATACACCCTAAAAAAAATTTAAATTATAAAACTATCACTATTACTTGCAAACACCTTTCACCTGATGGTATATTCCCCTCATACAAAATTAAAGGTGTATGTGAAAGATGTTTTAGAACAATAACTAGAAACACTCCAACAACGCCCTGTAGTATTTCAATGGCAGATCGGCGATATGTCATACTTTTCACACACCTCAAATACACCCTAACAAAATTTTTTAGTTATAAAACTATCACTTTTACTTGCAAACACCTTTCAACTAAAAGTATATTTCCCTTCTAAAAATTAAACGAATATGTGAAAGAAGTTTTTAGCGATATAATTTAGTCTTTCTTCGCTGTGTACTGAGAACTGAAGCCAGTGAGCTACAACATGCCGACTTGAAACTTTACTACAAATCTTTTGTACTCATACTGACACCAATAACAATTATTTGACTTAAAATGAAGTGACAGAATAGGTCACTTATCTTCTACATGTAGGTTTTCAGTTGTCACAACACTCAGCGTATGTAATCAGCTGTTGAAAATAAACCGGGATCAATCTTAAAAACTACGCTGCCGCCATATTGGCTACATTGGTCACTTTTCATATATATATAGTCTCCCTGTAACAATGAATGCGAAAGTATATTTTGACTATATTCATAATACACACAATTCGTGTATGTTAATGTAATTTGATATGCGTATATCACTTAAAAGAGTTCGCTCGTCACAACGAAGCACCGGGTTCGATTCGCCACACCGATGCAATGTGTGAAGTCTATTTCTGGTGTCCCCCGCCATGATATTGCTGGAATATTGCTAAAAGCGGCGTAAAACCATACTCACTCACTCACAAGAGAGGAATTGGCTTAATACTTTGGAGTAACCTCCCTTTGACAAAATGGCAACGCTGCGTAAACTTTTCCGACCTTCTAAACTGCTGCAGGCGGGGAGGCAGTCGCCATGTCACTCCTCCTACTGTAGTGCATCGGATTCATGGCCAGCTGTACCTGTAAAGGAAGTTCAGCGATTTATAGAAGACTGCATGGCAACTGTTGGAACACGCGCGGACCATGCCACCTCTCTGGCGAACAACTTGGTAACAGCTGATCATAGAGGACATTACAGTCATGGCCTCAACAGACTAGGTGCGCCTTACTGTAATCGGTCTACGCTTAAGGTGGTATCAGGACGTCGCGGAACAGACTCCAGTGGATAAATAGATTTCTATCGATTTGAACAGTTTTTAGTGTATACTACATATAACTCTTGTTTATGTCCAGAAATCAGTGTTGGTGTGAACCAGCGAAAATAGTATTGCTAAATGATTTACTGCCATGTTTGCCTTCAGAAACACATGTGCATCTTTATCGGATCGTGATAAGCCTTCTGAGTTTTTTGCTTGGTTTGTGACTCCGCAAACAATGTCTGTTATAGGATAAAAAGTACATTACATGAGGACAATCCAGAAAAAGACTGAAAAGAACATGAATTACGGTTTGTTTTTGAAATTATACTTAATGGCAGTGCCGCCTATGTTAGCCAATGTATCTGTGTCTACAGAACTATATAATTTGCCCTCAAATATACCTCCGATATCATGTGTTTGGCCTTCATTGTCTTGGCATGTGTACAATTTATTTCAGCAGAGACCATACAATATCTATTATATGGTCTCTGATTTCAGTGTGACTCTTTTGGCAATAAATTATCATTTTGCTTGTGTTGTCTTTTGCCCTGCTGCAGATATGTACATTCATGACATCGAATCAGGAATAACAGTCAGCGACGCTGATCCTAGCATTATCCAGGAGTCGGCCGCCACAGCGCGCGTAGATGTAAACAACGTTCTTGGTCCAGTGGTGGGCAACTTCAGCATGGATCTAAGCCATCCAGAAAGCCATGTCCGCAGGGGTAGGCTTGGTGGCCGCTAAAGGTACCAATACCATCTATACTGGACGTGTCAATATAGAAATCATTGAGTCTTCAAAATTATCCGAAACGCTGATGGATGTTTAAAATATTAAATAATAAATAAATGTTTATAATAGTCAAGCAGCAAAGTCACAAAATAAGAACAATTGTAGTTTTTCGAAATGTTTTCAAAATATAAAACAGGAGGCATTTTGTCTTCATTATTTATTGGGTTTTGATAAACAAATCGTGGCATCTGTGTACATAACTAAAAGTATGATTAGCATGAAGAATGAACGTTAGGTAGGACAGTATATAGATTGTACTTGAGGTTAATAACAACATCATATGCCATGAGTATTTATGTTAGAAAGGAGGAGGGAGAAGAGTGGGAAATCTCATGTGACCATTTGTCTATTTAGGCCTGAAAATCCAACATGCAAATGTAAAAACAATTCTTCTACGTGTTGCAGGGTCCAACCATTTTGGTATTGCAGGCTGGTATTCCATGCTGGCAGCGCAACAGGGCCTCCTTGTGAGTTGAATTTATCCAAACATTTACTAGTATAACATGGTACTTGTTACCCTGTGCGGTGCTGGCTTTATGGGAATATAACAAGGACTGGTCAGCTCCGAGAGGGTATACTGGTCAGAAAAGGGGTATCCATGTTAATCTGTAGTATCTCAGCTAGCTTGCATAATCAAGCCAGCAATGGTTCAGACAACAAATAAACAAGCAATGCACACACTCACACATGCATACAAACATGCACACACTCATCAGAATAATCTAAATTCAATGTTAAACACAATTACACCTCACCTCACCTCACCTCACCTCACCTCACCTCATCCCACCCCACCTCACCTCACCTCACCCCACCCCACCCCAACTCAACTCAACTCAACTCAACTCGCCTGTGTTAAGATGTCAGTCAACTCTTGTAACAGATGTTGACATAATCATAACAGATGTTGTCTAGATAGTGACATTATCCTAAGTGTTACATTTTCAGCTGCAATCACAAGTCTTGCATTACACCAAACGAAAAAACAACATGACTCAATCCCCTGTCATATCTGAAGCGTGATACAGAAGCTCAATAAGCCAGACATGCAAACCCTCTACCTACTATTTGTGTGCTGTAATGTAATTTGAATACCATTTCAATCTATAAGGGAAGATTACGACAGAAATATGCATTATGTCTGAAAGCGTACAATAAATACCCACATCATCATCATCTATAAGGGAAGGCAGTTATATATTATGTGTGAATTAGACTGCTCTTGTGTATTATGTTAAGCATAATTTTAAACATAATGTAATGATGTGTTACTGAGTGCTGTTGTTTGTAATGTTAAATGTATAGTAAGGTCGTTTCTTGCAGGGTATGACCTTCACCAACACGTCTCCCTTGTCTGTACCAACGAGAGCTAGAAAGGTATAGTGGAGACTGGAGAGACGTACCCACACTCCCAGTGACTGTCAATACTTCATAAGGCTCATATTATCTGTACACAAGGAACTTAGTTGTGCACCCCCTGACATATCTCATGATTGAGTGAGCCCTGATCTTTACCCTTTGGAGCATGGCTGAGACATGATTGGTCATTGTGTGTAACAAAGGTATCCTCCTGTGCAGAACCTGGCCCAGTTTGAAGCTGCTTTACATGAGGAATGGAGTAGACTGTCCCTTCAGAGGATCAGGAGGCTGACAGGGGGTATGAGGAGGAGTGTGCTGGCTGTCACATGGAGGTTACACTCGGTATTGACCATGAAGGACAGCATTTTTATTTTTTGTGTTTCTCTTCGCCAGCCTGACCATTCTAATTTTATTGCAGACACCCCAAAAACCTTTTTTGTTCATTCCAACACCGCCGACTCGACCCTAAAATGTACCACCTCTTCATATAAAATGTTTATCTATCTAAAATGTTTTAATCAGTCACTGCCACAAGTCCAAAGAATACGAGACATTGTAATAATAATAATAATAATAAATGAGAATCAAGAACATTAATCGGGATAAATAGAGAATCTCACCCAAGTGTCTTCTGATATCAATTATATCAACTGATATTTGATATCAGAAGACACATGAGGGTGAGATTCTATTTATCATCGAAAATCACTCTTCATTAATTTTCAATGAAAAATGTACATCTCTGAACATGGTACTGTCATTAGACTTGCAGTGCAGCGATGTCATAGCATTGTGACGTCATCAAGTACATGACGTCATAGCTTTGTCAGGGCATTGTCCTGTGGAACACAGTTTTGGATGATAAATTTGTCTCTATTACATTTTAGGTATTGTTTAGTTTGTTTGTTTTTTCTGACCGACCGACCCATGTTCAGAATTTGGTGGCTACATGAAACACATAAAAAGAAATGATGCCCTAAGACACACAAAATGACATTTTTATTGTTCCCATGAACCAATAAATTCAACATAAAACATTCCATGGCCTTGGTTGTACAGACATGGTTCTGTATGAAAATCAGTTGGTTTTTTTAAAATAAGCAATTATCATCATAAAATCAATATGGATTCCAATCATTTTGTAGATTTTAATGAGTCAAAGGATCATACGGGTCAGAAAAAACTGCTCGATTTAAGATATGTTAACCTACTTGCACCAGGTAAAACCTAAGATAAAAACCTAGTTGCACCAGCAAAATTTCAGTTGCAACGTAGTATTTAAAACGTCAGAGGTTTCAGTGCACATAAACATATTTCCGTGATGTAGTACCCATGAAAACATAGCAACACACAGACACAGCTGATCCCTGTTTACAAGAGCTGTCATAGCTGAGATGTGTCTAACGGTAGCAATGTTTCGGTGCCATAGCTATTCAACGTTTAGGATAAAAATGAGCTCGCATAATTATGCTTAGAATGTTAGATTTATTGTTGATTATTTCTCAATAATTGACTTGCACCTGGTGCAAGTTAGACTAATAACTAGGTTGCACTTTGTAATATTGGGTTGCACCAGTGCAAGTAACAAAGCACTAAATTGAGTCCTGAAAACTCATGTTTTTCCATCTTGGTCACCATGAGAAGTTTATGCACATGTTGAAAACCTATCATTGCAATAATACAGGGGGTGCTTCATTAAGTTCCTTGTGTATGTTCCTCCATCAGCAGTGAACACATTGTTTGCTGCAATGCAGCTGCCAGGGCCTAGTTCCAAAGACGAGGCCCTGTGATTGCCAAAACCAATATAAGCTTAGATTACAGATTACAAAAAGAAGATAACATATTATCAAAGTATTCATGAATGTTTAGTGTGTAGTACTGTTGATACAAGTTTTAGTTTTCATCATTCAAAGGTCCAGCTATAATTATGTTGTGTCTTGTATGAAGTAATGATTATATGTTAAGTTTGAAATATTAAAACTATGTTTAGTAGAAAGTATTGATAATATGTTACGTTTGAAATATTTAAACTATGTTTAGTAGGAAGTAATGATAATATGCATGATATGAATCACTAACTCTATATTTAGTGTAAAGTATTGATGCAATGTTTAGTATGAAGATACAGGTTTTGTCATCCCAATGGCTAAGCTATAATTCCCCTAGTGGTAGAGTGTTTTCTGAACAACCTCTCCATGTCCCATGTAACTGTTTGCAGGCCACACTAGGGACAAACCCTCTGTCTCTGGCAGCTCCTGCTCACGATGGTGATGACTTCGTCCTTGACATGGCCACCACCACAGTAGCCCTGGGCAAGGTGAGGGTCCTCTCTTCACACCTTGACTTTCAGTTAGTCAGAAAGATTTCACCGATGAATAATTATATTTCAGTTTTATCAGTTTCGGTGTACAAGTCTGATGTTATACACCCTGCAGTGATAACATCCTTCAGGTGAGGTGAGGTGAAATGGGGTTTAATGTCGTACTTAAGAATATTTCGCTCATATGACGACATGCATGAGTATGTATGTATGGCTGCTCAAGCTCATTGAGATACCATGCGCAGTTAAGCATGAATACCCCACTCAGACACATTATACTGACTCTGAGCCAACCAGTCCTTGTTGTACACATTAATGCCAAGCTACAGGCGGTTACCAACAAGTACCATATTTTAACATCTTTTGGTATGGTGCGGCCCGGGATCGAACCCGCGATCTTCCACTCTCCAGACAGATGCTCTAACCACTACACCACGGAGGCGGTCCAATCCTTCAGGATATATTTCCATAAAGGAGAATCCTGATATTGAAATTTAACCCCAAAAAGGTTTTCATAGGAAATATGTAATGAAAATCTGTCAAAAGGTAAATTGACATACAGGGGTCGTTACTGTTCAATGGTTTTGAAATTTGACTGCCACATCAGCCACTTGGTAACACTTGTCATGACCCATCAGGGTATTGTAGGTTATCTATATTATGTATGCTGTGTGTGTATCATTGACAGCAGTCAGAATCTGGAGAAATTAATGTTTCTCTTATGCAGCCCCATGCAAATGTACTCTCTGAGTAAAACTCATTTTCTCAGAGATTTATGTCATGTTTATCGTTGGCTAAAGTATCTCCTTATTCCTTGAAGGCATCAGTGAATCACGATTTTTGTACCATCAGTGCTGTTAACCCATATGTTGTACGATGTGTGAGTGTAGCAGGGTGTGCAGTCATCAAACATGACATCATGCCTGTTGGAGTTGGCTACTTTTAAGAATTAATGTGACATCCGCATCTCCTCAGATTGAACTCCACGACCGTAAAGGCATTAAGATTCCTAACAGCTGGGGTGTGGACAAGCATGGTCTGGTAAGTCCATCTTACACAGGTTGATCAATATCCTACTGCATCTCCTGTCAAAGGCTGTCAGTCATTACAGCCTCACTTCTCCCAGTCCCAAGATAATATACTCAGCAGCAAAAAAAACTGTCAGTACGAATTCAAAATGAGATAGGCACTGTAATCAAATCAGGACAGAAATGGACAAAATAAGCGGATCAAAACCATTTTTTGTGCACAATATCTTGACACATCAATGAATAACTCAGTACAATTCCAAGACATTACGTGAACGTTTGCAGTCCATTCAGACTCTTGACTTTAGTATCTAGTGTGACCACCATGAGTGGCAATAACTGCAGCTCAGTGTCTATGCATGGAGTGCACCAGTTGATTGATGAAGGCCATTGGCACCTGGAACCACACTCTAAGAAAGGCCTGGCGCAATAAATTGGCTGTGTTCGGCCTTGGTATGACATTATTCAGTCTTCTCTGAATTTCATCCCAAAGATTTTCAACTTGGTTTTTAATCAGGACTAAGGGCTGGCCACTGCATAATGTTGACACCGTTCTACTGTAGGAAGTCACGTGTAGCTCTGGTCCTCTCCCTGGACCGAGGTTCTGGAACACCACAGGACCCACTTTCTGGTCCAGGCCTATTCCACCCCATACCATGATGCTTGCACCTCCCCATGAGTCTCTTTCCATTACACATCGGTCTGAGTAACGCTGGCCATGTCGTCACCATATTCTTGTTCTACCATCTGCAGTTGATACGCAGTACCGACTCTCATCTGTGAACAGAACAGTTCTCCATTGCCTGTATCGCCAGTTTTGGTGTTCACTCCGATGACGAGGGGTGAGGATAGGTCCATGGTAAGGTCTACGGCAATGGAGGTTCCCGCTGTCAAGACGTCGGCCTACTGTATCAGTACTGATTGGTCTTCCGTGAGTTCCTACTGTCTGGCGTGCTGTTTCGGATGCCTGCATGAAGGGATTCTGTACATGCTGTCGCACAACATGGCGGTCTTGTCGTCTTGTGGTCACCCTTGGTCTGCCAGTACGGGGCGATCATTTGTGGTGTTGGTGGCCCGGAAACGTTGCTGCAGTCTGTAGATGGTCCGAACGTTGACCTGGAATTGATTGGCAACGGCTTGTGCAGTGTGGCCAGTTTCAAGTCTTCCTAGCGCCTGGTTCCTTTGAGCTATTGTGAGAAGGACATCCTGCTGACGTTGTTATGTGAATGTTTCAACCACGTTTGGGGGTACATTTTATAGGGTGGTCCTTGTGAACAGCACGTGCAGCATGAGTTGCATGAAAAACATGAAGAACACTGTACCATCTCCGAGATCATGTTGCGTTTTTGAGACCATTTCCTGGGTTTGGGAAGGAATGCCTTTGCTCAGGTAAAGTTGGAGATGTTGTTAAAACTATACAATCAAAACATTAAATGAGTTTACAGTTATCCATTTCTGCGAAGGAAAATTCCAAACTGATGTTTCTTTTGCTGTTGAGTATAGTATACATCATATAGTATCATCAGGTAAATGGCAGGGAGTATTCACCTGATGAAGGAGCAAGCATACACCCCGAAACATTGTGTTATTCACTATAAAGACATTTACATCCATAAACAGAGGCCCAGATAAGCTGCGTGTCCGGGTAAAATACGCATAGAAAATGTCCAATTACGCATTGAAAAATAATTGTTGCGTGCAAATTACGCATTTGAAACGTTAGATACGCAAAAAGTTTAAAACAAATGCGTACGGAATATATTTATAAAAATCGCGTAATGAAAAAGACATCTATTGCTATCAAGTTGTACTGTTAGTATAGGACAAGTGTTGTACTGTCAGTATAGGATGAGTGATTTTTTATGAAATCATTTCCATTATATTTAAGTTGGTTTCGATTCGGTATGACATAAGGCAGAACACACCTGTTTAGTAAACTTACTCAATGACATAATACTTAGGTGAGTAAAATGACTGAAATAAGCACATATTTGAAAGCAGTGGGTAACAGAAGATGAAATACCCACTCAACATTCATTATACCCGCTCCAAAAAAATACAGTGGGTACAGTACCCACATGAGCTAAATCTTATCTGGAGTTCTGCATAAATATTGCTTTTCTTAGGCATTCCACTTCTAAATGCCCTTCAAAGGAACAGAACAGTCTGCAACTCAGTGCTTTACTATCATACAACTTGTTTATACCCCTGTTGCAGCCTCCAGTGACCCGAAGATTGTGATAGAGGTCTGAATCCACCCGAGACTACACCCCACCTGTTTATATTGCAGGAGTCCAATGACCCGAAGACTGTGATAGAGGGTGGGGGCCTGATGATGGTCGGTGGATCAGAACTCACAGGTGCAACTCATAAAGTATTGTTTATATCTCACAGCTTGTGATTAACTGTTTTACCACTAGAGGGATGTATCGTGATGATCAGACAGGTCAACACACATAGTGAAGATATTAAGGGTTATAGTATGTCCTGCCTCACATCCAAGCACATGTGACATATGTGGTTATACCTCAGACAAATGAGTTTGGTCAGTTGACTCTGTCTACCCAGCAGAAAATGGGTACCAAGTGGGATAAGATGGTCATATGACTGTTAACCTTCTAATTACTGAAAGGTAAAGTGTGTTCTGTAGGTCATATATTGGTCAGTGTGTGTTCTCCATCCTGTAGGTGGGTACAAGGGTTACGGTCTGTCCATGCTGGTTGAGGTATTCTGTGGGATCCTAGCAGGGAGCACGTTCGGACCCAGCATAAGAAAATGGCGAAACACTGATACTGTGGCAAACCTGGTAAGTGTGTCCAGGATACGGAAAACGCTTCATTTTTTAATTTGTGACATCAACTGATACACAGCATGCTATGGGAATTCCAGGCCCACGCAGCCTGCGGTATTTTTAAGAGGTGGCCACATGGATCGTGTTCTCAGACTTATTGACAACATCTCATTATTGAAAATTTTACTATAAAATGATTATTTATATACTTATCCTATCTCAAGGTATGCACCTCTCTTCTTCTTCTACGGCCATGTGTCAAAACGTGCTGTAGGCTAAGTTGAATCAAAACTTCCTGGCCTCTGCCCCCACTCCGATAGCAGTACCTGTCAACCATCTCAAAAAGCATGCAGATTGCTCAGATGATCACGTGACAATTTGTGCCTGTCATTCTCGTCTTTGAGCGTCCAGTAATCTGTGAAGTGGGGCAGGTCGGGTGGGTATCCATCCCATCAGATAGGATAAGTATATAAATATACAATTTATAGTAAATTTTCAAATTTTTAAACTTATCCTATCTCATGGTATGCATTATCCCACGGTTGGCTGGTGGGCCACAGATTACCCTGTGTCAGCTCTACTTCCGTGAGGTCGCAAAACACAAGGAGGCCAGGAGAAAGCACCAACTCCCGATATGCTAACTTGTGATGGGTTGCTTCTGATAACCCCTTAGCTTACACAGCACAAAAACTCTAGGGAGTGGGCGGTCCTGAATTAATGTGGTTTTCAGCCACAACTTTTGACAAGCAAAAGGACGCAGTTTGGCAAATAGACCCCGCCTCCCCACGATTTATCAGGTGACCCCAGCGAATTAAAGTCGAATACCTTAATCTGGACAGTCCCTGCTTCAAAACTACCCCCGACAAACACACACTGGAAGGCAGTGAAAGATGGAATAGCCCGGTTGCTCAAGTACAGAAAGCAAAACCGACACGCGGAAGGATTGCTTCTCATCTGCGAGCACGGGTCGATGACAGCTGCTGAGCTAGGACCAGAGGACCGAACTAATCCGTGACCGAGAGATCCCGAAGATAGTGTGAGGCGAAAACATCCCACCATGATTGCCTGAAGGGAACAGTTCCTATGAAGCGCCATGGTGGAAGCTAGGGCCCGAGTTTCATGAGGATTCGCTGTCGAAGGTTGAGGAAGGTCGGCATAGCCATAGGCACGCAGGATAGTGGATCTCATCCAAAACGCCAAAGTGATGCACGAGACTTCCGAGGTGGAGGCAGCAGACAACGGGATGAAGAGTCTCTTGCTCAGTCCTTAGAAGCAGCCAAGTAGACTTTTCCCTCCAAAGGTTTGTAATCCGCTGACATATGATGATTAAGCACAAAAGAAAGATCCAAAGCTGGTGGTCGGAACTTCCGGGATTGGTCAGCAAGTTTATAAGATCTGAGGAGAAACTGGAGCTCAGGAACTGTAGACACCATCACACCTGTGGCTGGCACAATAACAGTGTTAAGAGCAGCCAGGTAAGTAAACAATGTAGAACCCTTAAGTTTCCTGTAGGTTCAAAGTTGTTGGAGGTACTATGCCACCAACTGCGGCGAAACAGTAGTGGGAGAAGCTATACCCTTCGTCCTGCAGTACGCCTCAAACTTCTTCCACTTGTCATCATAGAGTGACCTACTGGAGGTACGATGCGCTGTAGTGATGGCAGTAGCAACACGCTTAGAATATCCCATTGCCCTTATGGAGATGCGCCAAATGTGAAGATGGAGTGTGAGCAGAGACCAATGCAGCTGATTGGAGTGCGGATGCACCAGAAGATCGACATGTTCGGGAAGTGGTACAGGATCTGGATCGGCCAGTTCTTGTAGATCGACGAACCACCCTCTGGCCAGCCAATAGGGCACGACCAAAAGCAGTGTCATCCGCTGAGTCGTGCGCAATTTCAGTAGTATGCATGGAAGTAAGGCCACTGGTGAATACGTGTACACGTTTAGGCCGTCCCAAGGAATGGCTAGAGCGTCGAGACCCCAGGCAAGAGGGTCCGGATCGGAGACACGAACAGAGGCAACTGTAGGTTTAAACGAGTGGCGAACAGATCCACTGTTGAGTCGTTAGCGGAAGGCAGATGGTATGGGACACCTGTGGATGTAGTTTCCACTCTGTCGGGGAGGGATGAAACGGCGACCCTGTCGACCCGATCCAGTTGATTCACCATACTACTGCTGCATTGTCCGACCAGACCATGAGAGAGGTCGATCGTAGAATCTCTTGCCAGTGAGTGATGGAAAGAATCACTGCCCTGAGCTCTAGAATGTTGATGTGGTAAGCGCGATCTGCGAGAGACCACCGCCTTGCCATCTGCTGATCAAGAAGGTGAGCCCCGACCCCGTGTAGAGATGCGTCCACCTACAGGTGGTGAGTCGGGACGAACGGCCTCAAGCAGACTCCACCGCAGATGTTCAACTCTTCCATCCACCAGAGGAGATGGGGATGGAACGCCGGAGGTAACGTGATCAGGGAAAGCGGGTTGACGACCCTGATGTGTGGAGCCAGGAATAACTGCAAAGCTTGAAGCTGAAAGCCCCTTAGGCTAACGTCAAGAGACCCAACAGCTCCTGCCATTGACGAAGAGTCCTGGGTTGAGACTACGCAAGGGGAACTAATCGCCGAATCTTGTAGAAACGGTCCCTCGGCACAAACAGTCTGTTCAGCTCTGTGTCGAACACCGCCTCGATAAACTGCAGGCGGCGGCGTGAAGGGACTATCTCCAACTTCTCCATGTTGACAAGCCAGCCTAACTGGTGAAGTAGCAGCATCGTGAACCCCATGTGACGAATGAGTGCACGGTCGTTCTGAGCCTGAAGTTTCTAAGTTTCGAACAGTATCTCCTTGCAATGGAGGAAGCTGGTGATGGGCTTCGTCACCCGTGTAAATTGCCCGAAGAAATTCCAAACGGGAGCACCGCCACTGATAGTGGGTGCCCTCGAAGGCGAAACGAAGAAACTTACGATGGTCCGGGAAGATCGGGATGTGAACATACGCATCCTGAATGCCGAGACTGACCATGTAATCCCCCAGTTTGATGATAGTCTTGAGTAGAGCCACCAACACCAAACGGAACTGAGGCAGTGGATTGGAGGAACATATCGTTGAAGGTGAGTCTCAATTTGTCGGAATCCTTCCTCTGAACAAGAAAGATTGGAGAGTAAAACCCTGGGATTCGATCTCAAGTTTCTGAAGAAGCATAGCAATGGTGGATCACAGCACAGTCGTGTGACGAGCAGGATACATCCTGTGCCCCGGAAATAATGTGAGAGGAGAGTTGCCAATGACCAGAAGTTGAAACCCCTTGGACAGAGTGGAGAGAACGTAAGTGTCGTCCAAGATGGTCCAATTGAGGGCATAAATCCCAGGTCTTCCGCCTACTTGGGAAGCCTTGATAGGTACAATTGGAGGCGGAAGGACCCAATCGTGCTCTGACGTCTGCAAGTCACTGCTTCTGGGTCCTCTGAGTGGAGGACCAATCGCAACCGGAAGCTGGTCTAGAAGTGAACGACCGGCGCTGACGGTTGGAACGCCGTCTGGTCGAACCTCTTCCTCGAAAAGAAGTAGGAGGTCCTGAACGAAGATCTGGTTTGGTCAGCACATAGCTAGCTGGCCGCCGTTGACGCAATGAATCTTTAACTTGAAACCACTGAAATTTCAATAACTTCACAGAGACCTGCAAATGAGCATCCTGCCCAACCTTTGTGGCTATATCTCTTATAGCCCCGTTAAAGAGTAAGACAGACATAGCCACAGCTTCAGTCGCCGTCAAAACCAAGTTGAGGGGAG
This sequence comes from Haliotis rubra, assembly GCF_003918875.1. Classification (NCBI taxonomy): domain Eukaryota; kingdom Metazoa; phylum Mollusca; class Gastropoda; order Lepetellida; family Haliotidae; genus Haliotis; species Haliotis rubra. The sequence goes on along the minus strand of NW_025767344.1, from coordinate 468,715 downwards.
CTAAGATCCTCCGAATGGCGCCATCCAGGTGCGACAACTCATGGTCCTCAACCAGAAAAGAAGAATAGGCTCTCTGATTAGATCCCAAAAGCGTGACGTCATCATCCACAGAAGGAGAGACAATCAACGTAGAAAAGCCATGAACATGGGAAGCCGCCAAGTTAATGCGGGGTGCCGCAAACCCATCTTTAACCTGCCTTAAGTTGTCAACTGCCGCAAGGTGAGTAATGCAGGGACGAGTTGGGAAGGTGATAGAACTGAAATCACCCGGTTTCATATCAAAGCTTGTCAACAAGTCCAAAGGTGAACTGCTACGAGGTAGTCGAAGGTTATCAGCAATCCAAACCAGTAACTGAGTTGTGTCGACTGCATCAATGTTACAACTGAAGCCGAAGTGCCATCTGAAGTAGGAGAGGGTGTAACCGAGTGAGGAGCTTCATCCACGGAATGAAGTGGAACGGTCGGAGAGCCTGCTGGCTGAACAGTCGAGGATGGAGCTGGGACTTGCTGACGTAACACCGAGGCCACAGCATGAACGATGGCATCAAAATCAAGAGGTCAAGATGCAGAACCCTCAGACGACGGATCCCAAGAAACCCGGTAAAATAGGCCTAGCCGAGGTGATAGACTTAGTCCCCGAAGTAGGAGGCAAAGTAGAACCAGAGGCTGGCATGGGTGGATGACCTGGCAAAGGCGGCAACATGGAACCAAGAGAAAACGGTACACTGGAAGCAAGCGGCGCTCCGACAGTAACTGCCGAACCGAGATCAAGTGGTGCATTGGAAGTAAACAGCGCTCCGACAGTAAGCTCCGAACGGGGAGCAAGCGGCGCATAGAAAGCAAGTGGCGCTCCGACAGTAAAGGCCCAACCGGCGTATAGAAAGCATGCAGCGCTCCGGAGGTAAGCAGCACACTGGAATTAGGCAGTGATCCATAGACAGGTGGTACGGCATACGAGTCAGATGTAGAAAGCGCCATACTGGAACTCAACGCCATACTTATGGACATCACAGGGGGGTACAAGAGCGACGAACCGGGACAAAGTGCCGAACTGGAAACAAGCGGTGCATGGGTAGAAAGTGTAGTGCCAATCACCGTGCTGGAAAGCGCTGAACAGAATGTATTCGCCGCTTGAGAGTGAATGCTGGGCATTAATCCAAGCGCCGCACTGGAAAAATCGTTTTGTAGGATCACCAGGGTTCTGAGAAATCGTCACCAGGGTAGACGGATAAGACTGGCCAGAAGAAGTAGTTAAAACTACAACTCTAGGCAATCTTGAATCACAATTGGACTGGACAGCTGCGACGAAATAAATAGGGATTCTCACTCAGATGAGAATCTGAAGCATCATCTTTACTTCTTTACTCGGAGGCGGGGACTTAGACCGCCGAACAGGTGTCTTCGTACGACGTTCAGAATTCGAATGTTTAGATGAGGAAGGACCTTCCGAGGGTTTACGGCGATCCCTGTCAGTCAAACGTTGGGAAGCCACCCGCCGATCATCAAGTTGATCACAATAGGTACAACGGTGCAAACAGTCGCAACATCCCAAACAATCCACACACAACGCATGTGGGTTCACAGCAGAAAAGTGACTATTACACTTCAACGAGATTTACCCATATTGAACACAGACAAAATCTCACTAAGAATCAGCACACGTCCACACGACGTAGCGACAAGAAAGAGAATGACAGGCACAGATCGTCACGTGATCATCTGAGCGATCTGCACGCTTATTGAGATGATTGACAGGTACTGCTATCGGAGTGGGGGCAGAGGTCAGGTGGTCAGAGGCCAGGAAGTTTTGATTCAACTTAGCCTACAGCACGTTTCCACACATGGTCGTAAAAGAAGAAGAGAGGTGCATACCGTGAGATAGGATAAGTTTAAAAATTAACAACTATGAAAACACAGTCAGATGTCTTAAGAATTATATATACATAATTATGTATTATGTATTTGTAGATGATGCTTTTTATTTTGTATTATTTGAATCCTATTTAGGGACAGTGCTTCATTGCCATCGACCCTGATTGTTTTGCACCTGGTTTCCATGACAGAATGTCAGCTTTGGTGAACACGTATCGGACACTAGAGCCGGTATGTTTATCAGTAGAATTCATGGTGGAAAGGGGATCTGGGATCAGCAGGGTTCTGAGGATGAACAGGGATCTGGGGCAAAGCAAATTTGGAGGAGGAGCTGGGTTTGGTGAAGGCAAAATTTGGAGGAAGAGCAAGGATTTGGGGAAGAAAAGTGTTTGGGGGAAACGCAGGTTTAAGGGGGAAGAACAAGTTTCAGAAGTAGGAAGAGCAGGGGAAGGAAGAGATGTATTCGGGGGATTAAACAGGGAAGAAGAAGAGCAGGGTTCATAGAAAAAAGAAACTGCCGGGTACAGGGGAAGAAAGAGATGGTTTCAGGGGAAAGAGCCGGGATGTGGGGAAAAGCATGGTTTGAAAAGGGCAGGGTTTGGAGATAGAGCAGGACTGAGGAGAAGGGCAGGTTCAGAAAAGACATTTCAGCTGGCATCCCTGTTCAACAAACATTTGCAGGCCGAGGGAGAGACTGAGGTTCTGGTTGCTGGGGACCCTGAGAGGAAACACATCGAGCTGTGTACCCGCAGGGGAGGAATACCGTACCATCCGAATCAGATACAGTTCGGGGTATGTAACATACAGTATTGTGTGTAATCCTTGTGTTCAATCCTTGAATACTTACCTAAAGCCCATGTTTTGAATATGTTCAGCAAATATACAATGTAGCAAATCCAAGGTCCACTACCACTGGCATCTTCAGAAATACCAGATAAACAAAAGCTGTAGTTAGGGACCGTTCATAATTTATGGTTTGGGAGGGTGATGATGATTTTTATGGAGAAGCATGTACAATGTGAATGACCCACCCCCTAAAATTCATGTACAAAATAAGTAACCCCCCTGCATGTCATATACAAAATCAATGACCCCTCCCCTTCCCATAATTTCTAAGCATAATAATAAAATATTTTTATGTACAAAATTGCTGACCCCCAGTAAATGTACAAAATTGTTGACCCCTAGCTCCCCAGAACAAAATGGGTGACACCCCCCTTTAAAATCATCATCACCCCCTAGCCATAAATTATGAACGGTCCCTTAACAGTGAGTGAATATTATTTTATGCCACAGTGAGCAATATCCCAGCTCTCTCATGGCAGCCTGTAAGGAATGGTAAATGAACGTGAACAAGTTTCCATGCTGCGAGGAAGAACTACATACAATCAGTTAGATCAGCCATTGCCAACCCGTTTGAGCAAGTGATGCGATGTCCCTGTCAGTATCAGTGTTTGCCATGTTTTCAAATAACTTGCGTGACATCCATGTATCATTATTTCAGATTGATCTGTCCAACAAACTAGGTGTGAAACAAATGCAGACAGTGTAGTCACTCGAAGCATACTCTGATGTGAACTCCAGCATGAACATCGGAGTATGGCCATGTTTCTGGGTATTGTGGGGATAAGCCAGAGCAGATTAATGTACAGTGAATGAAGTGAAGGTCATCGTAATGCTCAACTGAACTCACCTGATATGTGCTCACCTACATAAACAACTTTCAGTTTTATTTGTTCATGAGGGAAATGTTTTGTATGGTATAGAAACCGACAGTACCAAGTTTTTAGGTTTGTTTTTTTGCCAGTGTACTTTTTAAATGTCCAGTTTCCACCATTGCCAAACTAGCCTGGAATTTCCCACTTATGTTTTGACTGGAGTAACAAGTTTTTTTGTATAGTCCAGTTATAATCACTTAATGAAATTGACATCTGGTTCACAATCTGCCTTGAAGATTTCTGTAGAAAGCATGCTTTGTAAATCTTGCAAATTTCAGGCAGAAATTTTCCAAAGCATGTTTTTAATCAAGGTACACAAGTAAGTTGATGCACTTCACAAGGTAAGACCTGTGTTGTTACATAACAGATGTTGATAATTGATGAGATTATGTTAACGGGGTGCCACCATTTGCTTTAACCATGGGACATAACTGTGATATAAAGTGAATTCTGATTGGTCAATAGGAGGGATATAAGTGACATAAATCATATTAGTCACAGGTGGCACTATGAGCTACAAAATTCCAGCCTAGTTTCAGCCAACTGTTGGAATTTTTACAGTAAATGTACTCACTTACTCAGGAAGATGCTAAATGTTTTGTTGTATCTTCACAAAAAGAATGTATATACCACTGCCGTCCTGATGTTTACATCTTTGTTCCGGCCATTGTGAGTCACTACTGAACGATATGAATGTTTTTATGACCATTTCTTTGGTGCAAGAAAGTAACATTGTTGACAAATCACTGCAAGAGCAGGAATGTGTGAAATATGTTTATGATTGTTTTTGAAACTTGATAGACAGGGTGAGCTGGCTCAGATCTTAGCTTACATAATAAACAGCTTTATTTCTTTATTTTGAGTTCAAGATATACAAAAGTTATGTGTCTGTTTTTACATGTGTATAGTAGACTGAATTCAGTATCTTACAACACAAGATATCTGAAGTCCCACAAGCCCCTTCAGGAACTCACTGCAGGTGACCTCGCCTTCTGAGATGTTCCATCCCCATGGTTTGAAATAAGGTTTGAATCCCCCTATGGGTACAGTGTGTGAAGCCCATTTCTGGTGTCCCATGCCATGTTACTGATGGAATATTGCTAAATTTTGCTAAAACCACACTCACTCACTCACCTTTCCAAGCCAAGTGGGCTGTCAGGGGAAAGTATTACACCCTGTCAGCCTAATGGTAAAGGTAGAAATGGTGACTTCCTATTTGTCTCATCCCAAAAACAAGTGGTGAATTTGTACCAATAGGACGTGGGCAAGGAGGAAGACCCTATAGAAATGTCTTGTTTGATGATATGCTGATTGTTAACATTATTTGTTTGCATTCTTCAAAATATTAGGGGTTGTTCCTGTCAGTGCGTTCACCACTCTAAAACAGTGAAGCCAAAACATACGTTAATAGTTTATTACAAAGGTTCTTGTTCTCTTCATCACTTCCTGGTGATTATCACTCCTGCATTTTTCTGCCTTTGGTGGTACTGTGGTGACTGTGTGCTAGGACTGCATGGAGTATGGCAAACACTGACAGGACGACGGTAGTCACACCTTCATACAACAACTTGGGGGAGAAGACCGTCCACACAAACAGGTGGTACCTCTCAATGGTCACAAGCACACAATACACAGACAGTGGGAGACCTCGGGACATCAATATGGTCACTGCAGCCTCCTGGTGACGAACCTTCAGTCTGAAAATAGAGAACACAGAATCAGCATGCCTCACCCAATGTACTCAATACAACTTGAAAGTTTACATTTACTTATGTTGTGAACAGACAGACATATGTATCATTAAAACAAATCAAGGAATGAGATAGGTTTGGTATATATTTTGCGTGGACAATATAGACAATTGGGTAGCCTAGCCTTAAGCATTAGCAGTGTTCACGAATAGCGTCTGACCCTCTGACAAATCCGGCAGATTTGCCAACGGTCCGATAGAAGTCTACAATCTGCCGGACCCAGTGTCTGACTGTATATTTCACAATGACTTTGACTGAAGTTGTTATATGTGACATGTAACACTTGTTTGCTGTTTATAAATATTATATGTTTGTTAATAATTTCAGTGCAAATTATAAGAAATGTTAAATCTGAAATGTGTGTTTTATTCTATGGGTCCTGTGAATTTTCAATGGGTCAGACAGACATCTGAAACTTACAGGACCCAATGTCCTGTTACTTTGAAACACCATTCGTGAACACTGGCATTAGCCCATCACATCAAAGACCCATGTTTGATTTCCCACATAGGTACAATATGTGATCCCCAATTCGAGTGTATCCAGCCATTGCTGGTTCAAAGGTTCACTCTATTTTTTCATATAATGAACCAATAAAAATAATAAATTCAGTACTGCACAGACATCATAGTCATTATTGTGTTTTGAATGTTAACATTATGATAGAAGATGGTTACTTGTTGGTTTTGGAAATGTCGTCTAAGTTGCCGTCCACCATGCTGATGTATTTGAGGAGTGAGATCATCCAGAAGATTGGTCCAGCATAAGTGGAGAGACACATCAACAAACCAATGAGAAGAGGGTTGTAGTCCTGGAGACCAACGTAGCCAGCAGCCACGTCCACTGTGGACAGGCTGTTGGAGTTGCCCTGGGGATGCACAGATACATTCCTCTACAGACAGGTCAGACTTACCAGTAGTGTGGTACTGGTTCGAATGTTTAGGTTAATCACTAGTTTGAACACAAATGACAAAAATATAAGTGAATAATTAAAGCAATTTTTCACAGTATATCCATATTCTGCATGACATCATATTAAATGGCAAGCTCTTAAAGGTTATTTTAGTTTTTCATCATGAGTAGTGTTGAAGTGAAAGCCAACAGATAAAAAAAGGTATCCATTGGGGTTATCTGTAAATAAATATGCAAATGTAACAAGTCAAGTAGGTACTACTTTCTGTGTCAAAAAATATATAAGGCATTTGTCTGATCACATCCAAGCAATCCCATTCAACTGACACAGCATACAAAAGGGGATAGACTGAGGCCTTTCACAAGTTTAGAAAACCTTAAGAAAGAGTGAGTGAGTTTAGTTTTACACCGCACTCAGCAATATTCCAGCTATATGGCGCGGCAGTCTGTAAGTAATCGAGTCTGGACCAGACAATCCAGTTATCAACAGCATGAGCATCGATGTGCGCAATGGGAACCGATGACATGTGGCAACCAAGTCAGCGAGCGTGACCACCCGATCCCGTTAGTCGCCTCTTACGACAAGCATGGGTTACTGACGATCAATATTTTAACCAGGACCTTCACGGAATTGCAAAGAGATTTAGCAAGGACAGTCAGGACATCGTTTAATCGAATCAATTAATTAAAGAGCAAGACATCTGACAAACCTGGAAGAAGAAAGCAGCCTGTCCCATCCACAAACAGTACAGAGTCAGGAATGCAGGACGCAGCTTGACAACTGAGATCATGTGACTGGACACCAGGCCCTCTACTGCAGCTGCCATGGCAACCATGGCTGAATTGTGTGGTCGTAGCAACAGCATCATGACCAACAGCCATATTGTCTGTAAGCCTGACCACAGGTAAGCTGTCTGGTACCCAGGATCCTCTCGCTGACTCTTCCATTGCCATAGCAACAGGATAAGCGTTAGGAGAAGGATCAAGTATGTCACCTGGGCTTCTGGGACTCCTCTGGGAACAGCCAATGTGTAAAAGTTTATGTTAATGTGGGTATGTCCTTACATTAAGTGTCAGTTCAGTCTTAAGATAAATGTTTGGACATTCCTATGTTAACATTGGTCTATTCCTATGGTAAAAGGTTGGTTAATTCTAATGTTAAATGTTGTTACATTCCCAGGTAGAATATCTGAAATAGCTTCACTATGCCTGCATAACACCATGACAATAAACACACAACATTAAACTATGGTAATAACAGAACCAAAGTGCCAGATAACTTTAGTTCATTATAACCATATCTAACAGGCGGGGACCAAAAAGGAAACGGTTCCTAATATCAATCAGTTCATTTTATGGTTGTTCATTATAAATGTCATAACTGTACATCACAGTGGGATTCAGATGGACAGTGAAGCAAAACTCATTTGATTTCTTAACATTGCATGATCATGCAAGCATCGTTTTGGATTAAGCAATACTTGGAATCAGTACACAGCTGCTCAGTGACATTTAAGTGTAGTTTACTGAAAATCCTATATGCTGATCAAGTGGCATACTATGTCCAAGAAATACACAAATTTTGGAATGTTAAAACCTTTTTGGCTACTTATATAATGATATAAGTACATAAAAATAATAGCTCTCTTACTTGGTCACCCCAGAGTATACACCTGGGAACACAATCACACCTGTAGCCGCTTTAGAGCAGTAGGCAGATATCACAGCAAAAATACTGCAAGATGATTGGATAAGACATGATGAACGCCATCTGGTGATAACAAGACACAACATAGAGATGACCACTACAGTTGATAGAGCAGACTTGTTCTCCGGTCTGAAACAACAGACAATGAATGATGAAAATATACGTTTTACATCCCACCTGTTTTGATTCCTCACATGCACTACCTCAACCAGTAATGGCTATCTGGATACATATAAGTTATATCTATTTTGTTGAGTTTATAATACCACTGTATTACCATTCTGTACCTATGGTTATTTCTCTTCCATTATATCCCTGTTATTTGTTTTATCCCTTGACATGTGCAAGCAGTAATGAGTGAGAGATAGGTGTAAAATGCCTGTTTTGCATTTGATCATATTCAAATCCAACTAAGAAAAGCATATGGCATCCTCAAAAAGTGAAATATCGAAGTATGCATTCTTGTAATTATACTGTTCGCCCCAGTGTGTCCGGTCGAGATCTCACCTGACAAGCCAGTCCCCAATGTCAGGAACAGTTCGCCATTTGTCTCCCGTCTGATTCCATCTCCTCAATATCCGGCACAGCATCAGCACAACAAACATGGCTGCCACTGATGTCACCGACGTCCACCATGTAATACTTGATGTACCACTGTCTAACTTCTCACTCTGATTGGACATCTCATGGTAAGATGTGTCTTTGTGAAGCTTATGAACATTCAGACTGTCTGTGGTTTGTTCATATCTATCACGAGCACCAGTTCTCCCTCCCTTTTGATTCACTGATTGAGAGCAGACGACACATATGAGATTACAGATGATGACAGCGTGCAGGGTGGTGATATAGAAGTACCAGGTCTGATGTTCTTCCTCCACAAAACTGCTGGACAGCAGGCTAAGAGTGTGCAGTACTGACCCTCCCATAAACACCCACCCAACCCATGACATCCTCAAACACTGAAACAAGTGAGAAAGCTATACAGACCATTATACTAGTACAACAGTAACATCATAAATTATCTTCCCACAAAGTAAATTTCCAGGTTTATTACTATATATTAGACATCAAAGAGATAGAGAGTACATGCCATTAGATTACAACTGGAATATTTTCGCTTAAAATACCAGTGTGGACCAGGCAAACCAGGGGCTGACTGCAGGTTTGGCCTCAACTGAACACAGCCAGAAAGGTCACACGTGTATCAGCATGAATTTGTGTTCTGGAACCATCTATCCTTGGCTAAAAACAATTCAAACCAACCACCATTTCAAAGATTCAGTACCTTACTTGGAAATCTAAGGGAGAAGAGTCAAGTGATTAAGTTTACAGTACAATACAATTTATTGGTATCTTCAAGTACATAAAATATAAGGGATGTGGTGTATGGCAGTGCATGGTGAAGATAGTCGTACATATTCAACTTACCATAATTCGGCCTCTGTATCTGACCAAGAACATAACCAGGAACAGTGTTGCCATGACAACAGCCATCATTGTGATTAGCTGAATTGGAAGGAGGAGGATACTGGTTGTACACAGGAAGTCACTGCGGAGCTGACTTGTACACATGGTCATGTGACCCAGCACAACAGGGATGCAGCAAATGAGACAAACTGCTATTCTATTGGTTGAAAGTTTCAATGTTGACATGTCTGACACTGACAACAAGAGCAGGAATAACAGTATCTGGAAGGAGAAACAATTCACCAGCAATCAGAATCCAACGTTCTACATTAGCTTGTACTTGGTAGACTATACAAATGTAACCGGGTTGTACTGATTTGCTAGTAACAACATAATAACTCCTGACAACTTATACATGATATGTACTATCTCAATACGTTGTTTCTCTATTTTAAAACACTTCCATGTTATACTTCTAGTTTGTCACTACCAGTGCTATGACATGCATTTACTGACTGATATGCCTTCTGATTGAGATTTAGCTGAATCCAGTTGCAGTTCCTAACGAAGGTTCTCAAGTTCATGTGGACAGTAGAACTACAACCAGACTGACTTGTTATTCCACCCACCAGACTGACTTGTTATTCCACCTACCAGACTGATCAATACAATGCCCACTGCCATCCCATACAGGTCATAGTGTGTGGAGGTTTCGCTGACCCTTGACCTCATCTCCTGCACAGCGTTCCCATAATCCTTCACCAGACGATTACCAAGCATCTCCCAGGATACTGTTGACAAGTTTGCACTTTTGGTCTTGAGCCAATCAGAGTGTCTGATCATCACTTGCCGATAACGACGATATCCAGTTTCTGGGTTATAATCATGATGATCATAAAGAAAAGACTGTAATTCAGGTGGATTATTTCTTAATGTTAATCTTGCAGCATCTGTAAACTGAACTAAACTACAACTATATTTAATAGTCCACAGTATTTTGTCCATGTATGATTTAGATATGTTTTGGAAAACACTTTTCCTTTGTTATTACTTTCTTCTATTTTCACCCTGCTAGCTGCTGTAACATAAACCTGGAATTGTGTTCTTACATCAAGTGCTTTCTAACTTATGGGTGAGTGAGTATGGTTTTATGCCACTTTAAGCAATATTCCAGCAATATCACGGCGGGGGGACACCAGAAATGGGCTTCACACATTGTACCCATGTGGGGAATCGAACCCGGGTCTTCAGCGTGACAAGCGGACGTCTAACTTATGAGGTAGACCATGCTGCAACATTCACAAAAATGTAATTTTCTGATTAAAATTGATATTTTGTACTTATCCTGACTCATGAGGTTAGCCCGCCCAACCTCCCCTCATGGCACTCTGGATTTCCCTGCAAATCCAAGTGTCGGGTTCGAACATGCGGAGAGAGTGACAAGCATGGCCGATCATGTGACCAACTTTTCGCGCCAAAAGATGGGGGAAAGGGAGACTACTGGGGTGAGTGATTTTACGTCCACTTTTTTGAAGGGAGCTTCAAAAGGGGATTCAAGTGTTCCCCTATAGTTCGCAAGAAGAAGAAGACAAGCAATTAAGCATGAGTCAGGATAAGGAAAAATGTCATTTCTTCAGTTGGTTTAGTCTTGATTGTTTCATTATTGGCATGATTATCTTTTGGGATGCTGAAGTCTGTGATGTTCAATTTATGAAAACGATTCCTCATCTGACAACAAAAGTTCAATAATTTAGCTGAATCTGACAATAACTGATGAGCCAGAGGCAAGAAGAGAGTTATTCTATCTAAATGGATAAAGATGCAGAATATCTCTAATCTAATGCCTACCAGCTGTAAAGGATGTCCCCATGTGATTAAGGCAATCACTTAAAGTGTCAGCCAACAATATCTGTAACTTGAGGTAAGTGTGTTAACAGATGAGTATGATTTCAGTATTTAATGACAGTACTGAGTGTTTACCTTTCTCCACATCAGCTACATTCTGCTCAAGTAAGACTGCCACCTGGTGGGCATTGAGCTGCATCAGTCGGACCTTGTCCTCGAGGCTGTAACCAACCAGAGTTGGGGCAACGATCTCCCCCAGGCTATTTTTAGGTATGGGTATTCCCATGAGGGCAGCCAGAGTGGGGGCAACATCGATCTGCATGATGCTTCCTGCACTAGCCAGGTTCAATCCTGGAATAGTAACAGCAAGTATTAGAAGTAAATGAGTTGTGTTTTACATCAGATATGAGTTTCACACATTGAATCCATGATGGAAATTGGCTTAGGACACTTTAGAGCATGTTAACCATGAACTACCCGTACCAAACTGCAAGCAAAATATTGAGATTTGAGAACACATGAAGTATATCAAATGTTGCAACGGTTGGGAATCATTATGCTTATGTGATGACATCTGAACATAACATCACATCACAAAGAAACAAAAACTGCCTCCAAAATTATTAACTCCTGTCCAAAATACTTTCAGCTTGATGAAATTCATCTTTCATTATAAGTTTGTGTTGTTGTCAATCATATATTGCTGTAATTCACAATGTTTATTGACACATCATAATACTGTGTATGACACTAGTTGACAGTTATCTGTTGTTCTGATGACAAAATGCCACTTGACTGAATGAAGCATCTAAAGGCAATACCTACCAGGTACAGTGTCATTGAGACTGGCTACACCTACCAGGTACAGTGTCATCAAGGCTGGTTACACCTACCTGGTACAACGTCATGGAGACTGCCCACATCTACTTGGTACAACATCATGAAGAATGGCTTTACTTACCTGGTACAACATCATGAAGAATGGCTTTACTTACCTGGTACAACATCATGGAGGCTTGGACTGAGGAAGATGACAGGAACAGTTGTCTCCCCTGGTGATGCCCCACCATGGCCGCCCTGATCACTCATGCCATGATCTCCACACACCATCATCAGACTTGTCAAGTCCCTCTCTTCCGACTGGAAACAATCACAGTTTATATGACAGCTTGTCAACTTCATGTTCACAGGAAAACCAGAAAGGATGTCTATCTTTGAAGTTGACCATTTGATGAAAGTACAGGTACAGTGCTGAAAAACCTAGAAACTTACTCCAAATGAAATGATTACAGCTTCTTGCATGTCTTTGGGTTGCATCTCTGCTCAGCAAATTGCAGCACTTTAGATAATTCTATACTCTCATATCATGATAGGTCAAACATGGACCTACCCATTGCCTCATCGCTTGATACAACTTCTGCAGAATGTTGTCCATCTCGAACAGTTTGGGACTGATAAGGGGACTCCTTGGGCCATCGAGATGACCGATGTGGTCCAGTCCGAGGTAGTGGAGGATCATGACATCCCAGTCATCAAGAGTTATCTCCTCTGGGAGGTGGCGGGTCACCATCACATCAACCTAAACAAAATACACATTTCTTAATCTTTCAATACTAACAAGGGTAAAAACGTCACAGAGAAATGACACCCCACATTTTCTGGTATCAGTAAACAAACATGTACAGTGTAATCACTTAGTTAAAGTGGATGTCTTTCACAATTTTCAATGCAATTTACTGTTTGTTCTGTATAACTGGTACAATATTCTACTACAACAATGACATGTGGGAGCAAGACAATTATTTCCACCCATGTTGGCCAGGTTACCAAAGCTTTTAGATACATAGTGAACATGATCATCATCATAGGATATGAGAGATTGACCTTCTATTCTAATGTGGGGCTACCACAACATCAACATGATGAAAACCTAATACAGATGATGAGTAGTCTACCTCAGTATAATCTGTGACAAAGAAGGACGTTGTGCCATCGGTCCTGTCAAAGTGATCTGGGAACAGCTTCATCCATGTATCATCACCATAAAACACTATCTCCTTTCCTGCTCTCTTCAGCTGCGAGATGATGTTGTCCTCATCCAGGGAACTTGAACCAAAGTTCAGAACAACATCGACAAATCCTGGGATGCCACCAGTTGTTAGTGCCTAAAAAAAATTGATTGTTTGCAATCTGAAGCCTCATTTCGACTTCAACATCAATATGATCTTCCAATTTCCAAATTTTCATTTGTACTGTATCCTTAGTATATTTATTACATTAATCATAAGTCCCCATCATGTCTAACCCGGCGAGGTGGGGTGGCTTGTGGTTAAAGTGTTCACTCGTCACACCGAGACCCGGTTCAATTTCCCCACATGGGTACAAATACTACAATGTGTGAAGCCCATTTCTGGTGTCTCCCCATCCCCCTAGTGATATTGCTGGAACATTGCTAACAAGCAGCATAAAACTAAACTCACGCACTCACTCAAGTCTATCCACCATGATTACCATATAAGGGTCCATATCTCAAAAGATGACTGTCAGTTTGCCATGATAAGAATACATGTAATGTCTCAATTTAACTAATTTTACTTACATCGACAATAAAATGGACAGGAGTGCCCTTTTTTTCGTATTATTTTAGTCATGCTGAGTATGTAGAGTTAACCATCTTTATGTTATTTGTGGTCTTGTTTTGTTTTTGAAAAATACTTTTGCAAATGTTGCTGACATATTTTAACGTTGCCATGCATAATGTAAGTGTTAGATAATTTACAAATAAGCCTGACCTTGCTTCAAGTTGTCATTGGCCAACAAGACGGCAGTCTACTAGGCACTGTAACTGCTAATACTAATAGGCTCCAGTCATGTTGCATACCATTACAATCCAAATGGTTAATTTGGGGTCTTGGGATAGGTTACCCCATCTCTATCAAAAGCAGATGGGTCCCTATTGGGAACATGTACCCTGAATAATAACAGGTGATGATGAGATCAATATAAATTTCCTACCACAACAACATTACGTACCATACTAAATCCATACAATTATCAGAAACCTGTTGTAATGTGGCCACCTGGCATTTGAAAAACGACGAACTGCAATGTTATCAATTGGAATTTGGAAAAGAGCATCCCGTCTGTATAGTACATACTCTCCAATTTTGAGTTGTGAACGTTGAACATGTTGAATACCTTTATTCGAGGTAGTGTAACAGTTGGTGGGTGGGCCTTTGCAGTGAAAGACAGCACATGATGATCTCTTATCAATTCCTTCAGGAACGGCATATACGTTTGAGAAGCAAGAACAAAGTCCGCCCTCAATGCATCAATAACAACTACGATAAGTCTGTCGTAGCGTCCACTTGGTACTGAATTAACGGTATCTCCAGGCACGACTGGGGAATCCTCCAGTTTGGCAAAACCTTTCAGTCCTTGTTTCAGAGGGAAAAATCCTTTCAGAAATATCGAAAAGACAAAAGCTGTACCAACGCCAAACCAATTACAAAATACTCTTTCTTTTCCATTGTCTAATAAATCAAACAAAAATCAGCGATAGCGTCATTACACTCTAAAACAGATTACTAAACAAGTTAGCACATTATGAATTATGGAGGCGGCCATTTTTGTTGTAAACATCCGGTTTATTACAAAAGTGTCAATGATGAATTAGACATAATAAATGTTTAATAATATTTATCTGAACATAATTTGAATATTTGAAATAATATGATATCGAAGAAGACAAAATAAACTTCGAGAGCTCATCGTCAATTAACTGAAGTTAGAATGATATTTGCATTGGAATTCGCCGTTCGTATAGATTTCATTCCAAATGTTTTCGCAATGGTCGTCAACTTCCGGTTCTGCACAAGCATGTTCGACGGATCAAGTAGTGACGAGGACGGTGAATTTCAAATCAACAAGGAGTATGCAGATCGATACAATAAGTGGAGGAAAGCAGAGGAGCTACAAAGATGTAACTACACTAAGCTGTCATATTTCCTTATCATATAAGATGTTCTCAGTGTCGATGAAGCCGAGTTACAATGAGGTTTTTAGGGACCGATAATTTATGGCCTAGGGGTTAGGGGGTTATGATGATTTTATGGAGAAGCATGTACAATGTGAATGCCTCCCCCCCTAGAATTTATGCAGAAAGTAAGTGACCCCGCCCTGCATGTCATGTACAAAATCAATTACCACCCCCACCCCCACATCTTCCCATATTATTTAAGCAAAATGTTTAAATATACCCTATGTACAAAATTGCTGACCCCCCTAGTACATGTGTACAAAATAAATGACCTACCCCTGCCTCATCAGATCACAAAGTCTTAATGTTACTGTTGTGGCTGTGTAATCACGGTCTTGAGTCATATATCATAGTGTTTTCTACACTGAACAACATCCGTTGATGTCTCGATTATCACATGACCTAGTGTAAAACATTTGGCCACTAACCTTCTTAAATACAACTTTATCTTAAATAAAAGCCATCATTCGAGTATTTACATTGTCTGTGAAGCAACCCGCCTCTTTAATATAGCGTTAGAAAAACTATGATCTGACAATACACATGGATTTATATAAGGGATGAGATATGTGACTAATTCAAACCACCACTTTTTGTGAGAATCCAATTGAAATTTGTTATTGCTTGGTTCTACAGTGCAGAAATTTCAAACTTATCGTGCTGATTGGCTGCAAATCATAATACATTTTTAGAATTTATAAAATCTCTCTTACTTCATTACTTGCCTCCAAATATGTTGTCATTATTTTGAAAAGCAAGATGTAACACATCAACATCTGTACCAGTGAAGACTTCACAACCTATCAATCCCATCTGACAATGTGACATGTTGTCTTGTTTGTTTTTCAGTGAAGGACAAATATGGAGACGTGGAAGGATCCGATTCTGACTCTGACTCTGAAAGCGAGGATGAAGATGGGGAGGTAATCACAAGTAATAGAAGTCTCCTCCGCCTCAGTTGTCTTCATCACTTACTAAATTACATAGCATGTTCACCACATGACTGCAACGTAAATTACAGGATGCCTTTGTTTAAACTTCCTCAGCTACTGATTCTTGTCCTTCAGGCACTCACTGCAAATCTGGAGAAAGGTTGGCTGAAGACCCTTTCTGCATTGAAAAACAAGGATCCAAAGATCTACCAGAAAGATGTCAAGTTTTATTCAAGTAAGTGGAAGCACGTTATTTTGGCACATTTAGTTCCTGGGTTTCAGTACTTCTTAAACTGTTTGTGTGATATTGTTAATAAAACATTTCGACCAACCAAACATTTGGGTATGAAGTTTTGCTGGATGAAGTTATTTGATTTCATTAATCATTAGTCTTTCAACATTAGTTCAGAAGAGATAGGTTAACTATTATTCCTTGTAGTTTATAGGCTATTCCCAAATTCCTAATGCTCTCCATATATTGTAAATCGACAAAGTTTTGCGGGCAGTATTCCTTATTATCTACAAATCCTTGCATTCAGTGTTGAACAAGTCAGCATGAAGCATAAATAATTTTTGCTGAGTGGGATGCTATTTGTACCGACATCTGTCCTCTGTTGGGTAATAGAATGTTTATTGTAACCAGACATGAAAAGATGAAGATGTAAAAGCCGTATAGTATGAGCTAATCCAATTCATCACTGTAGTGTATTGCCATTGTACAAAGAGGCATCTAGCACATGCTATGACATATGGAATGACATCATGATCTGGCCTGTTGTACTACAACCATGCTTGAAAATAAGAAAGCTTATTGTGAGTCCAATGTATGTGTGATCATGGATCAAATAAATTATGGTTCTTACTGTGAAACGATACATAGAAACATACATAACAATCACAAGGTGTAACATATATTATATTTGGGATTGCACTTGCTTAGTAAAGTTCAGATTCTAGTACCTTTGTTGGGTGGACTTGCCTACATACAAATCATTCATGACTCATGACCTTGTATTTATAAAAGCTTGTCAGACTGAAGTAATGTGGTTGAATATGTTTGAGCTGAGACTCACACTCTACACCCACTCAAACACACACACACACACACACACACACACACACACACACACACACACACACACACACACACACACACACACACACACCTCTGGATCCGCCTATGATTTCCCAATGCAGATATACGCGGAAAGACATGTTTCCATGTATTCCTTAAAGGTCACATGCAACGTAAAACACAACTTTGCAGATTCTGATACCTTTCGGTATGGACTTACCGAAACAAATCGTCAAAAATGCAAATTCAACTTATAAAGTTCAAAAATAACGCGATGAAAAAAAACGTGCGAAATCGGAGTTCAAACGTTTCACTAATTTTCCCCCGACTTTTCTGGGGAAAACGGGTTTCAACAGCTGGGCTGTGCTCATAGCACGTGCGCAGTGAAATAGGTTCGCGCAGCTTGGAAGCGGGTTGTCGGGTGAATACTTACTCGGTGAAGGCTTTGGTGTGAGCTATTTTTCTAATGTTTTGTTGATATCTCACAGGCGCGAGCTTTTATATGTTATGACAGTAAATTAACTGTTTATATAATTTCATTTGTCTATTTCACCACACGTTCTTCTTACCGAGTCACTTTCTCAGTTCGATGCTTAAAAGCAATGTCATTATTTAGCGTTGTACAGAATTTCTAACTGTGATATAGATATGTCGTTGTCACAGACAAAACTCAGTGTCTTGTTTTATTGACACCTGTGTGTCTGCCTTCCTGTCTGACAATATTCAATACACAGCTGCTATCACTGACCACATGCAATTTGAACTTAACACCAATCAGGCTATACACCATAAACAAAATGCATTGATTTATGGCCCGAGTTCGGTCTCTGTCACATTATGTAATTACACAGACAGGCAGGTGTGATACTTGTACACATGACATGTTATGATGTCTGTTGATTGCAAAATGTTATACACAAAAAATGAGCATGTATTTACAAAACCAAACATCTCTATATATACACACACAATGAGCCGTGAGGGCATCTGCAAATGAACCAGCCGTTACACTTGAGTGCACACCCACCCGCTCTGACTGGGTTCGGTATCCCGGCTGCTTCGTTTCTTGGGAAGTAAACCGAAGTACACAATTTTGCACTTTTGATTTTTCGATTATGCGCTTATAATTTTGTTTATATGTTTTTCATTACCAGCAATGTATATTATATGTCATGAATAAGTGATAATTGCCGTTGTCAAGCAAGAGTGATACATGAAGTGTAGGAGCTGCATATATATACTGTATATAACAATGAAACAACATAATAGACAAAGGAAACAACATAATTGCCATGATTGGCTAAGCAGTAAGCTGATGAAGCCAATAAGTACATAAAGGATAGTGAGTGGAAGCCAGAGATGTAGTTACAATGAGATGTTTATATACAATGGATCGCGATGTTTATGTCGATATACTGGGCTTGGTGGAGGAGTGGATCATAAGCAGATGGAATGAAGTATCCTTGGTCACGCGGTTGATGGTAGGCTTGTGGCGTTTGATGTGAATGGCTTCTGTGAGCTTGCGTTTAGTGAAGTCCGTTTGGTTGTTGGCCGAGAATGGTGATGTCGGACCACTCTATTTGATGATTGGGGTTGGCTTTGATGTGGTCAGAGATAGCTGATTTGGTGTCGGAATTAGCAACAGAGGTGCGATGTTCTTTGACACGGGTGTTGATGGGTCGGGATGTTGATAATTGTGTTTTAATTATGTTTGATTTTTTGGTTGCATGTGACCTTAAGACACGATATTATGTGTGAACAAATGGATAACTAGACAGGTTAAAACAAGGTAATATGAATAGGTTTGGTAATTCACCAACAAGGTAATTGTGACGGTGATAGGATAAAGACACTGATAATTCATGCATTGTAAAATATCAGAAGTTGGTTTTTGTGTCAAGGTGATGAAGAAGGCAGCAGCGGAAAGGAAAAGAAAAAGAAGGACAAACCACTGTATCTGAAGGACTATGAAAGGAAGCTGATCCTGGAGAAACAAGGGTTGGCAATTCACCGATGGAATATTCAAAATAATTATTTAAAAACTAAATAGTTTCATTGTATTTACCATGTTTGACATATTTAGCACTTAGCTCAAATCTAAACTTGACACCTATTATGATACCCTAGCAAAGATGGTTAATTATTTCGAAAGTTTTAAAATCACACAAAACTGTCAATAAAAAGGTATGGCCATTTGTCACAAACACCAACATACTTCGGGATTCCCGCTCGCCTTAGTGATGTATGCTGAATATTTTCTTGTGCTTTGTGCACACATGCCAATTTTTTTGCAGAGAATGGTTTGCATACATACATGCAATAGTGAATTCTGATCATTTTTACACAATACTCAGTAATTACCATGTGCATGGAACACTAGAAATACCATGCCAACAAACATGCTAATTTAACCATGCAATTTCACCAGCTGCTTATGAAAAGTGTTGATTGTATATCTGGACTGAGTTCAGAAGGTACCATGGTATTGGCCTTAAAACTGATTACATCTCATCAGGTTAGCATAGTGAGATTGTGTACGAAATATCTCGACACGGGTTGACTTTCAGTGTGAAGAAAATGTGCTGTTGTGTGTAATTTGTTCTGTAAGTAACATATTGTTAATCTTTGTAGAGTTGTTATTCATCTGTCTGCACTGGTAACTGACCTGTTCTGTGTTCAGGGACTCCAGCAGTGATGACAGTGACTCAGGCGTTGGGGACCCAGACCAGACACCCGGCTACTACAAGCAACAGGAACAGCTTCGGAAAAGGTCAGTTGTACACCCGACTGTGCATGTGTCCTCCATGATGCTTTCACTTTAGCTGACTACTTCATCACGTTTGACAATGTCGTGGTAGTCAATCTAAACCTTTCTGTGTGTTTTGTTACATAGTGAACTGTTGCAGAGGGTTTCTTTGTGTTTGTATGACCTCTACCTTCGCCTTGACCCTGGCATTTGTGAGAACTGACCATGTCCTCCACTGCTTACTTGACTGCTCTGATTGTGTGAAGCAATGTACACAGTTGTTTATTCAGTAATCAGGCATGGGATACAGGTGGCCTACAGTACAGGTGTTTTCACAGGTGACATCCATGTGATACAAGCAGAGCGAAACATGTGTAAATAATGTTGAATGTGTGTTCTAGCATTGTCCTTTATGTTGAATGTGTGTTCTAGCATTGCCCCCTTATGTTGAATGTGTGTTCTAGCATTGCCCCTTATGTTGAATGTGTGTTCTAGCATTGTCCTTCATCATGTTGAATGTGTGTTCTAGCATTGCCCTTTATCATGTTGAACTTGAATGTGTGTTCTAGCATTGCCCCTTATGTTGAATGTGTGTTCTAGCATTGTCCTTCATCATGTTGAATGTGTGTTCTAGCATTGTCCTTTATGTTGAATGTGTGTTCTAGCATTGCCTCCAATCGTGATTGTGTGTCAAGCATTGCCTCAAATGTTGAATGAGTGTTCAAGCATTGCCCCCAATGTTGATTGTGTGTTCTAGCATTGTTCCTTATGTTAAATGTGTGTTCAAGCATTGTCTTTTATATTGAATGTGTGTTCAAGCATTGCCCCCAGTGTTGATTGTGTGTTCACACATTGCCCCCAAGTTGATTGTGTGTTCAAGCATTGTCCCTAATGCTGAATTTGTGTTTCACCATTGTCCTTTATGTTGAATATTTGTTCCAGCATTGCCCCAAATGTTGAATGTGTTCCAGCATTGTCCTTTATGTTGAATATTTGTTCAAGCATTGCCCCCCAATATTGATTGTGTGTTCAAGCATTTCCTCCAATCATGATTGTGTGTTCAAGCATTGCCTCAAATGTTGAATGTGTGTTCCAGCATTGTCCTTTATGTTGAATATTTGTTCAAGCATTGCCCCCCAATATTGATTGTGTGTTCTAGCATTGCCTCCAATCGTGATTGTGTGTTCAAGCATTGCCTCAAATGTTGAATGTGTGTTCCAGTATTGCCCCTAATGTTGATTGTGTGTTCCAGCATTGCTGAGGCAGTGGTTGAGTCAAGCGACAGTGATGAGGATCTGCTGACTCACAGGGTCAAGACACAAGATGAGGAGGTGAATATACATGTCCAACAGTATCACTACTGCTACCAAGCATGGGGTGGCACAGTAGCCTACTACAACACAAATCTCCATGTTAAGTTATGCCACTTAGTGATCCGAGGATGTGCTGATTCAGATCTTAAATTCAGGTCAATTATTATTCTGTCAGCACCATACATATTTAAATGTGAAAGACTCATGTTGAAAATTTGTGGTATAGATAAAGAGTTGAAGAAATTGCCAGGATCATTAGCTCATCCAATTGACTCTCCATTTGGTGGAGATTTCTTTGGATTTTGTAATTGATTTTTACTTCTTTTGTGATACGAGCAGACTGACATTAGGATCAGAAGGTTACAGTGTTGATTAATGATGTATTATTGAACCCAAGCGGAAGTTTGGAACTCTAATCACTTGCTCACTAATATTCCAGAAAGATGAGGAGAAGGAATACCTTGCATGGCTCAAAGGTCAGAAGAAGACGTTGAAGTCGCACCAAGCTGTGAAGGAGGAGCTGGTAAGATTTGACCTGACTACTACCCGTATTAGCTATTGCACATGTTTCAGATGAAGTACTTGCCTGATCACGTCATTTGATAAGGGTGTATGTGTACTTCTGGATTTAAATATAATAGGTTTCTCACCAATGTCAAGCATTCTGATTCAGTTTTGTACACAGCAACAATAGTTGAGCAGGTGTTCAAAAGATAGTGGTGGCACATTTGACTGTTATCTAGCAGAGTATTCCAGACTGGGGAAGAATTGATTTTATTACCCTGCTGTTACATGACAAAAGTAATTCACAATCTGCATGGTTGTTCAGGAACCACTGAGGAAGTACTGGAATGATCCCAAACTGGATGAGGGGGAGAAGTTCCTGAAGGACTTCATCCTGAACAAGAGATACGTCGACAAGGATGCAGAGAGGTAAAGCTCAGGGACATAGATGTAGATTGGAAGAGCATACCAGAATATTACCATGGACCAGTTCATGTATGTTTGGTGATTCAGAAGTACATAATCAAATGATGTCCTGTTTTTCTGCTAACCTAAGGATTCCTACCTATGACGAGATTGTGGATGACAGTGAAGACATCTCTGACGAGGAATATATTGAAATGCAGGAGAAGTTTGAGAGGAAGTACAATTTTCGTTTTGAAGAACCAGGCGCTGATGATGTGAGTATTTAGGGAATATGTGTCAAGCAATTGTCTCAGTTTGCAGTACATGTTATCTGGTAATTTTTGGATTAAAAGCTGGATTACAATTTCTGTTATATAATAGTAAGAAATATCTATAGATTTCTACCTCTCAGGAAATGCCTTACCTAAAGTGCTGTTTTAGATGGCAATACAAATTTGGTTGAAGCCAGGGCTGAGCAGTGCAGAGCTTTCATAACAGAAATGTTTATTCTTCACAGCTTTGTAGTAAAGGTCATGTATTTATCTTGTTTTTTATCTTTGTGTTAACTTTGCTTACTGTCACAGATTAAGAGTTTCCCGAGGAGAATCGATGACTCTGTGAGGAGAAAGGACAACAAGAGAGCTGATCAGAGAGTGGCTAAGAAAAGCAGGAAGAAGGAAGTAAGATATCAACTTCCTGTTGTCATGGTTACCTCAAAGACTGACATCTTCTTGTCCTTAAGAACAAGAACTCATGCATCATTATTGAAAAGTTATTCCATCAGTGGTCATGTATGAGTCAATATTCGAATGATGATATTAACAAAAGTACATTTTTAAGACTATTTAGTGTGTGGGACTGGTTCCTACATGTATATGAATTAACTAAAGTTTCATAAAGCAATTGGATATGTACATGATTCACATTCCTGCTGCATGGATGAATGGAAATGACAGCAAATTCTTTATTGATGGTCTTGATTGCAAGAGTTATTCCCCTTACAGGAGAAAGATACCCGACTTGATGAGCTAAAACAGCTGAAGAAGATGAAGCGTCAGGAAATTGAGCAAAAGATTGAACATCTCCGTGAGATCACTGGTAACAAGGACATTGGCTTCAGCTCTGCCGACCTGGAGGGTGACTTTGACCCTGAGGAACATGATCGTATGATGCAGGTCTGTGAGATCAGATGTGCTTCATTGTATTAGGAATGGATGCTTCTGTTTCGACCTGTAGAAAAATATCATGCATCATGAATATTTTCAAAAAAATGTTTGATATAGGAAATCACAAGCTGGTATGCAAGCTGACATCAACTTTTACTTTTGGTTGATTGACAAGTCATCAGGTTGTACATTTGTTGCAGCAATACTTCGCTGACGAGTACTACGGGGATGGAGACGAGGAGGAGGTTAAGCCACCATGCCCTATGGAGGATGACGATCTCCAGACAGGTGATGCACATACTGTTATCCTTAGGGGGTTCAAGGTCGGAGTAGGTCCCCAGTACCTTGTGCTATCACACTAGATCATTCAAATGGTGTTTGGGAGGTTAGACTGTTGAAACCATGCTTTCAGAAAGTGAGGAGTAGGATTTGGGTAAAAATAAGGGATTTCAAAAGAGTAACAGCAGCATGTTGTTGGGTGTGAGGATGATGAATGTGGCCTTTGTTTTGGAAGTGGGAATGACATTGTTTGCTGAAATAGCTGAAATGTTTTTTTCAAAGAGATGTATATGAATATATGCCTAAATTTCTGACACAATTTGAGACTGGAAGGGAAAACTGTACTTGGAACATTTCTGTAACCTTGCTGGTGGAGGGATAACGATGACCTCATTGTTTGTCATTCAACATTCCTACATACACATGAAGTGTTGTTATCAGATCTTGTTTTGTGTTTATAGACAACTGGGACTACTGGGCTGGGGAAGAGGAGAACAAGGACGAGCTGTACGCTGATGACCCAGGCTTTGTGGTAGGATTATTTGTACCCTGGATACACCTGGGATGGGTGGGAGAGGGTTACGGATGTCGTGAAGGCTGCACAGGTAGCTAAGTAGTAGGAGTTAGATCCTTTGGACATGCCAGAAACCTGTCGTCATGGTATTCAAAACCCGTTTCGAGCAGATCATGCTGCCAGGTTTATCACATGCTCATGGGCTACCCCAAAATGGTAAATATGTACATGTTGCTTTTATGATGCATATCCTTTCCATCATAGTTGTACATTAAATTGGCACCGGTCTGGTTCCAGTAGGAGAATGACGCTTGGCTCTCTGTTGAATCAGTAGGTTCGTCCTGTGTATTTTACTCTCTTCCTTGGTTTCACTAAAGTGCTAGGGGCTAGTGGGGTAGCCCAGTGCTGAAAGCGTTTGCTCATCTTGCCATGGTCAGCAGTTTTTGTCTGTGGTATTGCATCTTACATTTATCATCTGTAGTCTACTTTTTATGTTTGTCTGTCATATTTAGTGATCATTTTCTATTGCCATCATATCTGATGTTCATTGTCTATCGTCACATGTGATGTCACCTGTTGACAGATGGATGCAGATTATGATCCAAGTCAAGACACAAGGTCAGAAAAGAAGAAGAAAAAGAAGAAAAGTAAATTAGCACAAGCTCTTTCTAAGGAGAAGCCTGTCTTCAACCCAGGTAGATACTGGACTACATTCATGACTTTCCTCTTCAGTCTGTGGAAATAAGACAGTTAACAATGACAGTGAATAAACTGCCAGAGAGGTCTGTCCTGAATATGACATGGCCTTTCATTACTGTTTTCATTTCCAGTGATTGCCATTTGTACTGTACTCCATTGTCCATTGGTTAATGGAGGATGAATGTTTAAACGTGTCATGTGGTGAATGTCATGGGGTATTTTTTCAATTGCAGATGACAAGTCATTTGAGCAGTATGTTGACGAATACTACAAACTCGACTATGAAGATATGATCGGAGACATACCATGTAGATTCAAGTATCGGACAGTGATGGCCAATGACTTTGGTCTCAATGTCAATGAGGTAGATGCATATTGTCGTGTGTCGTGTCTTTGTCAATGTAGGAACCAGTCAGTAATTATTGGTCTGGATAAAACAAAATACACATATAAGAGGAGGTCATGGTGTTTTGCATTTTACCTTTTCAGGCTAGGTCATGTCAGGGACATGGGAATGGTCATCAGAAATTATATTAAAGCATTATTAAGGATGGAGGGAACTTGGAGTGTTTCAAATCATTGGAGCATTAGAAACTTCTGACACACAACCCCAGTCCCCATGTAATAAATGAGGGGTCTCAAGGATACCACATCATGTTTCTGTTTTTTGGGATTGAAGGTTATCAGAACATTGCTGGAATGAATGACAAGCAGTGATTTTGTGATTTTATCTGCATTATGTGTTGTCTACAGATTCTAACGTGTCGAGACAAGGAGCTGAACTCATGGGTGTCGGTGAAGAAGATGAGTCAATACAGGTGTGTAAATATGTACAATCTGGGCAAACATGTACAGGTACAGAGAGGCAGGGAGACATGAACATTCGAGCAGTACAGTGAGTTTTAGTTTTAGTTTTACGGCGTACTCAGCAATATTCCAGCTGTATGGCGTCGAGCAGTACAGAGGTGGCAAACATGTACAGGTACAGAGAGGCGGGGAGACATGAATATTCGAGCAGTACAGTGAGTTTTAGTTTTAGTTTTACGGCGTTCTCAGCAATATTCCAGCTATGGTGAGCTCAGCAATATTCCAGCTGAGTTTTAGTTTTAGTTTTACGGCGTACTCAGCAATATTCCAGCTGTATGGCGTTGAGCAGTACAGAGGTGGCAAACATGTACAGGTAGAGAGGCGGGGAGACATGAATATTCGAGCAGTACAGTGAGTTTTAGTTTTAGTTTTACGGCGTACTCAGCAATATTCCAGCTGTATGGCGTTGAGCAGTACAGAGGTGGCAAACATGTACAGGTACAGAGAGGCGGGGAGACATGAATATTCCAGCAGTAAAGACGTGGGAGACATACAGAATAGAAGACGTGTACAGTTAAAAAATGGAGAGGTGGGAGACACACAGGCAGGGAAGACATGTTCAATTACGGGAGATATGTAGTGTGTTTACACATGTACAGGTGTAAAAACATACAGGTGGGGAAGATTGTACAGGTGTCTGTGCAGGTTCAGATAAGTATACAGAATAAGTAAACAGGCACAGCTAGGGAGGGTGTACAGGGTTTACAGCCTGTATGACAATATGATTTGTTGTTCCAGGAGTGAAGGGGAAGAGAAGCGAGACCTGTCAGTATACAGACATCGGGCAACCACCAAGAAGAAGACCAACATCTTGACCTCACTGCAAGACAGGTAACAGAAGATAGGCAAAACATTTTCACACATTTTCAGAACTGACATGATAATGTTTTCTGAACATTTAAATGTAGCATGGCTGTAAAACTACACAATGGTTAACACAGATGACACTCAGTCTTTATTACTGTACCATAGTTTCTGTGGACAGGGCTGTTACATAGAGACAGAGACATTACTCTAGATATATGTTACATCCAGCCTCCTACATCAAAGTGTGTGTACAAAGGGTCATTACTCTAGATATATTACATCCAGCCTCCTACATCAAAGTGTGTGTACAAAGGGACATTACTCTAGATATATTACATCCAGCCTCCTACATCAAAGTGTGTGTACAAAGGGACATTACTCTAGATATATTACATCCAGCCTCCTACATCAAAGTGTGTGTACAAAGGGTCATTACTCTAGATATATTACATCCAGCCTCCTACATCAAAGTGTGTGTGTCTAAAGGGACATTACTCTAAACCGTTGACTCATATATAGTCATTATGGTTTTACGCTGCCTTTAGCAATGGTCTGTCAACATCACAGCAGGAGCACCAGAAAAGGAACACACTGTACCAGTACAGGGAATAGAACACAGGTCTTGAGCGAATGACTTAACCATACGGCTTAACCCACCACCTTGATTCATTTGTAAATGTATTTCCTTAGATGATCTGACATTCTCCTTATCAACAGGGTTCAACTATATAGGGCAATTTTTATTATGCATTGAACAAAAGATCTGTTTGCTTGGCATTTTAGAAGATGTGAGTAACATACATTTTATGATGGCATCATAATGGAATAAGGCTGTTTTCACTTGCCTTTATCATTGAACATATTTTGATGCAGCACCAACTGTATTTCAGTGTGAAAAAGGAACCTGACAGTCCCAAACCCAGCACCAGCTCCACAGCAGGAAGTGCCCATGCAACCAGTCAGTCAAGGAAGAAGAAGAAAGGTGGCAGTGGCCAGGTGTTTGTCAAAGGTGAAGTAGACTCTGTGAGTGACACAGCAAAGGAGGAGGATTGTGCAGATGTTCCTGCTCTTGGGAAGAAGAAGAAGAAGAAAGGTGGCAGTGGCCAGGTGTTTGTCAAACATGACGTAGACTCTGTGAGTGACACAGCAAAGGAGGAGGATTGTGCAGATGTTCCTGCTCATGGAAAGAAGAAGAAGAAAGGAGCTAACGGCCAGGTTGTTGCCAAAAGTGAAGCTGATTCTATCGGTAGCATAAACATGGGCAAAGGGGTGGATCGTGTAGACGGTCCTTCTGATAAGAAAATGAAAAAGAAGAAAAAGAGGAAGAGAACTGAGGAAGTGACCTCCTCCCAACATGACAACGACAGCGCAGAAACACATAGTCCAAAAAAAAGCAAGAAAGCCAAGTTGGACAATGGTGTGCTTGATACAAAAGGCATGTCCACTCAAGATGGTAAGAAAGATTGTGAACAGTCACCGAAGAAACCCAAAAACAAGAAAGGAAAGAAAAAGAACTTTGGAATGTCAGATGACAGGTTGAAGGCATATGGTATTGATCCAAAAAAGATCAGATTTATGAAAACAGACAATTTTAAGAAGGAAAAACAGCAATAGGATATTCAGAATTTGTACATATGAAATAAAAACAAATTATAAAGTCATTAGTTTTTTTGTCTGTCACAGTGATAATCCTGTTGATATTGCCTGCTACACTGACGAGAACAGACATATCAAGTACTTTTCTTTTAACTAAAATGGCATATCTGCATTTTGTCAATTATGTGTCAGGCCAGTCGTCATTCCAAGTCACAAATGATTGCATACCAAGCACTGTCACTGTCACCATCATTTACGTCAGGAGTTTCACAATGTGGCCTTCAAGTTTTGGACTGCAAAGGTCCAGGTCATGTTTGTCTTCAGCAACCCATCCTTGTAAAAGGCATTTAACGTCATATGGCCAGACTCACTAAATTTGTTGATATATGTCATTATGTCCCAATCGGGTAGAGCCATGTTCATGATGCCAATCACTTAAACAACAAACTTCAACATCGTTGACTACATACTGTAGCTTGGTCAGTCAGTTTCCTGTAATTGAGAATACCAATAACTTCACGAAAAAGGATGTTTTATGAAATTTATTATCAGATTATCACATACAAAAACTAACATTAAAATCTGGAAATTTCATAAGTCAATCCAAACAGTCTTAAGTCAGTCTGACACTGTCTACAGATGCAGGATACTTCACATACAAGAGAGTTTTACATCACGTGTCTACACAACCATGAATACTCCTCTCCAACACAGACAACACCTAGAACAAATAGTAGTTGATGACAGCAGTGTTTCCTGTTAAACAACATCAGCATTATTCTGATGTGTGGTATATATTGTGTGAAAGCAAAATATGGGTCAGGTTTTCTGTAAGCCAAAATCTAAATCAGTGGAATATGGCCATATTTAATATTTCCTTTGAAGGAAAAGAGAAGTCTGTCAAAATGCTGTCATCCAAAACAGATTTTAACTGCAGGGGCATGGATAGGACACTAGGTACTCAAATAATATTCAAGGCAGTGAGTATGGTTTTATGACACTTTCAGCAATACTCAAGCAATAGCATGGCAGGGGGGGACACAAGTAATGGCTTCACACATTGTACCCATATGGGGAATCGAACCCGGTCCTACCTATTAGGCTACCCAACTGCCCAAAATAATCTTCAAGACATGAATAGTTCTTTCAGACATTTGTAACCACCCGGTCTTAACTTTTGAGCATGACTTTATTAAGCATTTGTTTTCAACTATAAAGCTTGTCTTCAAAAAGATTTCATATTATCCAGGATATAATGAGTTAAAAAGTTTAAATCAAATAAGAATAAAAGTATTGCAAAGAAAACAGTCCACCCAGTGACAACCAAGCCACAGACACAAAGCCTCTTGTTACTACGAACATGATGAATACTGTGGGGATACATTACATACCCACTGCAATGAATGTGTTTAGATTACTCCTGTGGGTTAATTTAGGTAAGGAGAATATTATCATTACACCTACATGGCTTCATGAGAATATCGGGGCAAAATTGAAC
The DNA here is from genome assembly GCF_003918875.1 of Haliotis rubra. Lineage (NCBI taxonomy): Eukaryota > Metazoa > Mollusca > Gastropoda > Lepetellida > Haliotidae > Haliotis > Haliotis rubra. Next base: position 439,062 of record NW_025767344.1, on the reverse strand, counting down.
AAATTGTGTGCCATTTATTGAATTTGATCTACATCAATAATAAACAGTTGAGCTTCATTTCAAGAGGAAGGGTTTACCATCAACAGATATAACAGCTGTTACAAAAATGTCCTTTACAAACATTTCAATTTGATCAACATCTAAAATTAATTGTAACATTATTTTCATCATTAAAAAAGATAAAAATTTAACAAGAATGTGACAAACATGATTCAATTGATTACAAATATAAACCAGCAACAGCATCAGTTAACACATTAAATTGTCGATAGGTTACTTCATTAAAAATAAAAATCATTGTTGAAGTGTGAGTTGTGTTAATATCGCATTCTGCTTATCAGCAACATTGAAGAACAGACATGTTGAAATAATTATGACACAATATTTTCATACTGATTATGCTTGTCTTACTCAAGTTTTGTCACTTACAGGACTTTCAAGTGACAGGTAATTTGAACATTAAGGCAATACCGAAACAAAGACACCCCCACCTTTTAGAAAACATACTAGTTTTCAAACAGATTCTCTTGAAATTATTCATGCATTAGCTTGACAGCAGTGTTAATCTCCTAGTGAAACTGGTTTGAAATGAATTTAATTTATAACAGTGAAGTATAAGTTATACATTAGAAAAGCAATACAATTAGATGATCAATCGGCACATAAATACTGAATAAATACTGACCATTCAATATTGAATTAGTTACACATGGAGAAATTGAATACTGGCAAGTCCTCACTCATACATACCCGGTGTACCACATAGCATAGTCAAGGATTTGTCCTCATACATATGCTACAGGTATACAGAGTTAATGTAACTGCACCTAATAGATGAGTGGGTTGACTTCTGTCAACTGTATTCCAGTTATTTTATGGTATATCAGCTTGATGTGCAAGAAAGCCCTGAAGTGATGCAGGTTCCATTTGTGTAGTGCTTCGGTTGAATCCACTAGCAAGGGTCTGTTGCTGAGAAAGCCAGGAAGTAATCTTGGCCAGATGGGGATTCAAACCCATTATCATAGATTTCTGGCAAACCCAACTAACAGCTCTTCACAGTGAATTGCAGTGCTTCAAACACCTGGACCACCATGCCCCGGTAGCTGTATGTAGTTTGACTAGCTGTATGATTCTAGGTACCAATGGCAACACAATAGGGGTTAAACTCACTGATGTTACCTCACTATACACCAGGGCATGGACAGTTGCACAGAATTAGCATATGTACTTTACATGTAAAGATCCTGACAAGGATATTCACATTCAAACTTCTTATGTTGGCAGGATTCCACCAACCCACCCACCATTTGCAAACCCAACATTTACACAGGTCCTTTCATGGCATCGAATGTGCTGTAGATTTAATGTTTGTTAATATCATGGGGACTTGTAAATTTGAGCAATGTGGACAACACACTTACAATACTGTGAGGGACAGTGAACAAGTGAAGAAAATTATCACTTGCCTGAGTCAGCAATACTGACGTGAGATCATCTGGGTTATCGAATGTAACCTTCGGCACCACAGAAACATGTTTATATACGCTCCTAACTGAACAGGAATCTAATATTTATAGAAAGGATTTTGCAAAACATATGTCCTTCAGTAACAAAAAACATTGTGAATTATTCATTTGCTATTGTGACTGCCAAACTATTTTTTCTTGGGAGTCATTAGATTTTGACAGGAAGAGAAAGTTCTATTGTAAGACAATGATTAACCTTGCAATGATCGCATGTCAAAGTGAGTGAGTGGGTAAATATTACATAACACATCAGCAATGTTGCAGCTGTTTGTGGCAATCATGTCAAGGGGAAATAGTATAGAAACAAACAGACCAGTCCCCACCCGCCAAACTGATTTAACAGAATTGCGTAAAACTGATTTCCATATATTCCCCATTTGCATTATTTTGACTCCAATGACATGTTTATGTGTTCTAATACTACATTATTCCTGAGCAGGCCTTTACATATGCTTGGCTCAGTAAACTTATGCCCCTAGATTCTGTTCTAGATCCTCCTTCAAAGTAATTTAACTCAGCATGAATATCAACATGGTATTCTACGAAGTAACAATCCATGACTACTACCTACAATATTCTTCTGTTTGGCTTGTGATACCCTCCAATAAAGACATTCCATCAGTTAAGGTAAGACGTACAGGTACACAGACACCCATCTTGATAAGAAACATACCTGAGATACTAAACACTAAAGCCTGATACAAATGTAGACATTGTACCATACTTTCAGTTTCTTCATCAAAAAGTAACTATGTAAATTAACAATAACATTATTAAGAGAAATGAATTGTATGTTTAACAATGGATCACAACACAACATGGAGATATGCTCCGCTGCATTGAAGTAATCACAGATGATATAAAATCTTGTCAAGGACCAAGCTTCAATACACATTGAGATGCTTGCAAACATCAACAATGATAGTATGACTGATGACAGGAATTCAAACATAAAACACATGTAGATTTTCATTTTTCTATTTGAAGACCTATCCATAACGAACTATATTTGTATGAGAAACGTAAAACATGTCATAGAAACATTTTAAACCCGTAGCTGACAATGCCAGGTACCAAATATTAGCACAGGAAGGCCTCAATAGTAATCTGTTACCTCTGTGGATGAAATATTGAGATACATTGCAAGAAACTGAAGTGTATTGCTTGGTCCATGATATATAAAAAGGCTGCCTAGTGTGGACGTTTATCAGACTTTGTTGTCACGGACACGGATCCCCCAGATGCTGGTGCGCCTGATGCCGGTGGTGGGCCTGGCGATGCTGGAGAAGGGGAACTTGTTAATCTCTATGTGGCGCATGCTGCGACGTACAACCTGCAGTGCATCCTCACGGAACATCCCAAACAGATCTAGTGCCAGCAGGTTGCTGATCTTGTCAAGAACACTGGTGGAAAAAAGGTCAAAATGAAATTTCTTCCAAAACTATAGAATAAGCAAATACACATACACCTATTCCCTATGCTGTCTAACAGGTTTATGTTTCGAAATAAAGAAAAGCCCATAATTTTTAAATAAATTGCTTACCACTTACACCATTGTGGGCACATAAAATGCAATGTGGTCTAAGTACAATATCCCAATAATAAAAGGTACACATCAAGGGAGTCAAATGCCCTTTCTTAATGTCATAAGGAATCAATGAAAGGATATTCTGTTATACAGCAGTCAGAAAAATTCCAGCTATAACATGACAGTATGAATAATACAGTTGTTTACTGCACATGGAATAATCTTCACTGGCACTGACTACCATACACTGTAACCAACACAACAATTCCTCATTAGTTTGCCATTAAACAAGCATGGGGTACTGGGGAACCCACAGTTGGGACTTGGGTTATAAGTAGAGGAGAGCATGTATACTGACGGGAATGTGGTGGAGGCGATGTGGTAGCATCTGCTGAGGGCCAGGTGTTCCAGCTCTGTGAGGTGGTCAGCTATGTGGTGTACTGAGGCACAGGTGATGCTGGTTGAATCACTCAAGTCCAGCTCGTTCAGGTAGGGACATGCACGACACAACTGCAACACATCTACAGAGGGAATACAGCATTAGATACATTCACATGTATGGTTTATATGGACGTACGATTATAATAGGGCTGCCTATCAATATATATTATACAGATCAATAATCGTGTACAAAATACATTTGTGTCTATCGATTATTGATAAATATTGGAGAAGTAACTTTGAGCAAAATTCAAAAGGATGCAAAAGAAATCCAAATATTTCATTTCACAGGTGAGTCATGATACATTTATGCATAGATTTCTATCAAAACAGCATTCTGAACATGGTTTTGAAGCATCCTCTGAATAAAGACTTAAGTTTGTGTATGTGTATTGCGTGTGTAAATTAGAACTTTGTTTCATCACAATAGTTCATAAAGGATATTACCGATGACACAATTTCACATCAATAATCATTACTAATTCTTCCCAGGATTTCTGATTATCAAAATTTTGGCTAGCCCTAGCTAACAAGGTATCTTGTATTGCATTTAAGGTATTACCAGTGGCAGTATTGTTGACCATTCAATGAACCTAAATGTATGAGCACACCTAAACAAGAATCCCTTACCTTCATCAGTGATGTTGTCTCTGCAACCGCTAATGTTGAGTTTGTGTACACTGTCCGGCAGACAAAGCGTCACGTACATGACATTGTTACGATCTAAGGATGTCCAGGCCAGATTGATGGAGTCAAGTTTCCGACAATTTGACATGATGGGTACCAGACCATTAGCAGTGATTCCTCGACACATACATAAGTTCAGAGTCTCCAGATCCTTGTTCTCTCCAATATAGCTGAAAGTATATGTCTCCATGAAAACTTGTGCATAGTTGTTACCCAAACTCACTGGGCATAATGAATAAATGTGACAAATATAGGAGTTCTTCAGCATGGAATTTGTTAGAAAGGCTATTTGGCAGGTTGCAGAAATTAGGAGGTAGCATTACATGTTAAATGTGGTGACATTAGAAAGTCTGTTTTAAAATTCCTAAGACTGACCACTGACAAAATGGACAGCCATCAAACTGATGATTTTTAATTAAACGAACTGAGGGGATGTCAGAGTGACTGAAAGGGGTTTTGACAGCCCATTTTTCAAAGATAACAATCAACTGTATTGTTTTCTCTCATAATTGTTTTCTCAAGCAATCAACAGTGCAAACCTGCATATATTATCACTGAGCTCAGCATTCTCCAAGCTGATTTTCTTTAGATCTGTACACACAGAAAACAGCTGTTCCAGGGTGTCCACATCGATGGCTGCCATGCTCAGGTCTAAATACTGGACTCGGTACATACTGGAGACACACAAACACAAAACATAACATGTGTTGCTAAAATATAATATAAATTCTTCGTTCTTGTGTATGTTGTACATTTGAAATAAATTCAATTGAGAAGCTCCTTAAAATGATAAAAATGGTTGGTAAACCATTGCTTACATGAAATGGAGTCACCCATGTGGATTGCATTGTGAAATATTTCTCACAGCTGTAACATGCATAGAAACCTTTTGCATGAATGGTTCATGGTCTCTGAGCTAGGCTGGGACTAAACTGGCCATGTTTATCAACCAAACATGCCAAAAGCAGACTAACACACTAAAACAAACAACTGCACACACTATTGGTCATAAATATATACCAACTTAATCTGGCCTTATTCATGCTATGATAGTATTCACTGTAAACCTCACCTTGAAGCTTTGATTTCTTGGGTTGGACCTGTAAATAATGGATACTCAATCTGAAAAAGAAGAAGAAGATCGTTTATGAAGACATTATACAAGTTCAAATAAGTTCCTGGTTCTTCGTCTAGTACAATGTGCCAGGTCAGGTAAATATTGCAAGTTTAATTTAATCACATAATATGACCAACCAGATGTTGATAAATATATAGGACCTCTTTCTTGCATATAAAGGTCAAACATGTAAACATAAACAGATTTAGTTTAATTAATTCATGTACAGACACAACTCCAGGGTGTTTTAGCCATAAGTGACAATAGCTATCTCACCTCTGCTTTAGCCAGGCGGAGGATGCGTACTCCTCTGTTGATGACATTGCCCAGTGTTCCAGGTCCCAGGGCTTTGTTGGACAGATCTATCCGCTTCCACAGAGACTCGTCCATACTGAGACACAATAGTTGTACGATTCATGTTAATTGATAAATACAACCACTTTGTATGATATTGATACTGAAACACTGTACGAAAGTAGTAGTTATATAGTGGGGTATTACGAATACAGGGTACCCTGATGGCTTATTTTGGGTTAATTCCGCTCCCAGCATCCAGTAAAAATGATGATCCCCAAGCGGGAGACATCATTCGATGTTCCCCCTACTATTGTCTACAACGGTGTCCATACGCATAAGTCGTGACGCCATCGATGGCGATCCATCGTTTCGTGTCCATGGGAGACAGCAACGTCTTGTTGAGGGTGATCCCGTGGATTTTGTGTTTGTCGCTTCTCAACACATTCATTTGATGTTTGAATGTTTTATTCTTGAAGAGAGCTTGTTTGAAGAGGGTGTGTTTGATGTGTTGTTTCACGACGTCTTTCTTGACCCCTTTTGGCTTTTTGTATTTCGTCGTCTGCTTTCTTGATTGAATACATCTTGGGTCTTAACCCAATGTATTCCGCAATGGGTGTCCCAGCACATTCGTCCTTCCTCTTGCCAAGGACCTTTTTATTCGTTTGGTTGTGAGGGCATGGGCTGGGGGGTAATCACTCGTATCGTACAGGTGGATGTGTTTTGCCATGCCCTCGTACACGTCTTGGTACGAATTTCCATCAACAACGAATCGGTGTCAGTATACAACACCTCGCATCGATCGTCGTATTGTCTTTTGAGTTGGTTGTAGTAGAAATCATACATCAAGTGTTTGGATAAGTCGAGAATGCTCATCCCCACATAGACCGGTCGATTGAGTTTGATGTGACTCTTAGCCATGTGTAGAGCCGCCAAATCATCGTTGAACATTTTACTTCGGTTAAAGGCTGGATTCCTATGAGTTTCCTTAGTTTTTCCTCCTGGTGTGATCTGACTAATTTCATGTTGACGCGCTTCCTTAAATTATCCATGGTTTTTCCAAATACTGAGTTGTTCATCAGTTTGTAGAGGTTTTTGTCAAAGTCGCTCGTGGCTTGTTTTGTCAGATCCATATTCAACCGAATTTAAGGTTCCATCCAGGGACTTTGATGAAACATCAGAACCCGATGTATTTTGGTATGCTTCATTCCCAGCGATAAGTACAGTTGCAGACTCCGATAGTGCACGACATATTTTTTCTTGTTCATCAAGTTAGGTACGAGTTTTTCCACGTTAGCCAGTTTGTTATCTCCCAACAAGTTTCGTTGATATTCGGACATCCATTCTCGATCGACCATTAATCGTTCGGGAGCCAGCGGATAACTGTTGTGGGAGGCATGCAATTCTTTGGGATAGTCCAAGTCCACTTCGAATATGTATCCTCTCTCAAAGTTTTCGGGGATAGCCATAATGTTCTTCGTTTTAAAATGCTCGCTATCAACTCACTCGAACCCGCCCGTAGGCAAAGGTTGACTCATGGCCCAATCATAGAGATTATTCGCATCCAGATAGTGGAGATGGTTGGAGAGTTGATTCGGGTTATAGTTTTTCATATATTTAGGATTGGCTTTCGCGTACATTCCTTTCTCGATAAACGATAAACAGGTGCATGTCGTAATCCGATAACAATTCCAATTTGACTCTTGTTTTCTTCAAGAGTGCATCCCACGACAGACCGGAGCTAGTGTAGTACCAAGCGGGGGTCGAGTTGATATTGTTTCAAACACATCTTTCTAAAAATTTCGAAGACGTCGGGTGAGTAGAAGCACATCTGTTTTCAAGTAGAGATTGTGATAATCGTAATCGTCCTGTGATATATGGGACTTGGTCAACTGGCTATAAAAGGCCTCGATGGTTGGTAATCTCCTCAAACCTAGACCAATCGTCCATGTACTCGCACGGGTACACATCCTTCCTCAACAGCAAAGACAGAGTCGCTGCGTCGGTGTATCAATTGGTTGTAGCGAAGGTATCTTTGGCCTTCACCAAACTGTCGAGGGCTGACAGGAGATACTGGGAGATAAATCTCAGACTGTTTAACGAGAAGGAAATGTATTTTTCCATGTTGTTGGGGATGCACTTGATGTCGCCATCGACCTTCAAGATGTCCTGCATGATGAGGTGGGCATCGTAACCTCTGAGGTTGTGAAACACCACGGGGATGGGTATGGTTTTGGGATCTATTCTAAGCTTCAAGATACACGCGTTGTGGGCGGCATGTGACAATGATCTCTCACGGAATCGTCTTTAGGGGTCCGTGACATACGTGACAATATCTAGCTTGTTGATGAGATCGCTCAGACTCTGGTGTCATATCCATGGGGGCAGGGTCCAACAAAGCTTTCCTGATTTTTTTCTCCTCATTTTGAAAGTACGGGAGAAATGTTTCGGCTGCGTCATGGCCTCAGTAGATCACAGGCTCTTTTGTTTGTCCGTCGCATCGGACGACCACGTACCCGAACCTGCAAGGTTTGTGTTCCTGCTTTTTGTACATGAAACTTTGTTTGGTCATGTTGGGCGTGTTGTGGTCAATATTTTTTAAGAGGGCTTAGATGTTTATGATTGATAAATTTTAGCCTGTTTTCCTTTTCTTGAGGCATGTCATTTCTCACACCTCTACCACACCTCGACAGTCTTCTTTGTGCGCCTCTAGTAGTTTGGCGCGACTGTACCCGTGCAGACATGTCTCACAAAAATACTTCTTCGCTTTGTGAGAGGATTGGTCATACAACAGCCTGCTCAAACTTTTAATCCATCCGTAGTAAAATTTATCCTCTTTTTCGATGAGGAATGAATTGATCCCGCGCACGGTTTTATCTATCATCCTGTGCACAATAACCCTATTCTCGTGTCCGAACACATTGATGGCTAAATTATTTTGTGTTTCTATCTTAGAGATTTGGGATAAGGTAGTGGGTTCGTCTATACCCGTACAGTTGAGACCGTCTTCCTCATCCGTGGGATAGCTGGAAAGCCTATGCGGATTAGCTTTGGGTTTAAATAAGGCAGCTTTCACCGTTACCCTCATACAATTATCGCCTTTATTTTCGGGGTTAACGGTGGTCTGTTTGTCCTGAAATGCTTGGGCACCAGGAGGTACGGTCCGCCTTTGAATGGCATGTAGTTTGCTATATCCACATAGATGGTGTCGATGCGACCAACCACCCATCCAGAGCCCATGTGGGTATATTTTCTAACGAGTCTTGTATTTTTTGTAAAGAGGTGTTGATGGTCGAAGGGATAGAGTCGGATTGAAGTATGACTTCCTGTTTGCCTCTGAAATAAGGTTTGATGTACTCGGTTCTACCATCCATCCGTCTGCTGTTTGTTAAGCAACATTTTAATCGTGAGCTGGTATTTAATACTTTTTAAATCGTTCCTTGTCGATCTTACTAGCTATGAGGGGTTTAATGCGTTGACATCGATATTAGAATTCACTACCTTTCACCAGCCTCTGAGATGCTTGCCCATGGCGTTGTCTGTCGGCACAAATCGCATTTCTACCGGCTCGGTGTCTTCCAGCAAGGTTAACAGTTGGGCTTTTCCCATACAAGAATAATGTTTCAGTTCGTTACTCTTTGTGAGAGTTTTTAGCTGTGAGAGTGTCCAGCAAGGTCAGCAATTCGGTTTTCCTCATGCGAGAATAACCAGTCAGTCCATGACTTTTCGCGAGAGCTTTCAGTTCTCTGACAGTAGCCATGTTGTACACCATATGCAATATCAAATGTCTAATAGGTTGTTTTCAATGTGCAGGAAAAATTAAATTTTAATTCTGAGTAGTCGGTCAAAGGCCATTATCGTTTGTGCAAAGCCCACGGAGCGGATATAGTTCGAAGCCAAACCCCGGGACCCCTTCCAAATGTACTAGGATAGAAGAAAAAAATATCAAGAGATATGAGATACTTTTTTTCGCAATTGGAAATATAGAACTATAAAGTTCGCGGGTGGTATTCTGTTCTGCATTCCCGGCGGGTCTATTTGCTTCTAGTTGCCATCTTCCCACCCCATTGGCAGCAGATACAATACTTGTCGAAACTCCTAGTGCCCTACAGATTTTGAGGCTCATATAAAATTCAATAGGAGTCATCAGAAGATGACATATCCCCCCGGCCTCCAATATCTTTGAAAGAACAAATCATCTGACAGTTACTTAAAGTCCAGCTTGATTTTAGACTAAGTCCGAATTGTTTCCATGGAAACTGAGAAAATAATAAATCACAAAAATCTACAAATAGCAAAAGGCACCACTTCAAGATCTGCCTCATATATCTGCCAAGTTTTGTTGAAAGATATTGAGAAGTTTTCGAGTTGTGCTCCGGAAACGAAGCCCACCCTCCCTTTGGGGATTAAGTCTGAATCGTTTCCATGAAAATCGGGAAAAATAAATATGCAAAAATTCTGCCAAATAGCAAAAGGCACCACTTTGGCATGTGCCTCACATATATGCCAAGTAGTTTTCCAGTTGTGTTGCGGAAACGAAACCCACCCCTTCCTTTTGAGACTAAGTCCGAATCATTTCCATGGAAACCGAGAAAATAATAAATCACAAATATCTGCAAATAGCAAAAGGCACCACTTTGGGATCTGCCTCACATATCTGCCAAGTTTTGCTGGAAGATATTGAGAAGTTTTCGAGTTGTGCTCTGAAAACGAAGCCCACCCCTCACTTTTGGGACTTAGTCTGAATCGTTTCCATGGAAACCGGGAAAAATATAAACGACAAAAATCTGCAAATAGCAAAAGAAACCACTTAAGGTTCTGTTTGATATATCTACCAAGTTTTGTTGAAAAATATTGAACGGTTCTTGAGTTATGCTCCGGAAACGAAGCCCACCCCTCATTTGGGGGACTAAGTCCGAATCGTTTCCATGGAAACCGGAAAAAATAAAAATACCACAAATCTGCAAATAGCAAAAGGCACCACTTTAGGATCTGTTTGATATATCTACCCAGTCTTGTTGAAAAATATTGAACGGTTTTTGAGTTATGCTCCGGAAACGAAGCCCACCCTTCTTTAAGACTAAGTCCAAAACGTTTCCATGGACACCAAGAAAAATATAAATGACAATGATCTGTAAATAGCAAAAGGCAGCACCTTAGGTTATGTTTGACACATCTACCAATTTTTGTTGAAAAATATCGAACGGTCTTTGAGTTATGCTCCGGAAACAAAATGTTCTGGGGCGGACGGACGAAAAGATGGACGACTATATCCCAAATGCTTTTTTTCAGGGAATTCACCCCCACCCCTTAATAAACCTTGCAACACAAACTGCCCAAGAAACCTCACTTGGTCAGCTCATATATGGCGCTGGGAGTGACTCCTAACATCATATATGAGCAGCTGGCGTGACCTACAAACCTCACTCTTCTCACTTGCAAAGTTTCTTCCGCTAAGCCTGACTCGAGCGTGACATGCTGGATTCAAAGGCCAGCTCTACCATTACGTCAGCGGGATGGCTGGTGTTAACACGACGAATTTAACATGCCTAAGCTGGCGGGCTAGTCTATTTCCAGCGTATGGACACCGTTGTAGACAATAGTAGGGGGAACATCGAATGATGTCTCCCGCTTGGGGATCATCATTTTTACTGGACGCTAGGAGGGGAATTAACCAAAAATAAGCCATGAGGGTACCCTGTATTCGTACCCCCACTATATAACTACTACAGTGATAGTTACAATCTTGCTGGTTGTGAAAACTGACCATGTTGACAAAGACACGTTCAGTAAGATAGTACGATGGCAGCCATAACAATACACATCTAAAGCTAGCTAGAGATTGATAAACTTGCTTCTCTGGCTATTTTGGTTAACATGAAAGAGTGTCTGTCACAGTTAGAGATATTAGACAACAGTTACTCAAACCTGCTTGGATGTAAATTGTCAAATAATAACTGGCAAAACATTGGATATACATGTATCATGAAGTGATCATGTATCTGTTCATATATAACAAATATCAACCAGAATTGTACTTGAAATCATTCACACTAACTCATTAACTGAACAGGGTAATACTCACACAAGCCTATTCCAGCGTGAGCAAACTCGAGCACATGATGCCAACACAAACTTAGGCAGCCATTGGAATACCTTCAAGATGGCCTCATCATACATTCTGTTGAAATGATCTGTACAAACACAAAATGTTCTTAGAGTAACCATTTTAAAAACTGACCATAAGCATAACATAAGCAGAGTTCCGATTACCAGACCGACCCTTGAATTCTGGTGCTGACCCTATTTCTTTAAAATGGTATGAATAAAATAAGCTTTCAGATACCATTGTTTTCCCCGGCACCAGCGGACATTGGTCATTCTGATAAAGAAAGTCGACATGATAGCCGCAAGCTTGATCGAATAAACAATTACACATTGATTAAATGTGTTATTAGTTGGTACTTTAGTTTAGTTTACTTCTACAAAAAATGAAAAACAGAGGTGTAATCGGAACAACATTTTTTTATTTGGCCATAATGTTTGTGGGGTCAGTCTATATCCATGGCATATTAACAGAGTAGGGATTTCAAGGGTCAATGTCAAGGGTCAATGTTTTGTTGGCTTACAACCATGCTAAATTGATTTCAGTGACACAATTGGCACATTGATGCAATCAATTATAAATCCTTCATAAGGTGTTCATGCAAACATTCTCACCTTGTCCATCTATATCGTTGTGGTATTTAGGTCCCAGAAATCTTCGTATGCTTCGTTTAGGTGTCAACAGACTATCACAGTCATCGCTACTGGGGGAGAAGTTGTCCCTCTGACAAGGCAGCAGTACTCGCGGAGCCTGGGAGAACATAACAATATACTCTCACAATCATCACTACTCTCACAATCATCACTATTAGAGAGATGTTACCCTTTGATAAGACAGCTGCATGAAAGAACATAACAATATACTCTCACAATCATCACTACTCTCACAGTCATCACTACTCTCACAATCAATAATCATCACTACTAGAGAGATGTTACCCCTTTGACAAGACGGCTGCATGGAAGAACATAACAATATACTCTCACAGTCACAATCATCACTACTCTCAGAATCATCACTACTCTCACAATCATCACTACTCTCACAATCAATAATCATCACTACTAGAGAGATGTTACCCCTTTGGCAAGACGGCTGCATGGAAGAACATAACAATATACTCTCACAGTCACAATCATCACTACTCTCACAATCATCACTACTAGAGAGATGTTACCCCTTTGACAAGACGGCTGCATGGAAGAACATAACAATATACTCTCACAGTCACAATCATCACTACTCTCACAATCATCACTATTCTCACAATCATCACTACTAGAGAGATGTTACCCCTTTGAGAAGACAGCTGCATGGAAGAACATAACAATATACTCTCACAGTCACAATCATCACTACTCTCACAATCATCACTATTCTCACAATCATCACTACTAGAGAGATGATACCCCTTTGACAAGACGGCCGCATGGGAGAACATAACAATATACTCTCACAGTGACAATCATCACTACTCTCACAATCATCACTACTCTCACAATCATCACTACTAGAGAGATGATACCCCTTTGACAAGACGGCCGCATGGGAGAACATAACAATATACTCTCACAATGATCACTATTCTCACAGTGATCACTATTCTCACAATCATCACTATTCTCACAATCATCACTACTAGTATCTTTGACAAGACGGCCGCATGGGAGAACATAACAATATACTCTCACAGTCACAATCATCACTACTCTCACAATCATCACTATTCTCACAATCATCACTACTAGAGAGATGATACCCCTTTGGCAAGACGGCCGCATGGGAGAACATAACAATATACTCTCACAATGATCACTATTCTCACAGTGATCACTATTCTCACAATCATCACTATTCTCACAATCATCACTACTAGAGAGATGATACCCCTTTGACAAGACGGCCGCATGGGAGAACATAACAATATACTCTCACAGTGATCACTATTCTCACAATCATCACTATTCTCACAATCATCACTACTAGAGAGATGATACCCCTTTGACAAGACGGACGCATGGGAGAACATAACAATATACTCTCACAGTCACAATCATCACTACTCTCACAATCATCACTATTCTCACAATCATCACTACTTCTCACAATCATCACTACTAGTATCTTTGACAAGACAGCAGCATGGGAGAACAACAATTAGTTGCTAGAAGCATGACTTATGACATCCATGTATTTCACTTTTCAAGGAAATTTTGAACAATGTACACACAATGTACATAGAAAACATGTGCAAGCTGTCATGTTTCACATCAGGAGGAACTTGTCAGTCACTATCCATTTCAATAATACTTGCTGCTGTGCCGACAATTGAAAAACATTTCCTCATTTGACTGAAGATGAAAGGGCAAGGGCCAAAGGAATCATGCACATAAGATTGCCAGCTCTTGCTGATGCAAGTTGACAGAACTGCTACCACATGACAATAACTGGGTTGTGAGCAAGGTACAGACTTTACTGTATTCATGACCACCCAACATCTGGACAATCACAAGTTACCACCCCTGCTCAGGACCATTAGATCTCTGTCTCTCAGTGTTTCTCTAACTTTCCAGCAGAAACTCATTTAAATTATTTGACTGAATTATCTCTCTGGGCTGTTCATTACCACATTCAACAAATAAAATGAAGCTTTCATTTCTAACATTAATAAAAGGGTTTACAGTGCACGAAACAGTTTCAATCAAGAAAGCAGTTTCTTTTTGCAATCAGAAATGTTACCGCATGAACTAAAGTTCATAAGTAGAACAAAACAAGAAGTTGGTGACAACTTTGCCAAGCATACACCCTTTCTGTCCTACATCAAAGGTTGTAAATATTTCATTGTAAATTATACCTAAAACAGATTTGCCTGTAACCTCATGCTGATGTTATTTACGGAAGTGTATGCACGGGAGGGAGGTAACTGAGAATTATTTTTAGTTCTTATCTCCGCTTCTTGGAATTAAGGAAACATTTCAAAGGTGTCTAGCAAGTGTATAATATTCAACACATGATAAAATTCACTATCTGAAATCATGAAATATATATGAGCATTCCAAAATAATATTGTTCTACATATTGTGGAAAGGATAAGCCCGATATACAGAAAATACCGCTCACCCTCAGTTAAAATACCTTCTTTAGTATGGAAAGACCATATAAAAATTACATTTGAATGACTATACCGACACTGCATTCATGCTAAAAGCAAAGATAAATAAGTGGTCTTAACATTGAAACAGAAGTAAAAAATCGGAGATCATAGCATGCATTGTTTATATGTACATACTTGTGGTACTTGCAGTGGTGTGTTTCCTGGAGAACAGCCACACACTGTTGGTGTATTTTCAGCCAGACTTGAAACACTTTCATGGCTGCTGTCAGACAGCAGCTCCACCCCCATCTCCTGGTAGATATGCTCTGTGTTGCAGTTGTCCACTGCCCATGTTGTACGCTTCCGACAATGGATTCCACATTCCACTCGACGCTTTTTGCTGGAGAAGCACAAATAGCATAAAAAATTACATTAAAGTCTTTCAATGGCATTTAGAAGTGATACACATAAAGTATCTGTATCAAAACGTCGCACTCACAAAATATAATTAGTTGTTATTCACAAAGTTTTTCAATATTGTACTTGACAACTTCTAAAACGCAACTCAAAAAAGCCAGTAGTGAACTGGTGCTGAATGGTAATGAGTGAGTAGAAGCCAAGAGTTAATCCAAGTGTAAAAAGTCCTTTCAGGCAATTTACACAAAACCGATACACTAATTTGTACACGACTGACTGACACATTTTTATGGATAACAACTTCTTTTTATTCTTTATACGACATTTCAGAGCAATATCTTGCTCCTTCATATGACCTGAATGTGTATAGTCCGCTTTGTAACTGTGCACAATCCAAATATGAAAAGATATAACCAGTTGGCTGTACACTAGGGAAGTGCAATTTACCAAGAAAAATACATTTTTATTCAATGAAAACTCAATCTCATAAATTTCAAAACAATGATCACAAAATATTGCTTACAAACTATATATATGAAGTTTGACCTGATATTTTAGCACATTCACAGAACTATTTTTTTCTTTTACCGATATGAGGCAACTATGTATTCCAAATGTCAAGAGGTACAGTTAATTACCTTGTGGTCACTAGATATTGTTTACCCACTTTTATACATACAAATGTTAAGCATGTCTGAGTTATAAGAAATACCCATAATAGAAAATAGGACAAAATGACCTGGTCCATAGAAATATGTACAATTTAGACATAGAATTTTTTTTTTAAAGAATACACATTTTTCTGTTCCCAATTTTCCAGAGGATTCACAAAAGTTGATCTTTTCCGACAGAAATTGTCACCTAAAATGTTCTTAGGACATTATTTCAAAGTTAGAAAAGACATAAACAAAATTGTCATTTAACACTTCAGTATCAGAGAACTAACATGGGAGAATTTGGAAGAAATACGGCTAACAAGCAGCTGTAGTCTGTAAATCACTAAATGAAACACTCATGTCGAAGATTGTTGACAAAGAAACTTGGTTCACTTTAACAGTAATTAGCACACGATAAAGAAAAGTTGAATGAGTGTGTGTGCTGACATCATACATAAATTGGCAATCTAACATGTTGTCAGAAAACAAACATAATAATTTAACGGTGCAAATGTTCATTAATGGGCCTTTGCAAAGAATTGTTGGACGCGTCCATCTAAAGCCGTGACATAAAACGAACTTTTAATTTGCAAAATCACAAAAACAGAAATGATTTATGCGCTGATTTTGCATTTAAAAGTTTGTTTGGCTATAAAATATTGCATGTACCTTGGATTTGTAAATGAATTTTCTTTAGATGACTCCAGTGTAGATTTTTTTCCAGCCTTGCTTTTACCCATCTTTGATTTTAGCGCCAAGGGTCTCCAGCATATTTTCGCGTAAAATTTTCCAAGCCACGCATGCGTATTTTGGCCGGAAGTAAACTATATTTTCCCTGACATAGTATATTCATAACAATACAATACATTTCAATCATATTATAAACTTCTGATGGCATCCACATGGATAATGCCATGGTTCAAAGTGAACCAGTAACGTCAAACTGGTTTGGAAGTAAAGTTAGAGTACAAGTTAGATAATGCGTCTTGCTATAAGCATCAGCAGTTCTACTAAAGCATAATATCTCGTTTACTTCGTGACAAAAACACATCAACACAATTAGCAATACTAAGAAATGCCATTCGTGCTTATAGAGATGTACCAATCAATTGGGAATGATAAACACAACAACAGTTGTCAAAGGTTAGCATAATAAACATATTAACATTTGAAGTTCATTGTTCCAGCCCCTGGCGTGTAAGGTGTTCTTCGGGAAACAGTTCCTATATACGCATGCGCGGTGTTACAGGAAGCTCCAATATAAGCAGACGGAACATGTGAGTGTGCTTGACGTGACATTGACAAAACTTAACCGTTAAGGTAAAGATTAACTCTCAATTTAGTTGACAAGTGTTACATAAAGTGTGAAAGCAATTATACTCCTTTTCTTGTCGTGTACATACTGGGCCAGTCTGGTGATTAGATTTGAAAACTTTTGGTATGATTTAGTTGACATCGAATTTGTGAAAGATGCAATCTCCAGCACAAATGTCAACATGCACAGGAATGTTATTTCAAGTAGACCTTTCAGCAATAACAATATGGTTTGCCAAAATAACAATGTCCATAACACACATTTTCAACTGTAGTGTCTACCCTTGACATAGACACCTTGATGCAATGATCACTTGATATATAAGTAAGATGTAAACAACACCAGTCCCAGGTCCATTGTTGAATGGACCTAAAAGCAATCATCCAGATAAATACTTCTCTTGATACTCTCTTTTCACATTCCAACTATATGTATCATACTTGATTAGAGGAGGACTGAAGACGCGTTGCAATGCTCGACTAATGAGTTACTTATGTAAAACTATATGCTGCAACCACGAGTTCTTTGTAGAAGGTCACGTCATTTAGAGAAGCAACCAGTTTTTTTGAGAATCTTAGCATTGCAAAACTCTGTGTACAATTTACCTAGAACCAATTAATTGGTGGCAGATACATACAAAGGTTAAGTGTCGTAGTGGAGTTGTCTGACTTCTGTGACACTTGTGAGTGATTACAGTGACATATTTGGCACTCATCTAGTCCATGATCAACAAAATTCCAAGTGGTAACGAAGGATCCAATTTAACATAAAGTAATAACGAGAATTAATGACTGTAAGTGAATCATTTTAGCAGTGATTTTTAAGGCTGTAATGATTCACTTGCATATTCAGTGAATCGAACCATAGCCCTTCAAAGTTCATGGTTATTCGTGGTCACCAGAACCAAATATTAACGAATATTTACAAATTTTTCAACGGAGCATGTTTTACTTGAACCCTTATGTCCTTTTCCAAAGTGAGATATGCAAGAAGGGAACATGTACTAGCATTGCAGTAGTGCAAGTCATGTTAGTTTGCCAAGACTGCACATGGTACTTTCGATTATAACTATTGCATACCAAATTTGAGCATCAGGAGATCACTGGTTATTGCTGTCACAAATCAAAACTGTCAACATGGGCGCTCCATATTGTACATCAATCACTTAACTACAATACTCAGCATTAATGGGTACAACAAGGACTGGTCGGCACGGAGTCAGTATAATGTGTCTGAGTGGGGTATTCATGCTTCACGGCATGGTGAGGTGAAGTGAAATTGGGTTTATTGTCGCCTTGAGAATATTTTGCTCATATGACGACGCATGCGTGTGCATGGTATGTGAGCGCTTGTACCAGCCCAGACTGGAGCTGGTTTTATAGTGCTAGCCCACTGAGATACCATGCGCAGTGAAGCATGAATACCCCACTCAGACACATTATACTGACTCGGTACTTTCCTTGTACCCATTAATGCTGAGCCAGGCAGGGACCAACAAGTACCATATTTTAACGTCTTTTGGTATGACGCGGTCGGGGATTGAACCCGCGACCTTCCGCTCTCCAGGCGGACGCTCTAACCACTACACCATGGAGGCGGTCACTGCGGCATGGTATCTCAGTGGGCTAGCACTATAAAACCAGCTTCAGTCTGGGCTAGTACAAGCAGCCCACATACACATACACACGCATGCACGACTTCATATGAGCGAAATATTCTCAAGCACAACGTTAAACCTAATTTCACCTCACCTCACCTCAAACAATATTCATAATACGTATCATATTCGCCACATAGTGTAATCGTTGCAGCCCTAGCACTGATTTTGTAAGAATGGGAGCGAACCCTGTAAATTATGTGGTTCTCAGTATGGAATGAGGAGGTTTAGGCATCCCTGCTTAAGCCACATGCATGAGTATATTCTTGAATATTACCGTACCGAGGGAGAGTGTACCAATTTGGAAAACATAATTAAAGAAATATGGGAGAAGTAAACCCAAAGTCACAATTTCACCTGAGGATGAAAGTAAAGGATAAAACATGACTCTGGAGGAGGGATTTTCCTGACTCCAAGGGTTTATATTTGCTACCAAAACCGAAGAGGAGTGTTTTATCCGACTTATGAACTGTCATGAATGTAAAACACAATTATGTATTATGTTCAGTTTGTGCAAATGTTTTGTGTACCTCTACTGAGCAGAACAACTTTGATGGAACAGCCCGCAAATGATGGAACAGCCGGTGTCAACTGGGATGTGACTGGTAGCCAACACCTTGCTTGCCTCGTACATATCGCCAGGGATGCATGATTCATCTGCACATGCTACCGCCCTAGTTCACGTCTTTTGAGGGACACATGATTCATACTGACAAACAATCTCATTCTTCACAGCGATCCTTCGTAGCCTAGTGGATAAAACCGCCAAGCTAGGGAGTGAAGGGTTGTGGGTTCCAAACCAGTTATCGCCACTATATAATGGAAGTTTTCAATAATGTGATATTTTACAATCAGTGATAGCAAGACAAAGTTGTATCAATCATAACCTAGGTTATGAAATGGTCGAAATTTAACCTGATATGGGGTTTCAAAACGTGTACTTCAAAACCTAGGTTTAGACATGATCAGTGCAAAGTCACAGCAGAGGTCTACCTGATTCTGGAAGGAACCTACTTTACTACAGACAAAATCGGAGATAGGTTTATAAAAAGGGTACATAACCTAAATGAGCATAAATTGGTGCTTGCTTTAATGCCGAACTCTAAGGTTAGTGAAGGGGTCAAAAAGGGAATCCCATGGCTAAGGATAGTGTTTGGGGGTTATCTACTCCAACATAACTTAGGCTAAGGATCAAAGAGGCACACAAAGTCAAGGTTAGCTCTTGATTGCATTCCATCTTTCTGCCATACAAAGTCCTAGATCTTACTGACGCCTCAGACATGGATACTGTTTTATGATCATGCTACCCATTCACAGCTCAAATTCTACAATTTTTACCCATGCAGTGTTTCTGTTCACCAATATACCAGATAATGACTGGTCGGATAACAGGGACCAATAATATTTGAGGGTTGACAGTCCCTATGTCCTGTGCAAATCACTAAAATATGACTGGTCAGCAAGAGATGCCGAACAAAGTCTGTATTATTAGCAATGATGTACCAGTACATTTTAGCTTTGATTGGGATTTTCATTTGCAACTGGCCCATATGACAGTCAGATAAAAAGCCACTGCAAACACTGCCATGAAGTACTCATTCATTGTTTGTACAGGAGAAAAGGCTCTAGTCTTTCTCATTGTTTG
Organism: Haliotis rubra; assembly: GCF_003918875.1. Taxonomy (NCBI): domain Eukaryota; kingdom Metazoa; phylum Mollusca; class Gastropoda; order Lepetellida; family Haliotidae; genus Haliotis; species Haliotis rubra. Next base: position 418,579 of record NW_025767344.1, on the reverse strand, counting down.
TACAGGAGAAAAGGCTCTAGTCTTTCTCATTTTTTTTGTTTTTATTGAATAAACTATATCAGTTAACTATTCCAGAGTTGGAAGAGGGGCTCACTCACTCAAACATTTGTGTAGACAACCCTTCATCCAATTCATTTCACTCGTCCTTCAAATTCTTTTCACATTTTCTCTGTCAATATTTTATTGTTTGTATATATGTTGAATTTAGAAATTGTGGAATTTGTATCAGGTAGATGTCAGTCTCAGTTTGAAAAATCTGTGCCCCAGTCCCATTCACTTCTTGTGAATAAGTATGTTTTAATCAACACTTAAAAGTCTTTAAAGATAACCAGCACAGTGACATTTCCTCCAGCCAAAGTATTCAGCATCAAACAATTTCATCCCACTTTCCCGCCGTGATGTTGCTGGAATATTGCTAAAAGCGGCGTAAAACCAAACTCAGTCAGTCATCCCACTTTCTCAATATTTTTGTGAGCAGAATAATTGCAACTGAAAGTGTGAAAATTAAAAGATGAACAAGAATATTGTGACAGAGGGACAAGTGTGTGTATTTGCACACTTCATGGTTTGGATGCTTTGAAAATGACCCTTAAGACCCTCAGCAATGCTTATTCAGATTCAATTAACATTTTGGCTGAAAACAAATCATATGCTATCCTTTGCATATGCTTTTTTTTATATTTCCTGCTATGTTTCTCTATTTCAAAACTATCAAACAGGATTTTTTCGAAGTATATGTAAACCAAAAATATATATAATCTGACCTTGGTTAATATATTTTAATGTGAATGTCGATTGCCCCAAACCTGATGGACAAAGGCCTTGTGCTGGCCTTCATGGTTAATTACACAGATTGTTATCTTGGTTGTTGTCTTGCATTGTCAGCATGTCATTGGTAACATCTGTCATCAGTCTTGTCCTTGCTGAAAATCATATTAAACTCACCATATTAATAGATTCTTCTTTGAATTCTATAAAGTTGATGAAGAGGGAAAATGAGGAAAATAGACGATACAATAAAATATCATATGTGAACCATTTGAGCCACAATACCCCGGGTGAAATTAATCCATTCTTTTATTCCAGATATAGGAAATTGGTGGTTGAACATGTGATTAAAATAATTCCTGAAATACAACTGGTGCCACTGTCGTCTGATCAAGCAACGTAAAAGGTCCTTTGCCAGTCCTCAGCATCCTACCACTCCGAAGCCATGGGTGCCTCGAACTCTACACCTGCCACTCCTACAGTTGCTGGTACCCAGACTGGCCCTCCTAGTGAATGCCCCATGCATCAGAAGCAGTCAGCTAAGGATGTGAATTCTGCCATGTCAGCAGCACCCTCCAACTACCCAAGTGAATGCCCAATGCACCAGGCATCACAAGAGGGGAAAATTAACCTTGATAATATGGTAATTACTACCTGGTGTAAAGAATACTTCAATTTTGTGATATATTGAGTGGATGAAAATTAGCCACCATGTTTCGGCTAAAGGAGAGAGAAGCAAGTTGTATGAGTAAGGATAAGTATAAAGTAAAATACTTTTTTAAAAATTAATAGTCTAAATAATACATTTTGTAGTAGTTAGATCTATAAATAATCTTCTGTTATGTTTTATAAAATAATTTAACATTTTAAATATCATTTCTCCATATGAAAACTGTGAATTCAGTAGATGTTTAATTGGCATTTTAGAAGATGCTATTTGATGAACATTAAGAATTTTCTGGGTTTCATCTTCTTTTTATTGTTTGTCTCAGGGCTTGTTCTGGCCCCATCATCAGGCTGACTCAGTTCTACCTGATAATGGGGCAAGAACAAACCCTGAAACGTTGTACCAAACAATAAAAAGCTGATGAAACCCAGAAAATTCTTTATGTTCTGTGAATTCAGTAGTTAAGCAAGATGTTTATTATCTCTGTTTCTTCAAATAAATTATTTTTCTGCTGTTGTTGCATAAGCCATTCTATCATTGACATGTAGTATTGACATGTTGATTCAAAGTATAGCAATGTATAGATTTGTTGATTTCTAATACAATTAATTACATATGTAGACCTGCAGTTATTTAGTTTAGTTGTGTGCTTGGCCGAACCTTTGTTAAATGTTTAAAATTGAAGTTCTTTCCTTCTCATTGTCAATCTAAACCATGATAATGTAGTGAATGATTAATTTACTAATATATTTTTCAACAATAAACAATGACATACCTGGATTCAAAATACACTAGAGGTGTGGTGAGTTACAATATGATATATGTCATAATACTATGGGTTTGACATGGTTCATATCCTGATTTTGTACTCTATTTCATCAGTTGAATAATTTATTTATAAACTTTACAGATTTTAGATGGGATTATTTTAGTGAAGAATCATAAGCTTATTACAATGTGAATGGCAACTAATAGAGAATTTGCATAACCTGGTTGTTGAACAGTTTCTGTTACTGTTCAAGTGTTTTAGACCAATATCACTTGTAATGTAATGTCTTGCAATACAGGGGTTTATACTGATATATTGTGTCATGGGCCTTGTATTGAGATACAATACTGTATCGTTGTATTGCTGCTTCTCTCAAGTACACAAGGAATAGTCCTTCAGTATACCATGACTGCATTGTAGGAGTGATTGAAGATTGTAAATTGTTCTTATCTAGCTGACTGCCAGGAAAGACTAACTTGCTAATTAATGACATTATTTACAACAGAAGAGCATTCTTGTTGCAGATGCCTCCCCCAAACCAGAGGCCAGCCCCAGACCAGCCCTTTCCTCTGCCAACAAGCCGTGTAACATCAAAAATACCAAAGGGGGGTTCAGAAAATGAAAACTGGGTCTACCCTTCTCAACAGATGTTTTGGAATGCTATGCTTAGAAAGGGTGAGCAGATTTGTGGTCAAATGATTGCTTTTGGGGTAGATGTGTATGGTGGTATAGATGCCACAATATCTACTTCTTGAATCAGTCTTCCATTCTCAGATATTGACTGAAACTGGTAAAATTTGAGGTTTGACTATCCCTGTGTCAGGTTGAAAATTTTTAAAATGCATATTGATGATGTAAATCCCAGTCAACATGAAATCTCATGTCAGCTTCTGTAACAGTCATGGAAATCCTGCTTCTGAAAATAGTGCACAGTATCAGCCAATATTAAAATACCTACCATTATAGTCCCTGTGATAGTGATGTTTTACTTTTGATGCTTTATGTGGTCTTTGTTGTCTCAAGGGCTGTGGGGTAGCCTAGTGGTTAAAGCGTCGCCATCATGCCAAAGACCCAGGTTCAATTCCTCACATGGGTACAGTGTGTGAAGCCCATTTCTGGTGCCCCCACCGTGAAACTTATTTGTTTTCAGGATGGCAATATTTTGATTTATTGTGTGTTTGCAGGATGTTTGAAAATTTCTCTGTCTGCAAGATTGCAATGTTTCAATATTTGCCTGTTTGAATGCTGGCAATGTTTGATTCTTTGTGTGTGCAGGATGGCGATGGAAGGATGATGACATGAAGCCAGAAGACATGCAACACATCATCAGCATCCACAATGCTAACAATGAACAAGCCTGGGAAGAAGTGCTCAAGTGGGAAGCCTTGCATGCCAGGTCAGTAGGGAGTCATTCCTTCCACACCACTCATACATCCTACACCTTTATGTGTCAAGGTTTTAGGTTTGTTTGGATGTTTCCTGAAAACATTTCCCAGGATTCCGATAATGTGGGTAGGCTTCTGTTTTGGCTTGTTAATAGATGAAGTAGTCTTCTTGGCTCGGTTTGTATGTTTCTGCAAATTCAGGAGATAAGCATAGATTGCTGTGAACCTATTTTAACTGAGAATCACTCCAGGAGATCACCATTGGTTGTTGGGGACCTATTGTAACCAAGAATCACCGTGGGAGATCAGCATAAGTTGCTGGGGACCTATTTTAACTGAAAATAACCCTGGGAGGTAAGCTTTGGTTGTTTGGGACCTGTTGTAACCAAGAATCACCCTGGAGGTCAGCATTGGTTGCTTGGAACCTGTTGTAACCAAGAATCATCCTGGAGGTCAGCATTGGTTGCTTGGAACCTGTTGTAACCAAGAATCACCCTGGAGGTCAGCATTGGTTGCTGAGGACCTATTTTTACTGAGATTCACCTTGGGAGATCAGCATTGGCTGCTTGGAACCTGTTGTAACCAAGAATCACCCTGGAGGTCAGCATTGGTTGCTGAGGACCTATTTTTACTGAGATTCACCTTGGGAGATCAGCATTGGCTGCTTGGAACCTGTTGTAACCAAAAATCACCTCGGGAGATCAGCATTGGTTGCTGAGAACATATTTTGACTGAGAATCACCCTGGGAGATCAGCATGTGGTTGCTAGGGACCTATTGTAACCAAGAATCACCCCGGGAGATCAGCATTGGTTGCTTGGGACCTATTGTAACCAAGAATCTACCCGGGAGATCAGCATTGGTCGTCACTGGGTTAAGACAATTATAATAAAGATAAGGGTAAGAACTAATAATATATGTGAGGAACTTTTACTGTAGAGTTGTAACCAAGAGTTGTCTCCCTTGCATTGCAAACTTGCTATCAATGTTCAGAAAATTTTGTTTTATGATCAAGTGAGTTTGTGGGGTTTTTTTTCAGGCAATGTGACTGTCCCAAGTTGAAAAGGTTTGGTGGGAAAGCAAAAGAGTTTTCCCCAAGAGCAAGGATTCGAGGCTGGTTTGGGTGAGTTGTTACAACTACCTATTTTTCAATTGTTTTTTTTTCTAGTTTACATTTGATCTCAGAATTCTTCAATGATTGTTTGCAATATACATGTCTCAGGATTTATTTTTCTCGAATGAATCCAGTTTTCTGTTTGGTTGACCATTTCGGGGGTTTAAATACTGATCCCCATTTTTTGGTGTATATATTTGTCTTGAAACTTTTGATGACGCTCTGCAAATATTCTACTTTAAAAATATTTGACAAGTAAAAGTATGAATTCACTCATGTGTGAACAGACTGACACTTGAATCGGACTAGTCTTCCGTATTTATGTAAGCTCCTTAAGGAAATTGTGATGGTTCCTAATGTGACATTTCAGAGTATATTCTTATTCTGTCATCAGGTCATTTGTTTGATTGAGAACATACTTGTAAATGCCAATGTAAGGTTTTGGCTATAAAAGTGTTAACAGACAGAGACATCTGATTGGCTTAGGTGTGGTGAATAACTCTTCAGGTAATAGTCACGCTGTCAGTAGCTGCAGCGTGCAAATATATAACATTACATACACATTATACACTCAGCATGTGCTGCGCTGAATGGGATTATCAAATACCACTTGAACAATTGCCTTCAGTGAGTGAGTTACGTTTTACAGTGCTTGTAGCAATATTCCAGCAATATCACAGCAGGGGACACCAGAAATGGACTTCACACATTGTACCCATGTGGGGAATTGACAAGCGAATGCATTAACCACTAGGCTACCCCACCACCCAGTTGCCTTCAGCTTCCTCCAGTAATATGCCAGTTCATCAATGGTGATTGTGTTTATACAAAGCTACAAGGGTGAAGCTGTTTTCTGGCATTACCATTTGCCTTTAACTGCAGAGTGGAAAACATAGGACATGTTAACAATCACTCCACACAAAATGCAAATCAGCATGCATATTTTATTTATTTTTGGTGAATCATTTACTGTGTTTGCATGTTTTCAATTCCATAACCTTGTCAAGGGAACACTTAATTTATATAGAGAGTGAGAGCAGTTTCCTTTTGACTGCACGTAAACTAATGTGTGAAATGAAGTTGGCACCTTGTCAGTTATGTATAGCTGGATGGCATGCTGTTTGAAAAACATTTGATCTGTGAATGAATGGTTCATTTTGAAAGATCAAAGATAACAGTTCCGCTCTATTCTCTGAGGATAGTGTTAAACACATACAACCCCATTTTCAGACAAAAACTTTGTATTTGTAGATTGCACACCAACCTTTCATGTGAGGATATGAAACTTTTATGGATAACAACTGTTAATGTTTGTAAGATCTTTCTATGTGAACTTGGTTCGGTTTAAAGCATTCGCTGACGCGTCAAGACAGGGTGGCCTAGAGGTTAAAGCATTAAAGCTCGGCGTGCACCGGGTTTCGAAGATAGGGTTTTGATTCCCCACATGGGGCGGTGGGGTAGCCTAGAGGTTACAGCATTTGCTCGGCATGCCGAAGACCATGATTCCATTCCCCACATGGGTACAATGTGTGAAGCCCATTCCTGGTGTCCCCTGTCGTGATATTGCTGGAATATTGCTAAAAGCCGTGTAAAACCATACTCACTCACTAACTCACTCACTCATGTGAACATGTTGCCTATTTACAGTGTGTATACTAAGTAATCGTTTTGATCTGGTACATAAACACAGCATAGTAATTCTACAACAGTGAGGGTTTAGCAGTGAAGAGAGAAGCCAGTTAAGTACAGTGAAAGTAGAGTGATGGGACTGGATGTGGTAACAAAGAGCTGATCAGGGTAACAATATAACACTCCTGGCAGACATGACACCATCAGCTGAGGGAATATCCACTACACTGACCTTCTGTTCTCTGGATTGCAGGGATTCATCTAGGTCTGTTTGGTCTTCAGCCACAATACTGCAGCAAATGTTAGTAAAAAATATATAATTGGAATGAAATGTTTCCACATTCTTGTTTTGTTATAACAAATGCTGGGCTTTGTTGAGGTGATTTGAGTTTCATTGAAAACATGACCAATATGAAGGAAAATGCTTTAATGCTTATAAGGGGCTTTTAATTCAATAAGAAATTTAATAAATTAATCTTTAGAAAAATAACTTTTCTGCCCAGTGAGTTGGACAAGGGTTCTTCAATATTATCCTAGATAAACCTCTGGTATACATGTCTTGTTGAACCTTAGCAGATGAACAATGGATTCTTGCAATTTGAAGTGAAAGCATTCTGTATAGATAAGAATACACATTTTGGTACAAGGAACATGAAAAAGCAAAAACAAATCCTGACAGTCTGCTACCATATAGCCTTTTACTTTTATTGGAAGGTAATCAAGTCATGATTGATTATGTCTTTGGAAACAATGCTAGATTTTAAGTTGAGGACGACTACATAAATCATACAAGTTCTGTTATCACAAAGCAACTATTAATAGAGATATATCACAAAGTGGAAATCAATAGCAGTTTCAGCTTGCAACGAATGTAGGTCGCAGATCTTGCCCTGAATAGTTTGGACACTATTAGGTCACCAAGCTCAATTTTCTATTTTTTCAATGAAAACTTGGCTAATGAAGCAATTATTGTGTTTAAGTTATCTAAAAAGGTATAAGGTTACACTGAGGAAACAGACAATTGTTTCCTGTTTGGCTGCAAATAGCATTGGCAGGGCTTGTCTGCCATTGTTATTGGGAGGATGTTATATTTTTGGTCTTTTCATTCTTATTTCTGTCTGATTTGTCATTCTTTTAAAGTCTAAGTAGTGCTTTCTTTTTGAAAAAAATGGACACAATTGTCGGTCCATTCAACATACTTGTCATGGAAAGTAGAGGCAAAGAGTAACGACTCCCGTACGAGAGCTGCTATCATTGATTTGATGGTTTGATAAGTGATAATTATTTCCTATTCATGCACCTGTGAAGATGCAGGTTAGAATTGATCTTCAGTAACCCATGTTTGTTGTAAGAGGCGACTAACAGGATCGGGTGGTCAGGCTCACTGGCTTGGTTGACACATGTCATAGTATCCCAATTGCGTAGATCGATTCTCATGCTGTTGATTATTGGTTTTACAGAATGCCGCCATACAACTGGAATATTGCTGTGTGTAGCGTAAAACTAAACTCATCCACTCACTCACTATTTCACATTACAAGTAATTGCGTGTCAGTATAACCAATGACTCTGCAACACTCTATAACATGATTATTGTTTAAGAAAACAGGTCAGTTGCTATCTTATAAAAACACTGTTAGTTGTTCGTTAGGTGTCCTTCACATATTTATTGATATGTTTGATGTAGTGTCAAGTGCTTATGTACGAGGAAGATTCGGGTGAGAAGTTGCCTTCAGCAACCCAGGCTTGTCACAAGAGGCGAGTAACAGGGCCCTCTTTCACAAAGCTATTGTAACGCTACTGTCATAAGTCTGTTACTGTTACAGTACAGGTTGTATGACAGTAGTAGCGCTACGATAGCTTTGTGAAACCAGGCAAACAGGATCTCACAGTTAGACTCACTGTTGTGGTGATTTGGTTGAAATATTGCTGAGTATGAGGTAAAAACAACGTGCACAAAAACGTCTGAAGTTGATTGTTAGATGGATGTAATTGTCACAGAAGTTTGATTAACTGAAACTAAGACTGTCAGTTTTGAACTCGTTAAATTTGTTGTACGTGCCATTTTGTGTGAGGCCCTGGTCCTTCTATGTCATGGTGTAGGAGTCCATTCCCTTCATGATGACGTGGTGACATATGGGTCGGACATCATTATGGATGCCGACCTGTCCCACACCTCAGTCATGCTTCTAGAGATTTGTCCTGTTTCATCCTGAAATATTTCATGGTGTGTCATGGTCATGGTCTGACTTGCACCTGACTTATTTTGACTTCTCAGTGATGTCAGGTAAGTATATTAGTAAATGTCAGTGATTTATGACCCCTGTGTGGCCTCTATAATTGGCACTGTGGAGACATGATGAGGTTTGCATTTGGGGGCGTTAAAGGCTCGATCAATATTACAATATGGTCCAGAGTTTACAGAAGGTTAATTGCTTAGAAAATGTTCCCAGTACAGTTAATATCCTGAGACAAGGATATCATAGTGAAAGACGAAGAATAATGGATGGTCGTATACAATACCCATACAATAAAGGTTCATGTTTTTGCCAGTGAGATTATTCACTCGCTGACATCTTTTGGCGCCTGGGGCGGTAGGGTAGCCTAGTGGTTAAAGAGTTCGCTCGTCATGCCAAAGGCCTGGGTTCGATTCCCCACATGGGTACAATGTGTGATGCCCATTTCTGGTTTGCCAAGCCGTGATATTGCTGAAATCTTGCTAAAAGCTGCATAAAACTAAACTCACTCACTCACTCTTTCTGGCCCTGAGGCATTCTTTAAGGACGTCAAGAAAAGGTCAAAGTAAATGGTCTCAAAAGACTCCGACAGATTTGTGGTTTATTTTCACAGAAAGAAATAATGCATTTTACATTTCACCTGTATTTTCTCCAAAAGAAAGAGAATTCTATTTATGAAGAAATGTTTTGGTCATGATTAGTCAAAGGGTCATGGTCAGCATTCATGATGTTTGAAGTGGTTATATCATTGTCGGTATCTGGGGCATGCTCAGCTGGACAGGGGTGGAAGTTTATGTATACATGTTTGTCAGTAAGGCATACCATCACTTCATCACATTTGAAGGTGAGGTGAGGTGAAATTGGGTTTTACGTCGTGCTTGAGGATATTTCGCTCATATGATGACATGCATGCGTGTGTATGTGTATGTGCGGCTGCTTGTACTAGCCCAGACTTAAGCTGGTTTTATAGTACCAGCCCACTGAGATACCATGCCGCAGTGAAGCATGAATACCCCACTCAGACACATTATACTGACTCCGAGCCGACCAGTCCTTATTGTACCCATTAATGCTGAGCCCCAGGCAGGGACCAACAAGTACCATATTTTAACGTCTTTTGGTATGATACAGTCGGGGATCGAATCGCAACCTTCCACTCTCCGGGCGGACGCTCTAACCACTACACCACAGAGTCGGTCTCATCACATTTGAAGGTGTCCTTTTAGGCATTTATCACGGGGCGGTGGGGTACCCTAAAGGTAATATGGAATATTGCTAAAATCGGCTTACAACAACTCACTCACTCACTAGGCATTTATGGCAAGTGATTATATCACACTTCTTCCTAACATGTACTCATTCCACATGGACTTTGGGAATTCTTTTGGTCCACGATGACATGTACCTTCACTCATGGGTACAATGTGGGAATCCATTTCTGGTGTCCCTTGCCATCATATTGCTGGAATGTTGCTAAAAGTGGTATGAAACCTTACCCACTCACTCACTCACTCACTCATTCATACATTTCCCATTGCACTTATTATGGCCCTTTGTTAGAATGTGTCCATACTTTGAATATGTTTTAATGACTGTAAGTCAAAGGTCAAGATGAGCATATGCTGATATGCAGGGATTTACAGGATTTGTGAATTCCTGGTATGTCCCACCTTCATGCTCTTCAAAATTGACAATGGATTTATTAGCACATCCACAGGGATGCAGAAAAAGTCCAAGATGCTTTTTGCAGGGATTTAAAAATTTCAAATAAGTTAATGATTGTCACTGAGGTTGCTACTGAGGTTGCTACTGAGGTTGCTACTAGCTACTAGCTGGGTTATGCTATTATTTGCAATTTACTTACTGTAACAATTATGTGCTGATCATGATTCACAATACAATATCAGTATTGATAATAATATCTAAGTGTCTGGGACCCCCATTGTGTTGTCCAGGACCCCTGAAAATTAAGAGTATGAGTCCCAGGGACCCTCAAATACAGGACTCAAGGTAAATCCCTGTGATATGTGAAGTAGCCTTATATGTCAGTATGGTCTGTCTGTGGTTTAACTCACTCACTCACTCACTGCAATGGAGGATATCAAACAATATCTTTGCTGTGAACAACAAGCAGTCTGTTTGGGGATAAATTAGAACAAAATCAATAGTTTTCCATCAAATATTACTGAAATGAGGGATGCAATAAATAGAATATTCATAGTGTCTTGCAAAATACCATGTTGATCCCATCTCGTGAATGAGCAAATTTGAATATTTTCTCATTCACTGAATGAGGAAAACATGGCAAGAGCGTATGAATATCCTCTCTGACAGGATAACATCAGGGCATTTATGTGAAGCCTTATCGCCTTATGGCATTACCATGCATATCTTCTTGTTTTACATAGTTCATATGGAATGCATTCTCCGCAATCAATGTTGCCAATATCTGAACTTTATGGGACCCGATTCAGTGCTTAGGACATTGTTAAGAGTCCATTGTGACATTTTGTGACCAATTTACTAAACATATATTTAGCCATGAACATACATAAACAGCAAGAATGTTTTCATTCTCATTTGCTGAGGTTTCGGTTCCTGTGTTGACCTAAGTCTTGGATTCATGGGGAGAGGTGTTTTGGTTCATTTCTGTATTGTCTGTGTCCTCCAAACTCCTGAACTCCTCTCTCGAAGTCAGTCAGCTGATTATCAAACTGCGATCATTTCTCGACAAGTCTTCAGTCCTGTTTCCACTCCATCATGACTCTCTGGTCCCCTTCACAGACCAGAACTTAGTGCCCACAAACTCATCACTCTGCTTAATTTAACTGCAGTATTCAAACACTTTCATTGATGTTAAAGATCATGCTAATGTGTGTATGGCTGTATTGAGCTACAGATAATCATTCACTCACTGCATCAACAACTTTCTTTTGGTATTCAATATGTTTGTAGAGTCTTTGAACGGTATTTAGAAGTTATACACAAATTTTGGATGCCAACTTCTTTATTTTGAGGGACACAACATCAGGAGAAAATGGTGAAGGAGTAAGAATATACTCCGAAATGTCATATTCCTCTAAATCAAGAAGTTGACATCCATAAATTCTCACCTTTAACATATTTGTACTCTCTTAGGTCCAATGTATGATGTATTTATGAAAATGGATGGAAGTTAACATATATATTTGGCCTTATGGATACCTCAATCACGTCACATATCTTGTAAACTTTAAACATGTGATCGTGGTGCTGCATTTGATCTGTCAACAGAGATCTGCAAAGACAGTCAGGTATGCAGTCTGAAAAGGCTATACATATTAAGCATGTAGACACTGGAACTCTGAGTATATCATCTTGCCAAGCTGCGTCTCTGCCTTTGGAGCATTTTAGTGACAAGTACAGAAATGTTTGTGTTTTTTTCGAAGAAAATCATTGAATTCATTAAAGGAGTCAAGATTGCCTGTGAACGATATTTCTTTAATGCATCTACAAATAGTCCACCATTGTTTTCATTGTTGAGGCCTAATGATCCAGAGGAGGGATTGTTGCCGGGTTAATCTGTCTGACTTTCTTGAACAAGATCTCTGGAGAAGGAATTGATACAAGCAATCCAGTAATTTGACATTATTTGTATGCAAGACCATTATCTGAGAAATGACAAGTTTATGTTGATCTCAATCAGCTCAAAGGTATCACATGAGATGTTAATAGTACCAAGTATGAACGTTGACACCAAAGAATCTGCTACTTGTAATATATGAGATAGCAAATAGGTATGGGGAATTGATGCAAGGTGGTTAGTTACAAATGGCTCTGCATCTCCTGCAGATGCAGGTAGCTTCAGGGAAACTGACAGCACTCATTACTGGAAATAATAAACAGTAGATAACAAACAGTGAATGTGGGTCAGTTGAAACTTGTTTGAATATTCAGGTTTAGCTTGGGTTAAATCCAAAGCAATGGCTATGTTGAAACAAGTGATTCTAGTGTCCTGACTTTGAAAAATTAAAATGGCCCCTCCTGATTTGCTCCTAATCGTGATGTGTGGATATACTACCACAGTAATGTAAAGGCTTTCAGAAAGAAAAGTAGCAGATAACTGTTCCAAGTAACTGGGTTTTTTTCATGATTGCCTTACAGTCTACATGAAGGGAGTGGATGAGAGTATGTGGTTGGGTAAGTGCAGTGGTGGTGGCTATAGGAAGAGGTAGAGACAAACGCTCGGCTAGTAGGTTGTCATTGAACTCACTAAGGACAAAGCCTTTCCCCAGTTTCTTATGAATGAGCTGTAATTCATCCAATAATCGCTGTAGCCGTGTGTAAATAAGAGAATTTCGTTGCAGCCATATCAAATCCCTCTGAGGAAATTAAAAATTAATGCAAGTAGTCGGTGGCCCCAGTCCTCTCCTTCAGTTATCATCAGAGCAAGTTCTATCATTCATGTCCGCGTCGGCTAATCCTGTGAGCTAGTAGAGAAAGAGCTTGTAATTGATTCAAATAGCTGTGACAGTTTAGTGTCGTGGTCCCTGTGGAGTATCCTGTGGCTGCAGAAGACGATAAGAACCTACATTCACACCTTCTGCGCAAGTTAAACTAACAATGCTACAGATTTTTTTCCGATGATTACCCCTGGGGGCCGATCAGCAACCTTCTGAATCCAGCTAATATGGTTTGGTGGAAGAATTTAGTGTCGGTATAAAGCCATTGTGCAACAGGAGCTCTCTGTGAAGCAAATGCTGCCCTTAGCGTTGCGCCTCTCTTGCCTACGGGGACTGCACTTTATGAGATCTGTCACTTCTCGTTTGCTGACAAATTTTATAGCAAAATCTTATTAAATGCAAACTTTATGTCAGAATGATAGTGTTTAAATGTCAAGCCGTGATTGTAATTTTATCATGTTACGATTTCATGTTGCACTGCATGTATGTTTCAGCAATCGATTAATAAAATGGAAGTAGGTTCCTGTGACCCCATGGGAATATATTCTAATCGATTAGCACTGACAACAGTGTGAAATGCCCGCTCAATTTACACTCCAAAAACTTACAATGCTGTTTCTAAATATTGCTCACTGGTCCTTCCGTAGCTGCATGAATAATGGAAATTGGATTGCAGTAGTGATGTGGTATGTTCATCGCATATGGCAAGGTATGACCTTGCCAGTACACCTACACCACCAGGCTCACTCCCAGAACACCTACACCACAAGGCTCACTCCCAGTACGCCTACACCACCAGGCTCACTCCCAGTACACCTACACCACCAGGCTCACTCCCAGTACACCTACACCACCAGGCACCTCAGTACTTACACCACCACACCCAACACCATACCACTCCCCAGTACCACACCAGGCTCACTCCCAGCCCTACACCACCAGGCTCCCCAGTCACCTACACCACCAGGCTCACCACCTACACCACCACCAGGCTCACTCCCAGTACACCTACACCACCAGGCTCACTCCCAGTACACCTACACCACCAGGCTCACTCCCAGTACACCTACACCACCAGGCACATTCCCAGTACACCTACACCACCAGGCACATTCCCAGTACACCTACACCACCAGGCTCACTCCCAGTACACCTACACCACCAGGCTCACTCCCAGGCACACCCCACACCCACCAGGCTCACTCCCAGTGAACCTACACCACCAGGCTCAGTTCCCAGTACACCTACACCACCAGGCTCACTCCCAGTACACCTACACCACCAGGCACATTCCCAGTACACCTACACCACCAGGCTCACTCCCAGTACACCACACCACCAGGCTCACTCCCAGTACACCTACACCACCAGGCACATTCCCAGTACACCCACCAGGCACCCACCAGGCTCACTCCCAGTACACCTACACCACCAGGCTCACTCCCAGTACACCTACACCACCAGGCTCACTCCCAGTACACCTACACCACCAGGCTCACTCCCAGTACACCTACACCACCAGGCACATTCCCAGTACACCTACACCACCAGGCTCATTCCCAGTACACCTACACCACCAGGCTCACTCCCAGTACACCTACACCACCAGGCTCACTCCCAGTACACCAACACCACCAGGCTCACTCCCAGTACACCTACACCACCAGGCTTGCTCACACATCATAGATCAATGGTATCATCTGGCTTCCTGTAAGTTGTCACAGACATGAATGTTGCCAACTACAACACTGGCAGCAATGGACAGTGGTGACAAGTATCAGTGATGTGGGTCAGGTTCAGACACATCCAGTTGGAGGCGAAGTCTGTTATTTGGAATTTGTATCATTTACTGGGGGTAATTGCCAACTAGTTAATAAGACACAGTTAAAATACAAAATGGAATGTTAAGTGCAGAAGTAATTTTGTTGAGCATTTTATCATGATTTCTCCAACCTTTTGCACCTGCAGTGGGCGTTTTGTTGATTCCAAGAAATGATGTGCCATATCAGTTGCCAAGAAATGACTTTCTGAGTTCTAACGGTGCTAGCAAGCAACAGGATGTGATGAAATTAAAAGATATAACTTTGGACTCCATTTGGAGGGTTATTTGTCAATTTCCCTTACAAAAACTGTGTAATGAACACTTCTTGTTAACTAGTCAAGACTATGCGTGTTCCAGTCTAAACTTTTAATTTGTTTGATTTTTAACTGTAACATCTATGGCAGACCTTTGTACCTATGTGTAATTATACATTACATGAAAGCAACATTTTCAAAGCACTCTCAATTAAGGGATGGTTTCAAACATGAAATATTTGGTATTCTGCTCTACAGTAGGACTTCATGTAACCTCAATACCCAGTAGGTTTATGTCCTTGTCACATCAACTTCTGTTACAATCATCGTTTTATAGTTGATGTATCGGTTAATAGCCTCACCCCTATCAGTTTGTTCAGCTAGAATACACAAACATGAAATGAAAATTTACAATCCTGAAAGGTTGCAAGTAGTGTGGGACATGACTCAAATTTGGGGAATATAGACACCAGGAAAACAAGTTTCCACTGACCTGTTTGACATATCAATAAACCAGCATTATTTCATGATTTCATGGCAAATGTCTGAATTATTCTCAAATATGAGATTTGATTAGAACCTTCAGCTGTGATTAATTAGCCAGTTTGTTTGAAGTCTGGTGCACAATAGTAGATAATTAGTGTGGACTTCAAAGAAATGCAAACAGTGCTGCTTCAGTATATCATCAGGTACAGACACTACCTGCAGCACAACTATTTATTATCACAAAGCTGTTTAGGTAGCAGCATGGATCAATGCCAAGAGTTGTGTCTCAATAATAGCTTTATCTATCTCTTTTAATTGCAATAACAATTTGGTCTAGGCTAGTTTAGTTAATTATCCAATTCAGTCTATCCAGAATCATCTGTTAATGAGAATATTATATAGATTGTCTGCTCATGTATAGTCAGACTTCTCAGTCCTCAGGAAGGACACAAAGTTAACCTTTCGAGGCAATACAGATATTTCAAGAAACACTTTTAGCTGATAACTGACAGCATATTCTATGTAATATTCATTATTTCTGCAGTAGGGTGATTGACTCTTGACTGTGTGTCAGGTAAGTGCCACATTGGTGATTGCTGGTAAGTATTGCTCACCAATACAGTATGCAGACTGAAATTAGAATCTGGTAAATAAGGGAGTGAGGTCCCCTGGTTTTAACTTCATGTTCACATGCCTTCAGTCAAGTGAAACTCAAATTCATCTGTAGTGTCTGAGTTTATGAAACATGGATATGTAGAGCTAAATGTGACTATTTGTGTTCAATGAGAATTTAACTAAGATTCCTTTATAGCACTGAAATTTCAGGTTCAGGTTTTTTTAATGCTGAGGTATTTTTGTATTAGTTCATATCTAAGTGTATGTTGATAAAATTATTGAAATATGAGTACAAAGTCTTTCACAATGTTTCCAGTTTTTCAATGTCCTAAATAAACATGGATTCTCTTGATTAAGGATTCATGCCAGTGTGAAGTTTCACAAGTGTTCCTTTGTAACATCAGGGAGGAAGTCAGACAGCTCTTTGCAGCATTGCTACTTATACTTTGACATCACAGGAACACAAGCTCTTCATCAGAAGTGGATTCCAATACTTCATAGCCAAATATTTTGTAATTTAAAAAACTGTAACACAAAACAGTTTAGTCAAAGAAAATATTACTTTAAGCACAAGGTGTGAACTGAATCAGTCAGGACACATTTGCTGATCAAAGCCTAGTGCACCACTTACGACAGTCCCCCTGTGGGTAATCACGAAAGCCATATCCCCAGCTGAGATATGATCTGACCTCACACAAGCTGTGGGAGCAAGGGTTGAGTGATACAGTTATTTACAGAATATGGCAGGAATTGCCAGACAGTGTTGTCATTATTACTTTTATGATTTTGCACCTCTCAGAACATGTTCCACAATTATAATATTTTCAAGTTATACGAGAAGTAGCAGAATCATCTTACAACTATTGCTGGTGCACAGAGCGCATCATGATTGTGAAATGCTGTGCTCTTTTATGTATCATTATCCTTATGTCAGAAGGAATGTAACACCCTTACCGGATATTGTAAACCAAAAGTCACTGTGTTCTTTAGTCTGATTGGTTGAAAAGCATGATCAAATGGTATTCGATTCCCGGAAATTCTATGCGTATTAATACATACAAACATCGCTCACACCATTGTATTGTTACGTCGTCAGCTGTGATGACATCATTCAAATCATATTGTGACGTAAAGTCCGAATGACGTCACAAATGAGCAGTTCCAGATGCTACCATGAGAGACAGCCGAAACGGCCGGTTGATGACATTTCACTGCTGTACCCGTACACGATGTCAGTGAGTGCAGACACAAAAACGTGTGGACGTTTTGGTTTACTTTTGTGTTTACGATGTCGATAAACGACATGTGTTGGCCACTTTCCGGGTGTTATTGAGTATTTGAAACGCAGGGAATATTCCATTTGAAACCTCCGGCTGACGCCGTCGGTTCAAAATGAATTCCCGTGCTTCAAATACTCAATAACACCCGGAAAGTGGCCAACACATGATGTTTATCTCCTAAATGAAACCTATCACACTGCTCAGTGACACAAGCTTATATGTCATCAAGTTACTTAATAGTCATGGAAAATAGCAAGAGATGTATATGTTTTCAGAACATTGACACAATTGCTGACATTATGTTCATCATTTTTATGCCCCCGCCATATATGGCTGGGGCATATAGGGTTACCCTCGGTGTCCATCCGTCCGTACGAAACAGGGAATGTATTCTATCCACTTCTCCACCATAACTGCTCTGTGGAATTCAATGAACTTATACATGGGACTCGAATGGGTCTTGGGACTCGAATGGTGTGCATCTCATTTTTTTTTTTTTTTTGTTTTTTTTGTAAGTTTAGAGACATTTGAACTTAGGTACATTTTGCTGAATTTCTCTATGATGATAGTGTAATAGGGGATGAAGTCTATCCACTTCTCCAGAAAAACATCTCAACAGAATTGAATGAACTTGTACATGTCTTTTGTAGGGACTCTAAAGGTGTGCATTTCATAATTTTTTTATGCAATTTCTTAATTTTGTCACTTTTACAGATGTTTGAACTTGAATTGGTTCTATTCATCCAGTTCGTCCCATACAACAGGGGGTGTACGTTATCCACTTCTCCTCAAAAACTACTTTTTGGAATTCATTTAGATTACACATGTGCTTTATAGGGACTCTAAAGGTGTGCATCTCATATTTTGATTTTGTATTTTATTTATTTTTCCAATTTTAATGCCGTTTAAACTTGCATAAATCTTGTTGAATTTCTCTCTGAATATAGTGTTATAGGGGATTAAGTCTAATCAACTTCTCCACAAAAGCTGCTCAACAGAATTGGCCTTCTATGTGTGTTTCATTGGGACTCTAAAGGTGTGCGTCTCATACCTTGTTCATCCAGTTTCTTAATTTTGTCACTTCTACAGATGTTTGAACTTGAATTGGTTCTATTCATCCAGTTCGTCCCATACAACAGGGGATGTACGTTATCCACTTCTTCTCAAAAACCACTGCACAAAACTCATTTAGCTTACATATGTCTTTCATAGAGACTCTAAAGGTGTGCATCTCATATATTGTTTTTGTATTTTATAGTTTTTTTGTATGTTTAGAGACATTTGAACTTAGATAAATTTTGTTGAATTTCTCTCTGATGATTGTGAAATAGGGGATTAAGTCTATCCATTTCTCCACAAAAACATCTCAACAGAATTGATTGAGCTTCTATGTGTGTTTCATTGGAACTCTAAAGGTGTGCATCTCATACCTTGTTCATCAAATTTCTTAATTTTGTCACTTTTACAGATGTTTGAACTTAGTTGAATTTTGTTCTATTCAGTCTGTTTGTTCCATCCAACAGGGGATGTACGTTATCCACTTCTCCTCAAAAACTACTTTATGGAATTCATTTAGATTACACATGTGCTTTATAGGGACTCTAAAGGTGTGCATCTCATATTTTGATTTTGTATTTTATTTATTTTTCCAATTTTAATGCCGTTTAAACTTGCATAAATCTTGTTGAATTTCTCTCTGAATATAGTGTTATAGGGATGAAGTCTAATCAACTTCTCCACAAAAGCTGCTCAACAGAATTGGCCTTCTATGTGTGTTTCATTGGGACTCTAAAGGTGTGCGTCTCATACCTTGTTCATCCAGTTTCTTAATTTTGTCACTTCTACAGATGTTTGAACTTGAATTGGTTCTATTCATCCAGTTCGTCCCATACAACAGGGGGTGTATTATCAAGTATCCACTTCTTCTCAAAACCACTGCACAAAACTCATTTAGCTTACATATGTCTTTCATAGAGACTCTAAAGGTGTGCATCTCATATATTGTTTTTGTATTTTATAGTTTTTGTATGTTTAGAGACATTTGAACTTAGATAAATTTTGTTGAATTTCTCTCTGATGATTGTGAAATAGGGATTAAGTCTATCCATTTCTCCACTAAAACATCTCAACAGAATTGATTGAGCTTCTATGTGTGTTTCATTGGGAACTCTAAAGGTGTGCATCTCATACCTTGTTCATCAAATTTCTTAATTTTGTCACTTTTACAGATGTTTGAACTTAGTTGAATTTTGTTCTATTCAGTCTGTTTGTTCCATCCAACAGGGGATGTACGTTATCCACTTCTCCTCAAAAACTACTCTATGGAATTCATTTAGATTACACATGTGCTTTATAGGGACTCTAAAGGCGTGCATCTCATATTTTGATTTAGTATTTTATTTATTTTTCCAATTTTAATGCCGTTTAAACTTGCATAAATCTTGTTGAATTTCTCTCTGAATATAGTGTTATAGGGGATGAAGTCTAATCAACTTCTCCACAAAAGCTGCTCAACAGAATTGGCCTTCTATGTGTGTTTCATTGGAACTCTAAAGGTGTGCATCTCATACCTTGTTCATCCAGTTTCTTAATTTTGTCACTTCTACAGATGTTTGAACTTGAATTGGTTCTATTCATCCAGTTCGTCCCATACAACACTTCTCCTCAAAAACCACTGCACAAAACTCATTTAGCTTACATATGTCTTTCATAGAGACTCTAAAGGTGTGCATCTCATATATTGTTTTTGTATTTTATAGTTTTTTGTATGTTTAGAGACATTTGAACTTAGATAAATTTTGTTGAATTTCTCTCTGATGATAGTGAAATAGGGGATGAAGTCTATCCACTTCTCCACAAAAACATCTCAGCAGAATTGATTAAGCTTATACATGTGTTTCATTGGGACTCGAAAGGTGTGCATCTCATAGTTGCATAGATGTTTATTGAACTTGTTCGTGAATTTTGTTCAATTATTGATCTTTATATGTCTTATGAATGCCAGCGGGGGCATCCGTGTCCCTGGACACAATTTTTTCTTGTTCTTTATAAGATGGGGGGGAACTAATGAGTTGGAGTTTAATCCAAAGATGAAGAATATCAAAGGACAAAACAGTGTGATTACATATGTTATTTATGGATTAGCTCAGCACACAAAGGCAGATACATGTATGTTCATTAGGCTGGTAGCGAGCATGTTATATTGTATTAATGATATATAAAATATTGATCTTCATATGATAATAGGTTGTGTTTTCTAACCCCTCAACACATTGTTTTTAGTGTTTTCAAGTACTTCTGTGGGACCCTGAATGGTTATTTATGGTTCCATTCATGTATACAATTTTCGAGACTTGTCTGAAATGAAGGACTTACCACTTTAGCTTCTACAGCAATCTATTGCTTTCACTTACCTCCACAGTGATATTGCTATTGTTAGTTTATTTACCCTTGTACCATGAACCTTCATGATATAGGTTTAATTGTACTGTGGTAAGTTCATTGTGACATACATTTACAAATAAGTATTTACCTTGGACACTTAGTATATATTTATTTTATAATCAACCATGATATTTATTTAGTAGAAATTAATCACCAGAGCACACTCAGTATAGGGAACTCTTCCTACAGCAGCGGGGGATCTGTGTCCCTGGACACAATTTTTCTTGTTGGTTTTGATTTGTTGTTGTTTTACGCCACACTCAGCAATATTCCATCTGTTTGGCGGTGGTCTGTAAATAATTAAGTCTGGACCAGACAATCCTGTGATCCACAGCATGAGCATCATTCTACACAATTGGGAACCGATGACATGTGTCAACCAAGTCAGCAAGCCTGACTGATCCATTATTTGCCCTTTATGACAAGCAATTGGGTTAATGAAGACCAATTCTAACCTGGATCTTCATGGGCTGTATGTCCATCACCTCGTGTGAGTATAGATATAGCCTAGTGTATCTGTGCTAAGTGATCAAGACTCCATCATTGTTGGAAATTGTTCTCAGTGAGAGCTTTCAAATGCACATTTTCAGCCCTGTGTCTTCAGTACTCCATGCTTTACATAAGAGTCACTATGGGATCGGCTGGTCAGACTTTACATAAGAGGCACTATGGGATCGGCAGGTCAGACTTTACATAAGAGGCACTATGGGATCGGCTGGTCAGACTTTACATAAGAGGCACTATGGAATCGGCTGGTCAGACTTTACATAAGAGGCACAACGAGATCGGCTGGTCAGACTTTACATAAGAGGCACTATGGGATCGGCTGGTCAGACTTTACATAAGAGGCACTATGGAATCGGCTGGTCAGACTTTACATAAGAGGCACAACGAGATCGGCTGGTCAGACTTACATAAGAGGCACTATGGGATCGGCTGGTCAGACACTACATAAGAGGCACTATGTAATCGGCTGTTCAGACTTTACATAAGAGGCACTATGGGATCGGCTGGTCAGACTTTGCATAAGAGGCACTATGGGATCGGCTGGTCAGACTTTACATAAGAGGCACTATGGGATCAGGTGGTCAGACTTTACATAAGAGGCACTATGGGATCGGCTGGTCAGACTTTACATAAGAGGCACTATGGGATTGGCTGGTCAGGCTTTACATAAGAGGCACTATGGGATCGGGTTGTCAGACTTTACATAAGAGGCACTATGGGATTGGCTGGTCAGACTTTGCATAAGAGTCACTATGGGATCGGGTTGTCAGACTTTACATAAGAGGCACTATGGGATCAGGTGGTCAGGCTTTACATAAGAGGCACTATGGGATCAGCTGGTCAGACTTTCCATAAGAGGCACTATGGGATCGGCTGGTCAGACTTTACATAAGAGGCACTATGGGATTGGCTGGTCAGACTTTACATAAGAGGCACTATGGGATTGGCTGGTCAGACTTTCCATAAGAGGCACTATGGGATCAGGTGGTCAGGCTTTACATAAGAGGCACTATGGGATCAGGTGGTCAGACTTTACATAAGAGGCACTATGGGATCGGCTGGTCAGACTTTACATAAGAGGCCCTATGGGATCGGCTGGTCAGATTTTACATAAGAGGCACTATGGGATCGGCTGGTCAGACTTTACATAAGAGTCACTATGGGATCGGGTTGTCAGACTTTACATAAGAGGCACTATGGGATTGGCTGGTCAGACTTTCCATAAGAGTCACTATGGGATCGGGGTTGTCAGACTTTACATAAGAGGCACTTAATGGGATCAGGTGGTCAGACTTTACATAAGAGGCACTGTGGGATCGGCTGGTCAGACTTTACATAAGAGTCACTATGGGATCGGGTTGTCAGACTTTACATAAGAGGCACTATGGGATTGGCTGGTCAGACTTTACATAAGAGGCACTATGGGATTGGCTGGTCAGACTTTACATAAGAGGCACTATGGGATCAGGTGGTCAGACTTTACATGAGAGGCACTATGGGATCAGGTGGTCAGACTTTACATAAGAGGCACTATGGGATTGGCTGGTCAGACTTTGCATAAGAGTCACTATGGGATCAGGTTGTCAGACTTTACATAAGAGGCACTATGGGATCAGGTGGTCAGGCTTTACATAAGAGGCACTATGGGATCGGCTGGTCAGACTTTCCATAAGAGGCACTATGGGATCGGCTGGTCAGACTTTACATAAGAGGCACTATGGGATTGGCTGGTCAGACTTTACATAAGAGGCACTATGGGATTGGCTGGTCAGACTTTCCATAAGAGGCACTATGGGATCAGGTGGTCAGGCTTTACATAAGAGGCACTATGGGATCAGGTGGTCAGACTTTACATAAGAGGCACTATGGGATCGGGTTGTCAGACTTTACATAAGAGGTACTATGGGATTGGCTGGTCAGACTTTACATAAGAGGCACTATGGGATTGGCTGGTCAGACTTTACATAAGAGGCACTATGGGATCAGGTGGTCAGACTTTACATAAGAGGCACTATGGGATCAGGTGGTCAGACTTTACATAAGAGGCACTATGGGATCGGCTGGTCAGACTTTACATAAGAGGCACTATGGGATCGGCTGGTCAGACTTTACATAAGAGGCACTATGGGATCAGGTGGTCAGACTTTACATAAGAGGCACTATGGGATTGGCTGGTCAGACTTTACATAAGAGGCACTATGGGATCGGCTGGTCAGACTTTACATAAGAGGCACTATGTAATCGGCTGGTCAGACTTTACATAAGAGGCACTATGGGATCAGGTGGTCAGACTTTACATAAGAGGCACTATGGGATCGGCTGGTCAGACTTTACATAAGAGGCACTATGGGATCAGGTGGTCAGACTTTGCATAAGAGGCACTATGGGATCAGGTGGTCAGACTTTACTTAAGAGGCACCATGGGATCAGCTGGTCAGACTTCCTCACTTGGTTGCACATGCTGTCATAACCCAATTGCTCAGGTCTGTACTTGTTATGTCAGTCACTGGATTGTCTGGTTCAGGTTTGATTATTTACAGTCCACCAACATATATACATAACACATTTATGTACAAAGATGTGAAGGGTTCACCTTACATGAGTGGGCAGTGAAGGACTTAGACATTACTTTAACACTATTTTATGTGTCTAGTGTAATGAACCTGTTGTCAAGTCTGCAGACACATCGTCAGTTGTGTTGAAACACGGACAGGCAGAGAAATTGTTACTTCATCGAATACTATAGGGTCTCATTTTCACAGTTGAGGGTTTGGATGTTATTGTCTGATTCTGAGATCACAGAAGGGAACATGCTGTGGACGATATCACCTCTCTTCCATTGTTGGCAGAAGAATAGCTCCCAGGAGTAGGAATGAGTACTTCCAGCTGAATTGTATCTCGGGATCTGTAACATGCAGTGGTTATTTTGTGATTCATATCAGTAGTTACATATGAGATGTTTGCATCTTCATTCATGTTTCCACTCTGATAATAATAGAGGGATAAGAGTATCTTATTCCATACAGTGTGAAATCTCAAAACACTACACTTAACACAACTGTATGTAATATATCGACAACGCCTTAGATTACCGACTTGGGTATTTTCTGGGTTGAATGGTCTTCAGCTGACTTTTGAGAGGGTCCAGGGAATTGAAGATGTTCAGGTTGAGGGCAGATGGGTCCAAAGCACCACAGCCGAATGGCAACACTTAAGTTATATTTATCGCTCAGTTTGTGGCGTACTGAGCTGGTGTATATTGTGTAGGTATCTGTATATTTCTATATCTTTGAACCTATTGTGTTTGTAGAAAATTGCCACTGTTCCTTCATGGAATGCTATGCAATAAATATCTTATCTTATCTTATCTTATCTTATCTTATCTTATCTTTACCTATTGTGTTTAATATCTTATCTTATCTTGCCACTCCCTTCATCTTATCTTATCTTATCTTATCTTATCTTATCTTATCTTATCTTATCTTATCTTTACCTATTGTGTTTATATTTGTAGTTTATAGAATATTGCCACTGTTCCTTCATGGAATGCTATGCCATAGATATCTTATCTTATCTTATCTTATCTTTACCTATTTTATCGGTATATTTGTAGTTTATAGAAAATTGCCACTGTTCCTTCATGGAATACTATGCAATAGATATCTTATCTTATCTTATCTTTACCTACCTATTGTGTTTATATTTGTAGTTTATAGAATATTGCCACTGTTCCTTCATGGAATACTATGCAATAAATATCTTATCTTTTCTAATCTTATCTTATCTTATCTTTACCTATTGTGTTTATATTTGTAGTTTATAGAATATTGCCACTATTTGTAGTTTATCTTAGAATATTGCCACTGTTCCTTCATGGAATAGAAAATTGCAATTCATGGAATACTATGCAATAGATATCATATCTTATCTTATCTTATCTTTACCTATTGTGTTTATATTTGTAGTTTATAGAATATTGCCACTGTTCCTTCATGGAATACTATGCAATAAATATCTTATCTTTTCTAATCTTATCTTATCTTATCTTTATCGGTCTCAGGCTTGTTTGTCACCACTCATATTACCATCATGGGGTATCTATACACTGTGGCTGCCAGTATAACAGGAGGCAGACAGTTTAATGTCATATGCGTGACAGTCCTGTCACAGGTAGGGGCAGTTAATTCTGAACATCAGGCAACATGACATGTTTACTGCAGAGTCATTAGTAATGCAATAAAACCTAAGTGTTTTCTCACAGTGGGCTTGTGTTCCTGGCTCCTTTACAGTATTGATGATTCTTTCTTTACCAGGTTTATTAATTTAAGATGTATGCATCTTCCAAGCTGAAAATCAATGTAAAGACATCATGAATCAGTCATGAAGCATTCTTCATTTCATTCACTCAGTATTTGATTAAAAGCCCTCAGAGAATAGAATAAGCATGTCAGACTCAATTACAAAATATTTTTCAAAGTTAAATGTATTCATTTATGTCTAAAACTGTGTTTTTTATGTGACTTAGCATTGGTGCTAATGTCTTCAAGTTCTATTTAGTTTGAAGTAATTTTTCACTGTGATGAAAAATTGCATGAAAATCTCATTATCTGGATGGACTTGGTATTGATCTGTGAGGTGGCCTGCTGTGAGCGCCTTGGGAGAGTGGCATGGTTGTTGGACACTCTGGGCACACAACTGTCACACAGAATCTGGGCCTACTCCTTTACACTACAATTATGTTTGACATCAGTGTGTTCATACAATCAGCTGCCAACAATATCCAGCAGTCATTATCTTTCTTCCTGTTGGTTGCTAGCATCTATCCCAGTCTCTCTGACAGGCAGCCCTCTGTTTGGGTTGTTCTGTTCATGGCAAGAGCTCTTGCCTGCCATTGTTGGAGTACACAGCATGGTTATCCAATATTGAGAGATGATTTTTGTTTGATTACCATAATTTCTTTCTTGACCTACTGTATTTGACATATTGATCAGAGATAGAATCTGACAGTAGTCTCGCAGTTGGTGAAGTGTCATTGAGCAGTACAGAGTTGTGTCCCTTAGGTGTTCAGGGATCTTGTGGATAAGCTTGTACATCTTGGTTTATCTGCATGCAATGCCTTTACTCTTTGTTTCAGCAAAGTGAGTGAGTTTAAATTTACGCCACACTCAGCAATATTCCAGCTATTTGGTGGTGGTCTATAAATAATTGAGTCTTGACCAGACAATCCAGTGATCAACAGCATCAATATCTTGTTAAGGGATTGACATCGTGTCAACCAAGTCAGCAAGCCTGACCATCTGATCTTGCTAGTCACCTCATACGACAAGCACGGGTTACTGAAGACCAATTCTAACCCGGATATTCACGGGTTTAGCAAAGAGTAATTGTCCAAGACAGCATCACTTGGGACAATCCTCCCCCGACATGTTAGAATTTCTCTTAAGTTGTCCATGCCTGTTGGAAGAGGCAACTAACCTGACCTGGTGGTCCGGCTCGCTCAGGCTCACTGACTTAGTTCATTCTTGCCATCATATCGTATTTATGTGCTTTGAGTATGCACCTTGTGGATGGATACAGCGGTTTATAAATATTCATTATCATTATCATCATCATCAAAATCTTTATTACGGATGAAGGCCGCAAGCCCATGTACATATTAAAATACATATTCGAAACAGGTATGAAAACAGGATACAATTTTTTAATAGATTTAGCATTTACCTGTCTACCTGAGTAGATTTTCTTACACCCTCAGTGAAAAATATCAGTAACATATATATGTACATGTATAGCTGTACTGGATTTTTTTTTAATAATTCTAATACCTATTTCTATTTTTCTCTTATTTTGTATGCTTAATAGATAAAACGAGCTAGATTATTTATGTCTTCAGTTTTGTTTTGTTTAGGATATTTCTAAACGATATCATATTTACTTGCAAATTCTTAGGCAAAAATCTGTCCCAAAGATCTTTATAAGCTGGACATTGCAACAAAAAATGATATTCATCTTCTAAATCTACTTTACATGCAGGACAATTTCTTTGATATACATCAATATTTTGCCACATACCTACGTTATTCTTTAAACGTAAGACACCAGCTCTGAATTTGACCAATTCTTTACAGAATTTATATTCCAAATTTGAAGTGAAGACAGAACCCCTCAGGCTCAAGAAGACTCTTACAGTACAACCAGAAATTATTGAGAATTTAAAGATTGTAAAAAAAAATTTCACTCATTACTCACGTATTAAATGTGAATATTACCAGAACATAACTCCAGATTCAAAGACAGGTGAACAGTTAGTATTTTGTCAAGTCACCATGGCAGCATTGCAGGCTTCAATGCGGCGGGGCATACTACTGTCCAAAGAAGTTAGAAAGTCGGGGTCCATGCTGTCCCAATATCAATACCCAATACCACCTCTTCTTTCTTTTTAGCAATATTTGTCAGATTTTTCTTATTGACACTTTCTTTCATAAGTCCCCAAACATTTTCTATTGGATTTAGGTCAGGGCTATAGCTTGGCCAATCTAATAATGTCATATTTTGGGTCCGAAACCAGGCCTGTGAATGCTTTGAACGATGTTTTGGGTCGTTGTCCTGCTGGAAAATCCAAACATTTCCATAGAACATGTGAGCAGATGGAATTAAATGTCCCTCGATAATATCTGTGTACCGCTCACTGTTCATATTCCCTTCAAATACACAGAGGGGCGTTGCCCCTAACACAGATATGCCACCCCACACGTTAAATTTCGGACTGTACTTTGGGCGCTGATACAAAGGTTTTTCAGTTTGTTTGGTCCAGAATTTCAGTGTATTAGGAAACAGCCACACAGAACTTTCATCTGTGAAAATCACATTGTCCCAGTTAAAATTTCTATGCTGTAAGCACCAGTTCAACCTTCGCTCCTTTTGTTCAGGTTTCATGATGGGTGATGGAATTCCTCGACTTTTCTGCCAACCCATTGCATGCAGCTCAGTTCTAATTGTCTCCTTACAGACAGCCACAGTTCCTCTATCAATCATATCCAGCCTTAAGTTTTCTAAACTCCTTCGTTTGTTTTAGAAACAAGAATACCAAGCCGCCTCCTGTCACCGACAGTCAATTTTCTGGGCCTACCTGTGCCTCCCTGGTGCTCAATGCCATATCCATTTGCAATATTTTTCAAAACACGATAAACTGTGGACAAAGGGATGCCTGTTCTACTTGAAATCACTTTAGCTGATCTGATGTCCTTGTTATAATACTCTAAAATCAACTTTCTCTTCTCTAAATCATGCATGATCCATCATCATACATCACTGAAAATGGCGTCTGCTAGCAAGTAAACAAAGGGAGATTACTCTTCACAAACTAATGAAAAAGGATTTATTTAACGGAGTTGTCTCTCTTGAATGAAACAAGCACTTGATAGCTGGTCAAGGTTGTTTATACTAGAAATCCAATTAAACATATTCCTAAAATTCTCAATAATTTCTGGTCATACTATATATTTTGCATATAACGTGTAACGTGAACAGTTTTCAAGAGGATATGTCCAATTTTGGTAAAACATTGATTGTGGTATTTATTTGCTTTGAGTATGCACCTTGTGGATGGATACAGCGCTTTATAGATACTCATTATTATTATTATCTTTATATCCCAGTTGCATAGACAAGCCTGAGGATGTCAATCACTAGTTAAATCCAGATTCTATTTTTTACGGATCAGGTCACATAGCTGGAATATTGCTGAGTGCTGCGTAAAACAACAAGCAAGCCTCCCACCTTAACTGTATATGTCTAGAGCTGAAGCTCAACAATCTAACATCTCTCTCAAGAAAAATATGTTACGCCCCCACACAAGCAAGCCTTCATTAATTGCTTCCGTAGCCTTAAGAGGCCAAGTGATTTTGTGTTCAACCCCATTGTTCTTGGTGATTTTAGATTTCTATTGATTTTGAAGACTGGATGAAAATAGTAACACAATGGTGAACATGTTTAACATGTGTAGAGAGAGAAAAAACGTTATCTCTCTGAAACTGTGAAGGTGTTCAGTATGATGAATGATGATCAAGCCATGTTTAGGGCAGCTGTATTTACAAGACTGGTGAACTTATATACCATCGGCAGAAAGTCACTGGCTGCCTTCATACTTAGAGGCTCTCATTTCTTAGGTTGTTGATAAGTCTAGCAGGAGGCATTGATTGTTTATTCAAGATGAGAAAATAATTTTCTGAGGTTAGCGTTAATGCCCACTTCAGAGGTATGTATACATACATTCAAAATGTATTTTCAAAATCATGAAACAGAACTTGTAATTTATCAGCTGAATAAAAAAGATGGATCAATAATTTTGATGATTACTGTTAAGGGCTGCATTGTATGACAAGTCCCTTCAAAGACCTTACAGGTGATATTAATGTTCCATGCAGCCCTTTCACTCCTATTTCCGCAGCAGTGATATAAATAAGACACTTGGGGTTCATCTATATTCATAATTTTCATATGACAAATCAGTTGAGAATGAAAGTAGTGGTGACTGTTTTTCTATGCAGTTTATGTCAATGTAGCTTTTAAGGGCCTGTCATTTATTGTTATTGTCAACAAAGTATTAGAAAACATGTTAAATTCAGAGGGTCGTGCAAAATATTTCTCCCTTTCTTGGGAGAGGGATATAGAATAATCGACATATACTACCAAACGTATTTGTATATGATGTGGTATATTTGCTGAAAAAAAAGAAGTTTTACAAGAATGTTTTTAGTGAGAGACATGAAAACATGTGGACACTCCCCAATAGATACTGAAAAAAAGGTCAGAGTGATGCACAAGCCCACACACACTATTATAAATGACAGGTCCTTGAGAGCAGAGGAGGACAGTAGATGTGTCTTCTCAGATAAAAACTGTGGAGTTGTCAGAGTGGAGACATGTTTTTTGTTGTTTCTCCCATGGGGATAACCACCATTCATGGCAGTACCCTCTCAATATGCCCAATGAACATACTCATGCACAATATAAACATCACTTTTGTTTGGGTTGAATCAAAGCAGCAAAAGTTATTTTAGGAACTCAAGTTACATGTATATTCAGTGGAAGAAGACTTTGCTGATTTTAAGCATATGTTCCCTTGTTGCAATGGTATGGCTTGTCATCCAAACATTCTGGTGGTTCTATGTGAATAGTAACAGTCATATTACCAGGAGACAACCATAATATGTGCACAAGCTTGACAGAGGGATAACCACAATATGAGCACCTGCTTGACAGAGGGATAACCACAATATGAGCACCTGCTTGACAGGGGGATAACCACAATATGAGCACCTGCTTGACAGGGGGATAACCACAATATGAGCACCTGCTTGACAGGGGGATAACCACAATAAGAGCACCTGCTTGACAGGGGGATAACCACAATAACAACACCTGCTTGACAGGGGGACAACCACAATAAGAACAACTGCTTGACAGGGAGATAACCACAATATGAGCCCTGCTTGACAGGGGGATAACCACAGTATGAGCACCTTTTTGACAGGGAGATAACCACAATATGTGCACAAGCTTCACAGGATAACCACTCTGCATGGCCTTGTTCAAAAGTGGAATAAACATTATGTAAACAATGTAACTAACATTTACCATGTGTAATCTATTTGATCATTTTCAACGTCTTGGTATAAGCCAACCTTAAAATCAATTTATCACACACTTAGAATTTCAAATTAACAAGAAACCATTGTTCGAATGTATAAATCCAACATTTAGAAATCACCTGTAAGCCTCAAACAATTATAGCCTTTCTGTACTGAGTGATTGATTGATGTAAGATGTGGCGCTTTCAGCCACTGTTCAAACATTCACCCAAAAGGATTCCTGATATTTGTCTCCAAGGCCACTGTCAGTGATTTATAGAAATGAAGTCACTCCATTGTTTCTGATGCAACATGATCAATTTGTGATGTTGGCAACTTGGCATCATACATCACAACAATGAAGAGATACAACGTAATGCTGCTTCAGTTGACCAAGTATCTTTGACCATTGTCAGAATACTCAGGCTAATATTGGGAAGCAGTTGATCCTTCAGTCCTTATGAGTAATAATATCCTGTACAGACCCAAATCATGTGACTGTTTAATGATGTACAAGGTTTTCGGAATCCCTTCAAAATTATGATTAATCACTGAAGCGAGTAACTGATGATCCAGCACATTAACGTCATATGAGAAATAACAATGTAGAACACTATGGTAAAAAAAAATCTTTGCAAATCCTGATTGAAGTTCTTCATGGAGGTCTCTATATTGATTGTGTCAGTTAATATGAACACTGCTGAGTGAACACCTTCATAGATTAAAGGATTGCTGATCGATGTTGATGGTTTATCTGTGTTTACTGTGGTTTATGCCATGGCTTATTACTGCTGCATGCAATTTAACAGATCCTGTTTTTTTGTCTTTCAGATATGAACTCCCATTTGACCGACATGATTGGATTGTTGACCGCTGTGGCAAGGAAGTTCGCTACATTATTGACTATTATGATGGTGGAGCAGTGAATAAGAGCACGTATGAGTTCACACTTTTAGACGTGCGACCAGCATTTGATTCTCCAGGTGCAGCGTGGGACAGGATGAAAGTAGCCTTTATGAGATGGAGGATGAGTTCAAGTGATAAGGAGTTGAAGGCAAACTCTAAAGCTGTCTATCACGACAAGGAAGCAGTAAAGAGCACCTCAGACTAGCCACAGCATAAATCTTGACCAGTTTGACTGGCACTGGTTTTAAGTGTGAGGATTTATTGAGGAAACAATAGTGTTACTCCGGATGCAAGTGAGAATTGTGTTGGGAACTCCTGTGCCGAGGCCAGGGAGTGGCATTGATGAAGCTGTCAGATGACTGTGAGGAGAAGCTTCAGTGGGAGCATGGAGGCGGCACCTGGAGTAGACCAGGACGACACGTTAATGAATGAATGACAGTGTTGCTGGAGACTGGTTGCAGAAGAAGGTCAAGCCATGTCATGACATTGTATCTGTCCGTGGTTTGCCATCAACATCTTCAAATTTCACCAGAGTTTATTGATTATTTGATGTAATCATCTTGCCTTCTTCTTTTTGTGAAATCGCATGATTCATTGTGTAAATTATAATTATAGAAAATAAAGTTACGTTTTCATTTTGAATTCAAGTTTGATGTAATTTGAGACAACCAAAGGCATGATAAAATGATAATTCTCTTTGAACTGTCAAAGAAACTGTTATAGATACCTTGTAAGTGTGGGGACAGGCTTCAGAAGAGGGCCATGCAATTCATCGCTGGTCACCCTCTTGAGGGCTCTTGGTAAGAATTGGTCCCAAGCAATATGGTGACCAACCATGTGAATTTGTCATGCCCTGATCGTATAGCTCATTGTAAACAATATCAGTCCCTGAATAATCAGCGTTGTCAATCACTGAATTATTAGGTCCGGACAAATTGTTTTCATGTCACGGTCTTATAGCTGACATTTTGCTATATAAAGCAACAACAAAAAGCCCATTGCTGGTCAAAAGGACACGTAATTTTGGCAGGATGTGACATGGCTCACCGTGTGTCATAGTGCCGTGATGATGGCAGGTTTATTGGCAATAAGACATTTTCATGATTTTCTTATGTATCATTTATTTCATGATTACACAATGCCATTTAGAAAGTGGTCAAATGCAACATATGTTATATTTGGGATTACACTTTCTTGGTAAAGTACAATTCTAGTACTTTTTGTGCTGGCGATTTGGTGCTTGACTCTGAGGATGTGGGTTCGAATCCCGGGTGGGACACAACCCAAAGTACTTGACTAAGAAAGTGTAATCGCAAATACATGTATAACATATGTTGCATTTATTTCATTACCAAATTTGGATAAATTCTTAAGACCTTTTGATCGCACTGCCCCTAAAAGTATACAGATATGTGACCGTAGATGACATGGATTCTTCGTAGTGCTTCAGTCAAGATGGTTTTAGATTACCTACTGACTGCCATGATTCTGCTTGATGATTGATGACTGTGTGTTGAATGACAACCTGCTGTTGCAGCCAGCATGGATCCAGAGGTACTAACCACCCAAGTCTAATCTGTTAAGCAAGAAATATATATCCTGTGTTTCCAGTAACCCAACATGTTTAGCATTTTGCAACACTGTATTTTTAATTACTTGTAATTTGTCATTAGGGACATTTTTCCATACTTACATGGAGAATTCAGATCAAATGCCTGATGTTCTTAAGCAAAACATGAATTATAGTTGTCAAGAAAACTCATCATTAGGCCTAGTTATATGCAGATGCACCAGCACAACCTATCCTTCAAACAGACAGCCAAATGCCATCAAACATTTCTAATTTGTGTCTGATTCACCCTGTAGACACGTGCAATACCTCTAACGTTTATTTACTTAACTTCATCATTAATTAACATGTAATCTGACACCTTCTGTGGCTTGATGGCATCAAACCGTGGGTACATAAAGATAATGTGCTCAAGTGCCTGGAGTGTTTTACTGCAATGCATCATCAGTCTGTGTGACACTGCCAACAGGTGGGTCTGTTTTAACGTTTATTAATTCATGGGACCAGGGTGCAACCTGGTTTTGCTTGGTGCAACTTTGTTTTCACGTCAGCATGCAAATGGTGAAAGTTCACTAAAGTCAAGTGCTGTTAGTTAGATTTATGATAGATAATAAACAATTTATCCCCAAGCCCATTTCTTAACTCACATGTATACACAGATTGTGTTAACCTGAATACAATGGCTCAGGACTTCTGCAACCCCATTTTTCTGGAAGGTTTTCACAATCTGAATTATTCAGATAGTGCCAGGATGTGCCTAATTCCCAGGCAACTGCTCGATCCTGTCTTGCCATCCTTTGCAGGTTGTCCTTGCTGTAGAAGTACCACTGACAGCAAACAGTCCATACTTGGTATCTTGAGGCCTATCTGCACTGTGTAACCTTACATTTTCCAACAAAATATACAATGTACAAAAGACATGAAATAAATAATAAAGTAAAACACAGATATACCATTAATGGTTAGAAGAATTAGTTCGCAACC
Organism: Haliotis rubra; assembly: GCF_003918875.1. Lineage (NCBI taxonomy): Eukaryota > Metazoa > Mollusca > Gastropoda > Lepetellida > Haliotidae > Haliotis > Haliotis rubra. The sequence goes on along the minus strand of NW_025767344.1, from coordinate 384,069 downwards.
AATAACAAAGCAGATATTTATTATCCTAGTGAAGGTAAAATATCCAGCTTAGTCCTGCCGCATTTCTACTTTGTAAAATGGCAGTGTATTGATGTGTCCTATGCTTATGTTATCTACTTTTCGTTTATTTGTGAGGTAGCCTGCAGTTCACTTCTTCCGTCTCTTTTCAAATTCAGTTATCTTTTTTAGTAAGTGTAATCCCAGTATGTCAAACAGCTCCCCACTCCTTCAGTTCATTCACTGTGACCACCCAACCTTTTTGGCTTTTCTCCAAAGTTTAAAGCACTTCATAGTCACTAGGCTTCCATGGTGTAGTGGTTGGAGCGTCAGCCCGGAGAGTGGAAGGTCTGCCGGTTCGATCCCGATCCCGAGCGTCATACCAAAAGACGTTAAAATATGGTACTTGTTGGTCCCTGCCTTGCACTTGGCATTAATGGGTACAACAAGGACTGTCGGCTCAGAGTCAGTATAATGTGTCTGAGTGGAGTATTCATGCTTCACTGCGGCATGGTATCTCAGTGAGCTGGCACTATAAAACCAGCTTAAGTCTGGGCTAGTACAAGCAGCTGCACATACATACACACGCATGCACATCGTCATATGAGGGAAATATTCTCAAGCAAGATGTTAAACCCAACCTCACCTCACCTCACCTCACCTCACCTCACCTCACCTCACCTCACCTCACCTCACCTCACCCAAACCCAGACTGCCACTGCCTTTTCCTCAAATGAAGTGATGTTGTGGGATCAAGCTAAACACACTTGAATAGCTGAGCAAAATTCAGGATAAGGTATTCGAGCTTTGGAGAGCATCCTATGGTAATAACAACCTGAGATCGGCTTGTACACAGAGAATCATGCCCACTGATTCTGTGAATATCAAAGTGCTAAGTGGGTGACCGAAGACACTGGATCATGTTCAAATATTAGAAACACACTTCCTGGAAAATATCACATAAGGAAGTAATTTTAGAATTAGTCTTCATTCAATGATGTTTATAAGTATTAAACATGCAAGCATTGAAAAGCAAATTCCTAGTCCCATTTCCAAGTTTTGTTAATATCTTTAGTCAAAAGGGCTCGTGATAACTTTGTCTATCAAACCTATTTTCAATAAACAGATTAAACTGGGCAAAGATTTTCATGGATAGAGTTTATTTGACCAAATGTCCCCAAAGGCTGGGGACGTTATTTATGTGATCATTAGGAAATGTCAATTATCGCTATCTTATGCAGAGCGAGAGCACATATAAATCTGAAATAACAATAGCAGCCTTGGGTCACGACAATGATGAGAATTTAATTCACAGCAGCTCACCGTTTTTTTAGATAGAAAATGTAAAATGCCACTTTGAGTTGTCAGTGCCCGTCATGAATCTTGTCCTTGTTTTATGGAGACAGAAATATGACAAGCCTGGTTCCAGTAAGTCTTAAAACGCGAATAGATCTGTCATCATTTGTGGCAACATATTGTTTTATGCCTTGAAATGATATGAGTAATCCTGTTACAAAGCACCTCTCAAAAAAACATCTGTAATTTTCATATGGCATCACTATGATCACATCTTGGTCAGAAGAGTTAAAGTTTTAGAATAGAAAACAAGTTTAATGTGGCTCCTATTTTCTCCAGTGAATATTTAAATTTGACACCAACATTCTCATTTCTTTTTCTCTGTTCACAAATCAATGGAAATTATGAACTGTGTGCTTTAATTTGGTGACTTCAGTTCAATATGTTGGTTTCAAGTGTATTTATAATTAAATGTATTTATGGCCTCCTATTGTCCAATAATAGCTAATATATTTTGGATCTGTCATCTGAAGGCCATGAGAACATGGAGTGGAGTGCTTCATCCCCTCTGCTTGACTTGAATCAGCTGAGTGAAAAGTCAAGGATTCATATGTTGTGGTTATTCAATGAGGTTTTCCTATGATGAAGTAGGGTAGCCAAGTAGTGTCAGTGTTAGCCCATGACATTAAAACCCTTGGTTGGATCCTACACAGAGTACTATGTGTAAAGCCCTTTTCAGATCAACTCCTGTCATGATATTGCTGAAATGTTTTCAAAGCAGGATACACCCGTGAAGATCCGGTCAGGCTCGCTTACTTGGTTGACACATGTCATGGTATCCCAATTACATAGATTGATGCTCATGCTGTTGATCACTGGATTGTCTGGTCCACACTTGATTATTTACAGACCACCACCATATAGCTGGAATATTGATGAGTGCGGCATAAAACTAAATTCACTCACTCACTCAAAGCAGGATGAAACTCATTATATATGTTTGTGTTGATCTGCCTATCACACTGTGTTGTTTGTGTTACAGCATAATGCTGCTCTGTTGGCCTGTGGAACTGGATGCCATTATGGTTTGTAGTTCAGGACAAATAGAATGAAAAAAATATTCAACAAAAGTAGGGAAAAGAATAATTCTTCGACCACTCAGTTGTCTTAAATGATCTGCCATACGGGTGCATGATGACACTGTAAATTTTGAACCTGTTTTCAGGAAACAAGAAGTCAGTCAGTCAGCACTTGGTTGTACACATGAAAAAAGTCAGAAAGTGAGAGTGTTTCTGTACAGACTTGGACAGAGGTGCAGGGAGTGATCAGATATCTCTTTATGGACTTGGGGCAGGAAGTGAGAGTGTTGTCAGATCAGAGGTGCAGGGAGTGATCACATATCTCTGTACAGACATGGGTCAGGAAGTGAGAGTGTTGTCAGATCAGAGGTGTAGGCAGTGATCAGGTATCTCTGTATAGACTTGGGTCAGGAAGTGAGAGTGTTGTAGGATCAGAGGTGCAGGGAGTGATCAGATATCTCTGTATGGACTTGGGTCAGGAAGTGAGAGTGTTGTCAGATCAGAGGTGCAGGCAGTGATCACATATCTCTGTACAGACTTGGGTCAGGAAGTGAGAGTGTTGTCAGATCAGAGGTGTAGGCAGTGATCAGGATAGACTTGGGTCAGGAAGTGAGTGTTGTCGGATCAGAGGTGCAGGCAGTGATCAGGTATCTCTGTACAGACTTGGGTCAGGAAGTGAGAGTGTTGTCGGATCAGAGGTGCAGGCAGTGATCAGGTATCTCTGTACAGACTTGGGTCAGGAAGTGAGAGTGTTGTCTGATCAGAGGTGCAGGCAGTGATCAGGTATCTCTGCACAGACTTGGGTCAGGAAGTGAGAGTGTTGTCGGACCAGAGGTGCAGGCAGTGATCAGATATCTCTGTACAGACTTGGGGCAGGAAGTGAGAGTGTTGTCCCATGTGTAGGCCACAGAAAATACTGGAAATATGGACCATTAATTATACCATAGACCCATGAAATCTCCACCTCCATGGCAACTTTGTTGAATGAAAGGCAATCCAAGGTTGTCCCATATTACACAACTGGATAGTCTTTTTCTGACATGTCACTGGTGATTCAAAATGAGCCATTGGTATCAAGATATCCTTGTTGTGTAAAGTGATTGGTGACTGTTGTCAACTCTCCACATGGTTAGCTGTGTGGAGTTCATTCATGCTGTTAGGATTGCTGGAAGTGGGGAATCCCCATCATCACTCGCATTGTTCACTAATGTTTCACTGTCGGTGAAAAGAGTATCATCTGACTGTGAACAGTGTGATGCAAGTCATCGTCTTGTTATGTGTCCCTCCTTTTTAAACAGGAAATGAAGTTGAGAATTACACCTTTTTTTAAATTTAAAGTGGACAAACAGCATTTGTTGTTCTAAAGTGTATTAAGAGGTAAGCTAAAAAATCGCTTCTGGATTATCAGCTTATATTACCGTTAGTTCAAATTACAATAAACACTCAGTGAAGCTGATGGTCCTTGAAGACTTTCAGCAAAAACATTTAGAGAAAAGGTGATTCAGATAATGATACTAACTAATGATACAAAGTAGATGATACTGTAGAGAAGATACGTTTATCTGAGGATTTTGCTCTGATACATGTTGTAGATTCAGGTCTTGGATACAGTCAAGGTCAGGTATGCCAGTCCAACTAGCAATAGATAAAAATCAACTTGTGCCAGTGTTACTTAAAGGCAAACTGTCTAAATTTCTGATTGGCCCCTTGCTCTAATTTGTTGGCCAAAGTATCTAAATATATTTGTGATAACCACTGAAAGGCAGCCTTTGTAATGTCATGTTCAAGAATTCTCCAGTCTTGAAAGCATGAGATTTTTAGAGAACACTTTAGCTGGCAGTTGATGGGAATTATGTTGCTGTCTTGTTTCTGAAAGAGGCAAATGCAATCAATGATCCTGTTTGCTTCTTTTCTATGAAATTTGACAAGCACCAGAAGAGTGATCTCCAAATGAGATAGAAACTCTTGCCTTGATATTGTCAAGTGGAGATGTATTAGGGAGCTACAATATGTTCCAGTGATCCGTTCACTGGGCCCAGTCCACAAAGTAACCTCAGTGTGATGACGGTCAGAACTGCCATACTCTTACAGTGCCTTATGTGATCATGGAGCTAAGGCTAAGGCCATAATCACAGTCCACTGATTATTTTGCCCCCACCATATATGGCAGGGGCATATAGGGTTACCCTCGGTGTCCGTCCGTCCGTACGAAACAGGGAATGTATTCTATCCACTTCTCCACCATAACCGCTCTGTGGAATTCAATGAACTTATACATGGGCTTTCTTGGGACTCTAATGGTGTGCATCTCATATATATTTTTTTTTTTATTGTTTTTTTTTGTAAGTTTAGAGACATTTGAACATTTTGCTGAATTTCTCTATGATGATAGTGTAATAGGGGATGAAGTCTATCCACTTCTCCTCAAAAACTGCTCAACAGAATTGATTAAGCTTATACATGTGTTTCATTGAGACTCTAAAGGTGTGCATGTCATAGTTGCATAGATGTTTATTGAACTTGTTCGTGAATTTTGTTCAATTATTGATCTTTATATGTCTTATGAATGCCAGCGGGGGCATCCGTGTCCCTGGACACAATTTTTTCTTGTTCTTTATAAGATGGGGAACTAATGAGTTGGAGTTTAATCCAAAGATGAAGCATATCAAAGGACAAAACAGTGTGATTACATATGTTATTTCTGGATTAGCTCAGCACACAAAGGCAGATACATGTATGTTCATTAGGCTGGTAGCGAGCATGTTATATTGTATTAATGATAAATGTTTCCCTTGTATTCACAGAGTTCAGAATTCTTTGTTGAGATGTTAATATCAGTGGCAGTAACTGATTGAAGAGCCAGTAAAATGTGGAGTATTGCTGATGGCTGTGAGTGGAATATTGAGTTATTGCCCTTGTTTATATGAAGATGGCAGTTTTGATTATTCAAAAAGTGCCAGGATGGGACAGCTTCTATAAGGCTGGCTGTACATTTATAAGGGGTCATTGATTGGTTGTGAGTGACTGATAAAAAGAATTGAGTGATAGCGAAATATTTTGTTGTGAGGTGACGTGCAATGCTGTTTAACGTTAAAATAAGAATATTTCGCTCATAAGACGATGTGCATGCATGTGTATGTGTGGCAGCTTGCACTAGCCCAGACTTAAGCTGGGTTTATAGTGCTAGCTCACTGAGATACCAAGTCATTGTTTAGCATGAATACCCCACTCAGACACATTATACTGACCCCGAGCCGACCAGTCCTTGTTGTACCCATTAATGCCAAGCGCGCCAGGCAGGGACTAACAAGTTACATGTTTTAACATCTTTTGGTATGACGCAGCCAGGGATTGAACCTGCGACCTTCTGCTCTCCAGGCGGATGCTCTAACCACAACACCATGGAGGTGGTCTAATTTGTTAAAATATAATTGTTAGAGATGTACATTCTCGAAAACTAAATTCAAGTGAAAAAATATTTGGAGAAAAAGCACATAACACCAAAAGCCATTCTTGAAAATATAATCTCACAATGTTGGACTGACTGAGTTTAGTTTTACGCCGCTTTTAGCAATATTCCAGCAATATCACGGCGGGGGACACCAGAAATGGGCTTAACACATTGTGCCCATGTGGGGAATCGAACCCGGGTCTTCGGCGTGACGAGCCAACGCTTTAACCACAAGGCTACCCCACCGCCCCTCACAATGTTGGAGAGGAAGTCAGCAGTGTTAAAGTGCTGCAGGTAAAACCTTGATGTCAACCCATGTTGTCAAGACCCACCACATGATCTGTAGAATCAACAAAATAGGGATGACCAAATGTGTTCTGATGATTCATCAGGAATTTTCCAGAAGATTAAATCCAAAGTGCATGAGTGTTGCAGGGGATTATCACAAAAAGTTTAGCAAAACATTTAGCAAAGAAGAATGTTTATAAAAAGCACTTGGCAAAACATCTTGCTGTAATCTAGCTCTGTTTGAAGCTGAACTTAGAAAGGTTCTTCCAATGATTTGTTATGATGCTTGAAACATCACTGCCACCAAAGAAGGCGGTACCCCCAGCTGGAAGGGGTACTGCTTCCATGTTCTGGAATGTGAAGGGTGTCGTCTGATTACCTGTCTCCCAAATAGCCAGACAGTAAACAAGGCATGTTGCTACAGTCTTGAAGTAACTCAGGGATGGGAATCAGACTAAGAGATGTGGGATGCTGAGAAACCTGGGATATATGTGTGACACACCTTGTGATGTATGTGTCACACAACCTGGGATATATGTGTGTCATACCTTGTAATATATGTTACACAACCTGGAACATATGTGTGTGTCACACCTTGTGATGTATGTGTCACACAACCTGGGATATATGTGTTTGACACACCTTGTGATGTATGTGTCACACAACCTGGGATATATGTGTACCACTCCTTGTGATATATGTCACACAACCTGGGATATATGTGTGCCACTCCTTGTGATACATGTGTAGTACAGTACAACCAGAAATTATTGAAAATTTAAAGATTGTAATTTTATTTTTTTTCACTCATTACTCACCTATTAAATGTGAATATTAGCAGAACATAACTCCAGATTCAAAGACAGGTTAACAGTTAGTTACATTTTGTCAAGTCACCATGGGCAGCAATGCAGGCTTCAATGCAGCGGGGCATACTACTGATCAAAGAAGTTAGTCCCAATATCGGACCACCTCTTCTTTCATTTCAGCAATATTTGTCAGATTTTTTCTTATTGACACTTTCCTTCATAAGTCCCCAAACATTTTCTATTGGATTTAGGTCAGGGCTATAGCTTGGCCAATCTAATAATGTCATATTTTGGGTCCGAAACCAGGCCTGTGAATGCTTTGAACGATGTTTTGGGTCGTTGTCCTGCTGGAAAATCCAAACATTTCCATAGAACACGTGAGCAGATGGAAGTAAATGTCCCTCGAGAATATCTGTGTACCGCTCACTGTTCATATTCCCTTCAAATACACAGAGGGGCATTGCCCCTAACACAGATATGCCACCCCACACGTTAAATTTCGACTGTACTTTGGGCGCTGATACAAAGGTTTTTCAGTTTGTTTGGTCCAGAATTTCAGTGTATTAGGAAACAGCCACACAGAACTTTCATCTGAGAAAATCACATTGTCCCAGTTAAAATTTCTATGCTGTAAGCACCAGTTCAACCTTCGCCCTTTTGTTCAGGTTTCATGATCGGTGATGGAATTCCTCGACTTTTCTGCCAACCCATTGCATGCAGCTCAGTTCTAATTGTCTCCTTACAGACAGCCACAGTTCCTCTATCAATCATATCCAGCCTTAAGTTTTCTAAACTCCTTCGCTTGTTTTAGAAACAAGAATACTAAGTCAGCCTCCTGTCACCGACAGTCAATTTTCTGGGCCTACCTGTGCCTCCCTGGTGCTCAATGCCATATCCATTTGCAATATTTTTCAAAACATGATAAACAGTGGACAAAGGGATGCCTGTTCTACTTGAAATCACTTTTAGCTGATCTGATGTCCTTGTTATAATACTCTAAAATCAACTTCCTCTTCTAAATCATCCATACTGAGGATCACTGAAAATGTCGCCTGCTAGCAAGTAAACAAAGGGGATAACTCTTCACAAACTAATGAAAAAGGATTAACGGAGTTGTCTCTCTTGAATGAAACCAAGCACTTGATAGCTGGTCAAGGTTGTTTATACTAGAAATCCAATTAAACATATTTCTAAAATTCTCAATAATTTCTGGTCATACTATATATGATCATTGGCTGGAGTTATACCATGCTGACCCTTACACCACTTGTGTCACAACGTGTTTCACGATTGTGTAAGAACATGTGACTGTAACACCGACATGTTATCAATACTGGCACAGGAATAGATGTGGTTGGAAACCGTTCCATCGTACATTGTTCCACAATAGAGGTGTTACAGTGGAAGGGTAAAAGTAGAGGTGTAACAATGGAGAGGTACCAATAGAGGTGTACCAATAGAGGTGTAACAAAGGAGGGGTAAAAATAGAGGTGTAACAATAGAGGTGTAACAACAGAGGTATAACAATGGAGGGGTAAAAGTAGAGGTGTTACAATGGAGGGGTAAAAATAGAGGTGTACCAATAGATGCATACCAATAGAGATGTACCAATAGAGGTGTAACAATAGAGAGGAACCAAGTTACCAACAGAGGTGTAACAATAGAGAGATGCCAATAGAGAGGTACCAACAGAGGTGTACCAACAGAGGTGTAACAATAGAGGTGTAACAATAGAGATGTAACAATAGAGAGGTACCAATAGAAGTGTAACAACAGAGGTGTAACAATAGAGAGATGCCAATAGAGAGGTACCAACAGAGGTGTACCAACAGAGGTGTAACAATAGAGGTGTAACAATAGAGAGATGCCAATAGAGAGGTACCAATAGAAGTGTAACAACAGAGGTGTATCAATAGAGAGGAACCAATAGAGAGGTGTAACAACAGAGGTGTAACAATAGAGGTGTAACAATAGGGAGGTACCAATAAAGGTGTAACAATAGAGGCGTACCAATAGAGGTGTAACAATAGAGGTGTACCAACAGAGGTGAACCAACAGAGAGGTACCAATAGAGGTGTAACAACAGAAGTGTATCAATATAGGTGTACCAATAGAGAGGTACCAATAGAGGTGTAACAACAGAGGTGTAACAATAGAGAGGTACCAACAGAGGTGTAACAATAGAGGTACCAATAGATGTGTAACAATAGAGAGGTACCAATAGCGGTGTAACAATAGAGAGGTACCAATAGAGGTACCAACAGAGGTGTAACAACAGAGATGTAACAATAGAGAGGTACCAATAGAGGTGGAACATTAAGGGCATACCAATAGAAGTGTAACAACAGAGGTGTACCAACAGAGGGGTACCAATAGAGGTGTAACAACAGAAGTGTATCAATATAGGTGTACCAATAGAGAGGTACCAACAGAGGTGTAACAACAGAGGTGTACCAATAGAGAGGTACCAACAGAGGTGTAACAACAGAGGTGTAACAATAGAGAGGTACCAATAGAGAGGTACCAATAGAGGTGTAACAACAGAGGTGTAACAATAGAAGTGTAACAATAGAGATGTAACCATAGAGAGGTATCAACAGAGGTGTAACAACAGAGGTGTAACAACAAAGGTGTCACAATAGTGATGTAACAATAGAGGTGTAACAACAGAGGTGTAACAATAGAGGTGTAACAATAGAGAGGTACCAACAGAGGTGTAACAATAGAGGTGTAACAACAGAGGTGTAACAATAGAGGTGTAACAACAGAGGTGTAACAATAGAGGTGTAACAATAGAGAGGTACCAATAGAGGTGTAACAACAGAGGTGTAACAATAGACAGGTACCAATAGAGTATAAGTGTACCAATAGAAAGTACCAAAAGAGGTGTACCAAGAGAGTTGTAGTGAAGATCCGGGTTAGAATATTGATCTCCAGTAACCCATGCTTGTCGTAAGAGGTGACAAATGGGATCGGGTTGTCAGGCCCGCTGACTTGGTTGACACATGTCATCGTATCCCATTTGCATAGATTGATGCTCGTGCTGTTGATCACTATATTGTCTAGTCCAGTTTTGATTATTTACTGGCTGCTGCCATATAGCTGGTGTAAAACTAAACTCACACACACACTCACTCGCTCCCACATTCTTATACACATACTCACTCACATACCTACATACTCACACTGAAAACTCAGTCGATTCCCCACATAGGTACAATGTGTGAGGCTAATCCTGGTGACTCCCCAGTATCAGGTATTGCTGGAATATTGTTAAAGTGGTGTAAAACCATATTCACTCACTCCCTCACATTCTGACTTACATACTCACCCACCTACTCACAAGCTCTCTCAAGTACTTACCATACATACTGACACTCTCAAGTGCTCACTCACATGTTCTCCAACATATATACATAATTACATACTCACAGTTTTCATCCAATCATATCAATTCATTTTCAAGTGATAGAACAAAGAAATGTCCAATATACACCAGTTGGTTGTCTATTACCTCGTGTGGAGATGGATTCTGCTGACCATCGAAGGATATTGAGATCGTTAATATCAAGCTGTGTCACAGCTGGGATTAGATGTCAGTTAAACATCCAATATATTGTGCAGGACAGGGTAATAAACAACATATATTGGAATATGTTTGGCCACATCAAACATGGAGTGTGGAAAGGCACAGGGATTGATAATGGATGACATGAAATCAGCTCACTGTTTGAAGGATTCTGGACATTAAATATTTGTATTTTCAAAAAGATAAAAACAACAACTGATGTTCAATCAACTGAAAAGTCACCATATCTATGTGTGTTGACGCTGTGTCAATGAGTACTTGCTGTGTTGATGGGGTGGTACTTGCAGTATATACTGAGAGAAACAAATAAAAGATCGCAGGAAAATTCAAGCATTATTGACTATTTTCCAGTTTTCATCACCAGCTTTGAATAGCGCTGTGGTGATGAAAACTGGAAAATAATAAAGGAACGCTTGAAGTTTCCTGTGATCCTTTATTTGTTTGTTTCAGTATATTATGGTGATGTTTTTGGAAAACCGTACTTCACAGATTGGCATTCTGAATACTTGTGAGAAATGCTAGAGCAGTACAAACGGTTAGGTGTAACACAGATTGATTACCTGTTGTGCTGACTGACATTGTGGGCAACAGAACTAATTCCTGATCAAGATGCAATAATATTTACATCATGTCAAGTATATAAACAACTCAACATTAGCAGAGGAGCTGTTTGTCAAACATGCTGTAGTTGCTAAGATACAAGCGTGCTTTTCTTGGATGTGTCAGTTCTGGCAGACAGTTGTGTTTTTTTCATCGTTAATCATATTTGCTAAATGTGTCTACACAGTATAATCTGCTTACATGATGTTCATGCTTCCTGGCCATATTTGTGGGTTTCACTTAACTCGTAACATCAAAAATCCACTTTAAGCTGAATTTTTTAGGTATAACTGTCCACCTGCCCGATCACAGTGCTTCATGCATGAGTGGTCACTTACAAACTCCGCCAAGCTACACGACTACAGGTTCCTCTAACATACAAGTGTGAAACTGTTGTTGTTTGTTGTTTAATGCCGCGCCCAGCAATGTCCTAGCTATATGGCGGCAGTCTGTAAGTAATCGAGTCTGGACCAGACAATCCAGTGATCAACAACATGAGCATCGATCTACACAATTGCGATACCATGACATGTGTCAACCAAGTCAGCAAGCCTGAGCAGCCGATCCCATTAGTCGCCTCGTGGATTGCTGAAAATCCTGGATCTTCACAGGTTAACTGTGAAACTGCAACATTGGTTGAAACAGACTCACTCACTCACTGACTCCAATACTCAGCTTATGTTTGATGAGTGGGGTTCTGGAGAAGTAAAGATTCCCAATAATTTCCGTCATCTGTACTACCAATCAAAGAGTATTGGGTGGTTACAACGTGCCACATGGTTGGGTACGTGTCATGGTGCCCTGACAGCTACATTCGTTTGTTTTTGTTTGTTTTATGCTACACTCAGCAATATTCCAGCCATATGGTGGTGGTCTGTAAATAATCAAGTCTGGACCAGACAATCCAGTGATCAACAGCATGAGCATCAATCTACACAATTGCGATACCATGACATGTGTCAACCAAGTCAGCAAGCCTGAGCAGCCGATCCCATTAGTCGCCTCGTGGATTGCTGAAAATCCTGGATCTTCACAGGTTAACTGTGAAACTGCAACATTGGTTGAAACAGACTCACTCACTCACTGACTCCAATACTCAGCTTATGTTCGATGAGTGGGGTTCTGGAGAAGTAAAGATTCCCAATAATTTCCGTCATCTGTACTACCAATCAAAGAGTATTGGGTGGTTACAACGTGCCACATGGTTGGGTACGTGTCATGGTGCCCTGACAGCTACATTCGTTTGTTTTTGTTTGTTTTATGCTACACTCAGCAATATTCCAGCCATATGGTGGTGGTCTGTAAATAATCAAGTCTGGACCAGACAATCCAGTGATCAACAGCATGAGCATCAATCTACACAATTGGGATATGATGACACGTGTCAACCAAGTCAGCGAGCCTGAGCACTGATCCTGTTACTAGTGTTAGTCGCTCTTTACGACATGCATGGGTTGCTGTAGACCAATTCTAACCCGGATCTTTATGGGTTCATTCACTGCTGTTAAACACTGAGTGTACTACTGGGATTAAACAATGGTGGAGGAAAAATTTTACTTGCTGTTTCTTTCAAAAGTGTCCACTAAAATGCAACAAATGATTGTGTATGACACTTTATTAAAAAAAACAAACTATAGACATATCAAATGTAAATTCCAACAAAATCTGTAAAAGTAAAAAAAATATGCATTCCCATCTTTCCAGTCTAAATATTCACAGCAAAGCTATGTATACATACACAATAATCATCACACATTCCATCTGTATGCATATCGTACAGAAATGTTATATATACAATGTGTGATATAATTGTTCACATTTTTAATAGCCAAGTTTTGATTTGGGAGACCAGTGTCTTCTTAGCACTACCAAATACAAGAAGAAATCTTGTAGCAGAAATTTGTCTTCAGGTTCAACTAGTAACAAGTGAACAAATTTTGATCAACAAACTTTACAGTAATTTCTTAAAATCACTTAAAATGTATTCACCATTTAGGCAGGAAATTCCTTTCCTGTTTCAAAATTTAATATCTGACAGTTGAATATAGGGCTGGGACAGGTAGAAATTTTGTACCAGGGTGTAACCTGCTACAACCGCTAGTTGAGTTAATACTGTTTCTTATGTGAATTTTAATTCTTTATAAAAGTTTAGTTGTATGTTCTTCAAATTGATGTTTTGTTGTTAAATACATGAATTTTACTGTTTTCACTTAAACAAACACATACACAAAAATAATTTTTTCATTAAAACACATAACTTCAATTACTTATATTCACTTAAATAATTTATTGCCACAAGACCAACTCTACACCTGTCAAGATTTACTTTATAAACTGAAATATAAAACAATTGTCACTTCCTCTGTGAGCATATAATACATGTAACAGTTTTGTTGTTGTGGTCATATAGTTGCTTCCTTATATGGAGGAAATTCCAAGGACTTTAAATGTATTGCTCTACTCTACAAAAGATATGACAAAATAATTATTGATTTAATTGATTATTGTGGTATTCATTCATGAATGAATTAAATTGGGAATTGCTGCCTCTTTCCAGGGATATGGACTTGAAGTTTATTTCATTGCATCATTGTGTGGCCTAACCATCTCCAGAAAGAGAACCTCGAACACTTTCTCTCGCTTCTCATCAGATATCTACAAAAATATGTCAACATAATTGATATAAATATAATATAAGTAATAAAGACTGTGCCCCAAATTATCTCCCTTGAGTGAAGGACTACTAAAATTATGAAACCACTTGTAGAAAAGAGGTTAAAGATATCACTAGTTCTATTTTACATGGGTAGGAAACTCCCCAAATACAACCTCATAAACCCTTTGATGTGCAGTGTCAGATATTAAGACATATCTCTGTCTGATAAAAAAAAAAAAATCAAAATAGATATAGGCAAAAATAACCACACACAAACATTATGCAACAGAAAAAGTACCATGAACCAGTATCTGCAGGATCTACTACAGTCACCATGGGAAGTGAATGCCGTCACAGTAAGTGGAGCAAGGCAATGGCTCAGTAGGGATCTGTCATTACATTAAACCTTTACTGCTATCAGAACTCTGCAGTCTTATATGTCAAAAGAGGAATCCCAACCCTGGGTGTTAAGCATCTTTCACTACTTTTGAAAGAGAAGTTGTAAAATATTCAGTTTTTCTCATTATCACAGTAATATATGAAGGCAGTATAAATACGTAAGAATATATTTTATGAAGATGTAGATGGAGGTCTAACACATGTCTGTATTGTGATATACCAGTATCTCTACTTTCAGATCTCTCTTGTTTGTATTCAGTCTCCATATTGTCACATCTCTGTATTATTATCACATGGAACAGTAATGCTAAATCTCTATATTGTGACATGCCTCTCTATTGTCACACATCTCGGTATTGTCACCCATCTGTCTTATCACCTATCTATATTGTCCTTAGCTTTGTTTTGTCATATCCCTCTGTTGTTACGTTTTTGTGTATACATATATATTTATTGTCACATATCTCTATATTGACATGTTTCTGTATTAACACATATCTCTGTATTGACACGTTTCTGTATTAACACATATCTCTGTATTGACACGTTTCTGTATTAACACATATCTCTGTATTGTATTAACACATATCTCTGTATTGACACGTTTCTGTATTAACACATATCTCTGTATTGACACGTTTCTGTATTAACACATATCTCTGTATTGACACGTTTCTGTATTAACACATATCTCTGTATTGACACGTTTCTGTATTAACACATATCTCTGTTTGACTGTATTAACACATATCTCTGTATTGACACGTTTCTGAATTAACACATATCTCTGTATTGACACGTTTCTGTATTAACACATATCTCTGCATTGTTATGTGTCTCTGTATAACACATACATATACATTATGTTAAATGTCCCTCTATCGTTATGTATCTATGGTTACATTTCTATCACCATGTTTGTACCACCATGTTTATATAACTTATATTATGCTGCATCACCATGTTTGTATCACCATGTTTGTACCACCATGTTTGTATCTCCATTTCATTTCATTGTACCACTTTTTCAATATAAATACACAGAGTTGTTTTCAATAATACTGTGTGTTGGCATGACAACTGGTCCTGGTGATTGATGCCAGACAACCATGGCATCCAGGAACGCAATCAGAGAACAAGTTGGTACATACGGAATAATATTCCCCTCAATCACTGCCAGTGAATACCAAAGATACAGTCCAGTGATGCAGTATCAGATGTAATGCCACATTTGTCAAACATATCTTGCATCAACACAACACAGAAATGTCTCCCAACTCATTCAAAATAAACACGCTAATTCAACATCCTGCACCACAGAAAGAAGACTGTTTAAAGTAGGTTAATATGCTACTGGTGCATGTGCATTTGAACACTTGTCAAAATGTGCTTTCTGTGAGTCTGTATGTTAAATGATGCCAATACCTTCAGTAGACAGAAACACAATGATAGCATCATACTGAATACGAGCTGAGAACAATTAAAATTTCAAAACATCAGTAAATTAACCAGCAACTGAAAACATATCTAGCATCCAAACATAAACACGCTCCTGAAGTAGGAAACGGCTCCACCAAACATGCTGCACCTTTGGTGAGGAGAAATGGTCCAGAGTAATGCCAGTGTTGAAGTGCTAGCCATCATGCTGTTGTGTAGCATGGATTCCACTCAGACAAGACCTACTGACTCTGTGCCAGCACTTCCTTCTTTTATTCCCTTATAGCTGAGTAAAAGGCAGGGTAACAAGTACCATGTTGTTGGTAAGACACTCAATGACCAACATGTGCCATCTTGTTGGTAAGACACTCTATGACCCCCAGGAGCCCTTTAGAATAACAGGCTTCTCAATGACCAACAAGTGCCATCTTGTTGATAAGACACTCTATGACCCCCAGGAGCCCTTTAGAATAACAGGCTTCTCAATGACCAACATGTGCCATCTTGTTGATAAGACACTCTATGAACCCCAGGAGCCCTTTAGAATAACAGGCTTCTCAATGACCCACATGTGCCATCTTGTTGGTAAGACACTCTATGACCCCCAGGAGCCCTTTAGAATAACAGGCTTCTCAATGACCAACAAGTGCCATCTTGTTGATAAGACACTCTATGACCCCCAGGAGCCCTTTAGAATAACAGGCTTCTCAATGACCAACATGTGCCATCTTGTTGATAAGACACTCTATGAACCCCAGGAGCCCTTTAGAATAACAGGCTTCTCAATGACCCACATGTGCCATCTTGTTGGTAAGACACTCTATGACCCCCAGGAGCCCTTTAGAATAACAGGCTTCTCAATGACCAACATGTCCCATTTGGAGTAGGAAAGTGGACCCTTCTACATGACCAACAGTTAAGCCATGAAGACTTGTATGAAGCAACAAAACTCCCACCAGTACACCATGTTTCCACAAGTCGAACACATTGAGGGTAAGCCGGTCATGCGCAGAATAAGGCTCATGGCGTGTGTTCATATCGTAACAGCTCTGAGTGCTGGTTGTGATATCAATCACAGGTTTTCCTGAAAGCGGAATACTGCATACCGAGTTATACGAAACATACTGACGCACTCAACATGGATTCCTGTTTGTACTATCACCAGTATTTACTACTGATGCATGTCATAACAGGTGACATATTGGATCAGGTGCTCATGCTTGCTGACTTGATTCATTGTGTGACATTACGATACTGGTTGATTGCTGCTCAGGATATCAGTCACAGGTTTGTCCGATTCAGATTTGATTATTTACAGACTGTCATCATGGAGCTGGAATATTGCTGTGTGGTGAGAACCAACAACAGCAAACATGATGACTGGCACAATGCTGACATTTTCAGCCGAGGAAGTTAGGGAGTGCCATCAAATATCAATCCTAAATGAGGGCGGTGGGGTAGCCTAGTGGTTAAGGCGCCAGCTCATCACGCCAAAGACCCGGGTTCGATTCCCCACCAAGGGTACCATGGGTGAAGCCCATTTCTGGTGTCCCCAGCCGTGATACTGCTGAAATATTGCTAAACGCGGCATAAAACCATACTCATTCACTCCTTCAATCCTAAATGGATATTAACTTTTGACGAGGCACAGATTCCCACCAGCATCTTGCCTGTCTCTGCTTCCAGATACCAGGAGTCCACAACTCCATGAAGATCACATTATGGGGAGGCAGGACCCGGCTACATTAAGTGAGGTGAATGATGCCAGTCAAACATGGAGGCTAACTGAAACCTAAAAAACACCATTACAACGTTATATGAAGCAGGTAGGAACTAATTAACAGATTTTTATCAAAACAAGATAAGGAGAATTAGTCACATCAAGTATATTATCAGAGGACTGACTGACTGACTGAGTTTGGTTTTACGCCGCTTTTAGCAATATTCCAGCAACATCACGTCGGGGGACACCAGAAATGGGCTTCACACATTGTGCCCATGTGGGGATTCGAACCCGGGTCTTCGTCGTGACGAGTCAACGCTTTAACCATTAGGCTACCCCACCGCCCCTATTATTATCAGAGGAAGTGAACAGTGGTTCTGATATAACATAGTATTGTTTACATTAGGTCTTTAACCCAGCAACGGGAGATGTTGTAGTTGTGGAGGGCAACTCACAATCTGCTGTAAAGTATCTTTGTTACAGTATGTTTATATTCATTAAATAAAACTGCTTTCAGTCTATGATTAAACAAATCAAATTAAGCACAAAAATTTGACATTACTTTTCAGTCCGGTATTACTTCAACTAACATCAGTCTGCTATTACTTCAACTAACATCAGTCTGCTATTACTTCAACTAACATCAGTCTGTCATTACTTCAACTAACATCAATGAAGTATTACTTCAACTAACATCAGTCTGCTATTACTTCCACTAACATCAGTCTGGTATTACTTCAACTAACATCAATGAAGTATTACTTCAACTAACATCAGTCTGGTATTACTTCAACTAATGCCAGTCTGGTATTACTTCCACTAACATCAGTCTGGTATTACTTCAACTAACATCAATGAAGTATTACTTCAACTAACATCAATGAAGTATTACTTCAACTAACATCAGTCTGGTATTACTTCAACTAACATCAGTCTGGTATTACTTCAACTAACATCAACATCAACATCAGTCTGCTATTACTTCAGCTAACATCATCATTATGAACATCAATGATTACTTCAACTAACATCAGTCTGGTATTACTTCAACTAACATCAGTCTGCTATTACTTCAACTAACATCAGTCTGCTATTACTTCAACTAACATCAGTCTGCTATTACTTCAACTAACATCAGTCTGGTATTACTTCAACTAACATCAGTCTGGTATTACTTCAACTAACATCAGTCTGGTATTACTTCAACTAACATCAGTCTGCTATTACTTCAACTAACATCAATGAAGTATTACTTCAACTAACATCAGTCTGGTATTACTTCAACTAACATCAATGAAGTATTACTTCAACTAACATCAGTCTGGTATTACTTCAACTAATGCCAGTCTGGTATTATTTCCACTAACATCAGTCTGGTATTACTTCAACTAACATCAATGAAGTATTACTTCAACTAACATCAGTCTGCTATTACTTCAACTAACATCAGTCTGGTATTACTTCCACTAACATCAGTCTGGTATTACTTCAGCTAACATCAGTCTGGTATTACTTCAACTAACATCAGTCTGGTATTACTTCAACTAACATCAGTCTGCTATTACTTCAACTAACATCAGTCTGCTATTACTTCAACTAACATCAGTCTGGTATTACTTCAACTAACATCAATGAAGTATTACTTCAACTAACATCAGTCTGGTATTACTTCAACTAACATCAGTCTGCTATTACTTCAACTAACATCAGTCTGGTATTACTTCAACTAACATCAGTCTGGTATTACTTCAACTAACATCAGTCTGCTATTACTTCAACTAACATCAGTCTGGTATTACTTCAACTAACATCAGTCTGGTATTACTTCAACTAACATCAGTCTGCTATTACTTCCACTAACATCAATGAAGTATTACTTCAACTAACATCAGTCTGTCATTACTTCAACTAACATCAATGAAGTATTACTTCAACTAATATCAGTCTGGTATTACTTCAACTAACATCAGTCTGGTATTACTTCAACTAACATCAATGAAGTATTACTTCAACTAACATCAGTCTGGTATTACTTCAACTAACATCAATGAAGTATTACTTCAACTAACATCAGTCTGGTATGGAAAGCACCTGACCTTGAACAAGCCCTGTCAGCACCATAACCCAAACACTAAAATAATAGTGCGGAGAACTCAGCTCAGCTAAGTAAACCAAACAATCAGGTTTTAGCCTTCAGACTAAAGTAAATATATGCACTTGTCCAAAAATAGATGAAACAAAAGTGTACTCATGTCAGATGATTAACCCTGAATAAACCTCAGGCAGCATTACAAAACAGATCTAATGGCAAGCTAAAGGAAATTGTTTTTGTGACAATATCTGGTGAGTCAGTGAGACACTAGATTAAAAATCATAATTGTTTTTTTTTACCATATTTGATGTGGTGAGCAGCTGAAATATAGCTGTGGACTTACCCCTCGGAGTTGACTACTTGATACTCTGACATAGGAGCACCACACATTCAGCATATAGAACTTGGAAATTATGCAAAATTGTTTGTAGTAATTGGTCCCTTGTGGATTATTCTTTTCAGATCAAAGTGTTTATGGCACATTAAAGTTTGATTTGTAATGCTCAACTTTGTACGATCCACATTTAATTCAATAAATATTAATGAATTGCCAGCACAAAGAGATTCAGTTTCACGATGATGTTTTCTTATGAGATTGGCTTGAACTTCATTCTTTATTAATATCAAAATAAACACGCTTTACTCCTCATCAATTTTGCAGTTTCAGAGGACAAAATAAAAGGAAAAATTCATGAGATTGAAATATAATGTCAACATCGTGTCATGGAAGCTCCACAACAACACCTCTCATTCATCTTCATGGCAAGATATCCTTTGCCCTCATTCCATGGCTGTTACATCATACCCTGATATCATAGCTCTTGATGGTGAGCTGAGGTGAGGTGAAATGGGTTTAATGTCGGACTTGAGAATATTTCGCTCATATGATGATGTACATGCATGTGTATGTGTGACAGCTTGCACTAGCCCAGACTGAAGCTGGTTTTATAGTGCTAGCTCACTGAGATACCATGCCGCAGTGAAGCATGAATATCCCACTCAGACACATTATACTGACTCCGAGCCAACCAGTTCTTGTTGTACCCATTAATGCCGAGCGCTAGGCAGGGACCAACAAGTACCATATTTTAACGTCTTTTGGTATGACGCGGCCAGGGATCATACCCATGACCTTCTGCTCTCCGGGCGGACAATCTAACCACTACACCACGGAGGTGGTCTATAGCTCTTAAAACCATACCAACATATAATGGTTGTCATATCATACCCAGATATTATAGCTCTTACAACCATACCAACAAATAATGTCTGTTATCATCATACCTACATATAATGGCTGTTATCATCATCCCTACATATAATGGCTGTTACCATCATACCTACATATTATGGCTGTGGCTGTATTATGGCCCATCATACCTACATATAATGGCTGTTACCATCATACCTACATATAATGGCTGTTACCATCATACCTACATATAATGGCTGTTACCATCATACCTACATATTATGGCTGTTACCATCATACCTACATATTATGGCTGTTACCATCATACCTACATATTATGGCTGTTACCATCATACCTACATATTATGGCTGTTACCATCATTACTACATTAGTCATTACAGTTTGTATGATACCTTCATATTTATAGCTATTAACATCATACCTAAATATAACCACTGAAAATATTTGTCAAGGATAATATAGCTGATGATATACATGGATGATGGTGTGTTAATATCTTACAAAATTATGATAGACTTTAACAATAGATGCTGATATTTCAGCTGGTAACATCATTTGTAGATATTATGTTTGTCAAAGAATGTGTAGGTATCATAGCTGTAGACATCATACGTTGATATTATAGCTGTTAATGTCTAATGCATATGTTACAGCCTATTTAGGTCATGTACATAACCATATTATATTATATCTGTAAACATAAAGTTGATAGTATAGCTGTTATTGTCTACATACATATTACAGCCAATGTTGTCATGTACGTTACCATTATTGTATTATATCTTACAATAACATTGATAGTATAGCTGTTAATGTCTAGGTACATAGTATATTATAGCCCGTGTTGTCATGTGGATAACATTTAATAAAACCATATGGATATTATAGCAGTAAACATCATGTGTAGACATTTTAGTTGTTAGATGCGTACATTATAGGAATTTGCATTAGAGGGTATGAAGGGATTATATCAGATAATACAATATGCTGACTCAGATGTTGTGCTCTACAATTCATCAGGTATTCTTTTGTGAATAGTCTCTTCCATCTGCAAGTCACTGACTTCCTCATAAAGAACTTTTTTGCTCCCTGTTGAGTGATGGAGGCCCTTAACATCAAACCTCAGTGACTCAATCTCCACAACATCGTCCATTTCAACTGTCTCCCTCCGATCAGACCCACTGTCCCCCGGCATGAGGTGACGGAACTCACGATTAACGGAAAACAAAAACGCTAAAATGTTGGGATAGTTAAATTCTCCCATTGCTTTCTTATCAAAGGTATGGCGTTGAATTGTGGGGATTCCATACTCTCCCCACCACTGGTCATGAGAACAAGCAGAGTAGGCATGTCCTTGTAAAACTTTTCCATTCCAAGACCACGAAGACCTGCCGAAGATGGTTGTACAATCCTGCCGAAACTGAAGTATTTTTGGAAGCGAAGTGACAGAGCTTTCATCATGGCTGAAGATTCCCTCTCTTCTGAAAAAGAGACAAACAAAAACATTATTGATCCAATCATGAGCCTGCTTTCAAATAAGTGATAATTCGTAGCTCTGTGACACCCCGAGATAGATCGCAGCCCCGCAGTGATGCAATATCTTGTTCAGCGCTGAAAAAGTTGTTGACATCCGCACATAGCTGAGCGGAAGCAGGACCACTCTCCGAGCCTGCACCTCAGAGGAGATCAGCTATACCTTGGACCCCACTCAAGCAGCCTTCTAATGAAGTGCAAATATTGATATTTGTCCATTTTTGTTTTAATAAGCCAATGAAATTGATTTCAAACTGACTTGGTAAATTAAATTTCAACATGAAAGCAAGACTGTATAACATATTCCATACAACAAAACTGTGTTACTGGATTAACATGCTTCAAATATTATCGTCTCACCTTGCCCTGAATCATGTGGATTCCTCGGGACATAAAGGTAGTGAAAAAGATAATTAAATTTCTATTTCAACATTTATGTTTTCCATTTTACAATAAATGGAATATCTTTGAAAACCACTGTCACAAGATTTATATGCCTTTCCTGATGATTCCAGAAGTAGATGTTATTGCCAGCTGCAGACGTGTGTTACCACTGCACATCTGCGCACAGATGATTTCATGCAAGGCGTAGGGACATCAGCAAATGTACTATATATACATATGATCTCTGGATCCATAATGTATAAAGAAAATATTGCATACTGCACACAATGACCTCCCCTATTTCTAATACAGTATAGTGTTCCTCAGGTCGACCTGCACTGACTCAGTGCACAGATCTGTACAATACTTCAGAGCACTACACAATCACCACATCCTTCTTGTTATTACATTTTCAGCCCTGTAAAAAGGCCTGGAATATTAAAACACATTCTTCCATTGTCAGCTGTGCATAACAAGATTTATTTCTCAGCAGCACAGAGAAATAATCGTTAAGTATGTGTTTACATTATAAGGCTATGCGACAGCTGTGCTTTGAGATGGGGTAATGTGGGAATTGATTGTCACAAACATGCATCAATAGGAATCCTTTCAATGGCAACCTGCTGCCACTCTACACTTGACATACAGGCTACGTTCTTAACAGGTTCATTTTCATGGTATCATGACTTTAAGTCATCATTAGCATACTGGTGTTGTCATCTTTTCATGACCCGTGAAGATCCGGGTTAGAATTGGTCATCAGTAACCCATACTTGTCTCCCCGTGAAGATCTGGGTTAGAATTGGTCTTCAGTAACCCATGCTTGTCTCCCCGTGAAGATCCGGGTTAGAATTGGTCTTCAGTAACCCATGCTTGTCTTAAGTGGCGACTAACGGGATGGGGACATATGTCATCGTATCCCAATTGCGTAGATCAATGCTCATGCTGTTGATCACTGTATTGTTTGGTCCGGACTCGATAACTTACAGACCGCCACCACATGGCTGGAATATTGCTGAGTGCAGCGTAAAAATAAACTCACTCACTCATTTTATCATAACGTTAATCATTGATTTCATCACTGTTAGCCTATGTTATCGTGACATGTGATCATTATCACTGCTAGCCTATGTTATCGTGACATGCGATCATTATCACTGCTAGCCTATGTTATCGTGACATTTATCACTGACTAGATCATTATCACTGCTAGCCTATGTTATCGCGTGACATGTGATCATTATCACTGCTAGCCTATGTTATTATGTGACATGTGATCATTATCACTGCTAGCCTATGTTATCGTGACATGTGATCATTATCACTGCTAGCCTATGTTATCGTGACATGTGATCATTATCACTGCTAGCCTATGTTATCGTGACATGTGATCATTATCACTGCTAGCCTATGTTATCGTGACATGTGATCATTATCACTGCTAGCCTATGTTATTGTGACATGTGATCATTATCACTGCTAGCCTATGTTATCGTGACATGTGATCATTATCACTGCTAGCCTATGTTATCGTGGACATGATCATTATCACTGCTAGCCTATGTTATTGTGACATGCATTATCACTGCTAGCCTATGTTATTGTGACATGTGATCATTATCACTGCTAGCCTATGTTATCGTGACATGTGATCATTATCACTGCTAGCCTATGTTATCGTGACATGTGATCATTATCACTGCTAGCCTATGTTATTGTCATGTGATCATTATCACTGCTAGCCTATGTTATTGTGACGTGTGATCATTATCACTGCTAGCCTATGTTATCGTGACATGTGATCATTATCATGTTATCTGCTAGCCTAGCCTATGTTATCGTGACATGTGATCATTATCACTTATCATTGTGATGTGATCATTATCACTGCTAGCCTATGTTATCGTGACATGTGATCATTATCACTGCTAGCCTATGTTATCGTGACATGTGATCATTATCACTGCCGAAATTATTATCGTCCTCGTCCCATGACATTCAGTTATCTTTAGCATCACCATTATCCTCCTCCTCATTGTCTTACACACCTGTACGTGGGAATCCAATGTGAGATAATTGGTATCAAACGTGTGAGATCGATCCTAGGTCAGCAATAATCAATTCCATGGTGATAATCTGAGGACTAAACATGACATACTACTTTCCTGAGTGGAATTTATTGGCAAGTGAGTTGTGTCTCAGACTTGCTAAGGTCCGTGTTGAAACGTGATGTTTTTAGAGTGTTAATTGGTGTTCTTACGTCTTATCTACTTGTCATTATTATCATGACACCCTGATAATCCATGGATATGACGGGAATGTGGATGGTGACACTAGGTGTGATGGATGTGGTTGTGTGGATGGTGACACTGGGTGTGATGGGAGTGGTTGTGTGGATGGTCACACAAAGTGTGATGGATATGGTTGTGTGGATGGTCACACTAGGTGTGATGGATATGGTTGTGTGGACGGTCACACAAAGTGTGATGGATATGGTTGTGTGGATGGTCACACTAGGTGTGATGGATATGGTTGTGTGGATGGTCACACTAGGTGTGATGGATATGGTTGTGTGGACGGTCACACAAAGTGTGATGGATATGGTTGTGTGGATGGTCACACTAGGTGTGATGGATATGGTTGTGTGGATGGTCACACTAGGTGTGATGGATATGGTTGTGTGGATGGTCACACAAAGTGTGATTGATATGGTTGTGTGGATGGTCACACTAGGTGTGATGGATATGGTTGTGTGGATGGTCACACTAGGTGTGATGGATATGGTTGTGTGGATGGTCACACTAGGTGTGATGGATATGGTTGTGTGGACAGTGACACTAGGTGTGATGGATATGGTTGTGTGGATGGTAACACTAGGTGTGATGGATATGGTTGTGTGGATGGTCACACTAGGTGTGATGGATATGGTTGTGTGGATGGTCACACAAGGTGTGATGGATATGGTTGTGTGGATGGTCACACAAAGTGTGATGGATATGGTTGTGTGGATGGTCACACTAGGTGTGATGGATATGGTTGTGTGGATGGTCACATGGTGTGTTGGATATGGATGGTGTGGATGGTGTGACAAAGGATATGGATATGGTTGTGTGGATGGTCACACTAGGTGTGATGGATATGGTTGTGTGGATGGTCACACAAGGTGTGATTGATATGGTTGTGTGGATGGTCACACTAGGTGTGATGGATATGGTTGTGTGGATGGTCACACAAGGTGTGATTGATATGGTTGTGTGGATGGTCACACTAGGTGTGATGGATATGGTTGTGTGGATGGTCACACAAGGTGTGTTGGATATGGTTATGTGGATGGTCACACAAAGTGTGATGGATATGGTTGTGTGGATGGTCACACAAGGTGTGATGGATATGGTTGTGTGGATGGTCACACTAGGTGTGATGGAAATGAATACACAATGCCATATAGAAAGTGATCATATGTAACATATGTTATATTTGGGCTTACACTTTCTTAGTAAAGTACAGATTCTAGCACTTTTGTTGGGTTGTATCCCATTCAAGATTCGAACCCACACCCTAAGAGTCAGGCACCTAATCGGCAACACACAAAGTCAGACGCCTAACCCGTTTATGAATCTACAATATCAGATCCATGATACCAGGTGTTTTTTATACAGCGCCTGGCTTCAAACTTGAGAGCTGCTCTGGGTAGCACTGTTATGACGGGGTCCAAAAGGAATACAAAGGTTTCTACGGCACACACTGGCTTCAGGAAACACAGGAATCTTCAAGTTGGTCAGCTGTTTGAGTTGATGTTATAGAGAGGAAGATTAGTACCCTGGGCTCTGTTGGATCTATCTCCTGGTTTGGTTCTGGTCTCTGGAACCTTTAGATTCATCTGATTGGTTGTCTAGAGAGTGTGGCTGAGCTTGTGTGTTGACAGTAGGCTCTTGATATACCGGTAGTACCTAATCAGATTGGTCAGTGATATGTAGGTGATGGTCAGGAATTAAGGCAGACTCCAGAACTGTTGTGATGTGATCAGTTGACTTGGATCTACAGCATTACTCTGCATGCATTGTAGGTGACTGATTGCAATGGTGCCATTTATAACAGCACTGAAGTATTCTATTCTTGACAACACAAAGATTATGGGCAATATGTTATGGACCATTGCCTTCAAATTAATCCCATATATCCAGATCAAAATGACAACACAATGAGTTTCGTGAACCTATGATGGTACACATCCGAAACACAGGCAAAGGTAGGTCAAGAGTTCAAAACTATTAGTCAACTTTGCAAACTCAGCAGTTTTAGAGCCCATCAAAGTGCACCAGTCATGTGGATACATGATCGCCACATGTGGTTGTTGTTGTTGTTTAACATCCATGAAAAAATGTCACATGTGGTATTGAAGACGTCATGTACTATGGCTGCACGCATACTTAATTTGAAAATGATACAAGTCAGTCTCGGTTAACATAACATATTAAATATGGCCACCAAGGCCGTCCTATTAAAAACTGGATCAGAATTAGATAAGCACTGTTCAGTCCTACTACTGGATACTCAACACAAAATTTCACAGATTTCAGAAGACATGTCACAATGCAGAGTCAGTATGTTTTGGGGGAATGAAAGTTATTTTGAAGGTCAAAATAAAGTAAGATTGAACAAGTTTTGAATACTAAGAGCACATGACTTCTAAAATATATCTGCCAAATCACTTTCAATATGGCTGCCTTCTTGTTTGTTGTGTAGGAAAACTGGGTTAAATTGTAGTGTAAGCAGGGGAAGGGGCTTCATAACGGGATATTCAAACAATACGTACCACATATAGCATACCGCCATGATGTTGCTGGAATATTGCTAAAAGCGGCGTAAAACCAAACTCAGTCAGTCAGACATATAGCATAACTGTCTTGTAGCTTGTAGACTTGTAGATAGTCTTGTAGCATATTGTTTCACTTGCTCTACTACGGGACAACTTCTTGACGGGGTTACCGTTCATCGTAGCGCTAGATACATTGGGTAGGCCACGTGGTTGGCGCTAAATATGTTGGGTAGGCTCTGTAGATGTAGATGAACTTTGACCCATGTCAGAGGTCATTCTAGAGCGCTATATAAGTGACCTGGCTCTCTGGATTCAGTGTCTAGCTTTCGGTCATCCGAGCAACATCAGGTAATATCTCTGTCCCGAGGCCCTGTTTCAGGATCATACCCTCCCCGTTTACAGAGTGGAATGTTCGGTCTTAAAGGTCACATGCATCCAAAAAATCAAACATAATTAAAACACAATTATCACTTATTCATGACATATAATAAACATTGCTGATTATGAAAAAAACATATAAGCAAAATTATAAGCGTACAATCGCAAACCAAAAGTGCAATATTTTGTACTTGGGTTTACTTCCAAAGATACGAAGCAGCCGGGATTCCGAACCCAGTCAGAGCGGGTGGGTGTGCACTCAAGTGTAACGGCTGGTTCATCTGCAGATATCCTTGCGGCTCATTGTGTGTGTATATATAGAGATGTTGGGTTTTGTAAATACATGCTCATTTCTTGTGTATAACATTTTGCAATCAACAGACATCATAACATGTCATGTGTACAAGTATCACACCTGCCTGTCTGTGTAATTACATAATGTGACAGAGACCGAACTCGGGCCATAACTCAATGCGTTTTGTTTATGGTGTATAGCCTGATAGGTGTTAAGTTCAAATTGCATGTGGTCAGTGATCGAAGTTGTGTATTGAATATTATATTGTATTTGTACAATCATTGGATTTGTACTACCATTGTATTCCTTAGCAGTTATTAGTATTGATTTGCAAACCGAGTTAATTATATAATATAATTGTTATATGTACAGTACTTTTTGCTATTTATTGGTTTAACACCTAATTGTTTTACATACAGATTTCTAGACTAAAGTCAGTCATTGTACCTGAAGATGTGATTGTGTTCTGGCAGCCAGTCACTGCACCAGCTCCACCAGCAATACGTCTGCGTCTGCTGCGAGTCAATGGATGATTGACAGCTGACACCAGGTGTCTCTGATTCCGTTTGTCTGTGATGTGAGGAGACACGTTTCACCTGAAGGGTTGTCCTTCCCTGTCCAGAAGTTATGGCATAATCTCTACACAAGTAACTCTCAACAACCTATTTATGGCTAATCGATATGTTAAGAAACGGACAGTTTCCTATTTTGGGTAGATCAATATTTACTGAATGGATATGCTCAGCTCACTCACCCTGTAACGGTTATAGTCATTAGTGGCAACTTATGGAGCAAAACATTAACACAATCAGCTTTTGAAGGTGCAATGTCAAAGGAACTGCATCAACATTACTTGAAGAAATTCCAGTACTTAATCCGGCTTTAATAGGAAGGAATAAGGAATAAAATCTCACACTCCCTAAATAAAGACATCGTATGATGGCAACATATGCCTGCTGGCAGTTAAAAGTATGTGTGAAAAGGCAAGAGCATGGAGCCTTCTATGTGGCCCACAGGAGCCACTTGGAGTGAGAATGTGGAGCCATTTATAACATCAACATGATTCAGTTAGACCTGAAATCTTCTCCATGACCAATAAGAATGGGGCGTCATCTATATGACCAACAGGAGCCAGTTGGAATACGAATGTGAAATCTTCTTTACGACCAACAGCACCTCCTTGAAATGAGAATGGGGCACCATCTATATGACCAACAAGAGCTAGTTGGAATACGAATGTGAAATCTTCATTACGATCAACAGCACCTCTTTGAAATGAGAATGGGGAGCCATCTATATGACCAACAAGAGCCAATTGGAATACGAATGTGAAATCTTCTTTACGACGAGCAGCACCTCCTTGAAATGAGATGAATAATGATGGCCATCTATATGACCAACAAGAGCCAGTTGGAATCATCTTAATGTGAAATCTTCTCTATAACCAACAGCACCTCCTTGAATTGAGAATGGGGTAGCCATCTATATGACCAACAAGAGCCAGTTGGAATACGAATGTGAAATCTTCTCTATAACCAACAGCACCTCCTTGAAATGAGAATGGGGCACCATCTATATGACCAACAAGAGCCAGTTGGAATACGAATGTGAAATCTTCTCTATAACCAACAGCACCTCCTTGAAATGAGAATGGGCTGCAATCTATATGACCAACAAGAGCCAGTTGGAATCACGAGATGTGAAATCTTCTCTACGACCAACAGCACCTCCTTGAAATGAGAATGGGGCGCCATCTATATGACCAACAAGAGCCAGTTGGAATACGAATGTGAAATCTTCTTTATGACAAACAGCACCTACTAGAAATGAGAATGGGGCGCCATCTATATGACCAACAAGAGCCAGTTGGAATACGAATGTGAAATCTTCTTTACGACCAACAGCACCTCCTTGAAATGAGAATGGGGCACCATCTATATGACCAACAAGAGCTAGTTGGAATACGAATGTGAAATCTTCATTACGATCAACAGCACCTCTTTGAAATGAGAATGGGGAGCCATCTATATGACCAACAAGAGCCAATTGGAATACGAATGTGAAATCTTCTTTTACGACCAGCAGCACCTCCTTGAAATGAGAATGGAGCCCATCTATATGACCAACAAGAGCCAGTTGGAATCTGAGATGTGAAATCTTCTCTATAACCAACAGCACCTCCTTGAATTGAGAATGGGGAGCCATCTATATGACCAACAAGAGCCAGTTGGAATACAGAATGTGAAATCTTCTCTATAACCAACAGCACCTCCTCCCTTGAAATGAGAATGGGGCATAATCTATATGACCAACAAGAGCCAGTTGGAATCTGAGAATGTGAAATCTTCTTTAACACCAACAGCACCTCCTTGAAATGAGAATGGGGCCATCTATATGACCAACAAGAGCCAGTTGGAATACTTAATGTGAAATCTCCTCTATAACCAACAGCACCTCCTTGAAATGAGAATGGGGAGCCATCTATATGACCAACAAGAGCCAGTTGGAATACTTTAATGTGAAATCTTCTCTATAACCAACAGCACCTCCTTGAAATGAGAATGGGGAGCCATCTATATGACCAACAAACCAGCCAGTTGGAATACATTGCCAGTTGGATGTGAAATCTTCTCTATAACCAACAGCACCTCCTTGAAATGAGAATGGGGAGCCATCTATATGACCAACAAGAGCCAGTTGGAATACGAAATGTGAAATCTTCTCTATAACCAACAGCACCTCTCTTGAAATGAGAATGAGAATGGGGAGCCATCTATATGACCAACAAGAGCCAGTTGGAATACTTAATGTGAAATCTTCTCTATAACCAACAGCACCTCCTTGAAATGAGAATGGGGCCATCTATATGACCAACAAGAGCCAGTTGGAATACTGAATGTGAAATCTTCTCTATAACCAACAGCACCTCCTTGAAATGAGAATGGGGAGCCATCTATATGACCAACAAGAGCCAGTTGGAATACGAATGTGAAATCTTCTCTATAACCAACAGCACCTCCTTGAAATGAGAATGGGGCACCATCTATATGACCAACAAGAGCCAGTTGGAATACTGAATGTGAAATCTTCTCTATAACCAACAGCACCTCCTTGAAATGAGAATGGGGCACCGTCTATATGACCAACAAGAGCCAGTTGGAATACGAATGTGAAATCTTCTCTATAACCAACAGCACCTCCTTGAAATGAGAATGGGGAGCCATCTATATGACCAACAAGAGCCAGTTGGAATACGAATGTGAAATCTTCTCTATAACCAACAGCACCTCCTTGAAATGAGAATGGGGAGCCATCTATATGACCAACAAGAGCCAGTTGGAATAAATGAATGTGAAATCTTCTCTTCTCTATAACCAACAGCACCTCCTTGAAATGAGAATGGGGCCATCTATATGACCAACAAGAGCCAGTTGGAATCTGAATGTGAAATCTTCTCTATAACCAACAGCACCTCCTTGAAATGAGAATGGGGCAGCCATCTATATGACCAACAAGAGCCAGTTGGAATACTGAATGTGAAATCTTCTCTATAACCAACAGCACCTCCTTGAAATGAGAATGGGGCACCATCTATATACCAACAAGACCAACAAGAGCCAGTTGGAATACATGACCAACAAGAGCCAGAATCTTCTCTATAACCAACAGCACCTCCTTGAAATGAGAATGGGGAGCCATCTATATGACCAACAAGAGCCAGTTGGAATACTGAATGTGAAATCTTCTCTATAACCAACAGCACCTCCTTGAAATGAGAATGGGGCAATCTATATGACCAACAAGAGCCAGTTGGAATACTTGGAGATGTGAAATCTTCTCTATAACCAACAGCACCTCCTTGAAATGAGAATGGGGCAGCCATCTATATGACCAACAAGAGCCAGTTGGAATACTTAGATGTGAAATCTTCTCTATAACCAACAGCACCTCCTTGAAGATGAGAATGGGGAGCCATCTATATGACCAACAAGAGCCAGTTGGAATACTGAATGTGAAATCTTCTCTATAACCAACAGCACCTCCTTGGAAATGAGAATGGGGAGCCATCTATATGACCAACAAGAGCCAGTTGGAATACGAATGTGAAATCTTCTCTATAACCAACAGCACCTCCTTGAAATGAGAATGGGGCGCCATCTATATGACCAACAAGAGCCAGTTGGAATACTGAATGTGAAATCTTCTCTATAACCAACAGCACCTCCTTGAAATGAGAATGGGGCAATCGTCTATATGACCAACAAGAGCCAGTTGGAATACTCTAATGTGAAATCTTCTCTATAACCAACAGCACCTCCTTGAAATGAGAATGGGAGCCATCTATATGACCAACAAGAGCCAGTTGGAATCTGAGATGTGAAATCTTCTCTATAACCAACAGCACCTCCTTGAAATGAGAATGGGGCATAACCATCTACCTCCTTGATATGAGATGTGAACTTCTCTAGAGCCAGTTGAAATGGAATACTGAATGTGAATCATCTTCTTCTCTATAACCAACAGCACCTCCTTGAAATGAGAATGGGGCACCGTCTATATATGACCAACAAGAGCCAGTTGGAATACTTAATGTGAAATCTTCTCTATAACCAACAGCACCTCCTTGAAATGAGAATGGGGCACCATCTATATGACCAACAAGAGCCAGTTGGAATCTGAATGTGAAAATCTTCTCTATAACCAACAGCACCTCCTTGAAATGAGAATGGGGCAGTTGGAATAATGAATGGCCTATATGACCAACAAGAGCCAGTTGAATACAGATACTTCTCTATATGTGAAATCTTCTCTATATGACCAACAGCAATGTGAAATCTCCTTCCTGAAATGAGAATGGGCACCATCTATATGACCAACAAGAGCCAGTTGGAATACTTAATGTGAAATCTTCTCTATAACCAACAGCACCTCCTTGAAATGAGAATGGGGAGCCATCTATATGACCAACAAGAGCCAGTTGGAATACTAATGAATGTGAAATCTTCTCTATAACCAACAGCACCTCCTTGAAATGAGAATGGGGAGCCATCTATATGACCAACAAGAGCCAGTTGGAATACTGAATGTGAAATCTTCTATAACCAACAGCACCTCCTTGAAATGAGAATGGGGAGCCATCTATATGACCAACAAGAGCCAGTTGGAATATAATGTGAAATCTTCTAATGTGAAATCTTCTCTATAACCAACAGCACCTCCTTGAAATGAGAATGGGCCAGCCATCTATATGACCAACAAGAGCCAGTTGGAATACTGAATGTGAAATCTTCTCTATAACCAACAGCACCTCCTTGAAATGAGAATGGGAGCCATCTATATGACCAACAAGAGCCAGTTGGAATACTGAATGTGAAATCTTCTCTATAACCAACAGCACCTCCTTGAAATGAGAATGGGGCGCCATCTATATGACCAACAAGAGCCAGTTGGAATACGAATGTGAAATCTTCTCTATAACCAACAGCACCTCCTTGAAATGAGAATGGGGAGCCATCTATATGACCAACAAGAGCCAGTTGGAATACTAATGTGAAATCTTCTCTATAACCAACAGCACCTCCTTGAAATGAGAATGGGGCACCATCTATATGACCAACAAGAGCCAGTTGGAATACGAATGTGAAATCTTCTCTATAACCAACAGCACCTCCTTGAAATGAGAATGGGGAGCCATCTATATGACCAACAAGAGCCAGTTGGAATACGAATGTGAAATCTTCTCTATAACCAACAGCACCTCCTTGAAATGAGAATGGGGAGCCATCTATATGACCAACAAGAGCCAGTTGGAATACGAATGTGAAATCTTCTCTATAACCAACAGCACCTCCTTGAAATGAGAATGGGGAGCCGTCTATATGACCAACAAGAGCCAGTAGGAATACGAATGTGAAATCTTCTTTACGACCAACAGCACCTCCTTGAAATGAGAATGGGGCGCCATCTATATGACCAACAAGAGCCAGTTGGAATACGAATGTGAAATCTACTCTATGATCAACAGCACCTCCTTGAAAAATATGTTGTTCAATCTTACAGCAAAGTACCAAAATACAAATTCCAAATTTCATTACATTTTGAAGAAAGATTGTCTGAGTAATGGCCACAAGCATATATCTCAATGTGGCTGCCATGATAGTCACATGCAGAATCATACCACTGAAACAAATACAGATGTCATTATTGGCGGGAACAAGCACATGAAACTTCAGCTATACAGTGAGCCCAAATACTAACAGATCACTATTTACCAAATTTCAAACTTTTTGAGCGAATCTGCTCAGTAAAGCCACATGATGTTTAATGATCAAAGAGCAAAGGTAAAAAATGTCATAAAAAACGGGGCATATATGTTGAGATATATATGTACCAAATGTTTTACATTTCATACAAAAACAACAAGAAATGGACAGAAATAATATTTTAACTATGGATGCCACCTCATGAATGACCTTTGTTACTAAAAAACAATATTTCAAATGAGGGATGCTCAAA
The DNA here is from genome assembly GCF_003918875.1 of Haliotis rubra. Taxonomy (NCBI): domain Eukaryota; kingdom Metazoa; phylum Mollusca; class Gastropoda; order Lepetellida; family Haliotidae; genus Haliotis; species Haliotis rubra. The sequence continues at coordinate 349,514 of NW_025767344.1, read as the reverse complement.
CATGCTTTCTTCAAAACCACATTCTGCTGCATAGCTCTATAGAATACTTCTGCTGTTGCCACAGTCATGTAAAACATATATTATATAACATGATAATCACAGGTTAGAGGACAAATTTTAAAGCACATTGCTTGTGCCCCCAAATCAACAACACACCAATGGGTGGGCAGAAGGAAAACATAAACACTGTTTTATTCCATATTTGTAAAACATTTTAGTCTGCAGGTGACAAAAGCAATCATGAAAAAAAAGTCTCCTGTTGACACGCCTGAATCTCATTTTGAAGGAAAAACCCATCTGTGATTCACAATAAACTACAGTCCTATTTCCTAGTTTTGGTACATATATTTATTCCTGCTTAATAATAGGTTGTTACAAAAACAGTTGCCAATGGCTGATGAAATCAGCTGAATACAGATAACTTCATCTACTCTACAAAATTAGAAATTTGACAGCTGGATTTAATGGTAATATTTGTGACTGGGTAATACAGTTTATTTTTTTGTTGTGCCATACGCGGCATGTGGGGCTGATTGAACATGGTTTGGGCAACTAATGTAAAAAATATCAAAAAGCATGAAAAAAGTATGAAAAACCACAAACATGTGCAGCGAGTCATGTGATCACCTTAGCGATGCATTAGAACACAAGCACACAGACATTGCCCAACAGGAAAGTTCATCTAAATTGCAAGTTCAATCAAAAAGCAAGTATGCCGTGACTCAAATCAGCAATGTGAACGTGCCATGGCTGGGCGTAATGCTGGACAACCCATTGTGGCAGTAGCACAACCCTGGACCCTGACTCTACACGCTGTGAGGAAACACATGCAACAGATGGGCACCGTTGATACAAATAGTGTGTGTTTGCACCGTTGTTACAAGTAGTGTGTGTTTGCACCACTGATACAAGTAGTGTGTGTTTGCACCACTGATACAAGTAGTGTGTGTTTGCACCACTGATACAAGTAGTGTGTGTTTGCACCACTGATACAAGTAGTGTGTGTTTGCACCACTTGATACAAGTAGTGTGTGTTTGCACCACTGATACAAGTAGTGTGTGTTTGCACCACTGATACAAGTAGTGTGTTTGTTTGCACCACTGATGGTTGATACAAATAGTGTGTGTTTGCACCACTGATACAAGTAGTAGTGTGATGATTGCAACCGCTGATACAAGTAGTGTGTGTTTGCACCACTGATGGTATACAAATAGTGTGTGTTTGCACCACTTGATACAAAGTAGTGTGTGTTTGCACCACTGATACAAGTAGTGTGTTTTGCACCACTGATACAATACGTGTGTGTTTGCACCGTTGATACAAGTAGTGTGTGTTTGCACCGTTGATACAAGTAGTGTGTTTGCACCATTGATACAAATAGTGTGTTTGCACCATTGATACAAATAGTGTGTGTTTGCACCACTGATACAAGTAGTGTGTGTTTGCACCATTGATACAAGTAGTGTGTTTGTGTTTGCACTGTTGATACAAAGTGTGTGTTTGCACCACTGATACAAGTAGTGTGTGTTTGCACCACTGATTGATACAAGTAGTGTGTGTTTGCACCACTGATACAAGTAGTGTGTGTGTTTGTTGATACAAGTAGTTGTGTTTGCACCACATACAAGTAGTGTGTGTTTGCAACCACTGATGGCACAACAAGTAGTGTGTTTGCACCACTGATGGTTGATACAAGTAGTGTGTGTTTGCACCACTGATACAAGTAGTGTGTGTTTGCACCACTGATGGTTGATACAAGTAGTGTGTGTTTGCACCACTGATGGTTGATACAAGTGTGTGTTTGCACCACTGATACAAGTAGTGTGTGTTTGCACCACTGATACAAGTAGTGTGTGTTTGCACCGTTGATACAAGTAGTGTGTGTTTGCATCCACTGATACAAGTAGTGTGTGTTTGCACCGTTGATACAAGTAGTGTGTTTGCACCACTGATACAAGTAGTGTGTGTTTACCATTGTAGTGTGTGTTTGATACAAATAAGTAGTGTGTTTGCACCATTGACCAAGTAGTGTGATACAAGTACAAGTGTGTGTTTGCACCACTGATACAAGTAGTGTGTGTTTGCACCATGGTTGATACAAGTAGTGTGTGTTTGCACCACTTGATACAAGTAGTGTGTGTTTGCACCCACTGATACAAATAGTGTGTGTTTGCATCACTGATACAAGTAGTGTGTGTTTGATATGGTTGATGAAGTAGTGTGTGTTTGCACCACTGATGGTTGATACAAGTAGTGTGTGTTTGCACCACTGATGGTTGATACAAATAGTGTGTGTTTGCACCACTGATACAAGTAGTGTGTGTTTGCACCACTGATACAACTAGTGTGTGTTTGCATTGATACAAGTAGTGTGTGTTTGCACCACTGTTGATACAAGTAGTGTGTGTTTGCACCACTGATGGATACAAGTAGTGTGTTTGCACCACTGATGTAGTGTGTTTTGCACCATTGATACAAGTAGTGTGTGTGTGTGTTTGCACCTGATACAAGTATGTGTGTTTGCACCACTGATACAAGTAGTGTGTGTTTGCACCACTTTGATACAAGTAGTGTGTGTTTGCACCACTGATGGTGATACAAGTAGTGTGTTTGTTTGCACCACCATTGATACAAGTAGTGTGTGTTTGCAACCACTGATACAAGTAGTGTGTGTTTGCACCACTGATGTTGATACAAGTAGTGTGTGTTTGCACCACTGATACAAGTAGTGTGTGTTTTTGCACCACTGATACAAGTAGTGTGTTGATTGATACAAGTAGTGTGTGTTTGCACCACTACAAGTATGTGTGTTTGCACAAGTAGTGTGTGTTTTGCAACCACTACAAGTACAAGTAGTGTGTGTTTGTACAAGTAGTTTGCACCACTGATACAAGTAGTGTGTGTTTGCACCACTGATACAAGTAGTGTGTGTTTGCACCACTGATGGTGTGATATACAAGTAGTGTGTGTTTGCACCACTGATACAAGTAGTGTGTGTTTGCACCACTGGTGATACAAGTAGTGTGTTTGCACCACTGATGGCACCGCGATACAAATAGTGTGTGTTTGCACCACTGATACAAGTAGTGTGTGTTTGCACCGATGGTTGATACAAATAGTGTGTGTTTGCAAATACAAGTAGTGTGTGTTTGCTGACCACTGATACAAGTAGTGTGTGTTTGCAACCACTGATGGTTGATAAAGTAGTGTGTGTTTTTGCACCACTGATGATATACAAATAGTGTGTGTTTGCACTGATGGTTGATACAAGTAGTGTGTGTTTGCACCATTGATACAAGTAGTGTGTGTTTGCACCACTTGATACAAGTAGTGTGTGTTTGCACCATTGATACAAATAGTGTGTGTTTGCACCGTTGATACAAGTAGTGTGTGTTTGCACCGTTGATACAAGTAGTGTGTGTTTGCACCACTTGATACAAGTAGTGTGTGTTTGCACCGTTGATACAAGTAGTGTGTGTTTGCACCATTGATACAAGTAGTGTGTGTTTGCACCGATGATACAAGTAGTGTGTGTTTGATAACCGTTGATACAAGTAGTGTGTGTTTGCACCGTTGATACAAGTAGTGTGTGTTTGCACCGTTGATACAAGTAGTGTGTGTTTGCACCACTGATACAAGTAGTGTGTGTTTGCACCGTTGATACAAGTAGTGTGTGTTTGCAGTTGTGTGTTTGCAAAATTGATACAAGTGTGTGTTGCACCGTTGATACAAATAGTGTGTGTTTGCACCATTGATACAAGTAGTGTGTGTTTGCACCGCTGATGTGTTTGTAGTTGATTGTTTAGTGCACAGTTGATACAAGTAGTGTGTGTTTGCACCATTGATACAAGTAGTGTGTCTTTGCACCATTGATACAAGTAGTGTGTCTTTGCACAAGTAGTGTGTTTGCAACATTGATTATGTGAGAGCATGTTTCATACAAGTACTATGTGAGTGCATGGTTCATACAAGTATACTCTTAAAAAAAAGAAACTTGACATAGGACAAATTTGAATTTTAGGAAAATATGACACAAACCAATCCATGCTGAATCCCTGAATGGTTGCCGAGGTCAAAATGTTTGAAAAAAGAAACGTTTAACAAAAACGTAACGTTACACTCACGTCTGTAGTGAATCGCTAAAACTCACCCTACATGAAATGCATGAGCATCATGAAATTGTGAATCACCTTGAGCTGAAGCCTGTGACTGTAGGCTTTATAAAGCCACATGAATGATACCCCACATGCATTGCTTTAAGCCACAATAGACGACAAAAGAATGAAAAGACCGACAGAAGCTCAACAACCCAACGCCATCGGGCGTTTACAAGGACGGACATCGCAGCATGATGTGGCAAGGCACTTCAGCGTGTCCAGACAGACCATCACAAACCTATGACCCGATACAAAATTACTGGGAGTGTTAATGACAGACCCAGGTCAGGTTGACCTGGAGTTACCACCGCCGCCCAGGATCACTACATCCGGTTGAGATATTTTCGTTCCAACGCCATGGCCGCATCATCCACAACAATCTAAATCCTTGGACTGCTCCGAATCTCTGACCAGACAGTGTGCAATTGGCTATGGAAAGCCAGACCTTTTGCCAGAAGACCAGTTCAACATCACATCGTTCCCTACATCAAGGTGATCTTTGGAGCATGACAATGCTCGACCTCACGTTGCACGTGTTTGACAGGTCTTCCTCCAGAAAAACAATGTTCAGTTGTTAACTTGGCCTTCTTGATCAACGGATTTGTCCCCCATTGAACATCTATGGGATACTCTTGATCGGCGCTTGCACCAGCGGAATCCGCCACCTCAGACACTTCAAGAACTGCACACAGCACTTCAGCAAGAGTATCAAACCATTCCTCAAGACAGCATTCGCATCTCCTTTCTTCTATGGGTCACCGCTGCCAAGCTGTTATCGATGCTCATGGTGGTCACACCAGATACTGACATTTTCCTCTGACCAAGTGGCTTTAATAGCCCTCTGTGGTTTTACCAAACACTTTCTGGATAATCATGTTTTGGAAATTTGTAAAGTGATGATTTTGCTGTAACTGAGCAATGATGTCATGTTTGAATCAGTTATATGCACTCAGTAAGTAAACTCCAAAACAGCATGTCAAGTTTCATTTTTTGAAGAGTATACTATATGAGTGCATGACATAAGACATATTTTAGGCAGGTTTCATACAAGCACTGTTCATACATTGACAATTTTCTGTCTTGTCAAACCATGGGCTGGGTGCAAAGTATTTAAGGTCAGATTCTTCAGCAGACTCCAACTGCAAGTTGCAGAAACAGCTCCATGCTCGAAAGTACAATACAACATGGCACGCCAGCAGGGCCAGGGACCTGCCCTTCCGCCAACCAGGGCACAGTATACAGGTCAATAGATATTTAGCTTCCCTGGAAACGGTTTCAACACTGCGTTACTGCCAGGATATAGCCACTAGCCCCTGGGATGTAATAAATCATCTTGAATTTACTATATCAAATTAGCAAGTACACAAATTGGCTTTGTGAACCAAATTATGACTCTGTGTATTCCTTCAGGCACAGCTCAGTGGACTGTCATATCCTGCTGCCAAATTAACATAAACTACATTCCACTCCCTCCACCAACCCAACCACATCCTTAAACAAGTTCATAAACATTATCTGACATTCACATATATACTCCACAACACCTAATAAAATAACTATCACCAACAACACAGGATCTCCATGTCTATCACCAACAACACAGGATCTTCATGTCCATCACCAACATCTCATGCCTGTAACAAAACAGGATCTCCATGCCTGTAACCCACAACATAAGATCTTCATGTCTGTAAACCCACAACTTCATAACATAAGATCTTCATGTCTGTAACCCACAACATAAGATCTTCATGTCTGTAACCCACAACATAACATCTTCATGTCTGTAACCCACAACATAAGATCTTCATGTCTGTAACCCACAACATAAGATCTTCATGTCTGTAACCCACAACATAACATCTTCATGTCCCACATTAGATCTTCATGCCTGTAACCCACAACATAACATGCCTGTAACACATATGTCTTCATGCCTGTAACCCAGTAACATCTTCATGCCTTTAACCAACAACATACAAGTTTCATTTCTTTAACCCACAGCATAAGATCTTCATGTCTTTAACCCACAACATAAGATCTTCATGTCTTTAACCCACAACATAAGATCTTCATATCTATCACACGCAATATCTCCTGGCTACCTGGTTATCATTCCTGAATGCAAGTCTGTGCACTGTGGAATATTTTTTTTCAGATATGAAACTGTGAAAAGCCACAGACATCAAGTCTAGCACAAATCACACAATTTGTTTGGGAGATGAGTTGTGAACAATATGTCACTGTTTCTAGTGTGTGCAACCCTATTGAGAATAAACACAGGCTGACAATATGTAAGCAAGGGGTATTCACAGATTTGGCACTAATGTCCTGCACCACCAAATCTCAGCTGTTTCTGTAAAATATCTATATTTGGGGATAAAACAACTATTCCTTCACATTGTCCTATGTCTTGGACTTCAGAATAAGTGGCAATGTCGATCTCTGATTTTAACCATTTAAAGTAGTAAATAAATTTCAAAATTAAATCTCAACAAAAACACTAAAAATTGTTCTCAAATAGCCTGAAAACACAGAAAATCGCAAAAACAACATTGTATTTCTTTGATGAAATCATTGCTATTTCACTTGAAATGCTGCATAAAGAAGAACGTTCTTAGTGCAGAATTGCTGCACCATGGAGGAAATTGGAGACAAGCATGTGTCATCGACATCAATCTCACAGCATGGTCAGGTCGTTCCACGCTCAGCGGGTCAGACACAAGTTGACCTAACGCACATTCATTATTAGCTGCATTAACGACCTGGACTTATATAAAGTTAGTTGTGGCTACCTGTTATGAAGACAGCAGGGAATCGAGAGGGCTTCGACATGTAACTGTCAATCAAGAAGTCTTCAAGGTCATCAGAGGTCAGCTGCAAGGTTGTATCTGGGATGGAACTGACAGCCGTTGATCTTGCAGTGTTAGGGTCACTAACTCGACGCCAGGATTTTAATTTTGTTTTCTTGGTGCCATACTTGTACACACGTGCATCACTGTCATTGTCAGCACTGTAGCCCTGCAAAATTGTGAGAAAGTGACTCTTATTGGTTCTCTAGTTTTGATATCATATAATCTTAAAAACAAAACCAAATGGCACTAAAGAATACGAAGACCACGGCCTACTGGCCACACTGTGAGAAGACCTCCATGGCCATATTTAGTTGCAGGGATGTGAGTGTGTATGTCGGCCATCTAATTGGGGATGTGTGTACAATTCTTCTAATGCATTTTACATCAATTGCCTGTGTACAGTGATCTGCCAAATTTGATAGGGGATGGTGTGATTTAATGTCATCGTTATCTTACTTTAAAGGCAAATATATTGGGTGAAAAGATCCATTTCATTTCACATTTGGTACAGTTGTTGGCCAAATATGATTTCTGATGTCAACTTTTCTTTCAACTTTTAACTTCATGTGGCTACCATCATTTGCACTGAGATGCAGCTGTCTCTCGGGCTTGTGGTTTCTGATTAAGATTCTTGATAACTTTCTAAATTTGGTATTATTTCTTTTCTTCTTAATTACAATCTGAATTCCAATGTAGTGAACAAACCACTATGGTCCTACATGGCCTTGAAGTACTGCCATTTTTGTGGTGTCTGAGACGAAATGATAAAATATCTTTCAAAATTTAATTGTTCTCCTTTATTTATAAATCATTGCCACATAAAATTTACAGCATGACATTCATTCATTTTCTTCACATCCTGTCAAAGTTACAACTTTCTTGGTTTTGCTGTTTATGAGGACAAAATGAAAAACATTTTGCTTTTTAACACAATGAACTGTGGATGTTTTGGACTAACCAGTAGATATTAACAGACTGTTAAACCCAAATCATATCATGAGTGAGTGAGTTAGTTACGTTTTACGCTGCTTTTAGCAATATTCCAGCAATATCACGGCGGGGAACACAAGAAATGGGCTTCACACATTGTACCCATGTAGGGAATTGAACCCGGGTGTTCAGCGTGATGAATGAACGCTTTAAACACTAGGCTAGCCCACCGCCCCATTGAAGGAAGGCGGAAGGAGGGAGGGAGGCAGGGAGGGGAGTTTAAAACTGCATGAAGCTGCAATGCAGCACTGTCCCCATAGACGACACCAAGATGGCCTTCACAAGATGCCCGTGAGGAATTTGTATTGACTAAGGGCTACTAGTTCCCCATTGGTTAAAAAGTATCAATCATTTTAATCTGGGAGATAATCATACCAATCAAAAAGAGAGATTCATTCAATGATCACTGACATGTTTTGTAATCTTTTTGTAAGAGCAATTAGCAAAATTCCTAATGTTTTATAGATCTTGAGGCACATCAAATATTGATGCCCTGACAAAATCAATCATAATTCCAATTTAACAACTCAGGCATTATATTAGATTTTCATTTTTTATAATGCATTTGAAAATAAACCATTTTTCTATTTCCTTTTCAAAGACTGACAAGAGCTAATCACACAGTTATAAGCACGCAGTTCTTAATCAGCGTAGGAGATTGAAATTGACTCATCTTTTTAAAACGCTTACCTTTCCCAATTTCTTGCTCAAGTGCTCAGTATTGCTGCCATATTATCCTACTAAAAGGGTCAGTGGGATAGCTGAGTGGTTAATGCTTTCCCTGGTCATGCCGAAGTTCGATCCCAACATCAGTACAAGGGAATATTGCTGAGTGCGGCGTAAAACTAAACTCACTCACATATCAACAAAAAAGACAAAAAGGAAAACACCAGAGCTTTGTATTATAGAATTTGTCTGTATCTTTTCACATGATAGTTGGACTTTCTATTATTCATCTGAAATGTGAATCCCCATCTCTAACACAAACCACCTGATATCCTGGTTCCACCTCTGTACATGAATTAATGAGACTCATATCCGTTATATCCCAATGCTGGTTGAGGGGAATTATAAATGGCCAACAATGATGCAAGTCATTGCTGTTTGACTCTTTGGTGAAACCCAGGAGAACAGTCTGGAACTGGCAACCATCAGTGAGGTGTGACGTGCCATTAGCGAACACAGAAGTATTAACTACATGGCTGGCTGGCTGTTACGCAGATATTCAACATCACATCACTGCTTTGATACAATTATACAATGAGTAAGAAGGGTTTAAGCAGTAATATTCCAGCAATGTCACAGCAGGGATATGGGTACAAGAAACGACTTCCCACGCAGTACCCATGTTGGGAATAGAACTCAAACCATTGGCATGACCACTGAACACTTTAACCACAAGACTATTCCACTTTGCCTCAAATATTTACGATAACCAATGCTGTTACCCAAAGTCAAATCAGTCCATCACAAACCTACAACTGACACACTGAGAATCACCCCCAAGTGTATTTCAACATAATATTTATATCAACATGAATCAACGAATGTCAATATATCTTGCATCAAAAGACAAGAGAGTGATATTCTATATCAGCCAACATACTTCTTCGACTTTCTGTACTAGTAAACTGTAATAATAACAGTAATAAACAGTGACGTGTCCAGCTCACCAGCTTCAGTAACACATACAAGATGTACTTCAGTTGTGACATCACAGTGCCTGATGATGTCACAATGGTGTGCAAAGCATTATGAAGCAATTTTATTGCTGTGATATCTCCTGGCATCTTATATACACACACCCATGCTATATATCCTACAATAACTGGTTTCTTTATAATAAATCTAAATTACTCTTTTTACATATTTTGGTTTACAGATTGCATTAGATTCACACAAACATATACACAAATTTATGTAGCTAAACAAATTATTACTGAAATATCTGTTGTTATTTCTTTGTTCTGTGAGATTTGTGGGCAAATCTGAATAATAATTCTGTATAAAGTGCAAGTTCTTTAAAATACTTTTACAGTATCACATGCATACATGATGATACATCTGTGTGGGCTTTGAGTTAACACTGTCTGCAAACAGCCTACAATTAGTCTATACAGGTTTACAATGGTAAATCCTATATACACAAACAGAGGTGTAGGAGTCACATTTCAGATGTGTCAAATATCACAAGATCCTTGGTTTGAACTTTTTAATGAGTAACTAAAATGTGTGAAATACATAACAACCAATGCTGCAAGCATTTGCCATAATCGCGATATTGTGATTTTATAATTACCATGAACTTGTAGAAACAACTGACAGTGAACTCATAAACAAACTGGGAGTGAATTCATAAACATATTGTTTTTTATCTGTATGATAATAAGTAATTTTACCAACATTATTAACACTTAGCAGATATTGATGTGTTATATTAAGTCCAACAACAGGAACACTTGTACAAGAACATATATGATTGGCTGCATCACTTCCTGAAAGAAACACATGTTTTCATTGGTGGCAAATTTCGTTTCATGTTTCTAAGTGTTTTCTTTTGCATGTTGTTTTGTGTCAAGCACAGTTTGTGGCAAGTATTAACACTTCTCAAAAGGACCTCTGTAAATACTATCATGAGTGATTAACCCAATAAGTACACCCAAACTTAGAAAGACAAGAGGATTATTGTCATGGGGGGACTAGGGGATTGTCTTTTGTTGTTTTGCTAGGATATTAGAGCTATATTTAGAGTTTGATCATCCGGTCAGGTCATTGACGGCATTGTAGTTAAGATTTGAAATACATTTGCCACATAATAATTCAGTTTGATATTTAATGAAGCAATTTTATGAAACAAGTCTACTTGTCATCTCCATGGCTATCAATTCACACACAGCTGTGTATTCTGAAAGTATATAAGTTTCCGAAATTCTAAATCTGTGACAAACTGTGACGTCATATACTTTTCAGTGACATCATTACTACGTCACTTCTTCCAAATCCTAACATCAATTGTTCCTTCTTACTCCCAAAATGGTTTATTACACTGATAAACTCAATAAAACATAATTTATATTACAAACTATTATTTACAATTTCTTGAAGCAGTTGTTCGTTGTTGTTGAGGTCGATCATGCCGACCCAGACCACACCCCTCAGGCTGACGGCCATAGACTTCCAGCTTCGCTCCAGCATGCCAGTGTGAAAAATGACGATCCATGGGTCAGGGCGCTTAATCACTAAGCCGGAAAAGTTTCCCTCACTTAGAGGGAAGATATCCTGAAACATCTCATAGTCTTTAAATGCTGGCGTTTTTTGATCGTTGAAAACATATTGACTAGTTAGTACCTCTTCGACAGTCATAAACAGGCACATAAGTAAAACAACAGTGTTACAAGTAGCCATTTTGAAAACTTCTCAATGTAGCGCGGATATCCGCGTTATGAGTAGAAATTTGTCAAGACCCACTTCTAAAATGGACTCTCAATGTTGCTGAATAAACTTGATAATAAACCCATTAAGAGATTATTTAGAAGCATCTGAATACACTATCACGGTGATAGTTAGCAGATGATGAGTCATGTGTCTAAAAGCCCCAAATTCAGCGATTTCTGAAGTCTTTTTGCCCAATTGAGCAACCTAATTTTAGGTGTAACGAATTTGAACGTACACCGGCCTGAACGCGGAAGTCGATTTGTCGAAACGCGATAGGATAGTTTACCTTGGTTACCAAAGAGCGTGCAGTGGAGGCGATTAACCCTAAGTTACCAGGGTCAGTTCCGGACAGAAACCAAAGTCGCATTGTGCGATCTTATCTTTGTGTAGCCTATGTTTTAAGCAGAAAATGTATCCATAAAACAAGGGAAAGCTATATGAAACTTTACTTTAACTATTTTTACTTCTAATACTATTTCGTCCTTTTAACCGATCGAGGTAATATAATCTTTAAGATTCCAATTAAATTCGTCCTATTATTATCTTACCCAATTCTTTTCTCTGATGAATTTTGAGAACCTACACACAACAAAGAAACCTGTTGTAATTAACTATTGTATTCAATAATTAATTAAATTCACAAATCAATACAATTTTTAAAGGTATCACTATCGCAGTATTAACTTGAGTGTATAATTCCCAAGAAGAAACTAAACAGTTAACCAAGAATCAGTCCGTAAAAGAACAAAGGTACGAAACCAACACCCAACAAGGTTATGCGATTTAATTAAAAATTAAATTACTGTATCCAAACTTTATCTAGGTTCACGTATTCATACAAAAGTATCACCATGGCCGTACAAAATTGAGTGGCAGTGCAAATTAAAAGATGTAATTTTAGATAAGAGAACAAGAGCTAACACCCCTTATATACCTCACAAATAGATTATGGAAAATTCTGCACTAAGGTAGTTGATTCTGGAAAAAGCTCCTTTCCGGACAATTCTGTCTAAATTTTCGCACACCACTGCCCCTTACTGAATCTACAGGTACAATGTATAACAGTTGAAACATTATTGCACAACGTGTAACACTGCCTCATAACACTCCAAAGTTTGAACGTAGTTAGTACGCTTCCTTCCTTAACCGCTGGTATATCAATAAACATTATACTTTCATAAGTATGACGTATGTGTACACATAATTAAAATCATCTGCAGTCAAACCTGATCACCCTCGACCAACTCATGATAATGCATCAGTGATATATATATCTTATAGGTAATATGAAAGACAAGCTCCAGTGCATAAAGCATTGTGTTTTGTTCTTCATTTTATGAAGCAAGGTCCGAGGATTGTGATCAGTGTACACTTGAGCAGGTATAGCAAAGTAGTACCAAGGTTACACTTCAAGTTATTGCAGAACTAACACCAAACCAAGAGTTCCTTTTTCAATGCTGGAATAATTTGTCTGTTGTTTGTTATATTTCCTTGAAAAAAACAGCAAACAGGGTGGTCGAAGTCTGATGCATTTGCACCGCAAATGTCACTAGAATGTATGGCCAATTTGAAAGGTTTCCGAACATATAGTTCTTGAAGAACAGGAGACTTCGTGAGTAAGTCCTTGTTAATGTTATATCTGTTGGAATCTCTCTAGAGCTCCTTGTGATTAAGGATGATAAGCAGTAGACTGTCTATAACTGATGCCTATCCTGGAGTACACATGGTAGTAAGCAGGAACTGGCTACCTGACTTGGTATTGGACCAACACACTCAATGGTGACCCTGATGAAAGGCTCTTCAAAACTTGGGACAGGTTTCACTGGTGTTTCTGCTATGGTCTTCCAACCATTTGGCACATATAGCAGGTTTGGCAAACTTTATCCACATCATGCCGCAAATTAAGCCGCAAGATATTGGATAAAATGTTGTCACAAGCTTTGTTCGCATCCAATGACCTGCGAAACAGGTTTCACGTGCCAAAATCAAAACATGGTTTCGATATGAATTTGGAAAAACGTGACGTAAACCCCCATTTTTTATTAGCAGGTACAACAGGCGCCCCCATTTCCTCGTCAAAACGCTAGCCGTGAAGTATGATGGTGATAGCAAACTGGAACCTTGTCATCTAAGACCGGATCTAGTTCCGGATCTTCTCTCTGTAACATAACCAACTGATCCCTGCCCAGAGCTAGTTCCCCAACAGCCAAATTGTCAGTATGTTTAGTACTCTCCATTTATACAGGTCATAAGAACTATCAGCCAAATTGTAACTAGAATCATTCTCCAGTGGAGAATGTTCTCTAGCCTTAGCAAGAGTACCGACACAGGAAGGAAAAAAAAACACCTAGGATTTCTTTTTCAATATTTTCAGTTCTTTCCGAGGTGTGAGGCTCGTGACAAACAACAGGATGAGACAAATATTTCCCCTGACAAATTATTCCCAATAAGCAAGATAACACATTTAACAGAGAGTTGCTACACCCCCCACCTTAAACAACCCAGACACCAAGTCAGTCTTCAAAGTCACAAAACGGAGAGGCACACTTGTAAAAGCACATAAACACTCCAACAACCAAAATCACTCAGAATTGGCTGATGACCCCAAAGACATTGGCAAAATACCGTCCAAAATGAGAGTCTGAAGAGCACCATGCAGTATGGCTCAGATAAGGTATGGGCTTACCATTGGAACTGTCACCATTATCTGACACGAAACCTGCACAATGCAGATGATTCCGAGTTGCTGAAAGGATTTGCTTTGAACATAGCAAGTCAAGAAGAGGCACGTCTCAACCTGGAATCATGTATAGCTAGTGTCGTCATAGATGACGGACAACATGTTTAAGCTTAATGCAGACAAAACTGAAGTAACAGTAATTTCTACTCGTCTCAGACTACAGAAATGTTTCCTCGGCAGTCTTACGGTTTGTCAGGAATCCATTCCGATCTCACAGCCAGTTAAAGATCTTGGAGTCTACATTGACTCGTCCCAAACCATGATGACCTCATTAGCTATCTATGTTCAACGTGATCACCATTAAATCTGTCCTCAAGACCCATCTGTTTAACATTCACTGACAATTGTTCAGCTTTATAGTTGTGTGCGCTCAGATGTTCCTTGCCGCGTGGATTACACATATGTGTCCTCACTACTAGGTAGGTACGTTCTCCTCTCACACAACAAACTTTGATGACTTGTCTACAAAAGCTAACTTTGACTTAAGATTCACAAAAGCTTTCGTGGAAGAATTACTGTTTTTCAAACCAAGCTTTCTACGCTCATCAGAAATGATATGCCCTGGCTAACTGCAATATCTACACGTAGACTCTGACGAAGATCCACACAGTGGAGGGAGTGCACATGTGCATATATAGAGAATACTTACACAATTAAACGAGGTTCATTATATGTTTGTTAAATTATACAGAATCGAGTGTCCTTCCTATGGTATAGGAAGGTCACGAGTTTCGTATAATCGTATACATAATGAGACCGAGTGTGGGCAGTATTTTATTTATTACCCACGTCTGACATGCATTAAATTGACAAAATAGCGTATTTTTGTTGTTTTGGTTTCAAACCGAAACCGGTTTCATAAAGAGGTTGCGGAAGAGTTGTGTACTGTAGTACAATATTTGAATGACGTCACACTGTAATGACGTCACTGCCTTGGTAACCGACGTCACGATGCATGTCAGTTGTCATCGCCTCGTACGGCCTCCTACAGTAACGTACTCCGTTGCATCCCGTTTCTTGGTTTGCAGTTGCTTCACGCAGCTAACATCACTGGTGGAAACATTACGTTTATGTTTTACGACGGTTAAAATGTGTCAATTCGACTCACAAGTTTTCAGCGACACGGTAACGTTCGCAATGTTTACATTCCCACAATGCAATGCTTGACTACTCAGCTTCATCTGGATGTACTGATCTAAACTTACGTTGGTAGTAGAAATGCGACGTTCATATTGCCCCATATGGTTTACGTTAATGACAGATGTAATTAAAATAATTCAGAGAAGATATTTAATCCGAACGTAAACCGTCATCAAACTGTTATCATTTGTTTTTTTCTGGTAACGTTCGTCTTAACGTAGGGGGGCAGACACATCAATAGAACAGCGCGCCAGTTAGCCCTGTGCGAGAATTCTTAATTTAGGTCACCGACACCGTCGTTTGTTTTCTGCCTTAAATTAATCGTAATTATCCTTAGAAAGTATTAAATTTGGCATCTTAGAAAAGAAATACAGTTCGCTCTACCACCATGTATAGTGTAATAAAGCACACTTTCGCCCTGAACTATTATAACGTTAAAGCACTCGGATCCGCAAGCGTCCTCGTACTTTAAATATAATAGTTCAGGGCGAAAGTGTGTTTTATTACACTATACATGGTGGTAGAGCGAACTGTATTTCTTAAATAAATGTACATGAATAAAATGGATAATAAAGAACAACTTGGTTGTTTGTATGTCATCGTATCCCAGTTGCGTAGATCGTAGTTCCCAAACAATGAGTGAGTTGTTTAACAGCAATACGAAATGTGATGGGTGAAGCGGATGTCAGCAATTGTACGCAAGTATATATGGATAAAAATTTAACATCCATAATTTCACATAGCTTACAGCATTAGATTAGATTAGATTAGATTAGATGTGTGTGTGTGTGAGAGAGAGAGAGAGAGAGAGAGAGAGAGAGAGAGAGAGAGAGAGAGAGAGAGAGAGAGAGAGAGAGAGAGAGAGAGAGAGAGAAACCAAAACAAGCATACTATTGAAGAGTTGAATTTAACGCGTTACAACTTGTCACATGTTGGTCATGTGACATATTCTGAACATAATTTGTCAACTACTAACTGCTAAGATCTATGTGAAAAAATTATATTTACTTATAATGTGAGAAATTACTTTTAATGATTTCACATACATCACAGTCTACATGCAGGCCTATTTAGGTCACGTCGGTATATAATTAAGGGAAGATCACCTGTGATAGTGAATTTGCACCTGTCGACACTGTTTGTTGACTGACGGGATAAATAACGCTTTGTTTTGGAGTTTTACATGTATCAGATGACAAAGCTAATCACAATATGCAAAATATCACGTTTATGAAGTTCTTATGTGCGCTGTGTTTCATACATAGACACAACGTCGCCAATAAATTTGTCAATTTTGAAACCAACACAACGTATTTTGATTGGTGAGAAATCGCTGCTTTAATTACGTAAATGTCTATGCATGACTGTGTTTTAGCAGACTTTCGTGTATATCTGAGAGAAAACATACAGGTCACAAAGACAATGTGGTATCCAGAAGCATGGGTCATCGATTGCTTGATTAGCCATATTTAATAAGGTTTCTGTATGATGTAAATACACGAATATCTTAAATCTTGTTTTGAAGGATGATTCATTACAGACGGTGTTTCTGTAGGAGAAAGTAACACTTCATCTGTTACAGAGAAAGTCTCGATAATATTGTTCATGGTCGTTCAGGATTTGCACGTCACTCTTCAGCTCACGTCTTTGTGAGTGGGCGACTCGGGTGTGACAACAGCATGACTGTGTCAAGTTTCGGGGTCAGAGGTCAAGAATCAATATTAACAGTTAATGTCAGCACCCGATAAATTAACCACCATACACAGTCACATCGGAAAATATATAAAACAATTTCACGGCGACACCATATTGTCAAAATCCATATCGAAGTTTCACAATGTTTTCATTTGACAGCGCCCTCTCGTGGCTCAGTTTACCGCCATTTTGAAGAGAACCCAGTGTTTGTGTGTGGAAGACCGAAGTTTGAAACGGTTATATTTGAGGAAGAGATATGGACGGGTAAGTCTAGGGCTTGACAGCTGTTTGTATACTTGAGTACTGTTCGACCATATATAAAAAAGTCATTTATTGATTTGTATTTATATAAAAACCGCTGTCATTTGGCGTCATTGTGTTCTTTGTTAGTGTCGCCATGCTTCGTCATCCAGCCACATGTGGATCTCGGAGACCCAGTAATTCGCAGATTACACAACTGTCCTACTAATCAGAATATGTTTTCAATCACCAGGACATTAATTTGATTCATATAGACTCCTGGCAATGTTTTCCGATGCGTGACAGAGTCGATGTAGCCATTTGTGCAGCCGTTAAGCGGCACGAGTCTACCAGCATGTGTTTCCTGGTCAACTTGTCAAAACATGGGGAACTGGTGTGTACCTAGTGTGTATTTACTTGGCCTAATTAGTGTACAGACTACGGCTTGAACTTGATCTTTCTGTTGATTGGATTTATTAATTAAACAGATATTGTGTCAGAAACCAATTCTTGACTGGTCGGCGTTTGTTAACACAGATTCCCTTGATAGTAAACATTTTCCTCTTCAGTTGTGACGTCAGAATGGATCTTGAATGGACACAGGTTATGATATCCGTTTTCTCGCGATTGAGGTCATATCTCACCATGCCGCTTTAATTAATTCACCTCCATATAAACAACTCAATCATGAAGTCCTTCCTTGAAGATAGAACTTACGGTTACTAGGGTTTAAAAAACAAACACATTTACCTCATCATTATAAGATCTAAATTTCCTTCTTTCCAGTTTGGATATGATGAGATGATCTTGTGTTGAATATATCCACACAAATTTCACAGCATGTTTAGGTATTACTATGATTTATATGTGGAACAGTTTTCTAAATTTTTTTTTGCATTTGACAAGATAGGACCTGTCATCAGGTTAATTCATGTTATTGAAACCATGCAGCTATTTTTGAATAAGAAAGGTCTTGTTTTAGAACAGGGTTTATCACTATTGTTAATGTACCAGTCTACTGAGATCTTTGTAGGCCAACTGTAAACATTTTGTTTTTCCATTTGGTGCTGTAACTAGTACTGGTCTGAAGATTCTGACGATAGCTACAAGTTTTGCTATTCTGTGTGTCCCAGTGTAGGATTCTGTTCATGGTTGTGGTTATTGCTTACAAAAATTTAAAAGTTTTTCAAGTTCCTTTCTATCTATGAATGTCCAACCTGTCAGGTATTTTGTTTATCAGTTGTGACTCAATTTTTACTAAAGGTAAAAACAGGTTATTTGATTTTATAAAATAAAAACGAAAAAATAATAATAAGGAAACCAATTTGTTTTATTTGATTGGTTGCAGTGATCAGTCACACATAAAACCCATGAATTTCAAAGCATTATAACTAATTAAATTGTTCGATAGAACCAAATTTTGTCAATCATGGACAAATTTAATCCAGTGGTATCCCAAACATGTTAAAAAAATCTTTGTGTCTTGAAAACAGTCTTGACAGTAATGCTCTGGAAAAGGTGCTGAATCAACAGTTCAATATGTGCTGCCACTACACATTTGTGGAATTGTATAACACTTATAAACCATGTAATAGTCCATGCCTGACAAAACATTTTGGTGTTGTATTTCTTGGTATTTGATATGAATACATTCATATGTTATAGCACTGAAAAAAAGAGTCTTTGAACAGGATTTAGAAGTGATACACTTAAAGGCAAGAATGTATGTAAAACAGGGAAACAACATGTCGGATGTATATTCTAGCTCCTTCATCAGTTATAGTCAATACATTCTATTATTCTATTATGCTTTTTCAGGTGATCATATCACATAGTGTATTTGACCCTTGAAAATCTGTATTAGAATTCAGTCTTCAGTGACCCATGCTTCTCGTAAGAGGCGGCTAATGGGATTGGGTGGTCAGGAGCGCTGACTTGGTCGACACAATCAGAGCTACAGATAACTTTTTGGGTCATTGTGTTATGTACTCACTTGTGTTCATCTCAATTGGGTATCCTAATTTTTCTTTGAGTACTAGAAACCAAATAAATTGTACTCACCTCACTCAAACTCAATTGGGTATTTTGCCATTTTCCATTAAGTTTGAAAATATAGTAAGTAAAGTTTAGATGTTAATGTTTGTTATTTATATTTGATCTGTAATATGAGAAACGATAAGAAAGACTGCAAGTTGTCAAGTTCATGTCCTGAAATAGAACCTCTCAGTATACTTCAGTTATTTTATCTATCCACCGGTACGCAAGCTAAGATTTGACATTTTTGTGTGTACGCATGTAAGATCACATTTATTGTGTATTCAATCATACTTGTACGCAATAGACTGAATAGAAATTGAATTTTCACATAAATATTTGTGTAATTTACGCAGATACGCAGCTTATCTGTACCTCTGACAATTATCCCCTGAAGGTAGATCGGTGTTCAGGATGTTGGTCAATGGATTGTCTCATCCAGACCTGATTATGTACAGACTGCTGCCACAAAGCTGGAATATGGCTGACTACAGCATTAAACAGCAAACAAACATATAGTGTATTTAGACCTTCTTCTGTGTTTTATTGCATGACTTCGTCACTTGAGAGACTACTTTAATTCTGGTTCTTTTAAAATTGGGAGATTCTGGAGTATGAGAATGCCTGAGTACCTTCTCATAAACACAGAAAGGTTGGTTATAATATGTGACCTGGCTGATGTGTGCCATCAGATCCTGCTATGGCAGGATGCTCATTGTGTCAACCACTGGGTGGGGTTGTAACGCCTCTAACATTAGTTGGAACACTGCCTTCTGTAGGAACATGATGTAACCTGGAGATATGGGGACCTGCTCATTGTGTCAACCACTGGGTGGGGATGTAATGCCACTAACGTGAGATGGAACACTGCCTACTGTAGGAACATCATGTAACCTGGAGATATGGGGAGCTGCTCATTGTGTCAACCACTGGGTGGGGTTGTAATGCCACTAACGTGAGATGGAACACTGCCTACTGTAGGAACATCATGTAACCTGGAGATATGGGGAGCTGCTCATTGTGTCAACCACTGGGTGGGGTTGTAATGCCGCAAACGTGAGATGGAACACTGCCTTTTGTAGGAACATCATGTAACCTGGAGATATGGATGTTAGCGCTACGGTTATCGTAACTCCCATGCCGTAACATAGACTTGTGACAGCCGTACACTTAAGTTTGTTTTGTACAACGGTACCATGGTCATCAGGGCCCCATGTTAAGCTGGTTGTAAGGTATGACTCTGATGGGGATTAGTTGGGCACAATGGTTGAGTACAGACAGGAATTTATGTAGGATCGAGAACAAACAGCTCTTGGAAAGCAAGCTGGGAATATTTTTTAGTATTTTGTTCAATATTTGAGTCTTCTTAAAGTTGTATTTTTCCAACTTACTATCAGTACTACATTCAGTGCAGTACACTACCTCAAAAAGGTAAATTTTGGAATTTGGCAGACAGTTACTGCAGGCATGGGGCCAGAGATCAGACTCTGGCCAGCTTGGATGAATCCTTGACAAAGTAAATAGTCCGAAGATGGATGTTGTACCGAGATGAGAGACTATCATGTAATAGTCATGGCCTGGCTGATAGTGTTTCATGGGACCTGTTGTTTCTCTGGTTGATGTATGGAAAGCTTCAAGAAGACTGGGCACGCACATGGGCATATGTTGGGGGAACTAAACCTCTGTGAAATGTTGATTTGGATATTGATCAGGGTTGTCTTTTGCTGCAAACAGCAACAGTAATTTGTGTATTAGGCTTGTTTGTCAATATATATTTGGATTTCACAAGAATTTCTGTAATTGGAATAAGTTATGAAAATGATACTGGCACAATCATGCTGTGAAGAAGGGATACAAAGAAGAGCTCCATGCAGCGCAGGGAATGTTAAGAGTTGCTGAATTATATGTCAGTTAAGTGATCTATTGTTCTATCAGTGTGTCGTGTTATCGCTGTTACTTGCTCTGTTTTATATTTCCTCTGAATAAAGTGCATGTAATAAGGAAAAATAAGGCCATGAGTATATCTCACACAGCCAGACATTTGTGACAGTTGTTATTGATTGAACTGGTTATCACACCTTGAATAATGAAGTAGCTCTGCAAAATGAAGGCATGCAAAATACGGATCATATAGACTGAAACAGTGGGATATATTAACATTGGCAGAAACTGTGGAATGTATAGACATAGTTTGAAACCATGTGAAACATATTGACATTGGTGGAACCGTGTAGCCATCAGTTTCTGCATTGACCTATATGGAATTTGTCAACACTATCTTTGGCATGGTCCTTGACCCTGTAATCAAGGAATCAAATCCAGATTCATTATTGCGGTGAATGCTGTTTGTTTGTTGTTTAACGCCCCACTCTCCAATTTTGCAGCTATATGACGGTGGTCTGGATTCTAATTGATTCTGGACCAGACAATCCTCAAAGTAACATGTTAGTGGTTGACATCAAAAGCAAGTAACCAGCCTCACTTGAAATGGTTTAAAGTAAAAGTCTTATTGTCAGGCATATTAGAAACAATCAACAGAAGCTGTGTTTGCTAAAGCTGGCCCACAAACCGTGACAGTTTCTCTGATTTAGCAAATAGCTTTAGTACTTTGAATGCTTTGAGCCTGAGTACCCTGGATGCCATGCCTGTTTGCAGCAGCATGTGAAAGTGATTGTGTCTTCTCCACAGTCAGTCACAAGCTGGAGGCACGGACAGAAAATTACCTGAATAGATGATGCCTTCCGTACTTGTCTTGGTCAGCAGTGCCTCTAAACCTAAACAAGGTCTAGGTAGATTTAAAGCTGAGGTGGAGAAAGTGAATTGTTTTCATAAGTGACGAGGATTGATTTTAGTTTTGGTTTCTACAACTTTGATCCGTCTTTGAAGTTATCAAGCACTTGAATGAGGAACCTGCATGGCAAGGATGTAATCCTCTGTCCGTTGTATTCATAGTACCCCAAACAGGTGTGTTCCATGGATGTAATCCTCTGGATAACAGGTGTGTTCCATGTAGGATACCTGCCTGGATATGTATCCACCAGAACACCATGCACTGATTGTCATGTCCCAGACATGTCAGAACACCATGCACAGATTGTTGGTCCTTTACATGTTCCAGTAGAACACCATGCACAGATTGTTGTCCTTTACATGTAATGGTAGAACACCATGCACAGATTGTCATCCTTTACATGTAATGGTAGAACACCATGCACAGATTGTTGTCCTTTACATGTTCCAGTAGAACACCATGCACAGATTGTCATCCTTTACATGTAATGGTAGAACACCATGCACAGATTGTCGTCCTTTACATGTAATGGTAGAACACCATGCACAGATTGTCGTCCTTTACATGTAATGGTAGAACACCATGCACAGATTATTGTCCTTTACATGTAATGGTAGAACACCATGCACAGATTGTCGTCCTTTACATGTAATGGTAGAACACCATGCACAGATTGTCGTCCTTTACATGTAAGGTAGACCACCATGCACAGATTGTTGTCCTTTACATGTACTGGTAGAACACCATGCACAGATTGTCGTCCTTTACATGTAATGACCACTGTGCACAGTTTGTTGGCCTTTACATGTAATGATAGAACACCATGCACAGATTGTTGTCCTTTACATGTAATGGTAGAACACCATGCACAGATTGTCGTCCTTTACATGTAATGTCCACTGTGCACAGTTTGTTGGCCTTTACATGTAATGGTAGAACACCATGCACAGATTGTCGTCCTTTACATGTAATGACCACTGTAGACAGTTTGTTGGCCTTGTCAGGTCCTGTCAGAGCGCCATGGACTGTTTCCAGAAGATCACATCGTCATATACCAGGTTCTTTGAGAAAGCATTCTGATATTACTGAGGGGAAGTGAAGTTTTGACATTTCCCCATCCACGGGGAGCATTGATGTATTGACTGCTCAGTAATTCATGGGTAGGTTGTGGAATTAACAGTCTACATGTCAGCAGGGATGGTAGAGCCTCATGGACAATAGGGATACTTTTCATGGCAGTTTGTATTTAGGCCAAATAAAAAAAATGTGGTTCCGATTATACCTCTTTAAAATTTAGGGTAGGTAGGTAGGAAGGAGTTTTTAACACTTAAGAATTTTTTTAGAACACTTCCTTGTGGTAATTAAGTAAATTCATGACACAGATCAAATAACTATTAAAAATAGTGGGGATGAAAATAGATCATGCTAAGTCTGTTGCAAGGGAAAGAGTATTTTTTCATCATATCAGGGCATGAATTTCCACAGGAATGGTAGGGGGATTGAGGTAAAAAAATGTTTCGTTAATTTACACTGAATTGAAAATTCACAACAAGAAATGGGAAAAGGTAGACAGCCTTACTGCTGGTTACTTGCCAGTTGTCCAGCACTTACATTTCTGAAAGTGGTTGTTCCCAGCAATAGGCTTTGTCAGTCGAAAAAAATGTAATCTGAAGACTTGCTTTGCTCATCAAAGATTAGAATGGTCCTGGAGTATTGATCCCGAACATTGCAGTCCTTATGGAAAGGTGATATTTGGAAGTAAGATGTATTGGACCACTGACTATTATCTGGTGGTTATGAAAGAGGTTAGAAGCTTTTGCTAGTTGAACAACTCATTACTATATTTGTTGTTTCTATACTTTGATGATAGACAAATTGCTGCTTAGCTGGGATATTGGATAGCCTTATGTTTTTACACTCACTCACTGTCGGTAGGTGCTTTAATATAATAGTTGACAGCATACATGAGAATTCGACCGAGGGGACTCCAGGGTTGATGTGACCCTTTCTCCTTTCCCCTTTCCCTTCCCCCTTCCCCTTTCCCTTCCCAGCCGCCTGTATTCATAGTGTTCTTGTGACTAATTATATGTCGTCATTAAGTGATGAGTTTCAGCATGGGTGATAATATAAGCTACTGGTTTGTTTGGCCAAGACTCTGTAATCAGCTCACATACCCCACGAGTGGTCATTCAAACTTCTCTCATGGCCTTGCTTGATCAGGAAAGAATGTTGTGGACTGCTGCATCAAAGAGCAAATAAAACTTCATGGAAGAGAAATGTTCACGGAAGCTGGATTTTCTGAACTAATCATAAACACACGTGATCAGGTCTTTAAATTGTATTTAGAAGATATACTCCGAAATGTTGTGTTCCTCGTAATAAAGAAGTTGACATGCATAAAACTCTCTTCCCCACACGTGACCAGTTTGACAAAAGAATCTTTCGATGTTTTACAAGTCATCTAAATACCAAACACATCAACATACTGTGTTGAGATGGTTTTGGACTTAGTTAATGAGTTTCTGAATGCTAAGATCTGTTACAACACCACAGAAATGATTCATCCCCAAGTATTCAACAGCATTTGAGATGTCTATAAATTTTGGCTGACCTCTTTCAAATGGGATCTCTCACTGGCTGAGGAGTAGAATCTATGATAAACAGACAATTAGGTGGTTGATGTCATGCATCAGAAATAGTTGAAACCATGTTGACTTCAACAACAGTTGTGACAAATACATTGAAGTGAATCAATTAATATTAAGAATTCTGCTGGTTGGATTCAACTCTCAGCAATCAGTGTATACCCAACTTGAAACAGACCCAAAACAAAGATAAACACCACAGTCCTATTAAGTCCTTGCCTGCAGTATTTGGCAAGTCTAGGTACCAAGCAAGTCTGGCAGCTCTAGCAATCGAGGGTCCGAGCAAATCTGGCAAGTCTGGATTACTGAGTGTGGCTTTTCTTAAAATTAAAAAAGTCTCGCTGCTCCTTTTTATTACATTTATAAGGAAAATTTAACAGGTATGTTTTTTGTGTTAGATGTTAAAGTCTGCCAAGCTAATTAATATTTCATGGCAATAAGTGTAAAATACAGCTTAGTACATGAAAACGGACTGTTAGCGTCATTAATGAAGCTGCAGGAACAGTACAAGGGGTTTCTTCCTGCGAGTTTGTGTCTTTGAAATGAACTGCCTCTGTCTGACCTTGAGGATGTGGCAGGGACAGGAAGGAAGGCTGGCTGGCAGGCTGGGTGGTTGTGGGACACGCCCACTCCTGCAGCCATGTTAAACAGTGGCATGTTAGTGACCATTGGGAGTACGTATATTTCTGAAGAAAATATTTGATGAGATGCTGAGATCACTGTTAGTGCATGTCTATTTTGAATTCAGAGTGCATCTTGTAGGGGGATCGCATACCTGTATGAGCAGGATCTGCTGTCTTTTAAGACCATGTTGGTGATCCTTCAATTGCCAGCACACTGTTGATACTGTCAGGGTTGTGACCAAAGCCACTAACAGGATCAGGTGGTCAGGCTCGCTGACTTGGTTGACACATGTCATCATATCCCAATTGCGTAGATCGATTCTCATGCTGTAGATTACTGAATTGTCTGGTCCAGACTCGATTAGTTACAGACCGCTGCCATATTAGCTGGAATATTGCTGAGTGTAGCGTAAAACTAAACTCACTCACTCACTCATCTTTCCACTTCATTCCAACAATAATCTGACAACAGCTACCTTTTGCATTGAATGATCACTTACTAAAAGAGCATACAACACAGCTAGTGGTCAGTAATACATTAGATTGGCAGTCAACCTTTCAAAACCACACAAATTATAACGCTCATGCACAGCCTGCCACAGAGCTAAGAGTGGACAACACGAGCTCTGTGTGCCATTTCCCTGTCATGTTTGTAGAGGAATCAATGTTGAAGCAGAATGTTGTCATGGATAGTTTGATATTAATTTCCATGTAGAAGCCATGAACAAATTTCAAACAACATTTGATTCCAGGCGGATTCTTTGTCAGCATTTCGAAGTTTCAGAGGGATGTTATATTGGCCACATGTTTGAGTGATTGTTGAGAACAGGCAAATCTATCTTCACGAGAAGCTGAAACATATATATACTTGTTTAAAAAGCTCATCCCGCCATTCAATACTTGTCACTTGAAATATATTGTTAAGTTAATCGTGATTTCACAAGTAAATCTTATGGCAACTAGTGTTCGAAATCTTCTGAGCAAGACAGTTTATGAGCTAGTAAATCTTTCTTTATGCTGTATCAGCTATTCTCCAGCTTTATGTGGCTTTAGCTGTAAGATTGCTGATGGAGGAGGTCAGAGCAATATTTACTCACCCCTAAACTGTCACGCTTACTTTCGACCACCGACTGGTATAAATATATATTGAGATAACAGTCCCAGTCAAAATCCTGATGTTAAATACCTTAAACCCCATCAGTTTGTAACACGGGTTTGTTGATTTCATATCTGTGACCGAAGTGTCTCATCTGGGGCCATGTTGATAGTGCGTGAAACTCTTATTGTGTACCCACAGTGTCAGATACATTGTGTGTTCCTGTACTTGGACTAATGTATCAATAGAACAGTTGTACCATTCAAGGAATAAAGTATGTATGACTCATAGGTAGAAGTCAACGTGAAGTATCTAAAAGCCTGAACAATGATAGTATTGAAAAACTTTCCCATTATCTAGATTGCCTTCAGCTCGTTGGCAGGTGCTTGTTTTTGCGTGCGATTGTGTTCTGAATTATCAAATATTTTTCCAGGGATTGTTTGAGCCTTCTTTCTCCATGTGTTATGTCAGTTTGTTGTTTGCTCCAGTGATGATGATACATGCGTTACACATGGCTCTGTGTATACAACAAAGAGTAGTTCAACGGCTGGTTGTTACTCTATCTGTGTATGCTCAATTCACAAGCCCTTAACTACTGAAGGAATCATACACTCATTTAAGACACCCTTTGAAATGTAAATTAAAAGGTAAACTTAGCACATTAGGAAGTCATCATGATTGTCAGTGATGTTGGAACATGACAGAAGTTTGTAAATAAATAATCTTTTCATGTTTATAGAATATAGTAACTTTGACGCCGTCTCTCAGGGTTTGCGCGTAATACTTTTTACTGTTACTTGCTTTGTCCTTGCTTGTGAGTTAAAGTAATTCATTTCTAGCCATTTGTAACTATAACTATAACTATTTGTGATGGCGTGACAATAAGTGGCAGTTGGAAGGTTGGACACGAGAGTAGCTTCATAAAGTAGTGTATTTGGTGACCCATGACAGAAAAGGGGAGATAATCCATCTATATTGGGATATTGTATGTTGAGATAAAGACATTTCTTTTCAGTGGGGTGGACTGACAGAGATGGCTTCTTGGCTGCTCAACAGATTCAGTGTTCCAATCTGCTAGGTTTCTACAATATAGCAGAGACAGAGGGATTAAATTTTTCTGTCTGCGTTCTGATCATGTGAACGGAGAGGTTAGTTTCATGGGAAGCTACTGGTACTGTTACACATACTTCTTTCTGCACTTGTAGACATTGTTTCAGAGCCTTTGTTCGCCATGTTTTCAGATCAGCCCCAGACACGGGAATCTACTAGGTAGTTGTGTATGTCAGGGGAACAAATATGGAAAGTTTCACAAGGTATGTTAGCCAGTCCGAATGTTTGCCATCTGAGTTTTCTTGAATTCACAATGTGTATTTAAATGCAGTTATTGAGGCTGCATGGTCAACCCATTCCTCCATTAAACACAGTCATTGAGAAAGTTAAAGCAATCTAACTGCCACGCTGGGGGCACACAGACTGTAGTGTGAGATGTCTCTGGCCATCTTATGTTATTACCATGGCAACTGACAATCATATCCATGTCCTGATTAAGAAACTCTTGTTACATCCTCATGTATCCTGGAGTGTGTTATATTCAGTATCAGTTAAGACTATCTTATATTGTATTTTTAAACTTTGAATATTTTTTCTCTCAAAAACTTATGTGATGTTTGCAGATGCACAATGGCTGTAATTGTTTTCATTTGATTGAAATGATTCTTAAAAAGACAAGTATTTGTCACAGTAAATGATCAAAGCTTTAATATTTAATATTTTTCATATGTTCTACACAAAAGAAGTTGAAGACCCTGATTGTTTCATTTTATGTTGGGGGCAGTGGGGTAGCCTAGTGGTTAAAGTGTTGGCCCATCATGCTGAAGACTCGGGTTCAATTCCCCACAAGGGTACGATGTGTGAAGCCCATTTAGGTGTCCCCTGCCGTGATATTGCTGGAATATTGCTAAAAGCAGCGTGAAATCATACTCACTCACTCGTATTACATTGCTGAATCTGTCATACCTCTCATCAAAGCTTTGGTGTTTTTAAACTTCTGCTTAATAGTATATCAAGCATAAACTAATTGTAATGACAATTAATAAATTGCCATGTGATATGATTCATAGTTCTTTTTCTGTACCCTCATTAACCCGCATAGGCTGTTATATAATAACCACAGAGATTGACGCCACTGTGCCTGGAGGATTAGTGCAGAGTGTTGTATATGTTGTCGTAACGCCTGTCACCTTGACTGCACACTGCAGTACGACATATATTCCTATGTTCCTAACATTAATGTCAATCAAATGTATTTATGAAGAGCGTGCAAGGTGTTGAAAGCAGCTGTATTGAAATGAAAATGAAATGACTCATGGGTAAAGTGACTATGACTGACTGAGTCGAGATGCACTGATCGGGTTACTGTGTTAAGGCGACTTGCATTGATCTAAAGTATGTAGGCTCATGAATAGACAGCAGTGTTATGTGGTAGGTTACGATGACTGGCACCTCCCTGGTGGACTAAAAGTCAAGAACTGTCAAGGAAGGTTTTCACCTGTCATTCTGCGTGTGTTAGCATGCTATGTATCATCTTGTATTGTGTAGTGCTTCTTGTATCGACAGTAATGTTGACTGTCAGGCAACTTAAACTATCCAGAATAGGCAGCATTATAGATAAATCATGAAATTTTATCAGCCATTTAATCCAATTGCACTTTTGTAGAAGACAATATTAGATAAGTTCATTTGTTGATTATTAAAGGTAGAATCTATTAATTCCAATCTCACAACTCTTTTATCGAACTTAGTTTACGCTTTGTGTCCCGTTGAAGATCTATTATATACCATGCTCAGTGTATTCAGATATAAGGACATGGTTGACAATGGAGAAGACTATTGCTGTGTAGGAATTGTGTCAGTATGTTATGGAACTTTTCTATATGACAATTCAGTCTTAATCAGGGATAGACCGCGTCATACCAAAAGACGTTAAAATATGGTACTTGTTGGTCCCTGCCTGGTGCTCGGCATTAATGGGTACATCAAGGACTGGTCGGCTCGGAGTCAGTATAATGTGTCTGAGTGGGGTATTCATGCTTCACTGCGGCATGGTATCTCAGTGGGCTAGCACTATAAAACCAGCTTCAGTCTGGGCTAGTACAAGCAGCAGCACCTACACATACACACGCATGCGTCGTCATATGAGCGAAATATTCTCAAGCACGATGTTAAACCCAATTTCACCTCACCTCACCAGTGATGATGATCTACCATGCCTCAACATGCTTGTCTCCCTTAGCTTGATATCAGGATCTGGTTTCACTCCCAGACACAGCTCTGGTTGGGATCAGTGTGCGAAATAGTTTCCAAATTTTGCTAGCCATTCAGGCTGGCTATGCCTGAAAGTTACTAGCCCACAAAACAATTCACTAGCCCGAAATTTGAATGAAGACGCGGCTTTCATCATTTAGCTGCTGACATGATGAACATTTTATCAGGCCATAATCTTGCATGATTTAAAAGTGTATAACTTAACAAGTCGGAGAGTGACATATTTACAAAATGACCCCATGAAAATACACTAGCCAGTCGAGCCAGAGACTGTGGAGACTTACTAGCCCGACTGGATTTTTACTAGCTACGGGCTTGCAGGCCAGTGGTTATTTCGCAAACTGGTTGGGATAATGGGTGTTTCGGCATCAAACCTTGTGCATCGATATCTATATTTTCAGGTGACACATTGCTTTTTCCCGAACATTAATGAGGGGAGCATTGAGATCAAGTGTTTATTCGCAAACATTCATGGGGGCTCCAATGTGACATGGTGCTTATACCTGAATATTAATGAGGGGACCATTGTGATCAAGTGCATATTCGCTAACATTCGTGGTGGCTCTGATGTGACATAATGACTGACTTGGGGGGGTATTCTGAAACATTTGTGGAAAGACCACTGAGGGTTATTCCAAGATTGTTAGCCTTAGAAAGTACTAACATGTTTGTGGTTATATTTGCTGAACGTATTTGTGACGGTGCATTGCATGGGATTGTCTGGTCTTTGGATCCAGAGCTTGTTTTCTACCAGCAGTATTTACACTTGGTACCAGGTAACTATTGCAGCCAGTGCAATGGTATCCATCTGCAACTGGGGGCTGTCTTCACAGTGGGCTGGACATACAATTATTTGTGTTTCTGATACATGTGTTTCCACTCACCTGACTGTACCAGTCATAAAAAACAGCTTCAAACTGTGAATTTAATAAATGCATATTTTTTGTCTCAGACTGACCATGTCTGAGGCATAAACCCTGAGTATGATTTCTCCACCATGAATTGCTATGTTGTTGATGAATTCTAACAGACATTGTGGGTTGTGGTCATGTGGCCAGAAGCACAGGATCATGGCTATATTGTTCACTTGCCATGACAGAAGCTGATCTTGGCTGTGGTTGTTCCTCAGTCTGCTAGTGTTGCCTGCTTCCTCTGTTGACTGTTGGATTCTGACCACTGCAACACGACTCGCTATACTTGTCTCTTCCAGTGTATACCCTGCTACTGTGGTCAGCTGCTTCCATGTTCAAACTGTCTTCAAATAAGTTTGTGGCAACATTGACAATATGGGGTCTGTTTTATTTGTCCTTACTGGATTCATACTATTCTCACAAAAATAGTTTTAAATGGAGAAGGATTTATCTGATGCCAAATGCTCTTGACTCACAAATTGGGAAAAATTTCAAAAATGTTTTATCCGAAAAGTTAATGTCAGTTAATTTTTGTAGTATTTTAAAGAATCATTCAAAACAATAATGCCTCTTCCATTTCCCTGGTCTTCTTTTGTACACTGAAAACCTGGGTTTGATTTCCCATGAGTACAACCTGTGAAGGCCATTTATGGTATCCCCTGCCATGCTATTGTGGGCATATTGTTAAAGCCATACTATATTAAGATGAATTTGGGAATTAAATAATAACAATTTTGGAATATTTACTGACATATGCTACACCAATAGGGCTGAACATCATTCGCTGAGCAAGTGTAGTTAAACTGTCTTCCTTCCTCCTTCCACCCAAACCATTACGTGTCATTTTTCACACATATTCAGGATTCTAAGGGGGGGCGGTGGGGTAGCCTAGTGGTTAAAGCATTGGCTCGTCACGCCGAAGACCCGGGTTCGAATCCCCACATGGGTACATTGTGTGAAGCCCATTTCTGGTGTCCCCCGCTGTGATGTTGCTGGAATATTGCTAAAAGCGGCGTAAAACCAAACTCAGTCAGTCAGTCAGTCAGGATTCTAAGGTGACAGCACAAAGTTTAACCACATGTGCAGTTGTAAACTTGAGAAAGAAACAATCCCCATACGAACCATTAATTAAATATGTATTCCTGGCAAACTATTACTCAAATGTTACAATAGTATGTTACATGATACTGTGACTTGAAAGTGTGTTAGGATTAGGCCCCAAGTGTTTTCATCTCTGAATGATTAGTTGCCACAAGCCTGATTTGAAACTGTTTCTTGACTTTTGTCTTGCATCTCTCCCGACCTTGACCTTATCTGACCTTCACCTCTTCTCATCTTTTTCAGGGACTATCTAGCATCTGGCACTAAGGTATGTACCTAACCATCTTGCATCAACTCTTCCCAACCTTGTTTACACCCTACTCATGTTCAGATTATTTTCAAACTTCATCTTCCATCCATTCACTTGTTGCTGATGCCTCTCATTCTTGCTCTGAAAGTATTAATAAACTAATAAGACATTCATTAAAAGAACTCACTGGTGTGTGAAAAATAGAGAATGGCTACTTTTATGAATTGATCTTGTCCAACTTATTATTTAATGTTATAACACACTTTGTCGACAAAGAAGTATGTTCAATCCATGTGGTCGGAAAGAACATTCATGTTATCACTTATAACGTTACATATCTCAACACTGAACAGGTAAGATTTATTTTTTTATGATGTTTTGTGTTAAGCAAGATTTATGACTCTTGTTTGTGTCTGGTTTTGATCAGTTTACCTGAGAGAAGTTGTAATGGGTCCTGTAATAAAGTGCCCTAGAATGTGATTGATACAGAAATATTTTTATCCTATGTATCCCAATGTCTGTGTGGGTTCTTGCAAGCGAGACAGAGAACCAGTATATCAGTGCTATTGGGGCAGTTGCTGCCTGAATAACGGACAAAACCCTTTCCACAACCAGAGGAAAACAACCAGCTGATGTTGTCATTTGGTAGAATTATGCAGGGTTTCTAAGTTTACAAATGAATGGTAGTCCGAGAACAGGACTTGTTACCTTGTGGATGAACACTTTCACCATTTGGAGACTGTAGACAGTACGTTTATAGTTGAGTAGTGAATGCAAAACTGACTTTCTGATATGGAGTACACCAGTTGCGCTAGAAGTTTCTTTCATCACTCCATGGCAGTTCATGTTATTCATGCTGGAGATCAACTTCATGTCCACTGTTGACACCTACACTCACAACCAAGATGATTACAAAAGTGAGGTATGTCTGCAGGTCCTCCACACTTGTTTATGTAGTGACTTCCCATTGGTTAAACTTGTAGGACATTGACTATCCAAAACGTCCCCTAAATCCTCATTGTTCATACATAAATTACTTTATATTCAGAAAATCTTGCTTTCTGATGCGATTTTCTAAAAATTATCAATCAGCATCAAAGGCCGATCCAGGAATTTTCAATTGGGCTTCACCAATGCAAAACATTAATTTCAATGTGGTCTTTAGTCATTTTCAAAAGGGAGGGATTCGAACCCCTTGAACTCCCCCCTTGGATCCACCAATGAGCATTATAGAAATGATAATGATTGCTTCCTTCATGATTGTAATACTGTAAATCAAATGGGAGACATTGCCCTCATCTTGTCAGAAAGATGAAAGCGAATAATGTTACCTTTGGTTTTGTAGTTTGTCGACCATGTTTGGGTTTCCCCTGCATATTCTTCTTTGTGTGTGTCAGTGTCTCAGCCAATGAGTCCCATCTCTAAAGAATGGATATACTTTATTAGCCATTTGCTAGGCATCTTCCAAATTAATTTAAGTAATTTCACTCCTTGCAGCAATATGAGTACTGGCGTACTGAGTTACATGAGGGAACATGATGCCGAGAGTTGTACGGAATCCTAATATTGGACAAAGTTTTCGTTAGATAGTATTTATGTGAATAACAGATGAAGACAGTATATAAAGAGTTTGAAAAAGGTGGCTTTTCCAATATTGGGTAGGAATATTATAATAATGGTGTCTTAAATGAACTCCCAAATCTTGTAATTTTCTGATGTGAAGGAATATCCAATCATTTATTTGTTGAAGCATGAAGTCATTATTGATTTTCCATTCTCCTGATGACAAGACGGTGGGGTAGCCTAGTGTTCAATCGTAACAACAAAGACCTAAGTTCGATTAGCAAAAGGATACAATGTGTGAAGCCCTTCTTTGTGAAGCCCTAATATTGCTGGAATATTGCTAAAAGCAGTGTAAAACCTCACTCACTCCCTAAGAGCTAAAATCCCAGCCTACATAAAACATACAACATGTAGATCTATGTTGTTACATTCTGCAATAGTAATTAATAATGTAATTGAAATCCCAAGTGATGTGGATTAATATGGCAGTAGACAGTGTTACATTTGTTGCCCCTGTCCAGTATACCTGGGAATCTCTGCATGACACAAAACCGCTGTTTGATACCTGTGTAGATGCACCCAAAATATTTGTTTCTCACTCTAGTTTACAGAGTGTTCTATCTCTGTGTAAGCATAAATCAACCAACTCATCAATATGTCTTTGTCAGTTTCTGGCAAATAAGTGGACTGTTGTTGAAACAAATTACAATCCTTTCCTCTATGCAAAATTGTGGAATTACACATTATTATCTCCCCTTGTTTGGTTTCAATATCAATTCTTTTATCAATCTCACTGGTTGTGACAAGCAGTATGTTCATTCTCAACTCCCTGTACAGTATACAATCTGTGTGTTTGTATAGCTGAGAATAAAGGATGGTTGCTGCAATATTTTGCCACATGGTTTCCACCCAGACAAATAAAGGATGGTTGTTGCTATGTTTTGCCACGTGGTTGCACCCGGACGAATAAAGGATGGTTGCTGCTATGTGTTGTGGTGTGATAACACATTGAGTGCAGCGGAAAACCCCGGCAGAGGATGACACACAGTGCTGATGTGTTTTGATGAGTAACAAGCACCTGGTAATTAGTAATGAGGAGAAGCTTCATGCCCGCCACCAGGAAATGCCACATACACAATTCATGCTTGTCATATTGGATATCGGTGTAATTTGCTAAAGCTATTAAACACGATAATTTGGCATGCTGTTGCTTATTTTTACGTCTTCAAGCGTTTGATTTCCCCATGTTCTGTTGATGTCTTTCCATATGGTTATTATATATGTTTTTATTCCACTCCCTTCTATAATCCCCAGAGTGCCTCTGCCAGCCACGCCCTTTATTAAATATTGCTTGGTTGAACAAATCATTATCAAAGGGAGACCGTCTTTCAGCCCATTCAACAACTTTCTTTGTTTATGTTAAGATGAAGTCTCGATGAAAGGTAATTATTTGAGCATATCTTGGTAATATCTGCAATCAGCTATAAACTTCCTGCACTCTAACTGTGTAAATCAATTTAATGTATGTTTCTCTGAAACCCAGTTTGTTTGTTCTGGTATGTGATCAATATGCCTGCTTTTTGATTATTCCTCTCTAGTGGGTTAGTTATCTATCAAAGTACAAGGTAAACTGCGCACATCTAGGGACGAGGGGTAGGACAACAGTAGCGACAGTATACAGGGAACATTGTGTTAGGTCAGTCAGCGTTATGAAGCTTTATCACATGCTGGTTAGGGTTAGCAGTGCAATAAAACAATCCAATAATATTGTTATCAATACCCCAGGTGACCTCTGGACATCCATGTGGATGATTTCTTACTCCAAGACTTGCTCAAAGTAGAAGATTCCATGAGGGATTAGATAGTGTTGTGCTGATGAAGCTGCTTATGTACATACTGCATGTCGTTTAGGTGCTGTATCAAATATGGCGAGCATTTTTGAAATGTTGTTACAGTGAAGAATAATGTGTCTGAAAGGGATTATTTTACAAATGAGTCATGAGATTATTACACCTGTGTGTTTTTGTAATGTATGTGTAATATTTTCGGAACAGAAAATAACATTTGGAAACATCTTGCATAATATTTATTTATTCCTTATAAATATGCCACAATAATGCCTGTTTATCACAGTATGTAATTAATAATAAGGTCTAGAGACACATTCCTGTGGAATATAAAGTGTATTAGGATGTGTTGGTTTGAGATACATGGAGTATAAATTTATGCCCATAGTATTATTAAAGACACTGTTGGACCCATGAAGTCACTGTATATTATTGGGAATAGAGTTTCAGTTGGCAAGGGGGCTGTTTAGTAGCCTAGTGGCTAAGGCGTTCGCTCGTCACGCCAAAGACCCGGGTTCGATTCCCCACAATGGTACAATGTGTGAAGCACATTTCTGGTGTCCCCTGCCGTGATATTGCTGGAATATTGCTAAAAGCGGCGTAAACCCCAACTCACTCACGACAGTTGGCAGGATATACTGTATTATTGTTAAAGAAAGCATTGATTGATCAGGCGTGGAGTTACGTTTATTTATGTGTATATATTGAAATTGGCTGATCATATGATTGACAGCAAGAATGGGATGATACTGATACTCTTTGAATGAACCTGTCTGTGTTGGAAGACTGATATTTGAACTGAGACCATTGGGATTCGGGGACTGGCAGTGGATGAGTGGCATTAAAGAAACAAGCTTACCTGCCTTTGTGTTATTTCTTGTTATTGTGCTCTAATTGTACTGCGCTTCAAAGAGCCACATGAGAGTTGACATCAAGAGACCTGGGAGAGCAGGACTCTTCACACACAGAGAAAAAGTGCCTTTGTGTCGACAGTTGTTTCCTCCATTTTCTATGTGAAAAGACAATCCATGCCCTGACCAGGAAAGACTTGTCTTCGTCCACAGTACTCGGACACAGACCAGGAAACACTTGTCTTCGTCCACAGTACTCGGACACAGACCAGGAAAGACTTGTCTTCGTCCACAGTACTCGGACACAGACCAGGAAAGACTTGTCTTCGTCCACAGTACTCGGACACAGACCAGGAAAGACTTGTCTTCGGTCCACAGTACTTTCGGACACAGACCAGGAAAGACTTGTCTTAGATCCCACAGTACTCGGACACAGACCAGGAAAGACTTGTCTTCGTCCACAGTACTCGGACACAGACCAGGAAACACTTGTCTTCGTCCACAGTACTCGGACACAGAACTGAAATACTGACCTCGGTGAAGATATGCCAAACTCATTCATGGCATAGAATGTGTAAACTGAAAGATTGATTTATGGACCACTGTTCATTAGTTTTTAATAAAAACATTACTTGAGTTGTTAGTTGAAACATTGTGTCCTTGATATCAGCGAAAAGCAAAATATTGTCAGGATGTGTTACTGAACCAGAGGAGATAGTTCACTTTAATGTTCAGAAACTAATTCCACATGATGCAAAATTGCACAGATGCTTGTAAGAATTGATGAAATGAACTTTATAATGACTATAAATCATTGTGATATGGGCTAAAGTAACCAGAGATAGGGCAGTGTATTTGCATTCACACTGTGTTGTGATCTTCATATGAAAGAACTAATTGCAATTCCTTGACCAGCTTAATGAAGACAAAACTTCACGTTTTCTACGTGATAGCAGATCAGCTTACAGTTTGAGAAGTTAATTTCCTTTGCAAACCATGATTTATTTGGAGCTGTGTATTATTTCAAGAGAAGGATCATTAGAGGATATTGTTAAATGGATTGTAAATGTCATTCCTGTAGAAATAAATAGATGTTTGCTGGAAGAAAACCAAGGAGTTTTAATTTCAAGTGTGAGCATTTTTGAGAATCCTTTTTTCTCTCAGAAGTGCCGACAGACAAATACAATGTAGGGGAAATAACTCTGTATACCTTACTGACTGCTTGGCCCAATTCTTGATTAACACCAATTGAACCTGGGTCAGTTTGCAATGGCAGATATTAATGAATTCATTATTCTATAATATTTTATAAAAAGTAAACCAATGAGAACATGTCTAGTTTACAGCTTGATTCAGCATAAAAAACAAACACAGAAATCTAAGACAATGATGTAAACTGTCCACTTAGTTCAGTTCATTCTGACATATAAAACAAGTGGTCAGGACCAAAAACAATCTGTTTTATCTGTTGGTTCTTTTTAACAAGTGTTTGTTATAAATACAGTTTACTGTAATTAAAGGAGAAAGAATTTCTTTTGTTATAATGGGTGAGCTTGTAGCAGACTAGTATTAGAAAATCATTCTTGAATTGCTATCAGTGGATTTGATGGTAACGTAGTGTTTATCAGATAAGGACATGATTCACATGAAAGGTGTTGAGAATTGTCAAAAATGATTATGAATAAGAAAATATAATAAATTCAAAGATAATAACTTGATTTAGCCTTTCTATCTATCATCTACATCTATCTATCTGTGTTTATTGACTATAATAGTGAGAATGTCCTATGAAGTGTACTTTGTAAAACACATCAGCTTTGAGGAGACCTAGACTAATGCTTAGTCTCTGAATATATATAATTTTGATAGTAACAAACAAGCCCATTTAAATTGAAAAGGAGCCCCAGGGAGACCAGAGATTCAAATCTGAACCTGAGGAAATCTAGACTTGCTTTATTTAAGGCTTTGGCACTGCAGAGAGGGCTTGACAGTAGGGAAAATAATGTGGTTCAGGGACTGTGAGACAGACTAGAGGAGACCCTGCAATAGACTTATTGCCACAACAATTGAAGTAGAACATGCTTTCATCAATACGAAAAAATGGATTACTGATTTGATTTGTTTTCTTTGTGGGCACAGACCCGTGAAGATCCGGGGTAGAATAGGTCTTCAGCAACCCATGTGCTTGCCATAACAAGGCGACTATCTTGTCGTAAGAGGCGACTAACGGGATCGGGTGGTCAGTTTCGCTGACTTGGTTGACAAATGTCATCGGTTCCCAATTGCGCAGATAGATGCTCATGCTGTTGATCACTGGATTGTCTGGTCCAGACTCGATTATTTACAGACCGCCGCCATATAGCTGGAATATTGCTGAGTGCGGCGTAAAACTAAACTCACTCACTCACTCACTCACTTTGTGGGCACAAGCCAGGTGGTGACAACATCTGCTCACAAGCCTAAGGCCCTGCAGGTTTGAGTCCCAAGATTGATTGGCACAGTGTATGAAATTCCTTTCTGGAGTTATCTGCCGTGATATTGCTGGAATGTTGCTAAAGACATAGTTACTGGAATTGTGGAAACAAATTCCACAAAGCGTGCATGATATCAGTGGGAACAGCAGCACAGGTTTACAAGACTTCACACACACTCATTCACTCACTCACTCGCTCGGCGTCGAGGTAGCCTTGTGGTTAAAGCATTTGCTCGTCACGTCAAAGACCCTGGTTCGCTGCACGACATGGGTACAATGTGTGAAGCCCTTTTCTGGTGTCCCAAGCCGTGATATTGCTGGAATATTGCTGAAAGCGGTGTAAAACTGAACTAACACACTCACTCACTCACTGAAATTGATCTTAAACAATGCATATTGTAATACATTCATGACAAGTGTATGCATAGATATTATCTGGTAAATGTGCTGTCCAAGAATGTCTTGGTTCTTAAAGAGAAACCGCTTGTAACCATTACAGATTAAGACTGATTGCATGTAAACTTTGTCAGATGTTAACCACAAATATGAATATATGCACCGGTAAGCAATATTAAAATAAATGGCAAGTGACATCAGATGCTGACCGAGCATTGGGAGCCGGACACCACACCACCCTTAATCCATCTCCTCTGATAAGCTACTGTCTGAACTACTCTGTGAAGTTATTATGAACTTTTGTAAATGTAAGAATTGACTGCAACAGGTTTATGGAGGTGTAAATATTACAACTGGTGTGCACAGTGTTTTTTTTTTTAACCTCCAAAAATATTGGTGTCCATTCCTAATTGCACAGATGCAAAGTGAAAATTTCTTCATATATGCTAAGGGTGGTGAGTTAGCCTTGTGGTTAAGCGGTTGCTCGTCATGCCGAGAACCCGGGTTCGATTCCCCACATGGGTACAATGTGTGAAACCCATTTCTGGTGTCACCCTCCGTGATATAGCTGAAATATTGCTAAAAGCGGTGTAAAACTAAACTCGCTCACTCACACATGCTGTATATGAGTGTTGACTGCATCGATACACCGATGATGGCTTATCGGATCATGAGAAGTGAAACTGATGAAAAGTAACTAACAAAACAGGATTTAGTTTACCATGGGCATACAATGACAATAAGACCCCGACATCTGTTGAAGGCTCAGCACTTGCCTCTGTAATAGGATCAACTCAGCACTCTTGTCCCCAGCTAAATGCCAATGATCCAGCTTACATTTGTACATGAGGAACAAGTCAACATATTTATTTTGCCAGTGTTAGAATTGCATAACCAACATCCATGTTTGAACATGTGAAGTATTAATGCAGTTATCTCCCCCTAGCTGAGCCCACAGGGCACCGTGGTGTATGTGTTGAGTGGTATTTGCAGAGGAGGTAATCCTTGGTGTCTTCACCCTTGGGCATCCTGATTCAAGCATAATGAAAACAGATTCTGCAATGTTGTCTATTCTTATGCTGTGATTAATAGCCGAACGTTTTATACAGGGCAAAGGAGAGGAATTTTAACTAAATTATTATGTAAACAACATTCATGGGACTTTTTTCATTACAATGGAGTATTGATTCAGTAAAGTTGAATTTTGCCTCTTAAAATTATACTGCAGAGAGGACTGCAGGCAGTTGGGAGCTGGGCGTGCATTTTTATAATTGGTTTGCACGGAGTTGCTGTCAAAGCAAAATATTTTTGAATGTCATTTGAATTTAATTTGTTAAATAAAGTCTGTTATTGATATGAACTTTTTATTGTTGAATGGTTAGCAGTTTCTTTGGTTATTAAAAGTGAAGATA
Source organism: Haliotis rubra (assembly GCF_003918875.1). Classification (NCBI taxonomy): domain Eukaryota; kingdom Metazoa; phylum Mollusca; class Gastropoda; order Lepetellida; family Haliotidae; genus Haliotis; species Haliotis rubra. Next base: position 308,944 of record NW_025767344.1, on the reverse strand, counting down.
TTTAATTGTAATTCAACATTTTTCTACAAATAGAATACTAGCATCACAGAATAATATGGTGTTTCACTGTGACAGACTCATACTGAACATTAAACAGAAAGATTGAATTTCTAATGATAGTGTGATGGTTACCTGATATTACAAGGAGACTTGTCAAGGAAAGAACCATTATAACAAGTACTACAATAAGATAACTGATGCCCGATACTTGTCGTCTTGTGGGAATACAGATCGGAATAGGTCCCCAGGACCTTGTGCTTGTTTCCCTGTGGGAATGCTGAGATAACTGTAGTGTGGATTGGGTTATTACAAAACATGACACAACTGATGATATGTCATCCTACCTCAACTGCATGAATTGTTGCTTATGCCATAGTTTTAATGGTGGTTGGGTAGTGCTCTCACTGGTTGTAGCACAATCATTGTCCCAAACCATATGACTTGAACAGTGTGAAAAGTGCAAGCACACACTCACTCACTCACTCACTCACTCAGGGCGGTGGTGTAGCCTAGTGGTTAAGGTGTTCGCTCGTCACGCCGAAGATCCAGGTTCGATTGTCCACATGGGCACATTGTGTGAAGCCCAATTCTGGTGTCCCCAGCCGTGATATTGCTAAGCTTGAATATTGCTCAACTCACTCACTCCACTCACTCACTCAAACTCAAACTCACTCACTCACTCACTCACTCACTCACTCACTCACTCACTCATCCTCCTCCTCACTCATCAGTCCTCACTCACTCACTCACTCACTCACTCACTCACTCACTCATATATCAGTCCAGTAATGATATAAAGATTCAATTTACATCCAACCATGATGTTATTGATGAAATTGAATGTCAAATTAAACATTCTGTTGAAAGTTGCCACCTGTGGAGGTCCCAAGATGGAGTCCAAGTGTTGAGAAAATGTCAGGAAGTCTTGTGATACTGTCTGTTTAATTATCAGCATGTCTCCTCTACTTCTTCCTCTCTGGTGACGCTGGAGAGAAAGACTTGTGGTCGTCTGTGTTGTCTTTACAGCGGCAACAACAGCATAATTGGTGATTAGTGAGCTGATGTAAGGCAGTCGCGGTGTTTGGACAGGATCACTTTCGCCTAAAAAATGGAAATGGAGGGTGGGAGCGGGAGACATGTTCGGAGATGTTTAGTTTGGTTCGTGCAGGGTATAAGTATTTGTTGACTGTAGATTGTACGAGTGTTTGTAAAAGTGTATGACCATGCTTTGCCTGTGGCTTTATTCCTGCTGAACCAGGAGAGACTGAAGTATACCAAGGTGATTAAGTCGCCAGTCAAACCGGGATCAACTCTGGGTATATTACGAAGATTTATACACCACTGTCCTTGCACAGTCACCCAGTGTTTTACGCAGTATTGATCCTGCCTAGCTATTGCACCAACAAATTAAATCCTTTTAATTTATCAGTTTTATCATGAAGGGACAGTTGTCTGTTTGTAGAGAAAAATGACCCTTTAAGTGGTGAAATGTTTGACTTGTTAAATGTCACTCACGGTCTACAAATGGAAATTGCCTTTTCTAAGCGAGGAAAAGTTTATACAGAAAATGTATATGAAAACTTTGATGTATTTTTTCTGAAATTTCTTGATGTTTCTGAAATGTCATGTATATCTTGTCATAGTCTATATTTTCCCCATTTTGTTTGGTAGTGATATTTCAGCTCTTTAAGGGAATGTTCTCGTGTGGATGCTATTTTCTTGTATCTAATCTCTCACTGTGCATGGGAACCTGAAACAGGAGATCCCTGCAGACTGATAGCAATCTTTGTGTGAGGAGCAATATTCCAGGTTGCAGTTCAGTGGCTCAGAGCGCTGTGACATATCACAGAACAAGTTACCATTAATGTCTTGAGGGGGTACAAGAAGTCAATGTCTTTAAAAAATTCAAACACTTGAAATAGTTCTTACAGTAAACTGACATATTCAGATGCAAATTGAGAGCATCTGTGTCATGTGTAACTGAAGTTCAAAGAAAGTGGCTTTTTCTACTTGAAAGAGGCTTGTTCCATTCTACATTGTATAATATGAGGAAGTCTGATCATGTTTTTTTAAAGTCAGTTTTATTAAATATAAGACAAAATATTATGGATGTCAACTTCTTCTTTATTGTATACACAACGTTTCTGGGCTATTCCTTGCCCTTTTGTCATTTTCACCTGACATCCATAATATTTTGTCTTATACTTGAATACCAACTTCTGTATGCCTCCAGGACTTCAGTGATAACAAATACTATGTGCAACAGAACAAAAAACAAACAAGTAAACTTCTATGGAGAAATACCGAGTTAGTGGTAAATACTGTTCATGTATGTAGTGGGTAGCCGAAATACAGCTTCTTGGTGATCCAGTGTTGCTAGCCTGGTGTAATCAAGGTATCCCTAACCTTAAGGTTTGAACCTTCCATGTGGACTGACAGAGAGAAATATTCTCAACAACATTTCACAGATTTGAATTTTGTTCAGATTTTAGGCAAAGTGGATTGGACAGTTTTTAACACGTAATTATGGAGAGAGGTTGTATGTGGTGGATAGTTTGTTACTTTATTGATATTTCATTTCCGATTTGTTATCATAGATGAAATATTTAATAGAGAAAAGTTGATGAATAGCAGTTGGGTATAGAGAAGCGTCCCTGTCGCCAATGCCACATTAAAAATTGATTATTTCAATTGAGCATGTGTGTGGCATTGGAAGGTGGAAATGTGTCCCCCGATAGCTGCAAATCGTGATTATGTATGTCGTATTGATATGCTGGAATGATTGAGTGGTCGGGAAGCGACTGATGATTAAAAAGATACTGTTTATGTCCGATAATGACGTGTGTGCATCCATTTTCTCTGATTGTCATCGTAGTGGAAGAGTAGGTAAACAGTGATGTTGAGCATGAAAGTCAGGCCTGTGAGAATTGTGGATAGGAACCCTGAGCCAGGGGACACCAGGGGAGATAACGATTTATTGATAGGCAGATCAGTAGAGCATGGTATTAATAAGGGTGTACACTGATGTATGTACTAATCAGTTCCACCAGAGGGCAGCACTACCTACCCGGCCGAATCTCCCACACATTCACTCTCCCGAGTCTGATTAGCACATGCTTCCATAGCAACCCACATAAACAAATAATAACCTTTTGTCACACATGAGAAGTAAGTTGAAAAGTATTGATGGTGTATGGAATTGGCAAAAAATCAATAGAGTGCATTGATTGGTACAAATGTCAGAAACAGGTTTTTATTGACTGCAGCTCTAACAGTCTAATGAATATGTAGAAACAGCTTGTATATTGTTGGGGCAGCTATGGGAAAAAATATCCTGTTGTTATATTCATTGCTTTTCTTTCTTATTCCATACTAATCAAAGAAGATAGGTTTGTGTTTTCTTCATGAGAAAGTTCTGATTGTTGTGACCAAGTTGGTGACATTGAGAGGCCTTTGACTATTTAAACAATGAACTGGAAATGATGGGTTTCACTCTTTACTTCCAGTTTCAGTTGTGCTTGTCATTTCCTTGAATCTGGTTGCATTGTCCTACAAGGAAGATGTACCAGCTCCATGCAAGGGGCCACATTTATTGCAGATATACAGACACAAGGAACTTTGTTAGTATCTGAAAATATATGATAATATGTATGAAAAAGATTGTATATGTTTGGTCAGAATACCAACTTGATACATCCTCTGAAGATTCTAGATAGAATGGGTCTTTGATAACCAATGTTTGTCCTAAGAGACAACAAATAGGAACGGGTGGCGAGGTCTGCTGGTTTAGTTGCTGCATGCCATTGTATCCCAGTTGCCTAGATCGATGCTCAAGTCAGTCACTGGATTGTCTGGTCTGGTCAATATACGCACCTTTGTCATATAGCTGGAATGTTTGCCATGTGTATATAATCCAACTATGCATAGCACACATCTGTCATTAAGAAATAGATAGTCAAACTTTATGCATTCTTTCCCTTGAAACTGCTTTTTATTCATGTGGGTTATGTAAATAGTTAGAAATGTTGTTACTGCAATTCTACTGAAGATGGTAATTGCTTGGCAATGTATGAAGGTCAGAAATAAGATATCTTAAAATTGTGTTCATTGTGGAACTGATCTCTCACAGTTTAGTACCACTGATTTGGAAAAAAACCATTCTGAGTTTTGTTGACACATGCACTGTATTGTTTGTTTGTTAGAACAATGGTTTGTTTGTTAGAACAATGGTATGAGGTATAGTTTATGTTTGGTTTCTTGGTTTGTGTTGAAAGCTGCACTCAGCAATATTACAGCCTTCTGATGGTGATCTGAGACTGTCAGTGCAACTGTACCCAACAAATGAATGCATTTCCGACCATCTGGTAACATACGATGATGATGATGATGATGTTTATGACATCTGTTGTATATCAGTATACCTAACACATGCAGATCAGCTTTGCTGATACTAGATGTTCCGGCTACCATCTGTCAACAGGCCACCAAACACCTCAATGTTTCGGGGAAACAACATATGATTAGTTGTCAGGCATGCTGTATGACACTGGAGAGTCACCATGGACTGTACATGCAGATTTACTTACCTGGAGGGAAGGTGTAGGGGGTCTTAAGTTTGAGGTTTCTTTTGTTACTTATACTTTGGACCAAATTGGAAGGGTTCCAAACTTAGGCTGGCTGAATATTCAACAGATTAACATTTACAGACTGTTGTGTGCTATTGTTTCAGATTTTCTAATCATCACATCGTATGAGAAAGAAAAAATAATTAATGTGTATATTAAACGAAATAGAAAAGTCGTTTATATTAAGATTTTAATCAGATTTTTATGTTGCTACATGTTGAAAAAAAAGATCAATTTTACGGATGATATTTATTTAAAGTTGCATGATTAGGTTTGATCAGGTGAGCTTCAGAAGTGATTTGTTGGTACTTGGTCCCACTGCCATGTGTGAACAATGCCATCTGTGTGACGCTAGCCTAATTAAGGCGGCAAGAGGTGTTACAGTTCCTGCCTGCCTTGCAAACAGAGTGGTTGGTGATTAGCAGCCATTAGCAGGGAATTGTAAGGGCGACCTTCAAGTGCATCCCAGAAGGACACATCGCATTTGACACCGACAGTCATGCCGCGAAGAGGCTATCGTGTCTGTCTGATGAAATAAGTATAATAAACTTAGATAACTCTGGGTATTTGTGGCATTTGTGCATTAATATGATACATTGTTGCAATGTCTTCCCACTTAATGAGATTGGGAAAGGTGAACTGCCAAATATAGTTGGATTTATCATTTTACTAGGCTAGATTGACTCAAAGAATGTAGGGTTTCATTGTGCTAAATCAGGTAAATGCATCTGTCACATCCATCCTATCTGGAAGTCTGTTTGATGATGACATGTCTATACTGCAAGGTTAGGTAGCCAAGAGGTGTTGATTGGGGAGATGAAGGTCTTGGTTTGGTTCCTCAAATTGCCACAGGGATGGAGGGGTAATCCTAGTGGTTAATGTGTCCGCTCATCACTCTGAAGACAGGATTTGATTCCCCACATGGGTACAATGTGTGAAGCACATTTCTGGAGTTTGCCGCCGTGATATTGCTGGAATATTGCTAAAAATGGTGTAAAACTCACTCACTCGCATTCGCATTAGGTATGATGTCCATGCTTTCTGCTGCCCAACATGATTAACTTCGATTATTTGTAAAATTGATTGAAGACCTTGCAACCTGTCACCCACTGCACAACACTACTATTTGCAGCGAGTAATTTATTTTGCAGATTTTGCACATTTTTAAGTGATGGATATCTTTAACTCTGTTGCCAAAGTGTTCATATTTCTGTTCAAAGATCATGGTTGATTTGTGTGTCAGACAATGTTGAAGCCTCTCTTGGTGTGCACAAGCATGACAGTGGTTTGAGGTCAGTATAAGGGATGAAACGTTCTTCACTTAATAAGAGGGTGGTGGAGTAGTAAGACAATTAAAGTGTTAGCTCATCACACAGAAGACAGGTTCTCACCTGGGAACAGAATGTGTAGATCCCATTTCTGGTCTGTCCTGCAATGATGTGACAGGGATATTGCTAAAGAAGGTGAAAACACACTCACTTGCTCTCAATGAGATTATGTTTGATTATGATTAAGTACGATACGATACATATCGTGATATTTTACCTGCGATACGATACATATCATGGCACAGTATTATTGATTTATAATGATTTATTTCAAGGTATTTGTGTATAAAAATAACACTATTTTAATAAACAAACAAGTAACTCTATCATACTTGTGTATTTGTCTCTAAATAAGTACTTTCACATGTTTAAGATATAACTGTTTTGAAAAAAGGTTTTGTATCGATACACCAGTTGATGATACGATAGCTGTATCAAACTTATATGTATCACGATGTATCGATGCATCGGTGAATCGTCCCTTCCCTAGATGTGGGTGCCAATGGTGCCAGGAGATGTGAGTGGTGGTGGTGGTGGTGGTGAATTTTGTATGCAGAGCATTTTCCAGATGAGATTGGAGCGTCTCCAGGTCTGTTTCTTCTGGTAGCGTTAATCCAGTTTAGCTAAGGATAGGAAATATGTCTGTGATCACAAGTCCTTGCACCTGGCATGTATGTGGAACTGATACAGAAGTGCTCGCTGGATGTCACCGTGTGTAAGGTTCAGATACCAATGTCATTACAAGTTAGTGCAATCACTTAGAAATTTACTTCCTGAGTATAACGAGTGGCAAGAGCTAAAGTTAGAATTGAATTGCAAGATCTGTTGAAATGATCAGATGTAGTTTCAGCTGATGCAATAGGCCGGACGTTTCAAACTTTTATCTGTCCTCCTGGTTACAAAAACTGGTAATTGCTGGTAAATGGAAATGCTTATGCCAAAATGAGGAATTCAGGAAAAGTTATGAGCATCACTTGAAGATGTTTATGCCTGCCTTATAGTCAATCATATTTTTCACCACCTATTCAAACAGCTGTAACCACATTTGGTCACTTCACAAATTTCACTCACTCACAGAGCTCTTGGAGAGAGAAGTATGAAGAAAGACTTGTGTGTGGTATTGTGCAGAGTTGCTTCCATTAGGCATGCCAAAAGTATGTTAGTGGATTCAAATTTGTGATTGTTCTGAATATATTTCATCTGTTTGTTGGTGTCATACTCATGCTTGAGATTTTCTTCAACGTGGTGTAAATGTCTAAAACCTGCATCTCACATTCTCGTGGCATTCTGTGATGTGACTGAAGTACCTTAATAAAGTGTCTTCATCAAAGCTCACTCACTTGCAGAACTTCAGCTGCTGGATGTACACCTTGGTCACTCACTCACTCACTTGCAGACTTTCACCTGCTGCATACATAGATCTTCACTTTACTTCTTTGTCGGGCCAGTCTCACCATCACCACAGCTTTGGGTGTTATTCAGTGTCTAATGTGATACAAGGTGTTATTCAATGCCTAATGTGATACTTTGGTGTCTGGCCATGTGATAACAACAGATATGACACAGTCTTGTCTGGGCCGACAGGCTGTAATTGTTATTATTGGCCAAGCTTTCATCAAAGCTAGCATCTAAGTAAAACATTGCAAGGATAGACACAGTACCACTTTCATGACTGTTTTAGCTACATAGTGACCTTTTGTTCTATCAGCAAATGCCCGGTCTCTAATAACTTATCTTCCTTCAGGGAGTGCTGTACCGGATATTATCTGTTTCTCATTGTTACAATTTGTCCATTTCTGATTGAAATACAATACAACACAATCCAGTGATTGGTGTTTGTGAAAATGGAATTTCTATTCAGTTCTGCATATTAAATTCTTGCTGACATCGTTAATGTAAATTGATGTAGCACCAGCCAATCTAACGGTCAGACAGTCTGCTTGCGGTGCAAGTTAATCAAGGGCAATAGAATGTGATAAAATGGAGATGTATTCCTCTGGTAGTGGTCACCCCACACTATGACTGAAGCTCAAGCCATGTTCCATCCAGGTGTCAAGCCTGGATTAAGCCAGTCGTTGCCTTCCGGTTTCACGTGATCAGGAACAAGTTGCCACCAAACACTGATGGATCAGGCGCGCTTGTTGTACTCAACTAGGGGAGTTTGATGTGGAATATTCAGATCTGGATCTGCTGCCATTGTGTTGGCTAATGTCTCTGAATATGAAACATGATTATCTCATGGGAAAACTTCATAAAAATCAATCCATTATGAAAGGAAGTATGTGAATTGTTGGGGGATTGGGATTAAAGTGCTCTGTGAATAGGGGCAGTATAAGGGTCAGTGCGCTGTTATTGAAGAGCCAAAGTGTGAGAAAAAGGGGGTCAGACAGGGACTTGTGCATAGTTGTGGGAAAATAGCCCACTTCTTATATGTAGCAAAATGCAAGGTATGATGATGGTTCATTGTTTCTGAATTGTGATTGACACAGAAACCGTAACGTTGTTTTGTTAGTGATCATCCAGGGAATTCAGCAGAAAACTTGGTTTGAATACTGAGGTAATGCTTAAGCTTGTTCCTCCTCTATTGATGTTTGCCATATTTCATGATGTGTTCTAATTTGAGATTAAGATTAAGAGATTAATGTGTTAGACTGTCAGTTGATAAATGCAAATTTTGGTACGTTTGTGTTGTTGTTTAACACGGCACTCTGCAGTATGCCAGATCTTTGACTGGTCTATAAATAATCAAGTCTGGGCCACACAAACTGGTGATTGATATTATGAGTATTGATACAGTGATATGCCATCAACCTACGCACCTCACTCATACACTTGTTCTTTTCGATCATGCAGTGCCTCTGGATACACCCACATGGGTACAATGTGTGAAGCCCATTTCTGGTGTCCCCCGCCGTGATGTTGCTGGAATATTGCTAAAAGCAGCGTAAAACCAAACTCAGTCAGTCAGTCAGTCTGGATAGACCAGTACTTGCAATGAACCCAGTCAAAGACTCACACTCTCACTTATTCTTTTAGATCATGCACTGGTTCTTTAAGATCGAACAATAAACTCTGGTCACCTATGTATGCTTTAGAAACAGTGACAGTGTACTGTAACCTGCGTACATATACAACAACAATTAAGTTCAGCGTTTAGAGAGCAGTCATAGCAACAAGTGTTTAGGGAGGGGCTGAGGTGAGTGGGGAAGGGTAGGTGTGGATCAGGAACTGTTTGCAGAGTCGTTGGAGCTCACTTTTAAGTGTGCAAACACAGATAAGCCAGTTTGGGAGGTAAACTGTGGTCCACACGCCCCACCCAACTAGCACATACCCTCGGTTGTCATGTGACTCCATTATTGGCCTAGAATTTCAAATTGCTGCTACACACCGTAGAGTCAGTTCAAATTATGGCAAATTAGTGCCATTTTCTGTCCAGGCAGGAAATGGGCACTGTGATATTTAAACAGCAATTTGCATTAGTTTTGGATCAGAGTTTTTGTAATAGTCGGCTATTTTGATTGTAATGGTTTGAAATAATAAAAGAATGGTAATGTGATAAAGTGATATCAAATGTTAATGTTGAAAGTGTTGTGAGAGGCTAATGTTTGAAATCATAGTATAGACAGTGATAAATACTTATTACTCAACAGATAAAAATGAAAATGTTTGTTGATGACAAGGTTGCATTGCTGCAGCTGTGATGGCAGGTCGCTGTGTAAAGTGGGTGTTTCTGCATAATCAGTCACTCTATCTCCTCATGCTGATGTGGTAGCATTTCAATTTTTGTCATGATTGCAAAGCTCAAATAAATGTATGGCAACTTTGCTTGAAATAGAATGTCCTTGTTCTACTCTAGTCTTTGGTTGCGCATTGTCTGTGGACAAAGTTAGATATATTAGCGTTAAATCTGACACCCACACTAACTTCAGGTTGAAGTCAATGGCTGAGGAAATAATGTTGGCGAGTGATATGACTCCCTTCACACCTGATGTTGTCAAACAAAGACTGTTATGGCCATGTTGATGAGGTCGTTCATCAACCCAGCATCACTGTGGCTGCTACCAACCTGTTCCATGTGCCAGGAGGCAGGTGCCCCCAACCGTGACACACTCTGACACGGCTGTAATGGACAGTCAGGAACCACCATCAACCATCCATGTAATCAACATTTCATGAAGCTTGAAGCCAAAGTTTTGAAAACTGGTTTTAATTAGCTGCCTTCTGGAATGTTTTCCCACATAACTTAATTAAACCAAACCTGTCATCATTCCAATGTCTGGTCTCTGTATGAGCCTGACCTTGCTGTCCATGTTGCCCTTCTCATTGGGATGGTGTTTCTACCTCTACTGATGATATGCACATCAATACAAAACCAGACATTCATAGAGTAAAACAAAGTTTTGCACTGTCAGTACTGTGTTTTACATCACTCGCCAATATTCCAGCTATTTCACAGGTGAACGAGTGGTTGATAAGAACAACATACCCTGCCAGCCAGGTGTTGATTCAGTTGGCCTCAGCACTAAAACAGGTCTGTGTTACAGTGTGAGGGGGGCGGTGGGGTAGCCTAGTGGTTAAAGTGTTCGCTTGTCACACTGAAGACCCGGGTTCGATTCCCCACATGGGTACAATGTGTGAAGCCCATTTCTGGAGTCCCCCGCTGTGATATTGCTGGAATATTGCTAAAAGTGGCGTAAAACAATATTCACTCACTCACTACAGTGTGGAGGTTATATCTGTCAGTGTTAACATCACTTTATGAGATTGGACCCTGGTTTTCTTACAACCAGCAACAGCCTGACAACCTGTCTCAGCCAGGTTCTCATGGGGCACATCACTAGTCTTAGTCTGATACTAGTGGAAATGTGGAAGTTGTTTCCACCACCATGATCTAGTGACATTGACCTTAAACTGTTGACTTCTGTGATAGGACATGTCTGACATTAGTTGGTTTTGGCAAAATACCGATATCTCCAGCAGACGTAAGTTCTTCAGTTGCCATGCGATCTGTGTTGTAAGAGTAAAGTTTTGAATCTGACTTGGAAGCATAAAGTTGTCGGCCTCTTCATGTTGAATAGTCTGCAGTCCCAGAGCTTTCCACATACTGCCTACAACTCGTGTCATAATAAGTTGTTGATACGTACACACTTCCAGAACCTGGTCCATTATCCCATCAACCAATATCCTGAAATGTAATATGGAGACTATAGAGCAAACAAAGGTAGAGCTTTGGCGCCCTCTCAGAGGACTGTTGGATGATCGAGATGAGATGCAGTTTTGATGGGGGACAACAATGGTGTGCGAGAATCGTCTGTTTCGGTGACGAGTGTTGATGCAGATTTAATTGCTGACTAGAGATGAACGTCCACCATTTTAGACTATTTGTATTGATTTGTAATGGGTAATGGTCGATGGTTGAAAATTTTATGATGAGATTGTGGGATGCAACATTGTGGAATCCGATAGGAATCAATCTTACTTTCTCCACAGATGTCAGCTGGAGAACCATCTTATGGTCATGCCTCACTCTATGAATTGTGGGATAACGATATGCCATTCGACATACATACTCAGCCTTAACACAAAGGCAAAACATTGCTTTCCCCACAGGCATTCTTCGTCAGATTTTTAATTTACTTGTTGCTTTAACTTTTTGCAAATTGAATTAAATCTGCAGGGACAAAATTTACTGGTGAAAATTTAAGACTTCATATTTTATTTTTTATCAGTAAAATTGTTCATTTTCAGAATCAGTATTATTCACAAATGTTGCTGTCAGAGTGTCATAGAATCAATTCCCTGCTAGCATGTTCAGGATCACTGATGTGGTTAAACATTTACACCCACCCACTGAAAGAATATTTTAGTCATAAGAATTTGAAACAATATAAAATTGAAACAGCAATGACACATGATGTCATTGATTCCTGTATCGGCCATTGTTGGTGTTTCCTATGCCATGATGGATACCCAGACCCATATCTCCAGGATGAAAGCTGTTGCCATTGTCACATCCCGAGAGAGTGGTACGTTGTTTTCATTAATTATAATAATCAATAAATGTTATTGTAACTGCATCCTTTGTCAGTTAGAACTTTTCTATGTGAGGTACACAGTGTAAATCTTCCCACTACCAAATAATGTATGGAAACAATTAAGCTAATGTATTTCTTCTCCTTGATCAGCATGGTGAGTTAGTTTGTTTGCTGGTTGACGCAAGGCGAGGCTGTCAGACACTGAACTCGGTGTGCTTGTTGTAGTGGTAGCTCAGGTGCGACATTCAGAGCTCGCAGATACATTACCTACGTGGATGGGGACAGTCAGCCTCTTCTGTGATAATATCACAGTATTGATATCAATTTCCCAAAGAAATGTTTCCATGGCAACCATGAAATGAATTTCATATTTGTAAATGTTAAGATATTATAGTGCCTAATTTCAGTACTTTAATCTAGTCTGCCCTGATAGCAGTTAGGTAAGATCATGTTACATATCATCATTGCTGGAAGGATCTCCAGTTTTCAGGAGGAAGTGTGGCTCTGATTCTTACAGATGCATCTGCACAGCCTGTAGGGCGTGATGTACTCTGCAGCCTGGTCTGCAGGGGCTTTCCTCCTGGTTTACGTGATATCCCTCAGATGCTCAGGACCGTAACAGGTCCTCTGTTCCAGGTAAAATAGGTGCAGTTTGTCCAAACACCACAAACACACCCATCCGTAGTTTCTCATTTTTTCCCACAACTCAATTTATCGGTTTTCCATTTTCAAACACAACTGATCTCTCATCCATGTCATATGTCTGGCTCATTAAACTAAAAGGTATTGCTTTTTTTTTTATCAAAAGAAAACATTTTTATGGATAAAGAAACAAAAAAGAGGACTGTAACCCTTAATCGGCAATCTGTATAGCATGTTATTTACATTCATTTTCAACTTGTTTGAAAGCCTTACATTATTGGTGTGGAATTCACTGTATCGTGTTTTAAAAAAAATGTATTTAATTATGAATACTAATTGATTGCTGATTTTTTATTTCATATAATGGTGTTGGCACACGACAACATGATGCTTCTTGAAAACTGTTAAGCTTCTGATACATATGAAGACGTGTATTTCTTTGAGCTACTGGTGCTTTTAATTTCAGAGGTTCAGTGAAAAAAACCAATTGATTGTTTTACTGTGTACTGCTGTTAGGAAATCCATATATAGGGCTCCAGATAAGGGCCGTATTGGCGTATGTACGGATATAAAATATGCACGATTCGGTAGGAAATAATTTAGAAAACGTAGCAGATACACACTACAGCAATGGTGTATGGTCGTAGAATCATTTAGACGTATTTATCTGAAAAAGTATTGTTTTATTGTTTATTGACCTGTTTACACAAGAGTAGCAATGTTGTTGTGCATATATGAAACAAAACACAAGATTACTGGTACTCCATTCCATTAAGTACTCTAAATGTACTCTTAAGGCTTTCCAGTACTCCTGCATTGAAAAAGTAAACGTACTCCTGATGTTGAATATTTGTCTGGAGCCCTGCATATAAAAAATTCCAAAGAAATTGCAATCAGAATGAGCAGTGTATCTGACAGCTCCTAGTACTGCCTTGGAACTAGGCAATGAAAGTAGAGCGAAGGCTACAAATCTGAAGCTTAACTGAACATCTTCATGGTGCCAATGGTGAACTTGCATAAACACTACTTGCAGAATTCCACTGTGTATTGGAGACACAAAAAGCCTTGCAAGATACCTGATACTCTTGCAATACAAAGGATTTATATGAAGGATGATGTTTCTTAATGTCAGCTTATGTACTTTAATTACATTTATGACCTTTTTTACATATTTTTTAGCTGACAATGCATCAGTATTCCAGTGTCAGGAATCTGTTGTTCGAACTTGGAGACATTTTGAACACTGTTTCCTGATGCTGTGGCCACCAGTATGTGGTTCTGTGAACAGGGCTCAGACCACAGATCAGATGAAGTTCAGCAACAATGGGTGAGACAGGAGGTGGATGGACTGTATGATAAGCTTCTCTCCTGTGATTTCATGGGCTTCGGTCCTGCCTCACATTCAAACATGTTCATATTGTCTCCTTAAGGAAGAGATTTTGTTTAACTCTTTCCAAACTGCAGCTGGTGTCGCTGGGATCAGTGTAGGAAAGATGTAGAAAATATAGCCTGTCCACAGGACTGGCAGGTCAAATTTTTTACCAGTCCTGCCAAAATCTAGTCTGTCCTCCAAATATAAATAAAACACCTTCGGCAGTAAATATTCAAAAAGGTTATAATCATTATATATATGTCATTGGTTTGCTAAAATTGACCCGACATGAGGCCGGACTAGATATTTTTCTAACCCGTCCTCCACAAAATTCACCCGTCTCGGACTTTGGGACGGGCTATCTTTCCTACACTGCTGGTATACAGGCCAATATCATGAATATACAGGCCATGTCAAAATAATATATAATTTGTTGAAGCTACCTGTCATGATTCAATTATGAAATCCACACTTTTCACGTTGTTGGAAAATAGATATTTCACTTCAGTTCACCATATTTTATAGAAAGTTAAATCTTTTTACCATTTCCTGCAAAGTAACTAAAAAAGCAATTCTTGGCAACAAGCTTTGGAAGCAGGTCCATATCTAAAATGTCAGTGAAAAATGAACATGTGAGTAAATCTTTAAATCTGATAAATATGTAAATGATATTTAAGATCAACAAAAGTGGATATAGAACTTGCCAAACTTATATCTAAGTCACTGTTACCTCCTTTTCATGCTAAAGGGTAATGTAATTCAAATGATAGTCTGTGATACAGACCCTGAAGCAAATATATCCAAGAAATCCCACGCAAGTCTAGAAAATGTGGCAAGTCTAGATTTCCACAGCTTCGCTCAGGGCTCTTTTTTATTATATTATTTTTTCACTATGAGCCTTTTTTCTGTAAAATATGTTCATTTCAGAGACTAGTTGTTAGTCTATTCAAATGACATCTCAGATTTTCCTGTCCTGATCTTTAAACGCAGATGTGATGTTTTACACAAAAATATGTGCATTAGAAATGTTTGTCAATGGTTGCAACCTAGTGAGGTACATTCACAATGTTCCATATAACTATAGGTAGTGATTTCTTACTCAACATTCAGAATAACCCCAATTTAACCCAAATCTTTCATCTGAAGTCTGATAATTACCATACATGAGGATATGGTATCCATTGTTGTAATATAATTGGGTTGATAGTCACGTGCCTTAGGTCACATGATCGACCATTCATGATCGTTATAGCAGATTTCTGTGGAAAAGGTGTAATTAGAAACCGATTTTCATCTAATAAAATCACTCGATACAATTATGAATATATATATTTTTGATGTTCAGAGCTTTCAGTGATACCAAACATCAATCAAATCTTCTCATAAATGGAGATCATATATTATTAAAGATTTCTTGTATAATTTTCCAACTAAATAGGATACACATGAAAAATAAAAGTAGGTAAGATGATATGATGATATCTTACAACTGCCAAAAATGTCACAATTTCTTATTCCTTTGTACTTAATCAAGATGTTATGAATATGTGAGCATACATTTTCATTAAAAAACTAAAATAAATTGAAATTGTATTATTTTAATAATATGCAACAAAAAACTTTTTTTATTAACAGTGGGATTAGACCTTTCATATGGTGTATGACATGTTGTAGCAATGATCTTTACAAGCTGATATTTTCCTTGATAAATGTAGGCTTCATCTATTACCATCGAGTCTTGGGAACTTGCTGGCATAACTGTAAAAGCTTCTGGTTCACTGGTGTTGGAAGCGTTGAAATATTCCTGTTCCCCCAGCAGTCAAAGGGCACCCGGTAGGATAAGATGCTAATGAAAGTGTTAACCTTTAGGTGCCTTATGTCGCATGTTGGCTTGTATACTCCTCAGGGAGTAGAAAAAGCATTTCAAGTGCACTTACTGACCTGTTGTTTGAGGTAATAGAAATGTCGCACCATGAGTATGCTTCAGGATGACGGTTTTGTGCATTATTAATACGCATATTATTATTATTTATGGATTGAGATAAGTAAATGCAATAAAGAGTTTTGGGGTGATCCTGGCACAGTCAGGTTTGTAAGGCTTATCATTTGCCCAGGGTCCTTGCCCCGTCCACACACTGCCCAGACAGCAAATGGCACTTCTTCCAAGTACTTTTTATAGGATGCAATGACTCTCCAACACTGCAGAAGGGCTGTGTTGACATCAAACACGGTTACTATCCCAGTGTCCGTCAAGATATTAGAAGGTACCCCCTACCTCGGGAACCAAGGACGTTCGGGAGTTGGACAGTTTGGATGCCAGTGTGACATCAGTGGCAACATTTGTATCAAAAGGGAAAAATACTCAATGATTTGAATAATTTCATTGTGGTTACTAAACGCTGATGTCCCTCGTATCATCACAGGATATACCGGCTGTGGGTTTGAATCCCATATTTGCCACAATTATGATACTGGTGTTGCAAGTATCTTACTGGATATGAGTTTCAGAGTGATATGTTATTTCACATTGAGCATAAAAAAAACAAATAACATTGCCATGCTGTCATTTAACTGAAATAGTCTCCAACGTTGCAATACACGCAACACACCAATGATACAACTGTTTAAAGTAATTGAAATGATGACATAAATGTGACAAAATCCAGCCATGTGCAGCTGGCAGGTGGTATTCATGTGTTAATCCCTGCATCTATTGTTGCACTCTTTTGTCAGTGTTCAGTCTATCTCCAGCCACAGGTTCACACACCTGATTGCTGATTACCATTTAATGAGTGTTTAATTTCTTTATGTGTTATCCCCCTGCTCCCCCCAGCACATGCACACCTTCTCATTGATCCGCACATATAATTCAGGTTTTTCCACAAATACATTCTTGTGATGAAGATATAAAGACCATAATAGCTGTGGTTAATCCCTTTTCTGGAATCACTGCTTAAACAATCACTGAAACTATTTGAGTTTCTAAAGCCTTTTGAGCCCTTTGGGCGCACACAAGAACCTTTTGTCCCAGTCCGACTCGAGGGGCCAACACTGGTCCCATAAAGGACTAGTCCTTGTCCTCCCATCAGGAAATTACAGGAAATACTGTCTATTGTTGGTATGTAATTGATGTTGCTACGGTCTGCATTAGCTGCGTCCCCAAGCTACATCCCATTCCCGGTTGAGTTGACTACCAGGGCTATGTGGACATAATGAGATTTTAACAGGACAAGTTAATATTTAATAAAACTTCCCAGGAGAACACTGAAGGCTTTAATGGAAAATCGAGTCCAAATGTCTTGAAATGCATTTTAAACCTGTGAGAAGTAAATTCATGGTGGTAGAAGAGTTGTTGGTGATGATGAATCTTTCAGCACATGTGATTTATAATGATGGTTTATGATTCCATATTGAGTTGGCACTTTCCAGCAGTTTCTCAGCTCACGTCTGCAGCATACATCTCCATCATGGTGCTGTCGTTTCCTCTCATACCTCCCGACTGCAGTGCTGGCTACATATGGGAAAGTGTTGATAGGTATATTAGAGCACTGATTGATCCACATAACCAACCATATTGTATTGTATATATGCACGTATTACACACAAGGCACATCGTGTACAAACATTCTCAAGAAAAATAGGTCTATTAGATACTGTAGATGGTTGGTTCAATGAAACAGTGTTGTTTAGATCACGATAGCAAAGAGGCAGGAAGCATGACAATACAGTTTGTATTTTTTTTTCTTATTTACCCAGCTTATTGGGTGAATACTTGTGTAAAATAATTTCTTCATTCTCTTTTTATTTTTATTGTTTTCTTTTTACTTGTCTGGACTTGTGTTTTGAATCACCCACAGACACAATATTGTATTAACAGCAATATTTTGTAGACATTAATAAACCTATCAATTGAAATAGTATTGCAGTAAATATAATCTCATAAAATATGTCTGGTATATATAAGATCCTATTGATTATGATGTATAGTTGGTGCTTGATTATTATTCTGAGGTAAGAGTGTTTGATGTGACGTTTTTCAGAAGTCAATTCACTTTTATGTCTGACATTTAATTGTCACACAGTAAAGGGTTTCTGTACTTGTGGGCATGTTGTACACACTGACATGGCGTCAGACATAGGCTGGAACAGTCGGTAACAGGTGTTGATCCTCAGTTCAGCATGAACAGTTAGCAGAAAAATGTCAACATTATAGGATATGCTTCAGACTATCTTCATTAGGAGCTTTTACTCATGTTTGCTACATTTGTTGGTGATGTTAGTCTGTGGTCGGTGATATGGCTTGGTTTTTCTTATGGCGATTTTAAAATAAAGGGAAATATCTAAATAAGGCATATTAATGTCAGTGTCTAGTTGCTAATGACAACCAGATCCTAAAAAGGGTTTTACAAGAACTTTTTAGTCGTTCTTTGTCTTATTATTTACTTCAACAGTGTATGGAAATGAAATCCACAGTCATTTGTACTAACTGTAATCTTAATGACATAGAAGACGAATTTCACTTTTTACTCAAGTGTCCATGGTGCACTCACCTAAGATCTATTCATTTAAAGAAATATTATTGTAAAAATTATTCAGTTTATAAATGTATACAGTTATTATCATCAGAAAATATTAATACTCAACGCTCTCTAGGTTGATATGTGTTTGAAGCATTCCGTGTAAGAAACAACTTTTAACTTATTAATAATGTCATCCTCACCATCCAACATAAATATTATCTATATTGTATTGTATTTATGGCCAGAGGCCCATGTGGCTTGCGTCAATAAAATCTGTCTGTCTGTCTGTCTGTTATACCTCTTTGTTAATATTAATGGTACAGTTCATCGTATTTTGCTCTGAATTTACAGATTCATGAGGGTATGAATATCAAGCTTATTGTTTAAAAATAAGCTAGATAGGGTGTTCTTAACCCTTTACTGTGGTATGTGCAGACATTATAGTACTTGTCCTGATGTTAAAGGTTCTGACTGACTGACTGAGTTAAGTTTTACGACGCTTTTAGCAATATTCCAGCAATATCACGGCGGGGGACACCAGAAATGGACGTCACACATTGTGCCCATGTGGGGAATCGAACCCGGGTCTTCGGCGTGACGAGCCAACGCTTTAACCACTAGGCTACCCCGCCGCCCCTAAAGGTTCTGAATAGCGGGGGGTCCTGGATAATCAGGTTTATCAATACAGGATGTTGGACATACTTGGTTATCATACATATAATCCAAAACTTGGCCATTAGAACCGTGTTGTACCTTAAAAGATATTAAAAATGAATTAAGTTTGTCCAACAATAAAGAATATAAGCCACATTTAGTAAAGTTGTTAAGTATACATTCAACTATATTTAAAAACCTACCCAGTATATGACCAAAATACATGGAAATTAAACTAATAATATAGTTATTACAAAATAGTTTCATAACATTTATCCAGTTGGCATGACATGGTATATTACCAGTTACTTGTAGTATATCTGTATTGAAATGGTTTGTTTCAGTTTTACAATTCTGAAACACCTGTTGCAAATATAGCACATATGTGTATGAGTTACGTAGAAATCAATACACATGTAAAAAATTACACACGCTTTCCAGGCTTTGATAAAACATTGTTATAAAGTCTTCATATGTTCCTCTCTATTCTTCTGTCTATCCTTCAGACAAGTGTTATGTAAGATCTACAATGAAACAAGCACCTGCTCTGTTAGTCCCTGTTAATATTAATTTAAGCAAAGATTGCTGAGCGATGGTTAGTGTCCATTTTGTGTGTTTTATTGACCCAAGTCATCCTGTGTTTGTTGGAGAGAGATGACAGAAAATGTGATGTTTTGTCCCCGCTTGAAGCAAGATCAATACTCTGAATGGTCGGTGTTGAGATGTGATGTCAAGATCAAACTGGAAGGGTGTTTCCCCGTGCACAATTTATATGTTACAACTCCGTCTGTAGTTGAGCATACTATCTGCAGCAAATTCCAACGTAGATATCATAAATGGAATCTATTATTATCTTGGCAAGGAGCATCATGTGACCGAACCTCTGCATCCAATACCTGTCATAGCTCTCCTTGCTTACCTGGTGAAGGTGGCAGAAAGGCTCTCCACACATCAGGATACATTTAGTAAAATTACCATTGATCCTAGTGGCGGTTTTCCCCGATCCACCCGGCACCTGTCGTGTCACCTGACCTGGTTATTTGTTATGCGTGGCCTATGAAACACATAGAAAGCAAATATTTGTCTGTTCTCCAATCCCATTATCAAGGACTCGGACCTGTCATAGCCTGGGCTTTCAATGGAAGACAGGAGGGTGGACAGCCCTATCTCGTTATAGAACTTGTGTGATTGCTTCAGGGGGGACAGCAGTTACTGGAACAGCACGCGGGAGGGATATTGTTTGTGAAAAAAGCTTGAAGCGGGAGAGCGTGGCCGTGTTGACATTCAGGATACAGGGAGAGTTGAAAGCGTGGGGCTCAGCAGTGACTGACCTTTCTGTGAGCAGTTTGATCACTGCACGGCTAGCAGTAATAGCAGTAGGCTGGAGTGATTGCCGGAACAGCCAACAAGCCAGCTGTCTATAGGTCTCCCGTCACAGTGATAGGTCAAGTCCGGGTGTGCTACTTCATTGTGTACAGTCCTCACTCACACAACCCTTTCTTCTCTCACAGGCCAGGGATAAGTGACTGGCCACATGCATGTAGTTTAGGGTGACCCACTATGTATGTATGCTGGTACAACTACGGATTGCCCCACCCTTCAGCAGGACCCACTGCTCTTCAAACCACCCCAACAGTCAGTGCCATCCCTCAAGCCACACCCGCCCCCTCCCCAGCGGATCTTCTCTTGCCGGTGCCCACCTCTGCTGCCGCCGTTGCTGCTGCTGCACAGCAATCCATCATCACCCCGTTAGCTGTGTCCAGAAAGGTAGGTTCTCTCACCTGGTAAAATTACTACATAGAGAGATGTGACATGCTTGTCTTTGAGTCCGTTAATAGGGTGTTCTGTCTCAAGAGTGTGGTTTGTGTTGTCAGGGTTGATGTTAATGTGTTTACATCTTTGTGATGAGTTGTAGGATGTATCAGGATGGTTTCTGTGTGAGACATCTGTTGATTTAGTGTCAGTATTGAAAGGCTTGTTAAAACACCAACATGACTTACAGTCAGTCAGCAGTTAAAACCAATTTCATATAATTGAGGGCTGTGACATTTAGTCAGTGTCAATTCCTCAGTCGCTATGAATGGAGGCAAGTTGGAGCCAGAATTGAACGGATGTTGTGACCCACGTGTTTAAGGCAGGGATGTAAGGGGCTGGTGGCTGTGAATGAAAGATGTGAGCCAGATCCCAGCATCGTGGTCACCTGGCAGTCAGTTCACTCCATTGTGTCTGCTGACTTAACCTCGGTTTTACTACCATAGAATTTGAAAGGGGTTTACTTGGAATTGTGTGTATGGATGTTAAAGTGACATTAATTGTTAGATGGGGTTGTCAGGGGCAACAGGGAATTGTCTGCTATTCAGGCGTGGGTATATGGTCTGTGTTTTATGACCAGAATGTGTAGACACCTCTCTGGCACACAGTGAAACCACTACAAGCAAATACCATCATAAATTCTACCCAGCCCTCCAGGTTAAGACATGGGTCCCCTCTTAACATCATGTTACAAACATATGTTGTAGATATTTATGTGGACACTACTCAGAGAGCCCCTAATTCTGCTTGAAAATTATACCCATAATAAACGTTAGTGTGAGCATTGTCTGATATCTGCCCACCCCACCTGACATAGATCATCTCGCATGCAGATATTGACATGGCAAACAAAGATTGTGCAATCTGTAATAGCCTTGAATGTCAAAAGTAAAGGTGTCGCCTACGAGTTAACCACAACAGCAGGAATAAGTAAACTGGTTATGATATACATTAGAATTTAGAAATTTTGAATCAAAAGCGATCATGTTTAAATTGTTTCAAATGGTACAGGAAATATTTATATGACGGAAATCTTTGAAAATAAGCTGCCATGAATAACAGGTGTTGTTTGTTGAGCTTCAGTATTCCTTGTATTGAAAGCAAGAGGAAGTATATTGGAGAGGGTATTTCCATTGTAAGAACGAGGAAAGAGAGCTGATCTTTAAGGAACATTGAAGTGAATTCCCAGGTTGGAGGAAGTTAGCTAAAATTAATTGGTGTAGACTGATTTTTTAATTCGTTTCATCATGGGAATAGTTTAAGAAGTTGTTCTGTCAGGGAAGGGTGAAAACTTGTTCATTGTTTTCTGCTTGACT
Source organism: Haliotis rubra (assembly GCF_003918875.1). Classification (NCBI taxonomy): domain Eukaryota; kingdom Metazoa; phylum Mollusca; class Gastropoda; order Lepetellida; family Haliotidae; genus Haliotis; species Haliotis rubra. The sequence goes on along the minus strand of NW_025767344.1, from coordinate 286,640 downwards.
TTAGTATTTGAGCATATTATGTAAGTCGCTGTCTCAACTGCAAGTTGTCATTCAGGCTCCACTATTGAAGTGGAATAATTATATTTATTTGTTACATTGTCAAGTGGATAAGAAGGAGTTGTGTGTATTTACTCGTCAAATTTGTGGCTGACTTGTTTGCTGTGCTAACAAGGAGCAATGTTTTTGTGAAACAAATCCTCCAATGTAAAACCTAGATGTTTCCCATCCGGATATAACGGCCACAAGTTCTGGTGTGGAATATACTGTACGTAACAGCAGCAGCTGGGGGGGTGGAGGGGGATGTCACCTGCTGCTGATTGACCAATGGTCATTTGGATGTGGACAAAGGCTGGTCAATAGATTGTATCAATGCCAAACATCAACAGTGGGATATGAGGTTATTATGTAATGGTGAATAACAGCTGTATACAATGGCTCACACTAGTGTATGTAATGGTTGAAATGAGAACAATGTTGTTGTGTAGGCCAGCAGGAAGGGCTTGACACCAGTCTGACCAGTAATGGTTGGCTTATCTTGCTTCCCAGCTGCTCAACCCTCATCCTCCACACAATGTGTTGGATAAATGATATCAGCTGCTTTCAAATATTTTAATTCTTTGTTAGAATTGGCTTGAATAGTTCTGTGTTATTTTTATATCATGCTGGATGACAAGGGACTGATAGCTATCACCCTGTGATAATACAGGCAGCATTTATACCTTTGAAGTATAAATACAATTGTCTTGCACCTGGCATCATTGTGTAACTATGGCCATGCATACAGGGGGAACAGACAATACTGTATCACTTTAGTATTGGTCATGGAAGTACACACACAGAGATTGTTCTGAAACTAATTGTGCAGAATTCATGTACTTTATGTGTATATATCAAATAATTGTCCTGGCTGTCCTGTCATCTTTATATCCACGACTGCTTTGAGATATGGTTCCAGCCTTCATTGAGCTGATCCTCCATCATGTCCTGTGCCATGTTCCACGCCACGTATTTGTTTTATTCTACGCTCATCAGTCTTAAAAATCCTTCGTGAGAAATCCCACCAACTGTAATGAGAGAATTCGTATTTGGAAAGGAAGTTGATTCTGGATGCCCATGTTCTGTTGACAGAGTCATCTGTTAGACTTGTTTTGTCTGAAAATTAATATGAAGGTATGACAGGTATGTGTGGGAGAAAGTGTGCTAATTGACGTGTGCATGGATGGAGGGTGGAGCTCGAGGTACTGGATAGGCAACACCACCTTATATCCCTGACTTCCCGATTAATTGCTGTGTATCACAGCTGGGCCTGTTAGTGCTTTTCATTTGCTTCAGATAGCTGTTAACAGCCGGCCATGTGTATTAAATGCTTTTTTCTGGGTTATAAAATCAAATGGTTTTCCATAAAAGCCCTTGTTCTAACATTCCCGGGATGAAATAATGGGGACGTGGGCTTTGTGTCACACAGGGATGCCTGCTTGGTGGTGGGTTATTTTGGGAAAAGATTGTAGACAATAAAGTGGCAGAAATCAATAAGTGTAATTGACAGTTTAGCTCTTGTCAAAATTGACACCGTGCAAACTGTATTGAAAATAATCTTTTGATGTGTGTTAAGGGACAGTGCGGTCATGCATGCCCAGGTGAGATGGAGCAAGAAAGAAGCTTTCATGGAGGTTGTTTTAATGGCTCCCGACACAATAAGTGCATGTTTTTTTCCTACACAAAGTGCAACCACTTGTATTATAAGTCAATGAACAAGGGCAGGTGGGTCTTACATCTAACGGTCAAGTGACTCTAACCCTGGTGAAAGTGCAGGAATCAGCATCAGCAGTTTCAAATGTATCCATCTACTGTACAATTTTCTCTTCAGAGATAGAAGCTTATTACCACCCATGACTTTAGCTCACATTAGGTCTAACTTGTTTTGACAGACAAATCAGATTCAGGTGTCTGCCTTGACATTGGTAACTGGAGAAGACTGAGATGATGCTGTCATATGAGTGCTTTGGAGAACTGCGGTCTATAGAGTGCCAGGAATGTTCCCTCGTATCGCTCATCTGTGTCTTGTTATACCATGCCAAAAGGAACTAAGTACAAAGGACTCTGTTACTTATTGAGGCGTCCTCAATGTCTATTATTTATATATTTTCGCTACCATTGCTTTCGAGTCTGACTTGAATGGCATGACTGTAAATGTAACTGTCCAATCAAATAACTCTCATGAGCAAGAGAAATCCTGTGCTAAGTTAGGGATAAGAGCATTGTCTGTTGCCGGTTGTCTGTCACTCCAAACATGAAGCTATGGTCGTAAATTGATGTAGGCATATATCATAATAGATGGAGATACAAGACACAGGATGCTGGTGCTGATGCAGCAGTCGAGGACAGTAACCTCAATACACTCTTGTGTTAAGTCGAAAGCAAATTTCAGTATTTTGTTTTATATGACACAACTGCGAAAGAAATATGCAATTTACAGGTACCATGCTTGAACTTTGACACATATTTGACAGATATTTGACACATCAAAGTTCAACAGAGTGGTGTTTGACTGTACTTGCTGTTCAATGACAATTGATTGAGGTTGGGTATTTTAATCCATTAGTGACATCTTGTATGGAGACATTCATTTGTAGGTACACTTGACCCAAGCTAAACATACGAACTAAGTTCTGGCGTAAAAAGACAAAAAATAGAACAGGTCTGATTACATAACCTTAAACTAGCTGTATGTCAGAATGGAAGCAAATAAAAGAAATCTGTAATGTTTATTCCAGATGTAAATCATCAGTCATACATATTAATTTTAATCCAGTTTTAATCACGAATTGCTTTAAGGCTGCAGCACCATCTGTTGGTCTCCAGTTCAGTCTGGAATATGTCGTTTCCCACAGTGGCCATGAGAAGTATAAAAACCTGTGGAAGCTCAAGTAATTTTGTTTTTGTGGGGCTACCAGAAACCTGAAGAACTTGGAAAAATGGAGGGACTGTGTCAATTATAGGCAGCTTTGGCTGACTGATCGGCAATGACACTTTACTGGGGATCAGCTTTCTGTTTCTTTTGAAACAGGAGTAGGGAATGTTTGGCAAGGACCAGCTGCAGGAATTGGGTGATGGCCTAGATGCCGACTGGGGAGGGCAGCATCTAACCACTTGTGCCACTCTTGTACAACATGTTCCAGTCAATGACCATGTTTACAAGTAGGCTTGTCTTGTTGCTTGCAGGGAACAGCTTATTCCAGTGGTGTGTATGGGTTTGTCTACCGATTTGTCACACTGCTGAGCTGACAGTTGTTTAAGATGGCGTGGAGGAGGTTACATCAAGTGATTGTCTTCAGCATATGCAGAGGAAACTCTGCAGGATGATAGTATTAGGGGATGTTCAGCCTTTGAGAGGAGATTAGTTACAGTTTTCACCTTCTGGGGGTTGAGCAGGTTTATCTGGCTGAGTGACAGGGTTTTCCACAGTTAACTAACATTATACAGTTAACAAAATTGCTTAACAGTCAAGGGAAGATTTCCATTGCTCTTCTAATTCCCTTTGGCTGAGGGGTCCCAGCCCTGCCCACCTTCCCAGCACCAATATGGGTGGTTCACACTCCTGTTTGTCTCACCTTGCCATGTCCAACCTCTGTGATGGCTAAGGTCTGATCTGCAGTGGAAATAATGGTAAACATTGTTCATTATGCAGATTTCACACCAACAATGTCGCTATTGCCAATTCCCCATTCAGAAGGTAGTGTAGCGGATGTGGTGCTGGCACCATTGATTACCACTACCAGGGGACTGGTGGCCAGATACATTGGTCAGCTGGTTGGCAGGTGTGTCCAGAACAGTCTGCATTTACGCTCCCAAGTCACCGGTTTGGCTAATTTGCTCACCTCAGTTTTTCTGGTTGTGAGATGCTGTCATCTTAGATTACAGTTTAGATTGCCACAAAATATGATTTTAGGGCACTGTTTTTGTGTTGTGAAAATACTTGCTTTGTCTTTCCTCCATAGTTCAAACATGGCATGTTGTCTGTACTCATAATGATACAGTACACTTGTTACCAGTCATTAACAACAAATATGCATACGTGAATAATGAAAGAGAGGTTTGGTTAGAAGCCTCATATGAATGAAAATTGTGGGGAAAAATTCATTTTGAAATAATGATAGAAATGTATCCGATGGAACAACCTCACAGTGAAATCCTTTATGTAATGCAACATCATTTAAGTGGCAAGTACACTGATGTGTCAAACTGACTTGATTCCCACAGTGTGACGCCTCATTGGCTCTAATTGGAATATGGGACTTGTAATGAGGTGTCCAGTATCTTCAAGAAATCCCATGTAATCTATCATTTTCTGATACTGACACTGTTCCCATCATGCATTGCTCCAGCTTCAGGAGGCAGGGGAAATTCTTCAAATTTTATGACTTTTTCATCAGCCACAAGTGTTGTTTATGAGATCTTAATGTGATAGTACTCATGTTTAAATCAAATAATCATCTCTTTAAAATTGTTTCACCAAAATTGGTTTATTTTATTGGCTTAATTTGGGACTTAACCAAATGATAAATTGGCAATTGCTCGGTCTGTGACTTCTGTTTGGAGCAAATGTATGTATTTGCACTGATTATTTTTATATGATCATTATTATGGTGGCAACAAGGCACACTGTTTTGGCATTTAGCAGAATGTCATTTCTCTGCATAATCTGGAGAATTATTTCACTTGAATAGAACCATATGAGAAGCACTATAAGACAACTTTGGCATATGTTGCTTTATTTGAAATGAATATTTGTTTCCTGAAATCATTACAATCGTTATGTGCCATTTAACTAAAGTTTCACATTAATTTTTTACTGACTTTCAAAATGTCTTCACCATTATGATAATGTAGACCTTTGTCAGCAATGACATGATGTAATCCTTGTCTGTCGTGAACAAACATAAATAGATGAGAGGAAATGTTCTTCATTCCTTTTGCAACCTGACTGACTTCCAGAACTGAGGCGTAGTGGTGGACGTGAGGGCAGCAGGTAGTGGATGCTGGGGTATTGTCCACAGCTGCCGTCAAGTCTCCTACAGCCACTAAAGCCCTGGATAGCAGTACAGACCATGCTGTCATCTGACTCTTGTCCTGACATTTGAAGGAAGCTTGTCAGCTGTTTGCCAGCTTGGAAGCTCTACAAGTCCCCGGGAAGGATTATCTTGCTGTTCGTACAACTAGATTCCAGTCCACTGTAATTGTGATACAGGAGATTACTTCATGTATGCAAAGAATGCCCATAGATGCCTTTGGTTTACATGTTTCCCAAGTTGTATGTGCATGCTGTACTGTAAAAGTGATACATTTTGTCAGGTTTATACATATTAAATTATTATTCAAGGCTAACATATGGTGAGTGGTCATGTGTTTATGTTCATCAAACATCTGTGTTTGTTTCTCTCTGATGCGAGAGACTAAAGTGTGGATGCAACCACTTCAAGATACTCCCCTGCCTGTGAGCTTATGTCATTGCCATACAGTTTGCAGGTGTAGTGTTTAATGCTTTTACCACCAGGGCTCTTAAACAGCTGTGACAGCCAGTTTGACAGCCTTGTTAGCTGAATAACTGTTTAGTGATTTGAGGATGCAATATTTTCCATTTCCTTCGATGAGAAGTCCATATGTCTATCTCTGCTCCAAATCTACCGTAGTACTGGAGTTAATTGTTGTGAGATAGCATGAGCTAGTCTGCAGCCTGTTCCCTATCGACAGAACACATGTATTGAGGAAGCAAGGGTGTTCAGCCTATCACATATGTCTTCTCCATTCATTGCCAGTCTTAATGGAACTATAATTTCCTCTGTTCCGTGCAGTGTGTGAGCTAGAGTGGTTCAGTTCTCTATGATGTTTCAGTTCATGCTGGAGTGATGCTTACCTTTCCATGCATGGATCCACTGATCTGGGGTTGAATACTGAGTCATCTTCATTATGATGCTTGGTTTGTTTGCACCACTCTCATACTTGTCAAGGATGAAACGAGTGTGTTTAAAGAGGGAAACAGTTTCATCCTGGAATCTAACAGTTATGAGCCGAGCTTGACAAAGATCCGTTAACTCCAGTTAGAGTGCATGAAGACTGCTAGATATTCTGCTACTGTACTCAATATGAAAAGGGTGATTAGAGGGAGGAGAGCTGGCTACCTGATCCATATACATTGTAACCGGATGGCAAGCAATATTTGGATATTTAAAAAGATTTAGAGCAGTCTCGGTTAAGAAACAGCCTGTCTAATTATTTATTGCAAGACAAAGTGCACACTGCATACATTAAAGACTTGAGAATTTATGCATTACAATTTTGCAACATGAACCATTCCATGAATGTGTGCACCCTGAGACTCAGTACACTCTGAGGTATAATGTCTACCTGGCCATTTATGCCTGGAGGTGTTTCTATTCTTGAAGTGATGTTCAAACACTTTTTTTTGGTTACAACAAAAACAGTGTCTGATGAAATTGTCTGTGCATCAGACATACCCATGGATGGTGGCCGGGAGCAGGAGGAACCCCAATGCATTGCAGTGTTTGATGGACTCTGAGAAGCTTGGTTACTATGAGCAGACTAATGCTTTAATAGAATTATCTTATTGTCCAGTCTCGCCCTGTCCCTTGCGAAATATTGGCAACCAGCAGTGAGCCTTCCAACTAAAGTCTATTTGTGGATGTCCACGCCCTCTAATGACTGGTTGCAGTGCAGCTGGTGGGGAGGCGTTGACAAAATGACAGAGAATTTGGTATTTCCTGAAAGAGCAGAGAGGAAATGTGAACTGTGATTTCTGTCTACCGTAGGTCTATTTGAGTCACTATGAACTCAGGGCTACGCCATGCATACGGTAGCTGCTTATTGTATGTGTGTGTGTGTGTGTGTAGATGTTTCATCACACCAAGAATACACCATAGGAGATACTCAATATATTAAAGCTCTTTCATAGATCACTGTTCTTTTTCAAAATGCCCCATTTCACTAAACATGAAGTAAGATGTAGGGAAGAATGTTCATGATCTTAAGTGATTTAGAGGTAAAATTGTAAGGAATCAAGATTTTAATGTTTTGAGGTTGAAGTGTTAAATAAAAAAAGATAAAAAAGATGAAGAGAAAAAATATTTATTGTGCAAACGTTCCGTACAGAAACAGTGACAATGCACCTAAACAAGATATATACTGAATCATATATATATATGGTGAGTAACAAAACATATAATAATACAAATGTGAAAAATGATACTACTGGCCTAGGACAATCAGATCTTCTATATCTGTGTTGCATGCACTTTCTGTTCAATCTTTGTGTGTTTTTTTAGCTGAGGTATTTATTTTCATTGTGAAGGGAGGGTGTTTTGTTGGAATTTGTCTGTGTAAGCCATTTGTCTAAGGACTGCAATTGGCTGTGCGGAGCTGTATTACTTAGGCATGCCAGAAGCTGGGGGTACTGGGTTTGATTCCCTGTTTACTCAAACACTTACGATTCTGGGTTCATCAGCACCAGACGTGTGCTCGAGGGTTTTACTGGTCGACTCCTAGGACCTGCATTATTTCAGATCTCTGTTCTTACATTGAGGTGAAAGAAGCATTTGAAGCAGCCATCTCATTCACTCACTCACTCACTCACCTGCCTTAGGTGTTCTGTGGAGGTACATAGCTTTCGTTAGTTTCTGATCCCTTGTCTACAGGTTGATTCAATAAGCACATCTCTGAAGACATATCTGGCATAGCACTTTACTCCAAATTTCATGCAAGAACTTGTGTTGTTTGAAACAGACCCATGTGTATGTGTGTGTTATGCTGCAGGAGACTCGTCTTGACAGGGGAATGCCATGTATTCTGACAAGGAGAAGGATTTGGAATGTCACAACTCATGGTGTAGTGGAGGATGATGATGTTCTATGGGTACCTTGATGCTGTAGTTCCGGTCACTGATGGCATGCACCAGAGGACTGACTTACTTGTTGAACATGTGGAGACCATGCCCCGCCCTGTCACCTTGACCTTTGTGGCACATGCTTCCCTGTTGGAAGTGATGGGAGAGGGCAGGGAAGAATCTCAGGAAGAGCATAAACATTCTTCTAAATGGCTTCAACATTGTCGAGGCAGATGGGACTCAAAATATTATTTCTTGCCACAAGACCTCAAATCATATTTTGTGTGCCATTAATTCCCCTGATACAGTGGAAACAGAAAAGCGTAGAGTTCAGAACTTCCCACACTTGATAGTTTAGAATACAGTATGGCAAGAGTTCAGATTTCAGTGGAAATATATATGCATGGATATTTAATTTTTTCAGCAGTGTGCTCAGTTCTGTGAAGTTTGAAAGGATAACCGAGAGATAAAAGATACAATCATTGGGAAACTTCAGTAGGCCTTTTGTGTGATAGAGTAAGGTTCTACACATGTACCTGCCTGGGGCAGTATTGAAGCATTATGTTCGGAATCCAACAACTCTACTGGCCCTGAGACAGCAGCCCAACAAAATGGGAATAATACCTCATCCATTTGATCGCTGGTTGTATTAACACAAAGAGCACATACTTCTGTTTGGCATTTCCTATTGGTATTGGTGGAGTATCAAGTTGAAAATGGCCTTAACCTTTCCGACCATCTCAATTTAATTTTTTTTTGTTATGTGAGGTTAGTGTATTCTCTGTTGTTCTGGCTGTTCCTGCTGCATCTCTGAAGGACATTGTTCTCTCCCAGAGTGTTAACGGTGCACTGCCTATAATGTTCCATTGTTGAATAATTGTTGATACTTATTGATTCTCCGACATGGCTGAGTGGACTTACTGAATTGAGTCAAAATAAGTTCAGTCTTGTCAATACAAAGGTTAAAAAAGCTTTTAATGTCTGGAAAATGTTTACAGGCTGAATTTGTCATTTTTGATAGTACTCAATTGAATTGAGTAATAGGGAAGAAACAGGTGGTTAGGCTGAAGGTTTCATTTCACCAGGGGCAAAAAGAGGTAATAGAAGGTTGTGGAGGAAGGTAGTGAAAGAAGACGACTGTTGTTTAGCAAAATTACAACATTCCCCAAGTGGATTTAATGGAGTCAACGAGTGGATCTTGAGATCTCAACTGCTTGTTGAGGTTGATGGGGAATTAGTGGTAGCTTAGTAACTTAGGCGGCATCACAGACTCTGCACTGGGTAATTTGGCCCCCACTGCAGTTGATGCAGCTGTTGAAGGGTCGTCAGGTAGCCCAGTAGTTGGTCAGCTCACTTGTATCAGTGGCCAGGGTTTTTTCCCCCGATATCCCATACAGATTCAGGATTGAAAAATCACTTGTACCTCAATTTTAGTCTGTCTCACAGTCCCTGAACCACATTAATTTCCCCTACTGCCAAGCCCTCTCTGCAGTGCTAAACCCCTAAATAAAGCAAGTCTAGATTTCCTCAGGTTCTGAATCTCTGGTCTCCCTAGGGCTCCTTTTCAATATAAATGGGCTTGTTTGTTACTATCAAAATTATATATATTCAGAGACTAAGCCTTAGTCTACCTCAATTGTACTAGTTCAGTTTGAAAAGGACTGTCTCTCTGGTGGTTTATCAGGTCCCTGCCTGGCCTCTGAAATGTGGTTGTTCTGGCAACTGATTCACTGATGTACAACAGCATGTATATAATCAGACACACATGTAGCATTTGGAAGATTTGAAACTTGCCAATTTGACAAAGCCTGGTCGCTCTTTAAGAGTCAACTAGATGGGTAAAGGGCGAGGACCATCTTACCTCGAAGTCCTGGACAAGTGGTGGTCATACGGTCATTCACCGGGTCCAGACTTCAAAACAGACCAATCCGTGGTCTCTTGGTACACCCAATTCTTCATCAGTACGAAGCAGACAGCCAGAATCAGCAGACTGTTGTTACCTCATGCAGCAGATGGGTGTAAGAGAAGCATAAGTAACAGTAGTACTTACTGATGAATCACATGGTGTGTAGTTCTTGAAAGGCATTTAAAAGTTGGACTAACATGAATTCTTGCTCTGAAACATTGCGTAAATAATAACAAATGATTGAGTTATCCATAAAACGTGTCAGTGAGATATGTCATTGTGGCAGAATATCAGAGTCATGAAACATGTCAGTGAGATGTGTCATTGTGGCAGAACATCAGAGTCATGAAACATGTCATTGCCTCGTTCACACTTTACTCTTCATTTACAATGGTGAAAAATATTGTTATTCACTTTCATTCCAGAACCCATGTTATGCACACGAGAAAAAAACACAACTTTCCTTTTCAGATGTTAAGCTATCAAAAATTTAGAACATTGAGCTACCCTTTAATTATAATTTTTGTATAGTAGATGCGTTTTGTTTTGTGTGATGTGAATTTAATAAGATGTTTCCCCATCACAGAATTGTGCATTGTACACTAAGCCCATGTGGGCATTATGCTATTATCTCCGTGTAAGCTTTCTGGTGCGTGTGAGAAGGCAGGAACAAAAGTTGCCTTGATGGCAGCATCAAGTGATTAAACTACCTTCCACTGCTGGGCAGGCCGTTAAATAATTAAACACATCACATTCACCTTTCGCCCGAGTGTGAGGCTCTTTACAAAGTGTTTGTATAATGTTTCTTTTATGAGATTGTTGGGATCATACATTGTAGGGCTTGCTTGGCCAGGTCAGCTGAGAAATGAAGGTTTTTCTGTGTAAGGTTCAAGGTTTACTCACAGGAATGGGTTTGACATTGATCAGGATTCCGTGGGGATGTTTCTGTTACCCTTTCCTCATCTTAAGGATGAAAGAACAGAAATGATTTTATCTTTTTCCAGTGTGTTTCCAGGAGGAAATATTTTTAATCAATTTCAAATACTTGTTTTGTAATGGGTATTTTTTTAAACATGTTTAGTGTCAATTATTTTGTTATTAGTTAGAAAAGGAGGAAATTATTTGAATTTGACCTGTTGTAATTATTTCCTTGTGGTATTAATGATAGAAAGCTGTTAGGATGTGTTTGTATAGCTGACACAAGGAAACAGTTCTTCCTTGTATTATATTTTTCAAATGCTCCAAGTTATTTTCTCCCGTTCACAAATTTTCCCTTTCATTGCTATGATGGTGTCTTGGCTGCAGATAATAGTGTCAGACTATATCAGGTCAGAGTCAATATGAAATACATGTAGTGTGTTTGACAATCTCAAACATAGCCGGCCCTCCACTGTCATCTAGCAGAGAGCTAGTGGTTGCTGGCTGGGGTGTGTTGACTTTAGAGCGGACAATCCACTTGTACTTCGTCATACCATGCCAGCCTGAAATACGGCAACCATATATGTCACTGCTGAATTTGGATCTGCGTTATGTGGAGAGAGACGTGAATTTACCATGTTCAGCATGTGACATATTCTAAATATAATTCATTAACAAGATCTATATGAAAAAACTATTTTCACTGATAATGTGAGAAATTACTTTTAATAATTTCACATACATCACAGTCTAAATGTATATTAGTCACGTCTGTATTTAATTAAGAGAAGATCACCTGTGATAGTGAATTTGCACCTGTCGACACTGTTTTGTTGACTGACTTGATGCATAAAAGATTATTACATAGGTCTTTGTTTTGGAGATTTAGGTGTATCAGATGACATAGCTATGCATAATACGCAATATCATCTTTTATAAAGTTCGTATACAGTAAATTTTCCTGAGGTTTTCTATCCTGTCGGTATATCGTATTAGGATACTGTAGTTATTTTCAGATTGATACATTAAATCGGTGTATACACGTATGTATCATACTGTGAGCCTCCTGGCTTAATACAGAATAACAGGAGAGGTTCATAGGTCAATATGAAATATATGTCACACTGACCAGGGCTTTACCAGTATTTATGACCAAGCTGAAGTAAAGACACAGCTATAAATGTGATTACTTTATGATGCTTCATGGTAAACTTTACAACATGTCCCGTATAAGCATACTGCCCAAGGATATGAGTGGCAGACAGACATATACTGCACTAGGTACAACTGGTGATATTCCACTTCTGAAAACAACAAAGCATTCAGAATAATATCAACCAAGAGTAAACATATCCTGATTGTTTGCTACAAAGGCTGACTCCACCAGCTTACACACCTGGGGTGTTTCTGTTATTAGTGTATTTGCTTCAGTCAAATAATTTGTTTGTAATGTAATGGAATTGTTTCTAGTTCTTGCAAACTAATAAATTGCATATTTGATCATTCATGAGACTGTATTTTGACATTTAGCTATATTGTTAATATACATATCAAATCAAATCGTGACAGCCTGATTTTTAATGTCCTAATTTTATAGAGCATCTGTATGTCTTAATGTAAATGAATTTAATTTAATGGGGCATATTTCTGAAAAATTATCAATTTCATTAACTATTAACAATGCATATCTTAGACAAGGGATATCAATGAGGATGCACATTTTGGTTGCTGGTCCAGCCAATTCTCAATAATTTACAGGGAACTAATATTGTATGAATAGTGTTGACTGCAAGGTATGCCAACTAAGTAGTTTAATTCAAAATTATTCTACATCATTTATCATCATTAACAGTTTTGTAATTACTGTCATCTACTCTGCAGTAGTTATAATGGGTGACAGTGTTGTGTTATGTTGTAATGTATACTTCTAGGAATCTTCTTAAAGCTTGTTATCTTCAGCTGGAAGTTCAGAAGATGACACATTATGTTTTTAAGAGCGATCGATTATTAACATGTTTGAATGAACAGCGTTGTGAGACATAGACACAGGTTGTCGGTCAATAATGTTTGAATCGTTAAACTCTGATGCGTGACATGGCACAGAACAACCGTCATGAATAACCCATGGCTTGTTGTTATAGAAGCAGGGGTATTCAATAGGCCACTCTTTTGTCACCACTCAGCCTGGATTAATTGATTTGTACACCTTCATTAACGATGTCACTAGCAAATGTTACTGCATGCATCTTGAATTGTTGATCAGTGTAGTTCTTAGTATCATTGTTTGCATCACTGGACACAAACTAGTCAAAGAAAATTTGAATTGATTGTAAAGTAGAATACTGTTAAGTTTCCTATTAAATTTGTTGGTTGTTTTCTAAATGGGTACAGGATTGAAAGAATTCTTATAGGACAAGGAATGAGTAAACACTAGACCCAGACCTCTAGTGTACATCAAGCATTAGGTGCAGTTTGGGGAATTTTAACAATAGGTGGATTAAATTTGATCATGCTTTAGGCCTCATGTGTTAACCATTTAAGGACAGGCGTTTCCTGTGAACTGAATGGAACTCCCATAGGTTAGCTGACAGGCAAGTGGAACCACACCAAACATCTAAGGGACTTGTGGCATACTTTGTGTATGTATGGACCTCTTAATAAAATATATTTGGCCCAAAGCAAAATTGGTTAGACATAAATTGGTAATTGTTTATTAATGGAAGTGCTTTTGCTGGTTTTAAGCATTGGTCATACAGGTGTGTCGCTGATTCCATTTTGGACGTTGCGCTGTGGCTGTTAGCTGATGGTGATGGCAGCAGTTGTTTGATAGACAATCAGTTTTAATACGGTTACGTGGGCCGAAGGCCTAAAATATTGAAATAAAATCTGTCTGTCCACGACTGAAACATCTGGCTCGCATGAGTGTGATTAGAATGTTTTCAGCTAAATCATTCTCTTCACGCATTATGGTGTGAGTCATTCATCACTGCTGGTTTCTTTTGGAGGGTTTTATATATTGTTGGTTGGGGATTTTGTAAGTGATAATTTGCATGTATATGTGTGTAAAGATCATGAATATGCTGAATATGTCTGGGTTGGCATGTCTGATGTCCAGTGGTTTGATTGTGTCCTGGTCCTCATCCTCTTCACTACAGCAGCTTTGTGTCATCCGCCATCAGCTCCATTGAGGTTTGTGGTGGAAAAAGGTTGACTTTTAACAGGAGAGGGCAATTTTTGTTGGTGATTAGGCTTAGCATGTCTCGGTGAGTTTGCAAAGAATTTGCGGTCTAATTTGTGTAAGCTTTTTTGGCTTGTCTTATTAGCACAAGTGTAAAATGTGCAGGCAATGTGTCTGAGGACGATTTAGCTGACAGGTAAAGTGTATAAAGTCACTAAGTCAGCGAACTCTGTATATTCACTGTTTTGATGTCATGGAAACCACCTGTTGTTGAGAAATGGCAGCCTTAATAGACTAAGTAAATGTTTGCGTGGGACATGGCAGGATAATTCTTATTCCCTGTGGAGTACAACAGCTTGGAGGGTTGCATTCAGGGTTTAGAGGGTGAGTGTGTTTGAGGTGGTGTACGTGAGGGGAAGAGGCGGAGTTCCTTTTACATGTCAGGAAGAATGTACCAATGGTAACCCTGGCCCTGTTGTGAGAGAAAACTGATCGCTTTAGAGGTGGAATGCTGATGTGTGATTCACACATTGATTCAGTATACCTTGGTAATAAAATACAGCGAAAGACAAACGTTGTAAAACCTGTTTGAGTTGTTGTGAGTGTTGTTATGTAGGTAAACAGTCTTGGGAGTAGCAGTTGAAGCCCTCTGGGAGGTTGCTCCCTTTCATTGTCACAGTCTGTCACAGGAAGTAGGGCTACATCTTCCTTGAGATTTTTGTAATAGAATGTAATAACCTTGAATCATCTTGGTATTAGGCTGTAGGAAGTGAATTTGAACAGCTGTCAACGTTTTCATCAGTAGATAGGTTCATTTTGTGACTGTACAGTTTTGTAGTTCAATGTAAATGTTATCTCTTCCGCTGCTAAATCTGCAGAGGCAGAAGATAGCTAAATGGGAAGAGGGTTTCTGGGTTCAATTTCCAAATTCAAGTTTTGTATGTGAAGCCTCTTTCTGGTTCCCACCTGTAATATTTTTGTAATATCGCAAAAACAGATTATAATCCTACTCAAACATTTGCAATCATCATGGACACTACAATTATGGCCACATCTCTTATTGCAATATGCTCATTCTGCCAGACAAACTTTCCTTGCTGGATCTTCATGTTGTGTCTTACATGTCAGTTCTGTGCCTGCAGATTACTTTCCATTGTTTATTCAATTAAAAGAAAGTTTCTGATATACCTCTTCAAGGATTCTTAGTAGTTTTGTGGATTCATCAAATTTGAGGAAGAAAATCTGCACTTAATAACTTAATGTTGGTCTGTTGGTAATGAGTGAAAAAGAAAGTTTTTCTTGAAAAATGTGAACCTTCCAAATTTACAAAAACGTTTATTTTCCTGGACTTGATTTGTATTAACGCAATGTGAATCGTCAAATTGACTTGAGTGTTGTCAACCTTGGAACTGTGATACGATAAGGAGTGCTAACTCCTTGAATGCAGTTGTTGCCCTTTTATGTTTTGTGTGTTAATGAATGCTGTCTGTCAGTCGGGTGACATTAATGGGTGATGTAATTGTCACACGGAGACCAGATGATTGTTCTCCTCTTAATAAGGACAACACAGTCTTACAGTACAGAATTATGTCTACGACTTAAATCTTTGACAGTTTGATGAAGGTTTTATGACCTGATTGTAAAAAGTATTTGGGAGAAGATTCTGACTTGTCTGTTAATTACACTATTATTTGATTGGACAGATACGCTGTGTTTTGTATGTCTCATAGCGCAGTTTAGTTCTCTCATGGCTGATGGGCCTGTGAGGTAGCCTACGCTCATGCGTCATGCTGAAGGCCTGGGTTCGATTCACCACATGGGTGCCATGGGTGAAGCCCATTTCTGGTGTCCCCTGCTGTGATATTGGTGGAATATTGCTGTGATATTGCTGGAATATTGCTAAAAGCGCGGTAAAGCCATACTCACTCACTACTGGTTGACCGGGTGTGAATCTCCAATACATACTGTTTGTTCTCTCATTGGCCAGGGCTGTGGGGAGCATGTCATTTTAAACATTTGATCATCTCATCAAAGCCATGAATTCAGTTCCTTCATAGGTACTGTTTCAAGCCATGTGTGTGTGATCAGCATAGCTTTTATTTGTGGCTAATCTACATACCGAATTGTTCATTTCATTAAATATTCAGAGGTGATGATAAATTAAAATGATCCGAAGGTATAGAATTAAAAAAAGACACCAGCTGAACTCTTATTACAGACAGTTGACTTAGAGTCTATTATTCTCTTGACAATACACTGAATTACTTATGTAGATGTTTGTGGACAAATGTCGATATGTTAGCATCTTTTATAGTTTGCTAGTCAAGCATAAAGCAACCCTTAATGAAATTATTTTTTGACATTGAAAGCTTTTGCCAGGTTATTGTCAGATGGAGAGAGAAAAGTTCACCACGTTGACTGTACCAGCTATGTGGTAATGCCTCAAATAGTGTATCTGCAAGTTTACCTCGTTGAAGATCAAGGAAGTGAAATAACTTGTGTACATTGACTGTACAAGTTATGTGGTAATGTCTCAAATAGTGTATCTGTAAGTTTACCTTGTTGAAGATCAAGGAAGTGAAATAACTTGTGTACATTGACCAGGAGGTTATATGACTTACTTCTTGGTCAGTAAGGGATAAGCCTTACCTTATACCACCGATCCAGCATTGCATGTCAGTCAACCCACAGACAAAAAATTTGATTTTATCTCCCGTTGCTGAGGATTTGCCTTTGTTTGAAAGTGCAAGGTAACACAAGGCTTAAGGATTCCCTAGTTCGCTTATCTGCACCGGTTTGAATTGACACTCGAGCATGTTTGGTGAAGACTGATATATATCGGCGATACTACCCTGCAGTTTACGACAGGAAAGGGACAACCACGTAATTTGTTCAGGTGTGTCATGGCCCTTGGGTAGTCCCAACTTGTTGACGTTTGCTACCAAACTTTGATCAGAATGAAGGTGAGTGCTTGTCTTGTTGACGTGGTCAAGATATGGTTATGTTGTGTTTGTAGTTTCTTTACTCCCAATCTTTGTGGGAGGAAAGGATGTGTTGACGCCATTCTGTTCTGATAAGGCAATATCTGGGTGGTACGTGGGCAGTTCACTGCGCGGCGTGACGTGGCTCATAATGCTCTTCATGTTTGACACAGACAATATGATGTGCCTGCTTTAAAACTTCAGTAACTGATGTCTAGTACTGAATAAGGATGTTTAGTAATGTTTCATCTGCCTTAGGGTAGTTCAGCCATTTAAACTATTACTCTATGTATTGTGGGGAGGTCTGTAAAGAGACATAATTTGTACACTTAAAGAAGGTGTTACCAATATGGAGGTGTTTATAATTGACCATGTGTTCAATATTTCTTGAAATGTTCTAGAAATGAATTTTCATTAAAGATAAATGTCTCCAAGCCCTGCACTGTTGGATGTAAATCAACTCCTTGGCAGTGTCATCATGTGTGATTAGTGGGTAGTGACTTCCACCTAATATGTTAACCAATACACTACTGTATTGTTCTGTTATAATAACTCAGTTAGAACATACTAAGTCACTTTACTAAAACATCTGTGTAATCTGTGTGATTTTGTCCAATTACCACAGGAGAAGGAAGTAACTGTGTTTTTGATATGACATAAATTCACCTTGTTCATGGTTAAGTAAACACTTCACAGGGCAGAAAGTATGTCTGTGTGCGAGTCTTGGCAAGATATTTTATCTCTTTAATGGACAGCACACTGCTAGGACCTATCCAGGTTATATTGACAGCTAAAATATGTAAAGAGGGATATTTATCAAACATTAGCGATGTGTGTCGGGTATAGCGTGCGGTTATTGATCGTAGGTACTGTCACCCAGGTGACGTCTCGTCCATGGCAGTCAGGCCAGGCTTTCTTCCTCCTATTCACACGACACAAATCACATGTTAAAGCTTCACCTAGGTAATCGAACGTTTGAAAGCAATGAGTGCATATTTGTGGAGTTAAACAAGACAATAAGAAAGCAGGGTATGGCCTCTCCAGGCCATCATTGTTTTCAGAAGAAAGGGAGATAAGCATGATTGAGTTACAATTCTTTGTGCCCCTGTGTTCGGTACTACAGCTATCTAATGTTAGGAATGGATTTCTAACAGTAAGGAAGGAAATAAAATGCTGATGAAAAGATAGCGTGCCAGGCGTACCGTTATAGATACACGGGCATATTGTAAGGCTGTGGTAAGCATGAAAGCGTCCTTTCTGTGATTGGTCAACTGACAGCACCATGAAGAGTGAAGTCAGCTTCAAAAAGGTTAATAAGACACTTTTGACGTGTCCTGTCACGTCTCGGGATTCTTCGGTCTCATGCATGCAAGATATCTAAAGCTTCGTGACACAAGATGATCACAAAGATGTTTTGATCAGTAGAAAATTGTGACTGGGTTGTAACGGTACTTCAAAGTGTTCAGCTTATTGGTCTCTTCAGTGAGGTGTGCACAATGTGTGGAGGCTTGTAGCTACAATGATTGTGTTGCTGGGGTTGACATGGCGTGTCACGTGAGATAAATCGTTGTGTTGATATTGGTGATAGACGTTTCAAGCTTTTGTTTAAGAAATCTAGATGATTAAGTTTAAAAAAGAATCTTGCAGTACTAATTTGACATCTGCATTTTACTTTTTCTTCTTCATTCTACAAGTAGAATATGAACCGTGTGTAACAGATTTAATTTTGCCCAAACTCTCATCTATCTTGGCCATTGGGGAAGGTGGGAAGGGAGAAACTGATTTGTAACTGAAGCTGAGTGCCTATTCCAGACAGCGAGGGTTGACAGGTTAATACACATCATCTCCCCTGTTGTTTGTAGTTGATAGTGTTGAAGGGAAGTTGTCACTGTTCTGCGTAGTCCACGATGTTGCAGTGGAAGTCGCTGTTACTGTCAAAAGTAGACAGAGTTGCAGGGAAGAGGTCACTGTTGTCTGCAGTTAATGGTGTTGAAGCAATGGTTTCACAACTGTCACCTGGTCAACAGTGTGGGAGTGCCCTGTGTTGTCCATAGTCTAGGGCACTGTGGTGGAAGTTGTCTGTAGTCCATGATGTGACCTATGAACTCTGCAATTATTGTGAAAGGAAAGATGGTTGTTAACAAATGACAGTTAACGTTGTCTTGCCAGCTGAGTTGTAGATTAAGGACATTTTGTCATTAGAATCAGCATTAGTAGCCGAGTACTTGCTGTAAGACGGCCATTAGCCTCATGTCATTAGCCTGATACCAGTCCGTAATCAGCTGTATTTACTCAACTAAAGCCGTCAGGCTGGCAGGATGACCACAGTGTTGGATATTATCACTTCGTCATCCTCTACTCATTTAACGGCTTCACAGCAAATCCAGTTAATTTATACCTAGCACTTCTTTCAGCTTATGGTCAAGGATTCCTTGTTTTGTACAATCTTATTTGTGAAGAAGTTCAACATTTTCATATTTGGTGACAAAAAAGCAAGCAAATGTTATGAAAGTTTATTTGCATTAAGAAGTAAAAGAAATATGACAGAAAATTGGGACTCTATTGTTACTGGACATCATTCTAAAAAGGCTTTTGACTCTGAACCTTGCTTACTAATGGTTTTGAATAAAGATTTTTAATTAGAGCTTATATGCAAGTAAAAAATTGAACTGATAATGGATTCTTCTCCTTTGCTTTTGCAGAATTGAAATAATTTGTCTCCAAAAACATTTAACTATTAACATTGTTATTAGTACTATAGCTCTCAGGGGAAATTAAAGAAGGTGCTATTTACAATTATAATTATATATGTCAATCTTTTCCCTTATCAAATTGAAATTCCATGTCCAGCCAGAAAACATATGTGCTTTCAGTGTAATTTATATTTAAGATGATGCAAACACGGGTGGTGGGATCGAACGTGACTTAAAACATCTCACAGACGATCAATCAATTACACGTCTGTCTAAATTTATTGAGCTCATTGAGAAACATTTTCCATTTACGCCTTGGATAAGACAAGTTGGTCTGATTGACTCGGCAGAGCCTACAGTTAATTCTTTATCTGCTTTTTATCACACACGAGTCCAGCTAACATTAATTGATCAATTATCGATAAGGAAGCAGTGTTGATGTGCGTCTCTACACCTCTAATGCTTGTGTATAGGCTGCGTGTCAGGACCCACCGCACTTCCAGGCTCAGCTCGGTGTATTGAGTGGTAGACTGGGTGAAGGATTGGTTGGTGTAGCGACTCATGTATTAGTACACCGGCTAATTGGTGTACAGGCTAAGGTGTGAGCGTGGCGGCTGATGTATTGGTGTACTGGTAAATGGTCTTGTTGGTACACAGGCTAATGTATTGGTGTACTGGTAAATGGTCTTGTTGGTACACAGGCTAATGTATTGGTGTACTGGTAAATGGTCTTGTTGGTACACAGGCTAATGTATTGGTGTACTGGTAAATGGTCTTGTTGGTACACAGGCTAATGTAATGGTGTACTGGTAAATGGTCTTGTTGGTACACAGGCTAATGTATTGGTGTACTGGTAAATGGTCTTGTTGGTACACAGGCTAATGTATTGGTGTACTGGTAAATGGTCTTGTTGGTACACAGGCTAATGTAATGGTGTACTGGTAAATGGTCTTGTTGGTACACAGGCTAATGTATTGGTGTAAATGGTTGTAAATGGTCTTGTTGGTACACAGGCTAATGTATTGGTGTACTGGTAAATGGTCTTGTTGGTACACAGGCTAATGTATTGGTGTACTGGTAAATGGTCTTGTCGGTACACAGGCTGATGTATTGGTGTACTGGTAAATGGTCTTGTTGGTACACAGGCTAATGTATTGGTGTACTGGTAAATGGTCTTGTTGGTACACAGGCTAATGTAATGGAGTACTAGTAAATGGTCTTGTTGGTACACAGGCTAATGTATTGGTGTACTGGTAAATGGTCTTGTTGGTACACAGGCTGATGTATTGGTGTACTGGTAAATGGTCTTGTTGGTACACAGGCTAATGTAATGGTGTACTTGTAAATGGTCTTGTTGGTACACAGGCTAATGTATCGGTGTACAGGCAGGTGTACCTGTTCCATTGGAAGCCGTGCCTGGTTTGGAGGGGAGCTGCCTGTATCACAGTAGCAGAGGATGTGACCCCGGGAGAAGTGTTTATCAGTGGGGGCAGGGTGTCTGACCTAAAGTAGGGCTTGATGAAAGGGGTTATCTTGTTGTGTCGGAATGTGTAATGGCAAACCCAAGAGGCTGGCGACAATCAGAAGAGGCAGGGGAAGCTGTACAGTTGTGGCAGAGGTAGAAGGGGATGGGGAGCAGAAGCAACAAGTTGATGGAACAAATTACTTGATCATTTTTATGGTTACCTTTGTAAAATTATTGTTAAAAGTAATCTTTCACTATTTTTGCAACTGAATGACATATAAGAGATAGTGCATTATATCTTGGAGTTGGTAAGATGATTTATTATGTGGTGCCAGGTGATAAAATTAAGAAGTTATGCTTGTGATGTAGATCTCTTACAGCATGGATTCAGCTTCATTCAGGACCCAGTAATAAAAGAAATGAGAGAGAACAGTCCAACAGTAATGAAAGATATGTAAAGCATCTACACAGCCTTAGAGGAAGTTGTTTGCAGCCTGGCAGCCTTGTGATTAGTTGCCTAACTCCATATTGCAGTCCCACAGCCATGGCAGTAGAATTTTGCCCCATAATTACTCATTAATGAAAAAGATTAAAGCCGCTTTAGATAATTTAAGATTGTTGAGAAGTCTGCTATTGGAGCAGTGGCAGACAGGCCTCGTCAGCAACAACTTTGACAGCTGTAGTCATAACGGTCTTCATCTGCTGGGGCTCGGTGCTCCTTCAGGGTCAAATGTTTTGAAGTGTGTGAACATACAGGAAAGTGTGTACATGTTGTGATGATGACATAGTAATGGTGGACTGTTGATAGAATCGGAATGTTGCAGGAGCTAGTTCACAGATAACAACACTACTGGCATGAACCTCTTATCTCATCACAAGATACTTTCACGTCAAACTTAAAAAGTTACTTCCTTAGTTTGAAGCTATGTATTCCCCATTATTGAAGCCAAAATGATTGAGATATCAGTGACTCTCTTGAAAGTGTTGTCCCACCATTACTGTGCATCATGAGAAACATTTGTGTACCTATTGAGTGGAATGGAATGTAGCGTTGATAATGGTTAGCTCTGTGGGGTGTTGGTCAACACCTGTTGTTGTTGATGCTCCGAGGGTTCGCTCTCCCTTGATGAAACAGAGCCTGGAGTTGTTCCCCCTCAGTGCTGGCCAACCATCAGTGTCTATCAGGGCTCTCAATATTTGGGTTTGTTGCCATCAATAACACTTCAAATGTTATCCCATCGAAACCGAAGTTAGAACTTGATAAGTAAATCTACTTTCACAGAAAAGTAAATATTTTCCATGTCGTGTAACCAGTGTTATACATGTGGCATTGTTGAGTATGTCTTTTAATATGACAATACATCTGCATTCCAATCTGGATCAATAAATTTAGTCATCATTTTACTTCAAGAACAACCAGCAGTTGCCATTGCAACAAAGTGGTGGATCGGTCTGTCATTTCCTGTAAGTTTTGTGCAAGTAACAGAATTTATCATGAACTAAATGATGTATTGCTGGTTGTAAATCGGTGTTACGTCAGTGAAGGATAGTCGGAACTATGCCTGTCTTGAGTAGTGCTCTGTCCTCTGAGACTAGTGTATTTTCTCATACAGCCCGGCTGGCTATCAACATTAGTTGGTCTTGGTTTGATCAGGTTACATCTGCCGTGGAAATGTCATCGTGCTGACGATAGAGTGAAAATAGTTTAATTTTAAAAGAAATGCTCTTACGTATCCAGTTTCGTTGATTTTTTGTGTTTTCTTAATCAATTTTTATGATGATTATTCTATGCTGGAAAGGAAATATCCAACAATGTTAGCCAGGACAAATGGAAAAATGTGACCTTTGGAGAA
The DNA here is from genome assembly GCF_003918875.1 of Haliotis rubra. Taxonomy (NCBI): domain Eukaryota; kingdom Metazoa; phylum Mollusca; class Gastropoda; order Lepetellida; family Haliotidae; genus Haliotis; species Haliotis rubra. The sequence goes on along the minus strand of NW_025767344.1, from coordinate 263,749 downwards.
AGCTTGTAAAGAAATAAATATTTAATGGTCATCTTAGCCAGCAATTGTAGATATATCCCTGCTAGTGATAGTATTCAACAGATCGGTTAGTCGCACATCTTCTATCACACTGTATGCAAACTAAGATATGGTTGGGGTATTTACACTTATTAAGTTGGTATTTGGTGTGTGAAGGTTTGCCAGATTTACCTCCCTTACTCTGTTGAAGGTGTATATTGGTGTTATATCCTCCTAGTAAAGATTACCACTAGTGCTTCCTACCTGCTGGGCCCCAGTGGAGACTCATACAATACAGAGCTGCTGGAACATGCTAGCAGTGGGTGCAATCTCCCGATTTTACCAAGATGGTGTGTCACATCTGTGTGACTGCTGAACATGAGTTCTGGACTGTTCAATGTGACATATACAGTCAGCTGGCCAGTGCTGCTGGATCAACTCAACAGGAGCAGAGTGATGTTCTGTGTCTTGTACTGTGTGGTTTACAGCAAATGTCCCTTTCGTCTGGTGTTGAAACTAGTCTGTCAGCTGGCCAGTTATGTGTGGTCAGTAGACGCCATGTTGTTCATCACACATTGCAGAGCTTGTCACCAACACTATTACATTACTAGTCATAAACAAATTTGTTGCCTAGCCAGAATAAAATGAGATAAGGTTTCTTCACATACACATTGTAATTCCTTTAAAAATCATGTCATAATGGACCTGCAGTCGAGTGGACTGACAGGCTCCTACTCTAAACAGGAAAAATATGTTGAGTTGTGTGTTGTGTCGGAATCATGTGACATGATATAGGTCGAAGTTCTTTAAAATGAACATCACAGTATGAGAACAGTGAGGCCATCAAGTACACAGTGGCATTGTGACCTGACCTCTGACCCTGTGACCCCACCTCAGACCTTTGCCATAACAAGTGGGAGATGAAAGAGTTGTTGGTAACTTGACACCCTCCATCACCCAGCAATGGAGCTGGAGGAGGAGGAGGACATATACAGATGTATACACCACCTAGCCTTGTTGGATAAATACACATATATACATCTTGGAGCTAGTTATACTTTGTATACACATCTACACTGCTTAGAACCAGTGTTGTTAGAGGTTTGCAAGTATATAGCTCCAAGGACTATATATTAATTTAATGCACATCTTTCCTTTAGAACTATCATACTAGAATATCTCCATGTATATTGCGCTGAAAACAAAGTATTGATTATATATACACAACTCTTTCTTACCTCTAAATAACAGGATATATACAGATGTAAGGCACTAATAATTCTATATTAAAAATGTTACAGAAATAAATTTGTTATCATATATACATAACTCTATTGCTTCAAACTGGCTTTATAGTCTGCATGCAGATGAAAGCACCAAAATAAGAATGGATGGGTGCAGCTGTTAAACCTGGCATATAGGATATACACAGATATACCATGGAACAAAATAATGAAGATTGTATATTTCACAATAGTGGATCATATTGATTGTCGATGTTATCACCAGAGAAATAACAAAGTCTCTGCTTCATAGCAGAATGCTGTAAACAAAAGCCCATTTGAATATTAAACATATTCGCTATATCTTTAAATGATTTCATTTTGACTGCTGCAAAGAAATGAAGCAAGAGACCGACACAAATGTTTCATTTTATTTATTACCCCAGACTTACAGTGAACAGCAAGTGTTCCATGTACAGCCAGCATGGTAGGTCATACCCAGATATTGTATCACTAATACCTTGTTAATGTATTCCAGCATATTGTGTATCTTGTATAGATTTGTCATGAAATGTATCGGAGCATTCTGTATAATCAATGCATTCTGCACATTCAGCATAATTGTGCAATATGCGTTATGTATTTTTTATAAGCACATGGTTTATGCTAAAACTGTCATGGACATATTGTCCGCTGAAACTTGTCATTGTATTGTTTGTTTTGTTCAACTTTGTGAGCACGTTGGTCGATAAAGCAATGTATGGTTGTGTTAGGGGTTGTTGGAAGCAGCTTCTCAGGTTATCAGTGTCATACAGGTAGTGATGTTGTGTGTGGTGGTGATGTTGTGTGTGGTAGTGATGTTGTGTGTGGTAGTGATGTTGAGGGAGGTAGTGATGTTGAAGCTGCATATTTGGTGCTGCAGCTGTCCTTGTGCCTGGAGAACATTTCCCAATGTACCCTAGCCTGTCTCACAGTCCCTGAACCATATTTTCCCTACTGCCTAGCCCTTCCTGTAATGCTAAAGCCCAAAATGAAGCAAGTCTAGATTTCCCCAGGTTCTGAATCTGTGGTCTCCCTGGGGCTCCTTTTCACTAAAAAGTGTTTATTTGTAACAGTCGAAATTATATATATTCAGAGACTAAGCGTTAGTCTAGATGTCCCCTGGTGCAAGCCTGAACTGCAGCCAGGGTACTGCTGCCTGTCCTCCTGCAGGGCCAACACTTAATGTATGGACACCTGATCTTTAACTCAGCATTGTAGACCTCTGTAAGATGGCAAGGCATCTTCTGCTGCAGGTTTCAACACAAGACAGCAGGGAATTTAATACTTGAATGTTGTCATGCTGCTGTAGTGGTCGTATGGGCAGTGTTATACGAAAGATCATTCACAGACTTTTGGAGAACTTATTCCAAGCTATGCAGTTATTGCAGGGCAATATCTCAGTGGTGATTGTTATTGTAAGATACTCACTGCAAGTCTTGTATATATCAAAATACCATCATTTAAGCAGTTGTTGATGTCACCATCAAATTAATACTTGTTCCCGCCTCCCTCCTCACCATTCCCCAGTCTCCCCCTCTCATGTCTATGTGATCATCCTATCATATGGCTGACTAGCCAGGATGTTTCTCTGTGACTCCCACCCACCCACACAGGCCTTGACTGGAGAGTCATGGCTGACTCCCTCCTGTACCCGGGGTACCTGACTCCACCAGGACCCACCCATGTCAAAGATATTTCCCATGCAACATTAAAACTCACAGATCTGCTCCGTGGTGTACCATAACCCAGGGCCTTGGGGGAAGGGGTCATGAGTAAACCCAGCCTTTCCCCACCATGTTAAGACTGGAGTACATGTGGCCTACATCCCATATCCCTCCCTCCCACACACCAGAGAATCTCCCTATTGTTGTAGGCTGTCCCAGACAGTGGCTGTGTCAGTTTAAAGAGAACTCAATGGCAGCTGGAGCACCTAGACTCTCTCTGACCCATGCGACCCAAGGGTGGCTCTTTCAACAACTAGTTTACAGGATCTTGGTCACATGACAAGTACCCCCCACCCCCCACCGGTCTGTTGGCAAACATGCAATTAGCCCATCTTCTCACAAAGAACTCATAGTGTTACTTTACCTCTGTAGTTAGAAAAGTTTTCACAGCTATTGCCATATATTTGTCCTGAGAGCCAGTATATTACATATATGTTTACTGTCTAATGTTTCAGATAATTGATATTTCTATAATACATCTGAACATTTGCTTCGGCATTTAAGGAATTCATTGCTTCTGAAGTGAAATGTATCCCGTGGGCAAATAGTGTGTTGACGCACCACCTGTCTGTCAGGTCGTAGCAGTGTGAGGGGGCAGAGAGGGTGGAGCCAGCTCAAAGTATGTCATAATTCTAGACTGCTCATAGTGCTGGGATTTATTATATACTCGTACAAGTGGAAACGGACTGTGATTTTAGAGGAAACAGCTGGTATGTTTGAAATAAGCTTGTCCTTTAAGCTGACAGATTTAGTTCTTATACAGTGCTGTTATATAAAACTCGAAAATTTCATTGTAAAAACAAAGCTCATCGATCACATTTTTCAAAACTACGTTTAAGTAATCATAAACTCAAAATTGAAACTGGAAGATATACAAAACCTGCAACCCCGTTAGAACAATGTCTCTGTGAAATGTGCAGTGTCTTAGACGATGAGCAACACCATATAATATCATGTACCAAGTATAACGAAGAAAGGGAATCACTTATACACACAATGCTTTATTATGACCAAGAATTTACTACACTCTCAAAAAAAGAACAATTTTTAATAATTTTCACGAACAGAAGTCCTGAATTAATTCCCAAAATATGTCACCATCTTTACAACTTTAAATGAATTTTATATCTTACCATAGTCTCCTCATATAGTATTTCCATGTCATTATACCACATGATTTCTAAAAATTGTTATAATGTACATCATTTATGTGTGAAATGTATCTATATTTCTTATACCTACTGTGTAAATATTTGTAGTTTATAGAATATTGCCACTGTTTCTTCATGGAATGCTATGCAATAAATATCTTATCTTATCTTATCTATAAACTTGTAGACTAGCTGTTGGAAAAAGTAGACATTGGACATGAAAAGTGTTTAGTGACAGTGTTGTGGGTTTTATATGTGGAGATATGATACAGGAGCATATACCAAGTCTAGATGTTAATTGTCATGTGTGTCTGTAGTAACAGTGTTATGTATGGGGTGTGTGTGAGCTGTTTGTGTTGAGTTGTACAGGAGGTTATACCAAGTCTAGATGTTAATTGTCATGTGTGTCTGTAGTAACAGTGTTATGTATGGGTGTGTGTGTGACCTGTTTGTAGTACAGGAGCATATACCAAGTCTAGATGTTAATTGTCATGTGTGTCTGTAGTAACAGTGTTATGTATGGGGTGTGTGTGTGACCTGTTTGTAGTACAGGAGCATATACCAAGTCTAGATGTTAATTGTCATGTGTGTCTGTAGTAACAGTGTTATGTATGGGTGTGTGTGACCTGTTTGTAGTACAGGAGCATATACCAAGTCTAGATGTTAATTGTCATGTGTGTCTGTAGTAACAGTGTTATGTATGGGGGTGTGTGACCTGTGTGTAGTACAGGAGCATATACCAAGTCTAGATGTTAATTGTCAGGTTGTACATGAGGAGTGTGTGAGCTGTGTGTGTAGTACAGGAGTTATATCAAAGTGTGTCTGTAGTAACAGTGTTATGTATGGGGGTGTGTGTGACCTGTTTGTAGTACAGGAGGGTATACAGAGTTTACCAGTTGGGTGTTGGGTTGTAACAGTGTTTCAGGTTGTACATGAGGAGTGTGTGAGCTGTGTGTAGTACAGGAGGTTATATCAAGTCTAGGAGTTGAGAGTGGTTTAGTAATAACATTGCCGTTATATATGGGGAGTGTGTGACCTGTTTGTAGTACAGGAGGTTATATCAAGTCTAGCTGTTGAACGTAGTGTCGTAACAATGTTTCAGGTTGTACATGAGGAGTGTGAAAGTTGTGTATAGTACAGGAGGTTATATCAAGTCTAGGTGTTGAGAGTGGTTTAGTAATAGCATTGCCGTTATATATGGGGAGTGTGTGACCTGTTTGTAGTACAGGAGGTTATATCACGTCTAGCTGTTGAACGTAGTGTCGTAACAATGTTTCAGGTTGTACATGAGGAGTGTGAAAGTTGTGTATAGTACAGGAAGTTATATCAAGTCTAGGTGTTGAGAGTGGTTTAGTAATAGCATTGCCGTTATATATGGGGAGTGTGTGACCTGTTTGTAGTACAGGAGGGTATATCAAGTCTAGGTGTTGAGAGTGGTTTAGTAATAGCATTGCCGTTATATATGGGGAGTGTGTGACCTGTTTGTAGTACAGGAGGGTATATCAAGTCTAGGTGTTGAGAGTGGTTTAGTAATAGCATTGCCGTTATATATGGGGAGTGTGTGACCTGTTTGTAGTACAGGAGGTTATATCAAGTCTAGGTATTGAGAGTGGTTTAGTAATAGCATTGCCGTTATATATGGGGAGTGTGTGACCTGTTTGTAGTACAGGAGGGTATATCAAGTCTAGGTGTTGAGAGTGGTTTAGTAATAACATTGCCGTTATATATGGGGAGTGTGTGACCTGTTTGTAGTACAGGAGGGTATATCAAGTCTACATCTTGAGTCATATGCTGAGATGGTCCCTCCCTCGCTTCCCCCTCCAGTCAGACTGTTCCCATTAAACTTTGCATCCCCGGTCCTGTGCTGCCACACAACTGCTTCCACAGATGCTGTGGGAATTCTAGAACTCCCATCCAAGCTCACAGTAGAAAACATTTGGCAATTTAGAGTAGGCTAATAGTGTTGACTCCTCCAAGACTAGCGAAGTGCCAGCAAGGAATGCCGCTCCCTCTGTCCAGGCCCCAACACTGAAGGGCTGCATGCACGGACCAGTGGTTAAGTCCTAGTCACTGGGGCTCAACACACTGTCAAAACGAGAATTCTTTGGAACTTTCACCCGGTAGGATCCAGAGTTTGTGAGTCACATTGTGTTGCTGATTGGTGACAGTAGAGACGGTATTCTCATATCAGCTCCCTCCCTCCCAGACTAGGATAGCTGTCCCTCCTGCCTTCTTGGTTTACCCGTCTACACAGCTGAGGTATGTGGGGATAAGTTGACACAATATTAACTATAAGCTGTATGCATCATACATTATTGGTGTGAAGTCTTGTGTTTCACTTGTGTAGGATGGGTGCCTAATTTGTCTGCTTGGTCGGCTTAACTTTTCAAAGAATGTGAAAACCTATCCCCGGTACTGACAGGTTTACAATGTTAACATTAATTGTTACCACATTTGTTTATTTACCAAGTCTTTTTTTCTTTTTAAAAAAAAAATAGTTTAATTCTTTTTGCCTGAAGTTAAGAGACTGATTTGTACTTTGAAGATATCAGATATGCATTATATGGAAACATATTTCTGGATACTGTCTTGTCTTCATGAAGTGAGTGAGTGAGTGAGTGAGTGAGTACAATGCCATGGCCATCTCCTGTGGAAAGTTTGTTACATCATGTATACAAGTTATGGGCTGAGACAAGGTTGACCACTGTGCATCTTCTTGTTTATGCCTATGTGTAAAGCAGGTTTTTAAACACAATTCATTTTGATGATTAACATTCTATTGACTCATCTTTGACTCGCTCTATGGCAACTGGATATTTCGTGTAGTCTATGGCATAAAATTAATTTATGAACAAAGTTATTTGATTATCCGTTAGTTTGTAATAGAAAGGAACCCAGGGAGTGTTTATGTTCATGGGGCGTTGGGGTAGTCTAGTGGTTAAAGCGTTGGCTCGTCACCCCGAAGACCGGGATTCGAATCCCCACATGGGTACAATGAGTGAAGCCCATTTCTGGTGTCCCCCGCCATGATATTGCTGGAATATTGCTAAAAGCGTGTAAAACCAAATTCAGCCAGTCAGTCAGTTTATGTTCATAAACTGATTCAAGTCTGGAGTTGCTGGATGGCCCAGCCTGCAATGTTGAGGATATGTTTTAGGACTAGTGATAGGCCATGGATGGAGTAGCCAATTTGTTCAGGTGTTCGTCTGTGCTGGAATCCGAGTTCTAATCCGTGAATGGATACAATATATCTTAACCCACGAATACACCATACTCATTCAAGATTTCCTAGGACATTGACTGTTTGTCATAATATTTAAGCTATTTTTGGATTTTTAGTTTGGTCTTGTGAAAAGACAGTATTGTGTTTAGAAGAACATATGCTTGCAGTGACAGCAGGATTGACTTGTTTCAAGCAAGGAATATATCTCTTGTGAAATACTAATTCTAACACACCCAGTTCATTGTACCGACACACCAACCTGACTTGGTATGGAGACTGACACTGTCTATCACATTCTCAATTCAGTAGGTCTTGACATAAGATATGGGCTGTCTGACTGGATACCCCTCTCACCTGTCTCCCTTCCCCTTCACCTGTCGGCCAGCCTCCCCCTCACACTTGCTGCACTGTCTAGTCCATTGAGTAGGAAGGATCTCACAGGCTGAAACTGTATCACTCCTTGGCTCAGTGGGTGAGGTGACAGCTTACAATGCCCTCATTTGTCTTTCATGTTTGAACCTGCAACTGAACTGATGCAACAACAATTTGGTCAAATGAGGAAAGCATTACAGATAGCGGAATATGCAGGAATATCTTCATTGTTGTTTGTTGCTCTTTAATACGGCCTACCTGTGAAGATCCGGGTTAGAATATTGATCTTCAGTAACCCATGCTTATCGTATGAGGCGACTAACGGGATCGGGTGGTCAGGCTAGCTGGTTGACACATGTCATCGTATCCCAATTGCGCAGATCGATGCTCATGCTGTTGATCACTGGATTGTCTGGTCCAGACTCGATTATTTACAGACCGCTGCCATATAGCTGGAATATTGCTGAGTGCGGTGTAAAACTAAACTCACTCACTCACTCAAATACTGCCCTTATCAGTGTTCCAGCCCTGATGGCAGGCTGAAAGTAATCGCATATCAACCAAACCAGTGGTCGATATTAAGACCAACTTCCCACACAATCTGGGTACGATGGTACACATTCAACACAATGGGGGGAAGCATTTATTCATCTGCAATTTAAAAAAACCCTGAACTTCCCTATTAGGGTTTCAAATTTCAGTCCTGATTCAACATAACATGTGATTGTCAAATAAACCATGTTAGTCACCCTATCCATAGGTTGTTCTGTAAACATGTCTATGGCTGTTGTATTATGAACTACTGAGGTGGCAACACAGGCCAGTGACTCTGTTTTTAGACTAGCTGTTTGTTTTGTTTAAGACTTTTTCCCTGTGAAGGAAGTCCTCCATGTTTCAGTGTGGTGCTTTTTGACAACATCAGGCACACAAATTGGATTAACACCGATCATTTCCAGCAGTGGTATTAATAGTAGTACTCTTTCTGTGGGTGAATGGTGGCAGTATCGATCTGTGGTCCGTTCTGGCTGCTTCAGTAAATGGTGTGAAAGATGGTAGCACTCTCTCACCCCATCTTCTGCGGTAGTACCAACAGATCTGCTCAGCCATGAAACATTGACGTGACACTGCACAGAAACAAGTTGAACAAGGACAAAGAGTAAAATGACGGGAATAATAAAGAGGGCTGAGACAAACGAGTGTTTTTTCTGATCTTTGAAAGGTTTATGTTTATATGGACTTGAAGTACATCATGAGACTTGAGTTCTAAAGTAAGCCGGTCAAAGACTTTTAGTAGTTCTCTTTGACCAATCTCATTACCAAGGTAATGAGCATGTGTATAATTGCTTTCCATCATGTTGTTTCAGGTATTAATTTGACCATAACATATTTTTTAGTTTGTTTGGACTGAAACTTATGATCCTTGACTTGACAGTGCAATGTTTGGGCCAATGGGAGACTGCCTCTGGAGTTCACAAAAGTGAAGGCCATCCTTTCAAGTTGGTACACAAGTCACATGGCTGTTGTTAGTGGAGTAAAGGGATATATTTTAACACTGTAATATCAATAAAAGAACAGAGAAGGTTCTTGGCTTTAGTGGATTCAATAGATGTCCATTGAAGCGTTCAGTTCGCAAATACACCGTTAGTCCTTAGGTAGAATATATGGCCACTGCTTTTGTGCTTTTCAGTCTGTTGGCCTTTTATGCGTGTATTGCCAACCAGACAGTAGCTAAATAGACATGATTCAATAAAAGTGAAATTAAGTGAGGTCCGAAGCCTTGGCAGTGGCAGTGTTAGTTTGTCCTTGTGTGTGTTGACTATAGGCACTGGGATCTCACCTGGCCATGGAGATCAATGTATATCCTCGACTTGCCTGTACTTGTGACTTGTACATGTCACAGGTTTGTACAAGATTGTAGTGCATGACTGCACCTTGCTGAACAGATGTTCAAATTCAATAATTCATAGTACAAGTTTCACTTCTAGAAATAATTCTAAAATGTGTTCTAAAATTCTTTTATTTTTAGTACTCCTTGGGTATCAGAATATGTTAATACTCTTAAGTCGCTTTTAAGCCTCTAAAATTCATGTTGAAAGTTTATGTTTTAGTTGCCATGGCAACAGTATCACTCAACCATCACTTGTGTTCAGGGTGCTTGCAGTGATTCAAAGGAAGTTCTATTTAAGAAAAAATGAATTTATTTAAATATTTGCCAAAGCAAATTGTTTCAACATTTTTTATGAAAATAGAGCTTTGCTTTAAACAGCATATGTAATGATATATCCTCTGATGTCCCCAATTGTTAACAAAGCTTTTGAATTTTGAATGAGTTCTTCCAAAGTATGCCAAGGTACTTGGGGGCTATTAATATCCGAGCTTAATGAGTTAGGCAGATGGCCTTGAGGCTGGTAAACCAGGAGGAGTGTGGGATCGTTGCCTCTGAGAGTTGACAGTATCAATTTGAAAATAGTCTCCGATTTCCCCAAATTTTGACTCAAGGCTTCGGTAGGTTGAAAACATTGTGTTCACAGAGTCCATTGTAGACTGAACTTTGGCATATAGCTATGTCGCAGCAGCAGCTTCAGTAGCAGCAGCGTTGCCTCTTCCCACACAAGGCTGTGTAATGGGTGTTTCTGTTGTCTACAGTTACACACATGAATCACACCCAACAGGTCCTCCAGCACCACATGGACTCCTCAGGTTGGAGCTCCATTGATCGACAGCCACATGGCTCAGCAGGTCAGATGTGTCTTGACACCTGATACAGTCTGAGTTCGAGCCTACACTTTGTTGACATTTTGGTTGTGTTGTACATCGGGTTAAGCCACCCTGTTGTATGTTCACTCCTCCACACTTTGCTCACAGAAGTAGGGGGAGAAGTCTATTACCTGGAGGCCAGCAGTCGATCAACTGGAAAATACAATTCTAGGTGTTTTTGACTGCTGTGGATAGATTAGTTAGTTTCTCTCCAGTAGAGTTAGCCATCGGGAGGTTGGGGAAGGGGAGGGATATATGACCCTCATGGCAGGCTTCCCACTGGGGCAGAGGGAATCAGTGATGGACATGGTTCAGTGAGCCAGGCCAAGGGAAGTAGTAAATCGAGAGCCACCACTCCATGTTGAGTAGCAACACATACCGCTCCATCCAGCTTCAAAGAGGTAAAATGTTTTTATCTGTTGAAATTGCCACTTAAGATTTAAATTGTTTGCTGATGTTTTAGTGATAAATGAATTTTCTTCCATCTGGTGAGGAGGCCATGTGTAAGTGGTGTAGCTATCCAGGCAGGTTGGCTGAAGGCAAAAAATGATGATACCAGCCGATAAGTGTTATGTTTATCATCATCTCGCTCCGCCCGTTCCCTCCCTCTCTCTAACCTCCCCCTTCCATCCTACCCCTCCCGCTGGTCCCTGTGGGTAGTGAGCTGGCTTGATGATGCAATCACTGCTTCAAGAGTTCAGACTGCATCTGGATTTCTGATTAAATTTCAAAACATGGGATGTTGTGAGATTCAACATTTTAAGTTCATGTGCGGATATTTGTTTCCTTAAGTTTCACCAAGTCAGCCGATTCACCAGTATTCAACTCACTCACCCAGATATTATGTAGGTCATTTTGTGTGTGGCTCTGGTAGTAAGTAGATTAATAGCATCAATGGAGTATGTAATAACTTTTTCGTCTAAAAAATAATCTTCATGAATTTTTAGCGAATCTTGGAAACAGATTTGAATTTAAAAGACGCATATGTACGCTTTCTGTTGGACGGGGATGCTAGTGTACATGGCAATTTGAGACAGTGAAAAAGATGGATTGCTGACATTAGAAAGAATTAGAAAAACTGTTGGTTCTTGTGGGATGTTTGCAACGAGTAGCTGGCTTCTCTAGACTGCCACGTATGCAGACTGTCAGCATCAAGGGGAACCAGCTCCTGCCGGAACATGGCAAGTCAAAGGAAGGAATGAATTTAAGGCCACAGGCTGAAGTTAATTGGCATTCATGAGTGACATGTTATTAGAAACTGGAGAGAGAAGCTGAAGATTTAGAAGCGGGAGGAATAGTGGCTGAAGAGTTTAAAGACCATTTTTGTTTTAACAGAATTTACTTAGATTTCTGAACATTATTTATCATATTGCTTTCTCATGTGATTGTTGGGTTGGGATAAGTTCCCTTGTCTTGTTTGACTTACATGGTTTGGATGGTGATGCTAAGTGACTCGGTGGTTTGCATGTCATCACTCATTGCTCACAATAGTATTCTCTGGTTTGCCTGTCCCGGGCTTGAACTCTTTACAGGCTGCCAACATACGGCTAGAGTATTGCCGACTGTGGTGCTTTAAACACAATAAAAAAGATCAACAAACATACTAATTTCTGAACTTGGTAAAATGACCCCTTCACACCTGGATAGGTGAAATCATCTTTGGGCTTACCATGTTGGTATTGAGATGGTTGTACTTTATGTTGCCATTTTTTAACAAGAATTTCATGACAATTGTCTGTTGTGAGTGAGAATGATATACATATGAGGACCTAAATGTCTCTGCTATCATTAAATGATAGTCATTTTCTTTGGGGTTTGGGGTGTTACTTGTGAAAGTTAAAATAAGTACAGTAGTACACAGTTAAACCGTTCCCTTTAAGAATGAGTTAATGACCCTGTTAGAGGTATGTGTGTGAGATGAAAGGCTTTTATTAGATGTATGAATGTTATTAGTTAGGTAAGTGTGAAGAATATTTTGTTGATATTCTGTGTGTCCCTGCGTAGTGTGTGAGTTAGAAGTGTGAAACAAAGGTCACAGTGCTCGTATCAGTGTGATGTCCACACTCCTCAGAGAACTACGGTTTTGTTTCTCGTCAGCAACCCCCAGTAAGTCATCAACTATTCATGGCCTAGTGGGACACTCATCTCTTATCTTGTATAAATTTCATTAGCCCTAATACCAGGTGATACTATGTACAAACATTCACCTCGCTTCTATCAATTTTTCATGACCAAACAGAAATCTCTGATTTTGCAAGTTCTTCCTCCGAATCTCAGATCTCCCCAGAATGTTGGGCTCTGTCACTGAATATCCAGTTTCAGGGCCCACATGCCAGCTGCCCCTTAGGTAGTGTCAGGAAGCTAGATATATGAGGGTGCATGATTCATCATCACTGGTGCCACCTGTTGTCAGAAAGAAAAGCTATCTAACATCAACCTGTGCTTGCCTAATGTGTAAACCTACATTTACTTTGTTCTCTCCCAGTATTTCAAAGTGCCAGTGTGTTCGATGTGAGCTGTCACAGAATCGTTACTTCATGAGGTTTTCATTACACAAGGTTCGTCTTGGGTCCTAGACAAGGTGTTGTTCACCTTGTCACCCGATGACTAACAACTCAACTCTGAATATTTCAAAGGCACTAATTCACAGAATTGTAAATAAGTATTCATCAGTAGAGTTGTAAAATCGCAATGAAGAAAGGCATGGCTTCATAGTTAAAATCAATTCTACCATTATTTAAAGATATGAAGTATTTTCTTAAATGAATGTTATTTTTTTGGATTACACTTCCCAATGAAGTACAAATTCTTGTACTTTAAGAGATTTTGTCCTGTTTTAGATTCGAACCCAGACTCTCAAATCCTGACTGGGACTCAAGTCTTAAAAGTTCTAGAATTTGTACTTCACTAAGAAAGTGTAAACCCAAATATAACATTTGTTATATGACCCTTACTAAAAAGCGTTGTGAATTCATGTTTTGCTACCTTTACCTTTCAAAATCATCAAATATGTATTGTGTTTTAATTTAGGCACTTGTGTGTTCTGCTTTAATGTGAAAATGTGTCTTTGAATGGGAGTGAGCAAACATGGACTCTTCTTGTTCAAGTACCTGTCCAGAAGGACACAGTTCCAAGTATCAGTTCACGTATTGACATACCCGTCCTCAACAGCTGGAGACAGACTCAAATCAGTTTGACAGAGTTGTCTCCCTTCCATGGAAACTGGAGCTTTGTTGATTCTAAAGGTACCTGTCATATATTTACATTGGGAAAAGCTGTTTGATTTTTTAGTTGCCTGTGCTGTTGCCATCTATTGTGAAACACAGGTATATATGCAGCTGTGACTGCTGGGACAAGGTCGCCCGACTTCTACCGGAGGCCGTGAAAGATTTGTATTGTAATTGCTGCTTCCCAACCCATCTGTTGCCAGCAACACTTGATCACTAACAGTTCAACAGGTATACCCCCAGTAGCAGTCACACAGCAACAGTAAAGTGTTGTTGTTAATAAAAATAAATGTGTATATATTCCAGTCTTATGATAAATATCTTTTAAAAAATGCAGTAAGTCAAGGATTTTGGAAGAGTTTATAATGAGATTGTCATTGAGAACTTTTCATTTAAACTTGTGTTAACTGCCAAATGATTTCATTTCCAAAGGAATTGATGGGTTGTTAGAAAGGGTTGTGTTAAGCAGCATTAAGAGGCTTGTGAACATTATTCATAATGTCCCTCGTTCATTGCTACTTTTCATCACCTATCCTACAGTGTTACTGTCGTTGCTGATGTCACACCAGCCATCTCCATCTGTTACTGACAGCTAAATCAGTTACTATTTGTATGTTGTGAAATTCGTAATGAGTTCTCTCCCTCGAGTAGTGGTCCCATCCCTTCTGTCCAGCCAACGTCATCTAGCCCACCAAGTTCCATATTGTACGCTTTACTGAACCTAGTGATGTTGACACGTGATGGCGTGTTGTTCGAGTAATCCTTTGTTGGGCGACTCGTCTCTATTGTGAGTCCATTGATTTTTTAAAAAGTGGCAAGGCAACATCTGATGGCCTAATGACAGGTAGATTAGTTACAGGTAAAAATGTCACAGTAGCGTGATGGAGGTGTGTGTGTCACTCAATGTGTGATGGAAGTCAGCAGGAATTGAATGTCCCTTAACTAGTGGTTGGTGCCCCGGATTGGCGAAAAGCATTACGTGTCAGCTGTACATCAGCTGTTGCTCAGCTGTTGCTCAGCTGTACGTGTTTGGTGTTGTCATTATCTGATTCCACATGCACCTCCCTCATCAGCTCAGATAGTTTTCATCAGTTTGTTCTGGAGTATCAGCTTATATTTAACTGTTGGCACTAAAATTATCACTTTCTGAATCTGTGATGATAATATTCCGCTGATCAACGTAATGTCCATGTGTAGATTCTTGAATTGATCATTGCAAGTGGTAAAGATTTTCATCATATTGAATGGAATGAGGTTTGGTAGTTCTCGGCTAGCCACACAAGAATATGTCACCATTGTTCAAATGATTTTCCTTTATCAAGTAAACATGTTGACATGCGCGGGCAATTATTTTCAGGCTGCTCACTGCTGTAGTGTGTATAGAGAATTGATTTCAAATCCACTTGTGTTCAGCAGGTTCTATTGGTGGAGTCGGTGATATTTTAACCAAATCTAATTTTATGGCGACAGACTCATACAGCGGCAACACGTGCTATTCCGTGTTGCAGGAAAATGAGACTCATTCAATATTCCCGCAGTTGTAACATTTAGTCTGCTGATGTGGCATCACCGCACTGACTGCTGCTGCCATAGATGACGATTTATGAATGCGATCCCCACTGACAGTCGCTATCCCAAACTAGTGCAGAGCAGGTGCTTGTTCAGGTGCTTTTGTTGCTATTCGGATTCAGGTATGTTTAGCTTGTAGCTAGGGAGGAATAAGCTGTTGTCTGTCACACTGTTTGTATGTCCTGTTTAGTGCCTCGGCTTACTCCCTGACTGGAGCCAATTAAAACTTACACAGTCATGACCGTGTGTTAGAGCCCAGTCGGGTAGTATAGGTGCTCAGCTAAAAGCTTTTAGCAGGATGTTTGTGTATCCACGGGGCATCGATATTGGGTGTTGTTGATATTGATTGCCATGGTAACATACAATTACAGTGTTTTCCTGGCTATTCTTTTGAAAGCTTTGTTTGTTTGCATCAACTATCTACGGCTCATTGCTCTGTGGCTGGGCCAGATGTATATTGACTTCATGTGTTGTCACTACAAGTTGTACTGCATTCCGGAGTCAGTGTTTTTTTTTCTGGTTAAGTAATCTGAATATTCACATTTCAAAATGGATATTGATTTCGTGTGTTGTGCTGCATGGTTTCCTTTGTGGAATATCATTGGAAAACTGTAAGGGTTTTGTAGGTTTATCCCAAGGAATTTGTCTTTTCCCAACAGTGTTTTTTGCATGAAAAGTAAATGGTCATGTTCAGTGTTAGAGGTCAATGAAAATAGGTTACAAGTCCAGAAGAACTTACAACCAATTTATTACATTTTGTGGTTTCTTTTCAATTTGCCTGTGATTAATTGCTCTTTTGTGTAAAACTTGTCCTTTCAGTTCACTTGGACGCTAAAATATTTATTCTCCGTGCTTCTTTTCCATGGCAACATGGAACTAAATTCTTCTCCACGGGAATGGCATTTCAACTTTTATTATGAGGACCTTTTCCCTGTAACTTCCCAGTGTAATATAAATGATTTGGTTTAAAGTTTGTATGGTGTCCATTGCAAAGCCAGGATTAGAAGCCTCATGTTTGTCAGCTTTGCATTGGTGGTGCAGGGAGTAAGTTCCATTGTAAGGCATCATTAAGAATTTATGCTCATGTAAACTGAGATGCAAATGGTAACTGCTGGTGACTGTCGGCCAAGTGGAAGTGGAAATGGTTTTGATGCCACTGGTAAGGTAGTAATCCTGCGTTTGATGTTTATATTAATTTTTTATGAGAGTGTGATGGCACTGTAAAGCTTGCGCGACTGCACCAAGAGCTGGTCCAGGGCTTCCTGGCTAGTTGAGTGGCGAGTTGCTTCTACGGTTGGGACTGCTGTCACAGCAGAACTCTGTGATTGTGCAGAACTGGTCGGCCAGCCAGCCTGACAGTGAACCAGCCAGGCAAACCAATGGCAGACACTGAGATGAGAATGGCCGTAACGTACAGGATGTGTTGTCAAATCAATGGACCAACAGTGCATTGTGGGCTATAGATTGTCCAACCACTGTTATTGGTAACTTGGTTTGTCGTTAAAAACGACTGTGTGCAATAATAGCAACCAGCGTAACATATTTCTGCTGCTCTCCGTTGCCCTTAGCAAGCTCTTGCTTTTTGTGGCCCAAGGTCTGAACGCTTGAATGGCCCCGTTATAATGAAAGGAGAACACACCTTGGTGAATTAAGCCAATAGAAGTGGTGGATCTTGTCGCTGACTGGGTCGGTCGAGGCCTGTCCTATTCCTGGCTAGAATTGCTGCACTTGGATCTGTCCTTCCTTCCCTCCATCTGTCCGTCTCTCTGTCTGCTTGTCTGTGCCTCCGCCATCTATCTGCTTGCTGCTATTAGAGGTAAGTGCTGCCATCCAACTGTATGAGAAGTATACCATGTGCAGGCCTACCCAGTGAACCATGAACGTGAAATACCTTTTGACAGTCCACAAGTGGTTGGACCCCACATGACACGAGGATGGTAGTTGTAAAGCTTTGCTTGGAAACTACTTGATACATATTATGTAAGAGTCCCAGTCCTACTTTGTGTTCGTGCTTAATTGACTTGAATTAGGGATATATAAACGTGTTGTGGAGTGGCTGGGTATAGGTGCACATTGTAGATAAATACAGGAAGGATTCACTCATTGTGTAAATACAGTTAGTTGAGGAGTGAGATTCACTCACTCACTCAACAACTCGCTCCATCGCTCCCAGGACCTCTATGTCAAATGGTTATTCACCTGTGTTTTTAAGCCTTGCATACCTTTGAGAAACCCTCCAGTTGTAAATATCTTCGTTGTGTTTGAGTCATGAGATAGGCTTGACTGCCTTCTCTCAGTTTACTACACCTACACATGAGTACACATGTACACACATTCCAATCTTTGTCAGATGGACTGTTAAGGTTTTCGGGCTTGTCATCAGTTAATGTTAAGTTGTACCCTATTTTATATATGTACATTGTGGCGAAAGTACTATGTTTTGTAGCGATTCCAGGAATGTGACCATCATACCTGTCTGAGTGACACCTGTCGTTAGAGAGGACACACCCATATGTCCTTTGATCTCTCTGGAGTGCATCTGCATATGTCCCGCCCATATTTCTCACACATGGGATATTCTTGATTTATTGACAGGACAGAATGTTAAATGTACAAGTAATGGTTGTCAATTTTCCACGTAGTGTATTTGGCTCTGTGCATACAGGTGGATGAGTTCAGCTCTGTGTCTGCATAAATTGTACTTTTTCCTGTAATCACAAATTCTATACATCATTGGAAATTATGTTTGCAGTGTCAATTTGCTTTGTTGCTGTTATGAGGTAGATTGGTGGCGAGGCTGGGTTTCTATGGTTTCAGTGGCAGGCTGTTGTGATCATATTGTCCCAGGTCCAACTCCCAAGGGATGGTTTCTTAATAGTCTGATACCAGTTTGAAATCAATAAAGTTTCTGTGACCTAGTTAAAAATTCATGCCTTGTAGATACATATTGAGATTGCTGCTATCAGTGACCATCTATTCAACTTGGTTCCAATGTCGCTGGTTATTTTAAATTTAACATTGCATTTTCATTTTGCCATTGTCCATACCAGGTATTGGGTTGTTGACAGTAATTGCTGAAAAGAGAACGGTGCATAAATTTCAGTTCACACTGTTGCAGATTTAAGTCTGTGTGATGATGTGATATACTTCGTTTGCTGATAGTTTATGGCTAGAGTAGTTTTGGGCACATAATTTTCAGTATTCCTTAACTCCCATAATGGATAGTGATGCTGTTGTTACAGCAGGCATGCTGTTGCACAATTGAAACACTTTTGTTACAGTTATGGAGGATATCCCACCCTTGTTACACATGGTATTGTTACAGGTGAAGTTGTAACACTGTTAGTACACATGATATTGTTACGCTCTGGTAACATGTAGAATTTCAACACTGGAATTGTACCTCTGCTGTTACATTTGGAATTGTAACACTGTGGTTACATGTGGAATTGTAACACTGGTTACATGTGTAATTGTAACACTGGTTACGTGTGGAATTGTAACACTGTAGCAACACATGAATTGTAACACTGGTTACATGTGGAATTGTAACACTGGTTACATGTGGAATTGTAACACTGTGGTTACATGTGTAATTGTAACACTGTGGTTACGGAATATTAACACACATGTTGTAACACTGTGGTTCCGTGAGGAATATTAACAGTTCCCTGCCAAGATGAGGTTGCTGCATCTTGCAAGCTTCGACTTGGTGTCCAGTTGTTGAGTGTGCAAGGATTCATCTTGAACTAAGAGGATTAGGGGATTAGCAAGGTTTGAGGGAGGTAATCACAGTGATTGTATTGGCTTTAAGTCTTTGTTTGAGGGAATGTGTACATTGTGTAGTGTTGGTTTAATCATGGGCGCGTGTGTGCTGTATTTACCCTCAACGGCTTCTTGCGAGTGGCCTTACATGCACCGAATTAGTGGATCCTGTACGTGTCAGCTGTTGTGACGGATTGTGTGTGAGAGGGGGACAAGGATAACCTGACATTCTTGTGAGGAATGTACACGCAACAGTGTCCATCTTGTCCACCATGTTGAAGAGATGTCTCCTTTACGGCCTGACCTATTGGGTTCAAAGTTATTTAAAACAATTAGGTCTTTTCCCTACTGCATCATCTGATTAAAATATAATGGACTATACATCATCTTTTCTTTGACTTTGTCCACCATACCTATTAAGATTTGAAGTCTCAAGGTTTTGTCGGCCACCAAGACTGCTATGTTTTGTTGCTGATATTAAGAACATTCTGTTGCACGAGTGCTCTGCTCCTCCTACACCCCTCCTACACCCCCACACTGATACGGCAATTGTCAGTCACTCCATTATTATTCGTGTGTCAATAAACCAGGTACTTCACCTCTGTCTAGCATTCATTGGAGTTGAATATGTTTCAACAGACATAGCTGAAAGGATTTTTCCCTTTTCCCTGAAGCTTCAGTATTGAAAAAATGTTTGTGCAGTGCAGGTGAAATTCTCAATTTAAACTCCCAGTTTAACTTGAATGACTGGTGTAGAAAATGTAACCTTTCCTGTATCATGAGAAATATAACAGCAAAAACATTCAAGGATAGGTTAGGATTGTGTTGAGACTGTGAGTGGGCAACTTACGTGTTTAAAATAATAGTCTAGGTTTAAAAATATATTTGTTGGGCATCTGTATTGTTCTCTTAAGTTAACTCAGATATATTCCTTGACTGTTAAACATGTGAAGATAATATGGTGGTTATCTGCATACTCATTTGTTGAAAGATAGGCTTGGTTGTCTGCTGCCAGTTGTGTGCAGGAAGCTGGATGTGTGACTTCTACACTGGCTAATATTCTGGTGCTGTGTAGAGGGCAGTGTACTACATCACTTGATGGACGAGGCGGTGGCGGCCTCAGGTAGGGCTCAACCAGCAGCATCCTCACTAATGACCTTCACTTGACCTGTCTTCTGCTCGTTTAACTTTGAATGAGAAGTTACCTTGGGACAATAACAAAAGTTGACTTCATGTGGAAGGAAAGCCATGAATGTTTAAGCAAGTTCTGTTGGAGACCTGTCTCCTATCCTGTTGATAACGTGTTCCACAGGAATCTGCTCATACATCTAGTGTGGAACATTAACACAGCTCTTGTTGTCACTTGTTACTTGATGATCTACTGTGTTCGGTGACCAGATCCATGGACCCTCGGTGAGGGATGATGACGTGGACTTGTCCTTGATCTGGATCAGAGACATTGTATGAGGTGAACAACTACTCAAAGGAAATAAAACAAACCCAATAACATATTATATATAACTGTTTCCAATAATCCCACTCATAGTCTCTCTGAAATATTTCATGTCAATATGGAATGTTTTCATAAAACCGATTTTAGAAAAATATATGTCACTGTTTTATCTACAAGTCTCTTTGCCTGAAACACAGTTCATGTCTAGTGCACCTGACTGCGACACTTAGAGCCATGCATCAAGTCTGTCCCTTAACTGCTGGGGCTGTTAAGATTAAATGGTGACTGTGGATCTGTGATTAGTGACATCAACAAGACGTGAACCAAGATTAACTAAATTAGTCTGGTAAAACAATATCGATCTTTGATATCTTTCAGGAGAAAACTGTAATTGATTGGATGTGATGGATGTAAATGTTGTGTTTCCAGTAAGGAGAGTCACACGTGGAAGAATTAGTCTGACTGATTGCTGCACTGTACAAGTATTTGGTAGCTGATATGTTTATTCAGTGTACCAGGGGAAATCTTTTCTATACTGCTGAACTGCTGAATTTGTTTGCCTTCAGTTCACAAGTGAATGAATGAAGTCCAAACAGTGCTTCAGTAATGGTCACTTTGTGCAGTGATCAAGAAAGGATTCTTTCAAAATAATATTCAGATTTCAACATGTTTGTCATGATCTATGGTGGCAGTGGATGGTCATTTGTTGGCCTGTTGAAGTACCTTTAGATGCGACTCACATTAAATGATAAATGTGAATGTCTCGACACTGCCCTGACTTGCCATCTACTGCCCAGGACTGCCCCATCAAATAATATTAGCAATTACTGATTAAAGATTCTTTGATGACAAGAAAGTAAACCTGACATATTAATACCTTGAAAAAATAGATTTATGATTGTCATTGACAACCACTTTGTTGCACCGAATGGGTTCAGATAGTGAATATATGGCCGACATTACCATCTATTTCGGTCACTGCTTGGGTGTTAGATCTGCATATTATGATAATTGTATATGATGGTATTAATTCCTGTTGAAAGGCCATCAGACATAATTGCAGCTCATTTTACAATATAACTCTCCTTACACAAGGAATGTGGAATTCCTTCTCTGGCATTATATTTATGGCACAAGGGAGTAGTAAATATGAATAATGAACCAAAAGTGCCCATATCACAGCTAATTTGTAGGAATATTGTTCCAGAATGTCAAAAGGGCTATGTAGAGAATCTGATTGGAAGTAACGTGATATTGTGCTGTGTTCCTTGGCATCACACTAGGTTCTTAGTTTTGATGCAAGAGTTGTTTCATCTTTTGAAAGGCCACAACTTTATCATTTACAAGAATCACAAGGAATGAAAAACATCAAAAACAAGTATCTCAGAGGAAAGTGATCTCTTGGACAAAAACCCTAGTTTCATAGCTTTACAATATGTGATGATTTATTTTATTTTTTCAAACTGATTTATGAAAGCCAGCTCCAGTTGGTGGAGACCTGTCACATCAAACTGACACGGAGACCTGGGGTGTTGTGATGCGAGCTTCGTATGTGTTCTTTAAGTGTAGGGTAAGAGCCTGTTGATTCAGGGGCAATTGAACCTGCACAATAGGTGGTGGCTTATGCAATCCATCCATGGCGGTGTTACGTCAAGCACCCTGTAGATTCATGGTAGATTCATCAGCTCTGCCCAGTAGGGAGGCGGACAGATCTGACATTCAGGGGTTTTAGATGAACATCAAACTCCTTGTTTTGTTGTTGAAGCCATCTTGTCAGGCATATGTTATTTATTGTGTCATGGAAGCTTTTACATAACTTTGTGGACATTCCTTCACAGAACAGGTCTCCATCTTGTCATAAAACCTCTGCAAGGCCACAATTGTTGGCGACTAATAACTAGGTAAATATGGAGAGTTGAATGCTTTTGAACCCTGTCATATGAGAGCTTCTGCTAACTGTTTTCCAATGGTTTGTCTGATAAAAATGGTTAGAAATATCTACAAATTTCTGCATCATCTAGTCCACACAAATTGCTGATGGTAAACTTTGTAGTGTAAAGGAAATGTCACTGGTCCATCTTGTATATTACCTGTCTCAGATTTGCACACTTATGTAGGTGTAGTGTAGCAGTGGTGGAGCTGTGGACTGTTGCTGCCTGGTGACGGAAGTACCCCTTTCACTCTGTCACACCACACGTGGCAGTCAAACACAAAGCTATCAATCATACATACTATCTAAAATAGATTTCATTACCAAGGATAATTATCTTACTTGAGATGTAGGTGTCAATCACATTAATCAAGACACATTTAACCAAAAATTAACTTAAATGACTGCTGTTATAATAATTATGATAATGATAGATGTGTGTTGGGCTCAGACAAAGGCCGACATGGGATGCTGGTACCATGACTTCACATGGTCTGGTGGCACAGCAATGGATTGATTAGTGTTGGGTGGCCCCCTATGTCCCCTGCCAGTAGTACATAATGAGGAGCGGGACAACCCGTTTCCCCTGTGGGTCATTGCAGAGGGTTGGGACTAATACAAGTGTCCCACATTGTATTGGCTGCCTTGGCCTCTAGAAGCTGTCCAGTATGTTGGAGGTGTGTTAAGACAGTTTCCAAGTGCTGTTGCACCATTTTGCGACTGACTGTTTGCACCAAACAGTCATCTAAACGGAAAACATTAATTTCTTGATTTTGTCAAGAATGTTTTCAACACTTAAATTTGTCAAAAATATTTATCAGAGACCTGAAACCGTAAAGAACATCCATAAGATAAAAATATCTTGTTCACAATCAGGCAGTATGTCGTCAACAGATGCTCAGATATGCCAATGCCTCCTCATATATACTCCGCCTTGTATTTAGCCCAATGACAGACGATGCCTGATCCAATATGCAATAACTGATTGCACACATAGGCAAGATAAATTGTTCATAATGATTATAATGCTTCCCAGGACGCCGGGCCATAAGTACCAGCCTGCAATAAGCAGTATCTAACAAATCCTGAAATAAGTGGCTTCATTAGATCTTGATGGAATTTTAATTTGGCTGTATCTTCATCAACAGTGAGTCACAGTACTGTGTCTATGTAAGTATTTGTCATAACATCCTTCCTGATAGTCCGGCACTTATTGGTCCTTGTGGGTGGGGCTTACAACCAACTCAATTCTCCGTACAGCGCAGTGGTAGAGAAGAGTCACAGCTTGCACTATAGCATCACAGCTCCACAATAGCTACAATGTATACAGTTGTGCCTCCACACCCTGCCCCAACGGTGCCGCCAGAATACATGTACTACCCCCCAGGACAGCCAGTCATATATACCGTCAAGGTGGGACATATATACCATATCACGCTAGTACTAGCGTTTTCTGTAGCCATATAAACTTTTTTACTCTGTGTTGCGGCCATGGCCATTTTGATGACGAATGTGATTAATATCCTGGTTTTGCCATACGGGACGTATAGATTAATCTGCACAAAGAATGTAGAATACAGTCGTGGCAGTTCAGTCACAGTGGGCAGGATGATAATGTTCATCATGGTTTTCATCGTCAGCTTGTTGCATACTTTGTGAAAAAATCGTGACAATCACTTTATGTTTTATCGGTAAGCAGCACCTGATGCATACAATGTTTTGATGTGTTCGCAATAAGAGCTGTTAGTAAATGAGGTATATAATGACTCGATTCTGTTCAGTCCAGAACATATTTCATTTTTTACATCCATTATGGAACCATTACCTGTTAATGTGAAAGCTGAATATGTTTCCTCTCGTGCCTTTAACTGCTGTCGCGTGTTTGTGGAAGAACGATGTTTGATGGCTTGAATTCTGTGTAACGTTTTGTAATTTTGTGATGTGTACATGTATGTGTTTTCTTGTCATTATTTCACCGTGTTTTCCACATTTGTAGTTCTGGACTTGTTACAACTCTTGGTCCTATTGTACATTTACTAAAATTTTGACCAAACATATAATTATTGTATATGCTGACATGCTTGTATTAAAATCAAAATCAATCAGTAAAATTCAAATTTGTTTTAGGAAAGTAGCTTCTGAAATATTGGAGAATAAGTGCAAGAAAAATGTTCGGTGCATAAAATGTGTGAAGACAAGGAGATACGACTGCAGCATCTGTTATCTATAGCAGTAGGAATTCAAACTGGGATGTCCACAACATCTGTTGCAAGTTCTGGAATAATCACACCGATAGTAAAGATAATTCATGCATCACTCTGTGATGGTCTGAGGTGTTGTATTCCTCAACAATCCATATTTCGGTCTTGTTCTCCTCTACCGATCCGGGTCACTGCATAGGGAGGGATGAGTTCACGAGTGATGATCCCCCCACAGGATTTGCTGTTTATGTCCTGTAGCCGAGATGAAGGGGGAGGAGGGAGCAAGCTGTTCCTCACTGATATGATCGACAGGAAGCAGTGCCTGTCCCCAGCCATTGTTTATAGTCATCTACTTGCATATGATATCACCCTAGTTGGGTGCCCAGTTTCCCTCTCTCCCTCTGTTGGGGAAATTGATAATTACATCCTTGTTTTGTTGCTAGTGTTGAAACTGAATTAAATTTGAATATTATTTGGCCTGATTTGTACATGCAGTTTGTTCTTTGTTCTGAACGCTAGCAGTATATCCTTTGTTCCATATATGTGCTCTATTCTTGTGATTATAGCAGACAGGGAAGATTATGGTCATATATGCATGGGCTTTCCATGTCGGAGGAATATGGTTATGTATACTATAGGGCTTTCCATGTCAGAAGAATATGGTGACATGTATACTATAGGGCTTTCCATGTCGGGGGAATATGGTTATGTATACTATAGGGCTTTCCATGTCAGAGAGGAATATGGTGACATGTATACTATAGGGCTTTCCATGTCGGGGGAATATGGTTATGTATACTATAGGGCTTTCCATGTCAGAGAGGAATATGGTGACATGTATACTATAGGGCTTTCCATGTCAGAGAGGAATATGGTGATGTATACTATAGGGCTTTCCGTCATGTCGGGTGATGTATGGTATAGACTGTCGGGGAATATAGGGGCTTTCCATGTCAGAGGGAATATGGTGATGTATACTATAGGGCTTTCCATGTCAGAAGGAATATGGTGATGTATACTATAGGGCTTTCCATGTCGGAGGAATATGGTGATGTATACTATAGGGCTTTCCATGTCAGGAGGAATATGGTGACATGTATACTATAGGGCTTTCCATGTCAGAGAGGAATATGGTGATGTATACTATAGGGCTTTCCATGTCAGAGAGGAATATGGTGATGTATACTATAGGGCTTTCCATGTCAGAGAGGAATATGGTGACATGTATACTATAGGGCTTTCCATGTCGGGGGAATATGGTGATGTATACTATAGGGCTTTCCATGTCAGAGAGGAATATGGTGATGTATACTATAGGGCTTTCCATGTCGGAGGAATATGGTGATGTCTACTATAGGGCTTTCCATGTCAGAAGAATATGGTGACACATACTGTGTGTGTGTATGTACACAGGTATTCAGACATATAAAATGGGAATAGTTGATTTCTGGCAGGTTGTAACAGAATATGAAGTTTTTGTCACTAAACTGGTATATCCATCAAGAAATATACATTAAAGTACTGTCGGAAATAGAAAAAAACTGTATTTTCTCATTTACCTCTACAATTTATGTAGTTGATATGTGCAAGTGTGAAATATCTGTTAAACTAAGTTCGGCCTAACTACAGTCTCAGTGGTAGGGAGATAGGAAATGTAGAAAAAGGATTCTACTGAAGAGAGATTAGTGCAGAAATGAGCAATGCGGTTTTTTTCTAAGTCCAAAACGATTTATTTGGAACAGACCATGGCTTTATGCAAATTAGTGTGCGACGATATTGTATTACAAAGGACACTTTTTAAATGCCCAATTTGAAATTAGACGTAGCTTCATTATAAACGATTGCTGGCGTAAAAAATAATAACTTTCATGCTGAAACTATTAAGGATGTAGCTATCATGGAGTCTCACTGTCACTATAACAAGAAACAGATAAGAGGATTTGTCTCAAAAGCAAAACCTGGAGGGGTGTCGCAGAGAGGACAGAGATATCAGCTAAGATAAGATAATCCTTTAGGGCAATTATACTGGGGAAGTACACGGCATGTCATAACAAATTTACAAATAATATCCAGTCCTGTCGATCTTTGCGATTGGGTGGTCATGCCACCTATATATTTTGAGACATGTAATATGATGTGTTTCTATGGTTATTAGGTATCATACTCTTTTACATATCTCAACATAAACTTTACGAAAGAAAGACACGTAAGAAGGGTGGCAATAGATTCGATTCCCCACATGGGTACAATGTGTGAAGCCCATTTCTGGTATCCCCAGATATTGCAGGAATATTGCTAAAAGCGGCGCGTAAAACTGAACTCACTCACTGACTAGGAGCTTCTATAATGTTCTGATGGAACTAATACAGATATCTGTCACAAAGAGTATTGTTAGGCTCTATTTGCTTTGTTAAAGCTAAGCATTGAATGTTAGGGAAATATTATAATTGTTACAATGTGGTGCATGTGCTCAGATGAAGAAACTGAACAAAGAATACTTCCACACAAACATGTCGAGGGAGAAAAGGCCTGGGGCTTATTCCTGGTGTAGAGTTCCTTATGGCATTGTAATGGCTGTTTACAGAACATGATTTTGATAGCGTTCTGTCATTGAGATATTTTTGCATGGATGATGAACAATTTGCAACCTTGAAATAATTTTTTTTATCAGGTTTAAACCATTTCCACAGTTTGAGGATTTGATGGTAGAAAACTGTTTGAAAAATGGCTGTAGTGAGTAGGATATTAGGTTTCGTTTACCAATATCCATGGCAAGTGAACACCAACACTGGACGTCACTGGTCATGTGGGAATAGAACCTGGTCTGAGGCTTCACAAACAAACCTGTGACAACTGGGCTACCCATTCTGTATCAGTCTTGGTTCGCTGGAATATTCTTTTGCAGTAAACTAAATCCTATTCAAATGAAGAAAATGATGGTATCGATATCGTGTATGGTTAATAAAATAATCATATCCTTTCTGCTGTATTATGTCACAGGTCCATTAATGTTCCATGGATTATTGGAGAAAAACAACCTTTTGTCTGGGTGTTCTTTATGCGAATGTTGGTAGCATGATGAAAACTTAATAGAATCCTATCTGACTGATGGATTTTATGATGCATACTGAGAGTGATCTGATCAAGAACTTGCTGGAGTGGGGTTTTATTTGGCTTGCAGTGATCTGGTTGTAAAGTGTTTAACGGTGTAAGCAGCCATGAATTATTGAAGCAGATTATGAGCTGTACATTATTCTCAAAAGGTTAGAAGTAGATGGGTGAGATATTCCAAACAACTGTTGCCCTTAACAACCAGACCCAGAGACAAGGAGTCCATGTACTTGATACAATATCTTGTATTGGAATATAGCAGCCAGGCAAGGCCCTCATAAACTGGAATTAAATATGGTGGGGGAAATATCCATTTTTGTGTGTTAATGTCAGGTAATTGTTGATGTCTTGTTGCTGTATATTTGTCAAAATATGAAGAATGTTTGAGCTGGCCAGATGTGCGGCATCCTATCAGTGGTCATTGCCATAGAGACAGTGTCAGCTGACATATGAGTATGTTGTGTGGCATCATGTGATAAGTTTCAGTATTCCCCATTGCTCATAAACAATTAATGATGTTATCTACACAGAAATCATTGTACTTTGTGCTCTGTGAACAACAAGGCAAACCATTCCTTTTAGCCATGTGAGATGCTGAAATATTAAACTTGCTTTTGTTTAATATGTCTCTTGATGGCAAGGGAGGTAACATCTGATTTAATTGATGGTGTTACAAACCATATTGCTGCAGAATACATGGTTTGTTGTCTGACATTTGCCTGATTGCATTAAGTGAGTTGGCCGAGGAGACAATAGTTTGTATCTTCTTATCATTGAATACTGCTTTACAAGACTATATGATGCCTTTGTCACAGCATCGCTACCAGACCATCTCAATGTCCACTGTAACAGTGAAGCAGCATCAGGTAGTTGGTGAATACGGCATGTTATTACCAGTAGCTGCTGCAGTTGCTGTTTCTAGCTGGGGTTTTATTGAACATTACCTGCTTGTTTGTTTTGCAGAGGAAAACATTTCTTTTAATGATGATTTCATTTTGAAACTTTAACTAAATTCTTTCTGTTCATTATTTTTGCGATTATTGGTTTTGATTCCTGTATTGTTTGTTGTGTTGCAGAGAGGATCAGAAGAACTGATGTCGCACAGCCCGATGGTGACGAACGGCACAGGGATGAGCCCTCAACATGCTCACAATTCTGACATCAGTAATGATGCCAAGAAGGTAGGTTGCATAGTTTCAAAAATGTGTTGTCACCCCTCAAGTAGGACTTGCATGTTGGCCCCTCAAGTAGGACTTACATGTTGGCCCCTCAAGTAGGACTTACATGTTGGCCCCTCAAGTAGGACTAACATGTTGGCCCCTCAAGTAGGACTTACATGTTGGCCCCTCAAGTAGGACTTACATGTTGGCCCCTCAAGTAGGACTTACATGTTGGCCCATCAAGTAGGACTAACATGTTGGCCCCTCAAGTAGGACTTACATGTTGGCCCCTCAAGTAGGACTTACATGTTGGCCCCTCAAGTAGGACTTACATGTTGGCCCCTCAAGTAGGACTTCATTGTTGACCCCTCAAGTAGGACTTACATGTTGGCCCCTCAAGTAGGACTTCATTGTTGACCCTCTTGAGTAGGACTTTGTTTTCACACTTTAAAGAAGGACTTAGTTGTTGGCGATGTCAGGTATGACAAACTTGTTGACTCTCCCAGTTGGTTGTTGGGGCTCAGTTAAAGATGTACTTGCCTTCTCAAATAGGACTTAGGTGTCTCTCCAGGTAGTACTTTGGTTGGAATAGCTTAATTGATTTGGTGGATATGGATATTTGGAAAACAGACCAGAATCCCTGGAAGTGTCAACAGAAATGAAAAAGTAACATCTATTCACTCTGTGATTTCGATGGTCAACGCAGCCATGATTCAACAATGGGTCCAAATGACCTTTATTTTTAGCTACCAATCAGTAGCTTTCAGGAGACCACAGTGTACAGTTAAGCTTGTAGGATTTATCGTTCAGTCTCTGGAGGATTGAGCTTTCGCAGAGAAAATTACAGATTTCTTCCAAGTGTGCAGACTGCAATATTTTTAACAGGACATACATGCAAATCTGCATCTTCGACAACAACATAATGTACATCTGCATGTAGCACACCGGTGTAAAATTAGTCTTTGTAGGATTCACACTGACATCCAACTTAAATCTCCATATTCAACAGTGGCATACAGTATCTAAATCTGTCCATGCACCCATATGTATCAGTGCATTTCTGCAGTGGAAATGTTGGGAAATGCTCACAATTGGTTTCATTGTTGTTGGGACTGATGCCTGCAAATGTTCTCAGCACATGCTACCAGCATTGCAGCTTCTATGTCACTCGTCGGTTCTCAACACTAAAGAAATTGGATATTTCGGTGATTACTGTTTTTGTGTTGTGGGCATTAAGCCCTGTTTCTGTGTAGGAGACATCCACTCGTGGAGTGGAAAGCAATTTAGAGAATATTAGGAGTGGATTTTCTTTATGACGAAGTTTGATAGCTTGAAGATAAAACAACTGAGAGGAAGTCAGCAGAATATCACGAAAACTGCCATACTTTCAGCAGGAGGTATCTGCCAGAAGACAAGTTGATATATGTTTGGTTCATTCTTAAGCTTTTCTCTCTCTGCTGTCCAACAACTACTTCAGGTTTTGTTGTCAAGTCCGAGAACCATTAGAGGTCCCTACTGCAGTAACATTCAAGTTGTGATTGGTGCTTGGGTCTGACATGCTACAGCAGCATTTGACTTGGACTTAGATCTCACTTAGTCATTGTACTTGGATCTCACTTGGTCATTGTACTTGGATCTCACTTGGTCATTGTACTTGGATCTCACTTGGTCATTGTACTTAGATCTCACTTGGTCATTGTACTTGGATCTCACTTGGTCATTGTACTTGGATCTCACTTGGTCATTGTACTTAGATCTCACTTGGTCATTGTACTTGATCTCACTTGGTCATTGTACTTATTGTACTTGATCTCACTTGGGTCATTGTACTTAGATCTCACTTGGTCATTGGTCATTTAGATCTCACTTGGTCATTGTACTTGGTCATTGTACTTAGATCTCACTTGGTCATTGTATTGTATCTTACTTGATCATTGTACTTAGATCTCACTTGGTCATTGTACTTAGATCTTTGGATTGTACTCTCACTTCTCAGTCATTGTAGATCTCACTGTTGAGTGGTACTGGTATCTATTGATCTTTCATACTAGAGCTAAATTCAATTGGTGAGTGATACTTAGATGTCACATGCTACTGATTGCTTTTGAGTTGACTATTACTTAGTTCTCACAAGGTGAGCTAACCTTGCCATGTCCTCCAGCTGTGACTGAAGCCATTAGTATAGTGGCGAGCTACAGAATCGACAGGTGCACTTGGTGCCACCAAGGGAGGGCTGTATTTTCGGATTAGATGGTACCTACTGGCAGAGTGACTGCAGTGCAATTGCTTTGCATGCCTTGTAATTGGTGGAGCTCCACAGTAGGCCTGGTATCAAGGCTGCCATTAAGTGCCTCTGCCATGCATGCTAACTAGAGGCCTTGAAGAGAGGCCCGTGCTAAAGGAAACCAGTCATTTGAATTTCAAAATGTCAGCTTCAGATATTATAGCAATTTGACATTTGGTGATACAGGATTGTAATGACTTATAATTCCCAGATTCATTGGTGGCAGCGGTATTGTTAGTTCTGTAACAGCAATGAAGAAAATTTCATTAATCTGCTGTTCCCCCAGGACATCGAGTGTCTATAACAGTCATTTGACCTTTGCTGCGTGCAGTTCAGTGCAGGTACATCCAGGAGAAGGCACTTTGGAATCAGACACTTTCTCGAATAATATTTTTGCATGTACGATAATCCTATTTTTGTAAAAGTTTGATATTTGCACCATGGATTAACAACGTTTCCAGTATGGTTTGATGTTTGTGGAACATCAAGACAGCATCTTGCGCCATGTTGAGAGTTCACTGGTAAATCCAGACATACATATATTGTATTCTGTTAGTTTCTTCTCACATTGCTAGTGCGTAATTACCCGACATATACAGACGATAAGAGACTATGAACTGTGAGTGCAGCCATTACAGCTTCGTTGGTTCTCACAAAACAAATTGTAACAGTATCTACAATTTGTCTAAGTGTCTTCCCCTTCCTTTTCTCCCTGTCCAGCCGCAAGTTAAACAGTTATAAAAGACTGATGATTCCTGTTGTCATGACATCAATGTCTGAATGCAGAGTGGAAGTGAATGGGGCATTCATTGAAGGTGTGATTTCGGACCTTTGAAATATATGAAGATAGGATAGCTAGGAAACCTAATGAGGGGATGGAGAATTCTGCTAGTTTGTTCATCCAAAATGTTTTTTAAAATCTATCTTTTGAAAGCATTGACATTTGTCTGTGATGATTGTGAAGAATTCTTAATGAGCTAGAAGCATGTAGACTTGGTATTGATGGCATTTATGAGATGGACCAAGATCATCAATTCTTAATGTGGGCCTGTTTGGTGTGAACCATTTAGGCACATTAGCAACCAATATCTGCTGGGCTCTGGGGGCTCTGGGTCCATTGTCACCTAACCTAGAAGCTGTTGCCAGGCAACAGCCCCATGCCCTGGGATGTCATAGCAGAGAATAATTGATTCCAAAATTAGCAGCAATTGGAGTTGAAAGAATTAATATTGTCAACAGCTTTTACCATCTGAAATGTCAAAAAGTTTCGGTCCTGAATTGTTTGTAAATGTCAACAGTGATACTCTGTAACTTGTTCTGTATGGTTGTGCCAGGTCGTATGTTCGGGCTGTGTATATTTCCATACTCTTCCAATGAAAATTGTGTTTGCAAATGATTATGTATCAGCTTTGAGATCTGCTGCAACAGAGTAGGAGGGTGAGATTGTTCTAAGACTTTGTTGTTTTCTTTATTTGGTTTACCAGGCCAACTGAAAGAAATGAAAACATCTTATTAAGCAAAAACAGCAGTAGCTGGCTGTTTTGAAGCAAGATGAAATGAAAATACACTCATTTCTTTTTACTGCTCCTCGTAAGAAATGGTGAGTAATGCATAAAACATATATTTCCTAACCAAAAAAAGTATCCTGCAGTATCTACCATGTTAACATGTGTTAGGTTTTCATTCAATTGTAACTCGGCCACTTATCTGGAAATTGTTTTTTGAAAATAAAAAATATCAAACCACCTAAATTGAATTTTTGGGAAAAGAGGGAAAATATCTAACAGACAATAGAAGGTTACTGTTTCCACTGCAGACTTTCTTATGATGCAGGACAGCTTTAATGCCACTGCCTGAAACATGGTTATGTTAATAACTTAGCATGATGAAAGCTAGCTATGTTTCATGACCAGGGGATTAACGATCATGTTTAGTGAAGAAAACATGTATGTATTTGAACAGAAGAAATATAGTTTATTCTGTTATTAAGCTTACATGCTGTGATGTTTGTTAAGTGTTGTTCATGACATTGTAGAAGCTTAGCACTCAATATAAGTATGTTTGAGGTGCTTGCAGTATGTGTTTTGCAGTAAGTCAAACCAGGCCAAATGGATGTCATGCAATGGTTTACAAGCTGGGTCTGTTTATATACCTTACTCCAAGAGCTTGTTGACTCTAGCTTCCTCCAGTCCTGCCATGTTATGTATGAACTCAGGAATTAGTCATCGTTTAGGAGATAAATGTACTGCCAAATGATATTTTTGTGGCAATATATGCTGTTAATTTGTTGACATGAAAATAAAACTGTTTGCGTCTGTTTGGAAACATTGCAGCCTGAGGATGTATTATGAGAACATTCAACAGATGTATTGATTTCAGATTGGAACTGGTTGTGGGGAAAGTAGCTGGAGAAACCTTTATTGTGGTATTATTGTGGGGTCAGATGCTACTTTCCTTCCACAATGATGTTTATGATGTGAGGGAGTACATGTATACCTTGCAAGTCCCATGACAGTTTCATGGCTGAGTGAATCAGTTTTGGTCTCTGGCCTGGCAAACATTTGGTTTGTTGTTAGACGGGTATTTATGTGAAAGTGGCTGTCTGTGAGCTTATGCTTGTTTGCCACAACCCTTCTACCTGTATCTATGGTTTCCATTTCTTGTTGGAACAATAGCCGGAGAGCCATTCTGCCACACAAACCTCACCACTCTGATTGGGAATGAAAGAGACAGCCTCGTTTGGTGAAAGCTTTGTGGATCCCTATAGGTCTGCGTGGTGACAAGAGAGATGAAAGCTACCCACCAGTAATATTTCAGTGTCAGAGATATTATTCATTAGCACAACATGAATGCCTTGTCCTGATCAAGAACTATTCAGCTTGGGTTGTGACTGTGTGATAGAATTCCGCTTGCTGGAGAGTTCTGTTGCTAGGTGATGGGTCCTACACAAAGCAATAATTGATATACCAAATACATCCTGGCAATGATTTCTTTGTCTTTCATGTATATACAGAGAGAGATGCCCTTTTCCAAAATAGGTCTTGTACAGTGACTGTCTAAACATATGTTCAGCTATGAGAGATATCACAGTTTAGCCATAAGATCAGTTTGTTGAAAAGCATTCCATATTCCATCTGTTTAGTGCTAAGATATAAACTTAAACATTGACATGCTAAGATGGTTATAACTCCCATACTTTAACACACATACCACGCTGTTAGAGGATCATCAGCTCCCATATTGTTACATGAACTAACCACAGTCACCTGGGTACTAAGATGGTACAGTGCCTTCTGTTATCGTTAACTACTTTCAGTAATCTTAGTGCTGATTTTACAGAAATATGGGCTTTTGGAATGTCTATATTTCTCTTTCCAGTTCTGTTGATTTTCTGTTGAGTGTATATTTAATTTGGTTTGTTCAGGGGCAAGGTAATGTTGCTTCTGAAGGAGTCGTATGATTGGTGTGAGCGTTATTGGTGCCGATGACTACGTGGTGTTATTAGTGGGAGATGTGATGCATTGTCATTCAATCTCGGCCCCCTGTCTGCTGGGACACTTCTTGTCAGGGATTAATGCAACTAGCATTGCTATAATTTCATCCTGACACCCCTGTGATGTCCCCTTGGGATTCACCCTCCCTGGGATTCAGAATCATGACCATTGTATTCAGTGGGGATGATAGCATCTCATTGACCCTGTATTTATGTTTTTGGTGGGCTTGTCAGTCCAGTATTTCTATGACTTGTTATTGATTCACTGCTGTCTCTGAAAGAAGTAGGACACTAGAATGTTTAATTCAAGCTGGTTGGCGAGTGTATCTAATGGTTGGTAATTGGATGTAGTCCCTCGAGATAGGTGATGGCTCCTCTGTACTGCATGGTGCTGTGAAGGTTGATACAGTGTTAATTTCACAGTGATACAAAAACATACTTTGGTTTAAGGTAGTTTGGTTTCGCCATTGTGAAAAGTTAAAATGTAATCCAATTCTGGACAACACTGTTCTCTTACAACCTGAGTGGGCTTCAAAATCTGGTACCATCTCTTCTGTCTCTTGGGTCTCTTGGACAGCCAGCTGGAAGACACAAATCTGTGTCATGGCCAAATGTATTGAGGAGATCAAACATCTTTTTGATGTTTTCAGTTTGTGACAGAAATCTTGTTTTTCTCAAATTAAGGACAAACAACGTATCTCACCAGTTTGATCCGGCTTGATCCAGCTGAGGTGACAGTGGCCACGACATACCTGATAACGACGCATCTGCATCTGGACTGCAGTCGTATTGTGCAGCCTGAACGGTCTCAAAAGACACAATCAGACTTCCCTCACTCATTTTAAGATGGCTGCCAGGTGTGGTGGCGTCTGCTCAACAGTCTGACATTCCACAAAGACCTGAGGAAGGGTATATTTCCCCTGTGATCAGCACCGGCTGTGTATCAACATGGTTGGTATCAAACTAGACTCGAGATGTAATCCTGACATTCCAACTGTAACCCTCACTGGTCCTTCTTGCTCCCCGAAAGGGACCTGAACCGACCTCCTTCATTTTGTCTGTATATCATTCAGTCAGATTATTGGAAAGCTTCTGCAGCAACAGTAAAGATCTACACACAGTTCAGCGTAAATGTTCATGTGCATTTTTCTGGTTTCAATGAATATCACACTTTATTCCAGTAAGCACATTTTGTCCAGTGATTGATTCTAAGAAAAAGGAGATGTCTGTGTCTTGTTCATGTCTCAGCTGATTGTTCTGCATGAAGTTGACCTATAGGTCCTAAAAACGTGTTTCCAATTGTTTCTTGCTCTTTTGTTGTTGAACAAAAATTAATAGATGTCCGATGAATTGACATGAGAAATAGCTGTGAATTTCTGGTGTGTGTAATTGGCAAACCAGTCTACATACAGATTTAAAGCCTGCATACCAGACGTGTAATATGAGACTGTATCAGAACGTGTATAATATTCATCTGTTATGTCCCAGTCACACCTCACACATTCATACTGATGTGATTTCACACTTTTTGCCATACTTTATTAATAATGTTTCCTCCGCCTAATGTTGTTTGCTTCTAACTAACTTGCCCCTAAGGAATGGTTTAGTAAATAGGGGAAACAGCTGCCCTGATTAACTCTAAGACTCAATTACCCGCTCTTAGATTTACCCAGCTTTGTTGTGAAGCTTCCTCCCCGTATTCTGCTGTAACACTTCTTTCAAATTGTTCTCTTGGGGCAAAATCTCATCACATGATAAAAACACACTCCTGCTTTACTTGGTGGCTTCCGAGAGCTTTGATATGACAGAAAAGAAGTCTGCTATTTGATCAAGCATTTACTTCGGCAGTGGGCGATGGTGTCATTGCACAATATAGTTGCTATGTTCGACGCCAACTGTCTTGTCACCAGATAAGGCAGAGTATAAATTGGATTTCAGTCCGATAAACTTAATTTTCATCCAAACAGTATCAAGTGTTTTAAGATTCTGTTTGTTGAAGTGGAAAGGTGCGAATGGAAGTTCATGCCATGAAGTTGCAAAGTACATCAGTGCTTTTGAAATGTTGCTTATTTTGGAACTTCTCTCAACTGTTACAATTTGTTTTTATTTCTGTCTCTTCGCGTTTTTTCCTAAATTGATATACAACCAGAATAAAAGCAATTTTAAACAGCATCCAGGAGACTGTGTGAAATCAGAGCCTCGCTACAGCTTGCAGCCAACACATACTCTGATGGGTACCGCGCTAAATGATTCTTCATAGAATTAACTTGCTTTCACTGGATATACCGCTCATCTTGTCTACAGGAATATTTAAATAATTCATGGAATTCTCTTTACCGGAGCATATAAAATCCAGAAGTGATTTTCTTAATCCAATCAGTCACATCGCCAACATGAACAATTCATGACATGTGACTTTATTTGGATTCATGGATACCTTACTACATGTAGTCTTTCATGAGTCTTGTGAAGGATAAACATTGTTGGGAGTTGAAAAGATAAAGAATAAGGGACAAGAAGATAAAAAGCTGGAAAAAAGAATTCAATGGCTTTCTTAGAGATTTATGGGATCTGTATTTAATCCGCACGATTCTGATTCCGTCTTTTTCATCCCAACCAATATCCTCCGATGAAGGTGACATTTCGTTAGTTGACCAAGTTCAAAGTTGCAGTCTTGATCGTTATAATTTGATTACAGAGTCTTGATCTGCGTTGATGTTTTCAGTACGGCAGCCACGTAATTCCATTTACTGACAGTGATTGTAGGCGACACCATAACCCATTAGTGTCTCTGTACGCTGCCTGTGCTGCTGCATCTTTGCTGTATAGAGATGATAATCGAAATCTGTCTTTGTTCCGTGATCAACATAATGATCACTTGTTTATCTACAGATTCTGTTGTCTTTGAAGGCTCCGTTACACACACGCTGAGCTTTGAACGAAGTAATACAAATGGGGTAATCATGCTTTTGATGCTGCCCATCATATATCGTTGATATCTGTGGAGAAAATTTGCTCTTGTCACATAAATAAGATAGAAAGTAGAAGAAGATGGCAGCTTGTTTAAATAGCTGTGGATCATGGGAAGATGGATGATGGTTAATTGATGGAAGGTTTTGCGTCTGATTGTCACATTATTAGGCTGAAATAGAATCACTTTGTGTGTTATCTTTGTGTTAGCAGCTTCTTGGAACACAGAAATGTTGATATACAATAGGTGAATGGCCAGAGTTGAGTAATTGTAACATTGTTTTATGAGCTGCTGTATATTTCATACACACTGAAGAGCAGACACTTTCTTCGTATTGACCCCATGTGTAACAGATAGTCAGATCGCCTTAATGAGAATGAAAAATCAAAGGATCGGGTGTGTCATGGCTGTTTTTCACACAAATAGATTTTGTTATAACATTATGCCATTTCATTCTGTCTGAGAACCGTGCATATTTTAAGTTATTTTAAATTTTATTTAGTTCTTATATTTCTGTTTCTGTTTTCAGGTGAAGCTGGACCAGACAAACAACACAAATGCCCCTTCCAGGGTCATCCACATCCGCGAGTCTGCCCAATGATGTCGCGGAAACCGACATCGTACAGCTCGGATTACCGTTTGGAGAGATGAGCAAAGTCCTTCTGCTCAAACAGAAAAATCAGGTAAGAGGAGATTGCTATTGTGACAAGGGATGGACACTGGCACAACAGTCAGCTTATGTTGGGGAAGGAGAAGCTGTGGTGGAAGACATCTTTTAGCAGAATTCAATATAAGTGATGAAAGAGGTCTCTTGCTGGGGTAGTCTAAGGTGATGGAAGATGATGTGCACAGTGGCCTTCCTTTGGTGTAATTATTGTTCATGTCACAAGATGGTGGTTTCTGACAAATGGTGAACGTTCTTGACTTGCATCACTCTGGGTCTTCTTCCCGTGGAGCAAATGTATCCACCCTATATGGACCACTGCTATCTCTGTGTGAGAGTGAAGTAAGGTTCAGCGTTCTGAAGGAGGGATGAAAATCATGAGGTCTTGGCACAATCCTATTGTTGAAAAATAAGATGCCAATTTAGGTGCTATTCACTAATCACAGGCACCTGTAATTTCTAACACCTTTCAAGTGAACATGACCTCAATTTGTTGGCAATTCCAGTAATATGTATACTCTCTTGACTATACTCTGCTGTAAGAGTGTCGACAGTAATGCCAGCTGATGGAGAGAAATTATTAATGGTGGCAGCTAGTGACTGTGTGTGTTGTTTGGTCACAGACTCCCAGGTTATTGGTAGATAAGTCAGTCAGATTCAGAGACAGTAGTCCAAGGAATCTTTGTTTCAAAGATGTCTGTGTTAGCTGGAAATCGAGAAGCTGTTGTCGGGTTATAACTTGTAATTATCACCGGAGTTTCCAATCATGTACGCTTGCCCGGCAGTTCAAAAACATGTCGACCAATGATTAGGCAGGATCACCTCCTGCTGCAGGTTGTACCTTGGGGAGTGTACCGTCTGAGTAAGTCTGATAGAAAATAGCTCATTGTGTCATGTGAATGGAACGTTTTCAAAACAGATTTTTTATACACCATTATTAGATTTGTATAGCACATTGTATGCATTAATTAGCAAAGTAGTGATAAGTTAACATGGAATTAAGACGAGTTGTTATTAATGATTACAGTCTTCTCCTGCTTGGCTATTCTCTTGGAGGGAGCGGTGGGGTAGCCTAATGGTTAAAGCGTTGGCTCGTCACGCCGAAGACCCGGGTTCGAATCCCCACATGGGCACAATGTGTGAAGCCCATTTCTGGTGTCCCCCGCCGCGATGTTGCTAGAATATTGCTAAAAGCGGCGTAAAACCAAATTCAGTCAGTATTCTCTTGGACTGTTTTGTTAAAGGTTGTAGACTGTTTGCCCTGTTGGGATTCTGGCCCCCAACAGGCTATGATGGTCAGTGATGGTTAGACGTGGTTGATTTAGTGTTGTCGTACCTGGACAAAGGGGATTATTGTTCACAATATCCA
Organism: Haliotis rubra; assembly: GCF_003918875.1. Classification (NCBI taxonomy): domain Eukaryota; kingdom Metazoa; phylum Mollusca; class Gastropoda; order Lepetellida; family Haliotidae; genus Haliotis; species Haliotis rubra. The sequence goes on along the minus strand of NW_025767344.1, from coordinate 224,063 downwards.
TCACCAGATTGTCTGGTCCAGACTCGGTTATTTACAGGCTGCCGTCATATTGCTGAGTGTGGTGTCATGTTACAAACAACAAATATTCTTAGTTCAAGTCGGTTTAATGGTCAATTAGTATTTTTTAAGAACTTTGTTCAAGATAAGAAACGTGCGTCATAAATCTTTGTGCTAATAATCCGGCAGCTCAATATTTCCAGGTTTGTCTTTGTAGAAGCTGAAATCTTGCCACAGGATTTCATGGCATGACATAATTAATTTAAAAAGACATCTGTGCAGTAGCCTGTATGATCACCTCAAACAGGACACTGGAAAGAAGTGTGTTCTCAACTGCAGTTGGGACAACATGAGATATGCAGGAACAGACAACTATAAATTGAAGTTGAGAAATGATGAAAGAAAGATAGTCATCTCGCACTTGACGCAGAATCAATCTGCTGCGACATCAAAGATGCGGAATTGGCGATTAGCATTTATCAATATCTTTGGCCATAGTGCCCGAACATGACCTTGAATTCATTGAAAGATCAAGGCACAAATCAAATCCTTTATGGTGCTTGATCCTTAAGTGCTGGCCCCTGTTCCAATCATGTTGGCATTAATGTAGCATTGTGGTGCAATCACACTTGTCATTAATCTTGTATTGTACTGCTATCACCTTCGACATTATATGGTATTGTTCGACAATCTCATTTGACATTATATGGTATTTTGCAACAACTACATGTGATATTAATGTGGTATTTTGTGAGTTACCCGCTGCCTTAGATTTCAAGATATGATATGTATCCTGCTATATATTCTTCATGTATTATAGCACATGACAACAAATGGTAAGAAATGATGAAATCGCTGCTTTTCAAACTCCTAATTTGTCCTCACTGAAGACTTTAACGTGACAGGCGGGTCTTCATGTTCTGCCATGTTTGTAGATTGCTATTTTTGGCATTAAGGGAGATACTTCCATTTCGTCTTCTGGTTGTATTGTTTCGCGATCTCACAAACTGATGATTCACATATTGTCGGTAACAAGCATTGATGACGTCTTAAGGCACTGTAGTTGTTACAGCCCAAGTATTTCTGTCACTTTCAATAAATTTTGGGAAATTCGATTTCACCATAATCATCATTATGGCAGTATGTACAAACACAATTTTCGTGAAAATTATAAATAAGTGAGATCATTATTACCTTTAATTCTACATGTGCAGATCTACTGGAATTCATCATCTTCAGCAGCCCATGCTTGTCGTGAGAGGTGACCATGGGGATCGGATGGTCCAGCTTGCCGATTTGGTTAATCCTTATCCTCGCTATCCCATTTGGGGCGGTGGTGTACGTTGGCTCGTCCATGCTAATGTCAATTCCCCCTGCTAAATTGTCTGGTCCATTTGATTATTTAGGATATGCTGGAGACTGGTCATCATTATTTACAGCAGGAATATTGCTGATTTAAGCGTTAATCAACAATCATTAACTCGAGGGAAGAATTTTAAATATTTTGTGATAAGTTCTTTAACATGCTTTAAAATGTTTGTAAATTAATTGGTTTGTGTTTTTGAGCTAAAGTGCAAAAGTGTGTTTCCTCATGTTTCCAAGATGGTCTGTCACCAAGGCAATAAGGTCGCTAGTATGGCATGAAAAGGCAATAAGAGACTTATCTATGTTGTGTTAATGTTGTATGAGGTTGTTATCAGGGCTCTGCATGCCCTAAAGATGGCAGTACAGATATCACTCAGACCTTCACTCAGCCAGGAAATTGTTTCCTCAAGGTCCTCCTCCTGCAGCTCTTGTGGAGGCAGCAGACGCCACGGAATATATGTACAGTATGTGCATGGGGGCTGGCACCACTCACGCATTGTTTTTTCTTGCAACTCTTAGCAAGTCTTGATGATTCAACTTGGCAGCTCTTTATGGAAGGTTGGATAGAATAAACTATTTTGTTAATGAAATAGGATTTTATGTGAATTCGTTGAGAAAAAAAGATTTCATGGACTGAATATTTGTCAAGGTAGCAGGTTAAAGTATTTTAGGGTCAGAAGAGAAACTTTCAGTATGTACAAGTTGTACAAAATGGCCGAATGAGGTAGTTGAGGTGTGCGTAATGTTTCAGCTGTACAAGATGGAGGTGGTGGATAGGCCAGACTGTGTGCGGACCTTGTTTTCTTCCGATTAGGTCTGTTTCTCCTGTACACAAACCTGACTATGTGGAATTTTAGATCAAGTGGCTGAAGCAAGTCATCTGCTTCATGTGAAGTTGTTATGGTCCTTTTTCCTAAGACAAGCAGGTGATTATCATGTATGTCATTCAAAATGGCTTCTACGAGACTCATCCTCATTGTTTGGTTACCAAATGTGTTGATCAGTGTTTAGGACCCAAATCTCATGTTCAAACCAAATAAAATGTAACCATGGTAATTCAAGATCAAGCATACATATGCGGACTGGGAACCCGGACTCACAGGTACTGATTCTTTGAAGACATGACTTATTTTTCTCCATTCACTTGTTTGCATTGATGAACTTTGTATTGTTGATTCCGTCTAAGAAACTGACATTGACGAATTTTGCAGCTTTTGAATTAGAAAATGCTTGGCAATTTTTTGGAAGGAGTTAACAAGGATTGAAGAGCTTGGCCATAGATTGAGGCCAATCCACCTGTACTTTGCTTCTAATGATGCTAGTAAAATGCACGCTTTTTCCTGCAATTCTCAATGAAGGTGTTGATAGATGGCAGCTCTAGTTCACAGCAAGTGTCCCCACAGGAAAGAGGTTTAAATGGAAAAAGTGGATTTTCCCACTCATGTGCAGGACAGTAGTCTGAAGTCGATACTGCAATGAAGAAAGAATCTTTTCTTGTGAGAGGGATGAGATTAAGAAGCTATCTGCAACTGACTTGGCGTGTACAATGGTGTATCTGTGAATAGCGTGTAAGCCTTTTGGAGAGGGCCTTTATTGTGTTAGCATGAGTCGGAGGCTGTCGGGAGGAGATCAGAGTAATTGACAGACAGCCAACATGTCATTTGAGGCCAGATGCTTGCAAACAGGGCTTCCATGATTAATAGTGTGCACAGCTACTATTTCAGAGTGGAAATATTGTAGTGATGGATTAGGCCCTTATTTGATGAAATGAGAAGAATTGGTCAGTTAGATTTGTTAGAATGCTACAATTTGGGGAAATTATGATTATCCTGATACAATATAATCCTGGTTTCTGTCTCGGAAACATGAAGGAAATGAGATTTTGTACCATGCCAATTTATTTTCCATCTGGTCTACTTCGACTGTATGTACTTAATCAAAAGCCATTGCTTGACAGGGAGAGTCATACTGGTGAAGAGTCTCTTTATGAGAGTACATCTCATTTAGACTTCTAAATTAGCCTCATATTTATGGTCCAAAATATACGGTTAAATCCTGCAAATTTAATTAAATCTGTTTACATGAAGACATTTTTATCAAATCGTTCTACTTATTGCCTTGGCAACATTGTGGAATTGTATTGACGTCTGACAGATTATATGTCGTTAGTATCGATCCGACTATTATGATTCTAAATTGCCACATCTTGGAGGAGGTCTGTTTGAGGACAGCGTTCCTCAAAGGTATAGATGTTGTCATCTCATTTCACCCCTCAAGGTAGCACAGCTTGGATGACCACAAGCCCTTTCACATCTGTAACGGTTGGCTCTGCGATTAACTCGATAGCCAAGTTGGCTGTCATTAGTGTCGATTGTTCTTGTAGAATCGTCTACGGCACTGACCAAACCCTCAGGCCTCAGGATTATCGTCTGGCAATTTACAAAGGGAGTTAATTATTTCATAGGGCTTCTCGGCGGCCATGGCCCTGTGGCAGTGAAGTGGGGACATTGTTATGGTTTAGGTTTCGTGTTGGATCTAAGCCTCCACTCTTTAGATCCGTTATGTTTTGCTGCTTTATATTACTTGTCGGAATTAGCATCTTCCAGAAAACCAGTCATGACTGGTGTCAGCTTTGACGTAAAACATTGCTTATGTCCTTGGTTATGACAAGTGTCTAGACAGTACCTCTTGTCATTGGTCAGATTTGACATCAAACTAATTACAAGAATCAGTGTAAATCTTGGTAAATCTTAACTCCACTGGCTTCCTTCAAGGAACAAACTGCCAGGATATATCTCCACCGGGGCCCAATTAATGTTAATCTTGTATATCTTCTGTGTTCATTTTGTATGAATGGTGTCATGTTTACTCCCAGTTTAAAATTCTAGCCCAAAGTTCCTTTCTGACAGGAAATGATGTATAAAGATCTTGATTGATCTGTTCGAAAGGAGAAATACATCTTGCTGCAAGCCTTGAGACAATTGGCTTTACAAACCTTCGAAGACCAAATATTAGCTTTGTGTACTGCTTAAAAAATAGATGTTGTCTCCAGGTTGTCCTAGTATATAAACCATGTACCCCACATCACATCACCAATGCTCCTGCATTCAACAACAAGGACAATATTCTTGACAATCATTGTCAGTATTTATGAAACTACGCTATTTTTAAACTGAAATTTTATACCAAAGGTAAATTCTTAGATACTCCAGATACATATTTGGGGGAATAAAGAATGACAAATAGAAAGTTCATTCCAAATGTTTAGCTACTCTCTTTTGGTGGTACAGACAAATTTAGCTTAATTTCATATACATCATCACAGTATGGCTTAACCGAAAATGGAATGTGTAAATGTAAACTTAGGGCAATGTGTTATGCTTTTAACCATGCCTTTGGTAATATAACGCACGGAAATATAAACCCCTGGATGAATATGCTGTTTGTTTTCAGGCTTTCCTGGAATTCAATGACGAGGGGTCTGCAGCCAACATGGTGTCCTACTACCAGACCACGCCTTCCCAAGTCCGCTTGAAACCATGCTATGTCCAGTTCTCCAACCACAAGGAACTCAGTATCAAGACAGATGCTTCACATGCATACCAGGTGTGTACCAGTGACTGATTACAGGTAGCAAGGGATTCTTACCGTCTTGTCCTGTTTCCTCGAAAGGAGGAAGCTTTTCTGTTTTTCTTTACTCTTTATCTTTCAAAGAAAAAACATGACTGAAGTGGCCATTTTGGTACTGATTTACATGAAACTGGAAGAGATGCATAGAAGAAATAAGATGAGACGTTGCAGCTTTAGGTTATAAAGCAGATGGAATGATATCATATATACTGGAATTGACAGTGACTGATAATGTCAGTCAAATCTGGGGAACCTCATACCCACCATTATATTTTCGTTTATGCAACAATGTTCGATTGCAGTTTGTCTTGCTAACTGTTAACCATACACCATGTGAGTGGAATCGCCTGAAAGTGACATAAAATCCAACTCACTCTCACTGACTCATGCATAAACACATGGATTTAGGTTGAAACATTTTTCATGGCAGCGAGAGTTCTTCCCATATGATGGCGTGATCATTTTTCTAGCTCTTTGAAATCTACACTTCAAGATTCTGATACAAGATCTTTTCAAGCTGCTTCAGAAGTTTTGGCTTCAGTTATTGACTCTTCCATACATGATCTATTGTCGTGGCAAGAAATAGAATTAATTTCTATATTAGCTGTAGGGGAAGCTGTATGTGAGAAACAGCTGTCATGAAAAACAAAACCTTTCGCCGTTTGAAGATGACACGCCTTTGTGGCAATTCAAGATTGCATCTCGGATGACTATCATTCCGCAGGCTCTCATGCTTTCAAGGTAAATCACAAATATGGCTTACTTTATTTCCCCTTTCAGACATTCATTGTAACCAAAACAAGTCCTGAATATTTTTGGTGGTCTTGCCACGCTCAGTAGTAACTGATTAGTGAGTTTGCACTGTAGGGAACAGTTGCTCTGATAACAGCCTTGGGGGTGGGGCTTCTCCTCCCCAGCCCACTGTAGTTGGGGTGAAGGGATCTCAAAACAAATCTGTCATTGTCAGTGGGACTATGGCTACCCGTGCCTGTTCAGAGAAATCACTTTTACTTGGTTTTAAGGATGTGCTATTATTCTGAATTCCTGAGATAATAATCTTTAGTGCCTATCTGAGCATTTTGTACAGTGATAAAGAAGTGGAGACAAATTTGTAATGTAAATTCTTGGAGGCTCAGGTTTCTGGAGTAACATGAAATATAAATTGTCTTTATCTCCGTTTACATTATCATTTGGTATAAATCATCTGTTTCCATGACAACAGAATGCTGTTTAGTGCTATAACTCGTGTAAATTGCTTTAACATGTCAGTAAAATAAGGAACTATTTAAATTTAATAGGTACTCGCTAATGTAGTTGTTTCTTTTCATTTCATACACTTTAGTAATTAGGTCCTGATGGTACTACTGATCTGCTTGGTGTCATGGTCACAGTCTAGAGTGTAGTAATACACATTGAGTGTACCTCAATAGTATACACTGTCTTTGGACAGGGGGATGAAGAAACAGAGTCAAATAGTTCAACAAGGGCACCAAGTGCTAGACCCGCATATATTACTCTTCATTTTTGTGAATTCCATACAAGTTGTCCAATGATGTCCAGGGATTGGGAAAGGCAGGGGCCATGGGCCATTTTGCACATTAGAATTTTGAAGTTTACTATTGATACAAGGGCAGTGGCCCATTCTAAATTCAGAAACTGGCTAATAATCCTGAAAATGGCCCATTGTCAAAGTTCTCTATCCCAATCCCTGGATGTCAGCTTGAAATATATAATATTTCAGTCTGCATTTCTGTTGACTCCAAAGAATGGTACTAGTTTGTAGTGGCGATAGATGACTATATTCTTCTTGTTTGCTGTGCAGTGCATGTTTGCGTGCAGTGCAGTAGCCTACGTGTTGTAACATGCCTTCCCAGTACTGAGAATTCATTCCTCACATTGGCTCAGCAGTAAGAGGTGACATAATGGTTGGTCAGACTCCTGACTTGATTCATTGAGATCAGACCCAGGTATTAGGGATTGCTTATGATATCAATCACTGGATTGTCTGGTGGAGAATGGATTACTTACAGGGTGCTGTTTAAATTGATATTGCTGAGCGTGGTATAACACACAAGAGCAGACAGGTTCCTGCAACATGTCACAGAGTTCTTCACCATTCTTTTACCAAAATGTTGCCGTGTCTGGGTTTCTCTTTTGATGTAAGAACATTTGTAAACCTTTCATGAACATATATGTAGCCGTTGAATGGTATTCAACTGGAATAAGTCTCGTATATTAATATTAATGGAAGTAGTTATGAAATTGGGATCACCATGTAGGTGGAGAAAGACTAAATCCATTATTAATAAATGTAATTTGTTATATTGATTTATTAACATAACCCATGAATATAGATGTTAATGTTTTGAAGACTCCGCCATTATGCTCAGCTAGTTTTCCCAGCAATGATTGTGCCCATTCATTGTGACAGTATGAAGCAGCGTGTTGTATGTATTGTCTCTCAGTGAGGAGGCATACCCCCGGACGTTGAACATGTATTTGTTTTTGTGTGACTCAGGTCTTGAAGTGCCTCATAAGAGGTCTACGTTTTTTACAGCTTTCATCACTGAGTGAGGCTTTCCTTGGTGTCTCCCGTTGTGGTGTGATTGGACGATTGTTAATAGCAGCATCAAACCAGACTCACTCACTCACTCACTCCATGCACCTGAGACTTGAGTTGACTTACAATGTTGATGTTACAGAATGCTACAGCACAGGCGGCTTTGCAGGCAGCTCAAGCTGTGATTCACGCCCGCGGCGGCGGCAACAGTGGTGCCTTCCTCGAATCAAATGAGTGTAATCAGACGGTGCTACGCGTGATCGTGGACAACATCCTGTACCCCATCACACTTGACGTGCTCCACTCTGTACGTATACCCTGGACTCGCATGCTGGTGGTTCAGTATCACTTTCTTACTTGACTACAACAATGTGAACATAATGATGGGTTCAAATAGTTCATAAACTACAGTTTTGTTATCATTAACAGTGTTGTTCAGAATGATGTCTTTTGAAAAAAATTATCATATATAGTTTGTTGTTCATGCGATAATTGAGACAACGGATGATCTTAAGTGTCTGGAAACCCATCACTTGGGGATACATTCAAGACTCCCAGTGTATTAAACTGTAGGTCGGGATGCAGATGATGTCCGTATGTATCATCTAAATCTGAAAACCTTCTGTTGATGCTCTCTTGCTGATGCATCCACCAGATGGCAGCACCAGCCTCAGAGTTTACAAGAAAAGATACTGATAATACTTGATTTATTTTCAGTTATTCTCTCGATTTGGAAAAGTCCTCAAGATCATCACTTTCACCAAGAACAGTAAGTAAAGCTATTTTCCTGAAAAGCATGAAATGTCCAGACTCAACCTTGTGATGTAGTTGAAATATTGCTCGCTCTGGTATTAAACTGTGTGATATGTCTGAAACATGGCAACACTCAATGTCAAATAAACACACCTATTGTGTCTAAAGCACAACGTTTCAATGTTTGCAAGTTGTAGAAGTTTACAGATTACTCTGTTTGTGTCATGAAGACTCTGTGTGGTTGACATCAGGACTAACAGTTTGCATTTACCTTTCAGACACCTACCAGGCCTTAATTCAGTTTTCAGACCCCATCTCGGCTAAAGCAGCTAAAGATGTAAGTGTTTCTGATATTTTCAAGTCAGTTTATATGAAAAGTCCAAGAAAAGAGGATCCAAATGGTCAAGGGGAGATAACTGTTATTGATTTAGTTTGACACCTGTAAAATTAAACTAAAATAGTCACCAGTCCTAAAACATCACTCACCCAATCACCTACTCACTTGGCAATTACTGTGTAGTTAACTTCTCTTCTCCAATGATTTCTTGTTGACTGCGTATCATTGTCTGGTAACTCAGTCAATTGTGTGTCAATATATATATATTTCAAATAAGTATAAATACAAATGGAGCACGATGAAAGACAATGAAAATATTCTTGTAGATAATTTTTGGGGCCCTCTAGTCGTAAAAGGCATAATAAGTCTCAATTGAGTGGGTCAATATGAACTGTACCAGCAAAGTGCATCTGTTTCTCCAGTCACTGGATGGACAGAATGTCTACAATGGCTGTGACACACTGAAGATCGACTACTCTCGTTTGATGAATCTCAATGTGAAGTACAACAATGACAAGAGCCGAGACTACACGCGGCCTGAATTGCCCACAGGAGAAGTGACGTTAGAAACTACCATGCAGCAGAGCATGCTGGGTATGTAGAAACAAGAGTTGACTGTGAATATGAGTGTTTGGTTTGCATGCAACAGCTTGGTGTTTTCCTGGAAATATGAAGGAGTAATATTAGAAATGTAAACTTCTCTGAAACTGACACACTGATAAACTTGTGTCATCTAATGCAAAGACAAAAGGTTAGAAGGGAAGGTGAAGGTCAAGGCATGTAAAAGATGTTGGACATGTTTGGATTATTGGCAATTTTGGTTTGCATCATTCTGTGCATGTAGAAATATGGACGTGATGGCTGGATGGAATATCAACATGGCAACATGTAACAGACCCTTTCTTCTTTCAGATTACTTTGCTCCCGCCTGTATGTATAGTTCCGATATTCCATACTGTCTCAAATTGTCATCAACTCTGTTCATGTTGAAATCATCTCTTATTGGCTGTGTTTTCAAACTTCTGAGTATAAAGCGATCCTTAAGTCTCAACATCTTTTGCATTAAGACATGCCTCCGTCTTCTTGTACCTCTGTATCAAACCTTGCATGCAAGTCTCCAATACATTCTGCCTTAGGAAAATCATTTTGTGATTAAAGCGTATAACCAACATGGCCGAAACGTCTCGGCAGCACCTTGGATTGTGCCGACACACTGAAGTGTCTTCTGCCTCAGCATGCTTACTCAGTCATGGAAATATTGAAATGTTTAAATTCTGAAGCTTGCCTCCCCTCGGGCAGTTCAAGATGACTTTGTTCGTGTGGTCCAAGTTTGTTTGCTGATATTACTCTTCTTTTGTGAACTGATCAATCATTTTGTTGCAACAGATATTCTTGTATGTTTTCTTATACACATGTATAACAATGTTTTAATGTTACAGTATACTGCATTTTGTTTGCGATGTATTAGCCAAGTCTACATATGTCTATACCTATTATCTTCTCCTCACTAATGCTGTGGGTCTACTGACGTGTTCTATGTCCATACACTGACATTCACTTACTGCATGCTACTGCCGCTTCACAAGGTTTTAGACATCTTTTCTTATCAGAATTGGCGTAGTTACTGTAGAAACAAAGCATATGCCTTGGCTGAAAATGGGTACTTCCCACCCCACACTGTCTGACAGAGCAACTGAAGATTTTTCTTTTAAAACTCTTGACAGTGATATTGTCCCAGTTTTAGAATTTTTGTAGCAGTTTTGTGGATGAGGAAGATGAGTTTTTTTGGTTGTATTTTTTTGTTGCAAATTGTGACAACTATATAGTGGGGATGGTTACGTACATGAAACACAGCTATATATTAGATTTTGATTTGTGAATTCTTTAAGATGAACCAGTTGCTGTTTGTCTCTCCTCCTGCCTCCTCACTCTGTCCCTCTGTCCATCTCCCAGTCTGTGATACACATTAACCACTGGACCGTTATTTGCAACTATGTTAGGTGCTCCGGGGGTGATGGCCTCTCCGTTCGCCGCTGCCATGCCGGGCTTGGGAGGTGCCCCCTTAACTGCCTATGGTGCCCCTTCGGCAGCCGCAGCCGCTGCAGGTATGCTCCTCCACGCTTTTCACACTAACATCTGATTGGTTGCCTCCGCTGTTGTCAACCCTGTGGTGTATCCCTTGTGGTGTATATATGTTTGTATTACCCGATTGTCTGTACTGAATACACTCAGCTATATGCCAGACTACAAGTTTGAAATTCTAGATGTGGATATCAATGAACTTGCGATCTACATTATGCACAGTTGAATAATACTACTTATAATATGTAGGCTTTGACATTTGAAAATGTCTCTCGGTGTAACAATAGTTATAGGCAAACTTTAGAAAAGGAGAAGGATATCCTTTGACTTGATGTAGATTTGCATGGGTGAGTGCTAATTGTTCTTGCTACAGTTCATGACCTTCAGATGGAACCTCTGTTTGAATTCGTCATCTTACCATCAGGACCTAAAATCATCTTCAGACTTGACCAACATATACACTTGACCACTAAAGACCAACATATACACTTGACCACTAAAGAAACAGTCATGTTCAAAACTCTTATTTTAATTTAAAAATGAGTTGGATGTGTGCTCTTTCTTTTAGTTCTGTACACGACTGATGTAGGCTTATAAGAACTGATTGTCTGGTATATGAGCTGTGTGTATTTTGAAGGCAGATGTTTCTGTGCTTTGACAGAGTAGACGTGGAAGGTGAAACCCCTGTAAGCAGACACCATGCCTGTGTCCATTACTTTAATTTGTCTGCGCAGCTCTACAGCAGTGTAGTCCCATGCCTAGCAGGAAACTGAACTATCCTTGCTCAAGGCTGCGTCAGCTGGCGTCACAGTATTAGTACGCAGAGGACAAAGCTTAGTGTAGGGCTAGTTTCCAGAGAGAATCTTCTTCCTGCTTACCAGGCAATCATGACTTGTTTCAGTCTCACGGAGAACAAAAGCAACCGTTTCCTGATGTTCAGGAAACAATGTTGGATACATGTTTTAAAAGCATGAGGAAGTATCAAATTTAGGAATGATATGATGGCTGGTGGGGTCTGCTTTACAGCTTAATCATAGCTAGAATATGTTTAGCAAAGTGCAAAGTAACATAAATAGACCCTTGACTGGTATCCGAGTCAGGGATGGTAAAGTTTTGAATACTTTAGGCCTGTTAGTGGTAGGGTGTATAAAGTATCAATGTGCAATGTTTAATATAGACATGGCTTCACACTAGTGCATGTGTATACATTTATTAATACATTATATTTGCCATTATGTAAATGAGCATCCTTTACTCCTCCAGAATATGCTGTCCAAAGAAATGATATTTTGGGTGTCTATTTTCGGTATTGGTGGAGTAAAGGATGGTCATGGCGCCACTAACAGAACAACCCACTCTTGATGCAGGACTTGAATTGGATGTGCTTATGTTGATTTTGCTTATAGTGTAGAATGGTTTAACATATCTGAATTAAGGCTTGTCTTGTTCTTACTGCTACATCATGGCAACTGTTTGGAATATATGCAGTTTTCTAACTCCCTTCAAAATGTGGTCCTTCAATTGAAGGATTGTGATCATGACAGAAAATGTGGACACTTGTTGTGTCTGTCAATGTTGCATGATGTAGTGGTAAGGTTGAGCATGGAAGCTTCTCAGCAGCAGCAGCAACAGCAGCAGCAGCTTTGTGAGCATTTTGTGATGTCTTCCAAGCCCGTTGCTTGTGTGGAACTGATCATTAGTATGTCTCCTCTTCTTGTCTTCAGCACATGGGTTTGGTGGTCTGCAAGGTGAGTGTCAAGGTCGTATAGCACCACCTACTCCCTGTCCTGCACGCCATGTTGATTGGCAGATTGGATAAAACAACATCTGGAAGTGCAGTCTTTAAAATCTACAAAATGATATTTGAGATATTCATATTTTTCTATAAAAATATTTCATGGAACTAACGCTTAAAGAAAAGGCTTTATTGCTCCAGCTTAGCTGCAACACTAAATTCCTCTGTAGGCGCAATAAGCAAAATTAGTCTGTTGGATTCTCGTGGAATTTAAGGTGGAGATTCAAACCCAGCAGTGATTAACGTCAATATGCAGACTGGTCATGAACTCTAGACCAATCAGAAGTCCCTCTATGGCACTCAGCTGTGCTATAGTGAGAGTGGCAGGTTGTGACTCTCTGTGTACTCTCCAGGTGGCTTGTTGTCCCTCACTAATGTCTACTTCTTTCCTAGTTTCTCTCTTCTCTTTCAGTTTTCCTGCTGTCTATCTGTCTGTAGAACATAACTGTTTCCTGCAATCTGCAAGTCTGATAGCATCAGTGTACCAATGATGCCATTGGTGTACTGATGCCATTGGTGTACTGATGACAGGGTGTACTGATGACAGTGGTGTCCTGATGACGGGACGTACTGATGACAGCGATGTACTGATACTGATACGACAGTGGTGTACTGATGATGTACTGACTGATGACAGTGGTGTACTGATGACTGATGATGCGGTGTACTGATGACGGGACGTACTGATGACAATGATGTACTGATACTGACAACAGTGGTGTACTGATACTGATGACAGTGGTGTACTGATGACGGGACGTACTGATGACAGCGGTGTACTGATACTGACGACAGTGGTGTACTGATACTGATGCCATTGGTGTACTGATGCCATTGGTGTACTGATGGCAGTGGTGTACTGATACTGATGGCAGTGGTGTACTGACAGTGGTGTACTGATACTGATGACAGTGGTATACTGATACTGATGACAGTGGTGTACTGGTACTGATGACAGTGGTGTGCTGATACTGATGAAAGTGGTGTACTGATGACAATGGTATACTGATACTGATGACAGTGGTGTACTGATACTGATGACAGTGGTGTACTGATACTGATGACAGTGGTGTACTGATGACAATGGTGTTCTGATGACAATGATGTACTGATACTGATGACGGTGGTGTACTGATACTGATGACAATGGTGTACTGATGATGGTGGTGTACTGATGACAATGGTGTACTGATACTGATGACAGTGGTGTACTGATACTGATGACAGTGGTGTACTGATGACAATGGTGTACTGATGACAGTGGTGTACTGATGACAATGTACTGATGGTGTACTGATGACAATGGTGTACTGATGACATTGGTGTACTGATGGCATTGGTGTACTGATGGCATTGGTGTACTGATGGCAGTGGTGTACTGATGGCAGTGGTGTACTGATGACAATGGTGTACTTATACTGATGGCATTGGTGTACTGATACTGATGGCATTGGTGTACTGATGACAATGGTGTACTGATGACAGTGGTGTACTGATAGCATCTGTGTTATGAACTGATGGTGCACATCCTGTGTTTCAGCTTTTCCTGTACTGGATTCTAACTCTCTATTGATTGGATGTACATGTCACGCTTTCTCTGTGACACACTTACTCACTCACTCACCATGTCTTGATTACTGCTGTGTCAAAACTTCACACTTTCATGGGTGTTTTCAGAATTTTATCCATGAAACCTTTACTGACCATAACCAAGGTTCATATGCAGTGCCCATTCGTGTCAGCAACAAATTACAGCACTGTGACTCTGTGCTTCAATAGGTTTAAATTGAAATAATCTACCAGATATACATTGCTGTTTGGTACAGGCGTCCAGACATTAAATATGCACCATGGGTAGATGTTTTGACACAGATGCCTTGGTGTTCAATGTTCTTCACACACATTATTTTATTACTACAGGTGTCATTTCCTTTGTTTAGGTGTCAACCCTTTCTCTTCGGCAATGCCTGCAATGGCTGGATTTGGTCCAATTCCAGGAGCGTATGGTGCCGCCCGTTTAGGCATCCCTATCCAAGCTCAAGCCGGCAGTCCTGTACTCCTTGTCTCCAACCTCGATGAACAGGTATGTTGTCAATCTTTCCTAGCTGTCTAACTTGAAAAACTAACTTGTAATATTGGCAGTCTCCTGATTATCTCCCTTACTATGGCGTATTTGTACCTGTACGTCTGCTATCGTGTCCTGTACTACTACTACTACTACTGCTGTTGTTGTTGATTTGGTGGAGGTTGCTCAAATATAGTATGTTGTCCCACAGCCACATGAGCTAAACCTAGCATTATCATGTGTTGGATTCTGTATATATTTGTATTTTTAAGTAGTTGTTTTTAACAAAAGCTTTCCTTTTGTGACGGAGAAGTAGAAATTGTCAGTGTAATTTGTGGCTGTCCGTCTGATAGGCACCATATTGTACATGACACTTCCTGTTAATGTGGGGCATGCTTTTGCTTCTTATTAGCCATCTTTGCTTACCATGTTTATTGGTGTAGGACGACTCCACTAGGTGGGGTACATACGTTACGTGCATGCCTATCGCATGATTTTGTCTGTCGCTGTTGCCGCCGATCCACCTCTGTCGGTAGCGATGTGCTGATGAGCGGAGGAAGAGACAGCACTAACAGTGGCGGGAGCACATGTCACTCTCAACTTACTGTCATAGTAAAGCATTAATAATTCTATGTTGTAATGCAGGGCTGGAATTTCAATTCTGTCAGTTCACAAGTCATTTTTTGCACAAATTTTGCATTTTCTATATAGGATAGATTTCCTTTCTGTCCACTGATGGCAAAAGCGATGTCAACTGCGGTGTTAGAATAGAAACGAGCAACATTGTTGAAGCAGACACTGGTTCTGTGGGTGGATCATTCCTCATCAGCCCAACTTTGAATGTCAAAATAAAACCGACACAAGGTTAATTCCAGCCCTGTGTCTTCAGTAATAATTTGCTGTTATCAAATCAGTCATTCGTCACTTCTAATGAAAATGTTCCCATTTTCTTTTTTTCCCCCGTCCAATCACTGTCCACCACACCCATACATCCATCCACCACTACAATGCTGCCGTACGTCTACTACATCCATCGTGTGGCTGGCTCGTCTATTCTTGGTTCGCCCACTCCGCCTACTCGGATCTACTCATCATCTCTCGTCCATACTACTTCCTGCTGCTGACAATGCTATGCTCTCTGTCTATGTCTACTGTAGACGGTCACGCCCGATGCTCTCTTTACCCTTTTTGGTACGTTCGTTAGCACTCCTCTCACTCTTTATGTAGATCATAATATCGCACAGGAGAGAGATGTAACATTGTAACTGTTATGCTGTATACGGGGCCTTATTACCCGCCTTTTCTCAAACATCAAAGGATCTCACAGTAATAATGTGCTTCTGCAGAGTATTTATGAATGTCTCTCCTTTGAGGTAAATAAATAATTCTGGCTTAAATATTGTTGCATTTCCGGTTTATAAACTTACTAACAATTCCTAATGATTTATTTTATTTGTTTAATGTTAAGAGTATTGTTTTGTTTCCTCTTCCTATTGTGTGTAAAAGTCCACCCTGGAAGGGTTTTTGTGGAGATAGTTCTTTATATTAATTTCGTCAGCATTGATAAACCTTGGCTTCGCTTTGTATTGCTGCGAGAATGTCTAGCCTGTGTCTGTGTGGGACTTGGTGTGACCTATTGGCTGTACTTGCAGGAGTGTATGGGGACGTACATCGGGTGAAGATCCTCTTTAATAAGAAGGATAATGCACTCATTCAGATGGCAGAACCAAGCCAAGCACAGTTAGGTAAGTTGTTTCTGCAATTAGGCTGTCGGTGTATACTTCCTAAACTCTTCCAGAACTTTTCGGCAAACAATCTTGAAACATTCTTGCAAAGATGTATGCATTTCTGGAAAGTGGATTAGTTGGAATAGTTGACATTTATCAGTAGTTTGATATCAGGAAAGACAAAGTCTTTGACCTGGGCCCCATCCCTTAAAGCAATCAAAGGGCGAAGATAATCGTAACTGCCATACTCTAACCTAACCTACATCAGTCTATGTGATATGGGGGCCTTGCATCAGATAGATCTGGGGTAGCGTGGCGGTTGACGTGCTAGTTACCGCGGACATATGTTGGGAGTCCATTGATGGTGTCTCTTGCTGCCATGTAAATAGGATGTTGCTCAGGTCACATTGGAAGGCTGTGTGCTGCTATACTCACCAGCCATGACAGATCAACTTTGGTTATAAACTGTCAAGATGTGATAACCTTATTAAGTAAGAGAAAGTGTTTCTGAAAACATTTTGTGAAATATTTGATGTCTTGATTGAGATGTAACCTCATTGCTGCATTTGTAAGCAGCCCTTCTTGATCAGGGAGGCATGTGTCACTGTATGGAGCTTTGGGAAGAAAGACAACCGCCATGCAGCTCCTCAAGGAATCAGTGTGTTTGGTTTAGCCTTTTGTGAAACGTTTGCAAGTTGGGGAATGAATAAAGTGTACAAGCTACACATTTCTCCATCAGAAACTACACACAAAAATAGATGTCAATCTACTGGCTACATAAACATTGACTTTATACCTACTCTACATCAGTCAGTGAGTCGTGACACTGAGCTGTGGTGTACGCATGTGTTTGACTATCTGTGTTTCTGCCTGCAGCCATCACGTTCCTGGACAAGGTGAAGGTATGGGGGAAGACAATCCGGGTGGCTCAATCCAAGCACTCCGTCGTACAGATGCCCAAGGAGGGACAGCCTGTGAGTAGAAACATTGCCTCATATCAAGGCCAACAGCAAGAAATCTTTCAATAACATGCCCACAATATATACAGTTGGTTAGGTTCACTGTTTCCTGAGTTTCCTTGATGACCAATTAGACATGTGATTACCATTTCATGATAGCAACTGAAACATGGGTAAGAAATGCTGTCCAGTAAAAAGAAATGTTTAAAAATGTATTTTGTCCTTTAGTTGTAGGAATGTTTTGTCCTTTAAAAGGAATGTATTTTGTCCTTTATTTGTGTCCTTTAGCTGTGTGTAGGTTTTGTCCTTTAGCTGTCCTTTAGCTGTGTAGGAATGTATTTTGTCCTGTGTGTGTAGGAATGTATTTTGTCCTTTAGCTGTGTAGTGTATTTTGGAGGAATGTATTTTGTCCTTTAGCTGTGTGTGGAATGTCCTTTAGCTGAATGTATTTTGTCCTTTAGCTGTCCTTTAGCTGTGTGTAGGAATGTATGTAGCTGTGTGTTGTATTTTTGTCCTTTAGCTGTGTGTAAATGTATTTTGTCCTTTAGCTGTGTGTAGGAATGTGTTTTGTTTCCCCTTTAGCTGTGTGTTGTGTTTTAGCTGTGTGTAGGAATGTATTTTGTCCTTTAGCTGTGTGTAGGAATGTAGTTTGAACTTTCCCCGTGTGTTGTGTTCTGTATTCAGTTCGTGTTGCGTGTTGCAGGATGCTGGTCTGACAAAGGACTACGTCAACTCCCCACTCCACAGGTTCAAGAGACCAGGATCCAAGAACTGTCAGAACATATTCCCGCCATCTGCAGTGCTACATTTATCCAACATTCCGTAAGTGAAGGATGGTTCATCACAGCATATAGTACATTCAGCTAAATAAAACTACTCAGTCACACTGTTGAGATTAGAACCAGGTTCCATTGTGATATGGTTGTAGTCTGTGATGTGAATGGTCTCCACTCACTTCTTGTTACTTTGTTGCTTTCAGAAAAGACACAGAGGAAGGGGAAATCACTACAAAGTTTGCCGAACACGGAGCTGTTAAAGCATTCAAGTTTTTCCCGTAAGTACCAGCAGTTCATTCTTACACACACGTTAATAATGGACACAAATGTCACGATGATGATATTGATGTTACACCATTTGAAACCAAAATTATGTATTATTACTTTTTCTAAGTCATACAGTCTGCTACTGTTCAGAACATAGTTGTAGTGATCAGACACATTCAGTAATGCTGGTTTGTTTGTTTCCAGGAAAGACAGAAAGATGGCCTTAATCCAGATGGGCTCTGTGGACGAGGCAGTCATGGCTTTAATAGTAAGAGCAGTTTTGTAATGAACCATGTAACAACTGACCTTCAAACTGAAGTCCTACTGCCATTCTATACTATCACGTCTCGAGTTTCATGAAAACTTAGTGCCTCTTAAATTTTGTCATCCTTGTTTATTTGCAAAGATGGGGAGCTTTTCACCCACAAAAGATAAAAGCATTTGATGACTTCTACCAGCTTCATTCAAATTAAATCATATTTAAAGATTTTATCGTGATGAATGTATTCTTAAATACACATCAATATTTGTGTTGTCTGGTGCCGTCTGCTGGGCAAGGGCTAGTTCACTGAACATGATTTGTTTCTTTCCAGGCTATGCACAACTTCCAGATGGGAGAAAACAGCCACCTGAGAGTGTCCTTCTCAAAATCCACAATTTAGAATTCAGTCTGCGCCATGATACAAATGTGACTTTGACCATGTGATCACTGGATCAGCTGCAGAGACATAAGATAAATTTTTAAGTGTACAAACTATGGAAGTAGCAGACGCACGCCTGCCTGTTGCGTGGAGCTAGCTCCCATTGTGTGAGAGGAGTTTCTGCCCTGTTGACTCCGGGGGTCAAGTGCCTTCGACATGATTAACAAACGCTGCAGCTTGGTGATCAACTGGTCCACCTTTGCCTGCTGCGTGGTTGTCGGACAGACGGACAGATGGACAGATGAACCAAAGCAGCGTCTGCTCTACGGGTTTGAACAGTTGGATCTCTGCCTCCATTGGTGGTGTCGTCTGTCACACCACGATCGCCAACACAACACTGGTTGTCATGGTGACGAGCAGGCGACAGGGAATGTGCATTATGTTCAGTCATTGGCTGTCCTTGTGTTCCCATACTACCTAGCGTTAAAACAGCCGCGATCGGCCAGAGTGTATTTGGCTTTTCTCAAGACAAGATTGAAGCTATGTTGTTTGCAGTGCATAAGAAAAGGCAGCAAATTCATTGTACTGTTTTGCATTGTTTTGTCAATTTGAGAGAGAATTATATTTTAAAGAGCTCATAATATAGTAGCGTTTATATCCAACCATTAGCGTACAAAGCAGTGTGGTCACGGTTTTTGGTGCACACTTGTAGAACTTGGGCTAAAAGTCTGCTTACGGAACTCTTCAACACTAGGGGTCACTTAGTTCTTCTTGTGTTGCCATAGCAACAGTCTGAAGACATGTCCTGCAACATTCAACTAGAGAGTGTTGGGCATGGTTTGCCCACGACCCTTGTACGGAAATGTGAAACACAGGTTATGTTGTCGTTAGTTGATGTTTCATCCTGAAGTCTAGTCGCCTAGTTGAGAACAGGACTTGTCGTCGAACTACCTCACAAGATGGCCTATATGACGCTGCTGTTGAATTGTTCCTCAATCAGTTGTTGTTATTTTTTCCTACTTGCATAATCAATGTTCTCGTGTTCGAATGTTTTACAAATAAAGTATTGGGGGTGGGTTACGCTTAAGCAGGCTTTTAGCCAGGTTTTATTCTCTGAAATCCATTTGTTTGTGATAGAAGAAACCAGGGCTGCACTGTGCGATACGCTGCCGGTAGTTTATACCCCTCAGAGCTTCAGCAGGTGTCAGAAACTCTGGGCTATCTGCCCTTGTTTCATGGCAATCAAGATAACCTCCCTTGTTCCCGAGTTCCTGGTTTGGGGTGGCCATCTTGCTTGTGTTTGAAGCAGACGACAGGGCGAGATGATGATATGTTTCTTTTTTATCCCATGGGTCAGCTGTTTGGTAGTGTACTGATGATCACTGGTAGTGTACTGATGATCACTGTCGTTTTGCCGGTAGATTAGGCCATGATTTTGTAAGTTCTATTTTTGCATTTCTGGTGTTATGATCAAGTATACTGAGGTTTCGATATATATTTTTGCATTTTGAGAGTTACTATTGTATGGGGAATTTATTTTACATGTGACTACCAGGGTGATGATTGTTGGTGTCTCGTTGTCGTCTTGTCCAAGTCAAGAAAGTAATCATTTAAAAATTATGTGACTATGTGATGAGTGTTGCCATGGCAACTGCCTTGTCATGGCGGGATGGCCCAGTTCGAGTTACGTTCGCTACCCAGCATTCCACAAGACATGTGGCCGCGAGACTTGCTAAGTTGCCATTGTTATTATAGCATGCACACTCCTTCACTGGAGATGAGTATTGGTTCCCCACGATAAAGTGCTGTAGATACGCCCTTAGCTGCCTCCCTTGCTACTAGCGATAACACTTTGTAATTTCCTGATTGATTGTATCTCCTTGTTTCTCTGTATCTGTATTTCCAGTAGTGAGTGTTTTATCTGTGTATTTCTCAGTTGATCTATCCATAAGTGTAAATCCTTGAAGAATCAAGTTTCCATATCTTCTGACCATCTATTGTAGTATTCTTATATTGCCTTGTAGTCCCTTCTGATGAAAGTGTCTGGGAATGTTGTCAACTCAGATGTAGGTACAGCGAGGTCATCTTCAGAAGACTCTGCCCAACTGGATTTAGGAAACAATTCCAGTGGTTGCTTTTGCATCATTTTACCCTTCCTGCAAGTAGTATTTTGAAATTGGACACTGATCATGGGCATTGATTTTGAGATTAGTTTGAAATGAGTCCAGATTAGTTTTAGCATTTGGCTTTGAAATTGAACATGTATGAACTCGCTGTTCGCAGAACGTGGCTTACATCCTCCTGGGAGAGATTGACAGGTTGACCGGCAGAGCTAGGTTCAGGTTGGGATGAATTCAAGGGAACATCCTTGTTTTAGTTGCCACCCCATACATCCTGATCGAAATCCACCTACGCGGCCATTGTTTGACATATTTCCATATTCTTGGTGGCGGTTTTCACTTACTGTTGGCTCGGGCCTGGAGCAGACGTTAGTTTTAATGATTCAAGAGCTTTTGTACATACTGAGTCTCCAGAATGAAACTGTTCAGCCTAAGCCTCCTCCTCCATTTGTAGTTGCTACTTTTCTAAGAATGGTCAATGGCAGGACAAGTTGTGTATGTTCAGAACGGAGATTTTATATTTGTACTTTTATACAAACTAACTCTTTTTGGTAGGTGAAGATGAGAAGATGTAACCATGACAACCATTGATTCATTCATGACATCAGTCTGTGTTTGGACAAAATTCTGTCTGTAGAAATTACTGAAGCTGATCTGTCCAAATTAGAAAAAAATGAATAGTTCCCTCTCCGAGATCTGAGCCAGGCCCATGTCGACCTATCAACTTGTTATTAGGCAAATCTATTGACAATGTCGTGATTCATACAGTCATTTGCATATATATATTTACAAATTCTATATATTATGTACGTCGTATTACTACCCCTCGTCTCAGATGGGGGAACCCCCAAGATCTGATTCGTCTTGCATAATGCCAGACGGGTTGTTTTGTGCCTAACATTGATGGGAACAACATAAAACCAGGCTGTTTTGAAAAGTTTTTATCTCTTATAAATGCTTTTTTATTTATTGAATTCTACCTTGGGGCCCTTTGTTTTGAGGTGTCCCATTGTTATTTACAAGCCTCTGATGTTTGAAAAGTTCATAATGTATCCGTTAAGAGAAACAACTTGTATTGCGCAATCTGAAGATATTAAAGTACAATTTTGTAATAAAACGATAATATTTGTCATGCACCGATTTAATCTAGAAGCCGCAGCAGCCCTTGAGCCTGATTGGCCAGACGCCAAAGTGTAATGCACATATATGAATGTTTCAACGTCAAACCACAACACGGGTGCTGCACTAGCAAAACATCTATCTGGTGTTTCTATTGAGCTCGCTGTAGTCATAGTGATAACGACTTTCTGCACACTCTTCCTGTGGTGCATCACTTCCTGTCAACTGGCCGTAGTGTAGTGTACATGTAGCTTGGTACATACGTACATACGTCTTTGTCACTAATAACCTTTGTACTCACCTTGTGCTGATATTAAATCCCTGGATGTGGGACAGAACACTCTCAGCTGTCGTCTTTCTTTCTTCTCTACCTCTGTCATTGCTGCTACCTTCATTCGCCTCTCACAACCAGCTAGTTAGAACCAGTTAAAACAAGATGTAGCAACTGGACAACCCACACCCTCAAGGTTTGGCGTCTGCCACATTGGCAGCAGACGTTAATCACACTCATTGCCTTACGAAAACTTGCTCATAGTTCACAGTTAATTTGTATAAATAGTGCAGGAAACTTTGTTTTAAACCAGTGTGCCTTGCTTTTGGTTGAAATTGACAAAAATGTTGATCACCACAAGTCTAAATTATTTGAGGCTGACATGTTTTCTCCTGGCAATGAATGTGATGGTGAGCTATCTCTCTCTATATATATCTGGCGCTGGGTGACGTCTGCTTCAACTGTCATGATAAAGCCTCGCTGTTTGTTGTCTGCATGGCTACCACTCCACCTCCATCAGTTCGGTAACACAGTCAATCATGGACCCTTCATACCAGTACATGAATGGTCTGTGGCACGCCAGCTTTCCTGATCACCATGGTAACACCGACAACATGGACCCTTCATATCAAACACTAGCTTCCCTTACGCCACCCCAACATTTCCCTGCACACACCTGCCTCTGTAGGACAACCATTGCTTACAGCCATGGATGACAGCTGCCTGCTTTTGACTTCAACAACTTGATAAAAAAATTGAACAGGATTCAGATCTAAGTGATGATAATAAGGTATACAATTCTGGACAAGCTGTTTGTTTTACTGAACTTTATCATTAATCCACCATTCTTATATGGCTTTTCTGTAGTACTTATTAGATTTAGGTGACACTTGCGTAGGGGTCCCGAGGTCAAAATTCAATGTGATGTGAAATTTGCATTTACCAAACAAGTGTCAAGCATATGCAGTGTTCATGGGAGAGCATTAGTTAGGATGAGTAAACAAACTGAATGCATGGGAGTATGGTAATACTGATGTTGTGGTATGACTGGGCCCATTTTATGATTAATCTCCACGTCTGATTCGGTCCATTTTATGACTCGTATCCACGTCTAATATTGCCCATTTTACAATGGGGCCAGTGATAAAACTTCAGAAGCATTCTGTGGTAACCTGGTGAAAGAAGCACCAAGATAGCCTGCTACAGGACCTTGCATGCCTCTAAACACGAGGATCAGTTGAATACCAGTGCATTTCTCAATTACTCATTCATGACATCCTCCCCTACAGATCCTGAAACAGTATATCCACAAGTTCCATGCAAGTCTGAAATAGTTTGGCAGGTGTATATGTATCATAGTCTGAACATGAGATTCTCCTTCAGTCTTACATTGTTTTGTGAGACATTTAGC
Organism: Haliotis rubra; assembly: GCF_003918875.1. Lineage (NCBI taxonomy): Eukaryota > Metazoa > Mollusca > Gastropoda > Lepetellida > Haliotidae > Haliotis > Haliotis rubra. The sequence continues at coordinate 200,188 of NW_025767344.1, read as the reverse complement.
AAACTGAAAATGTTCAAGTGTTCTCATTTCCGAGGCCAAATGTTATGTAGGGTACAGGAAACTGGTCATCTAAATGTAAACAAAGGAACTAAAATGATCTATAATGTAAGTAATCATATTTGTTTTGAAGAATTACTTGCTTTGTAAGTCTCTTCTTTCAAAATAACTTTCACCTTTATCAAAACAATACACTAAAAACAGATTACACAAGATTGTTAACATTTATATGTACTCTAGTTACATTCTAGAACTTAGTGTTTAAATAGAACCCTTGCCATACAAAACACTGGTTAAACAGACAACTCAAAGAAGTGGAAGACCACCTGTGCTGGGAATGTGCTAAACTGGAATCTCAACATATATTGACAATTTTTTGTACTGTTAACGTTCAAAGCAGGATATAAGTAGAAGGATAGCCTTGTGAAAGCATTGTGTGAGCCCCTCCTGTTTGCCCTCCAGTTAAGCAGGCACCGCTGGACTGACTGAGTTTGGTTTTACGCCGCTTTTAGCAATATTCCAGCAACATCACGGCGGGGAACACCAGAAATGGGCTTCACACATTGTACCCATGTGGGGATTCGAACCCGGGTCTTCGGCGTGACGAGCCAACGCTTTAACCATTAGGCTACCTGCTGGAACAGAACCAAACTTTCTTGTTATACATGATAATAAAGAGTGAGTGAGTTTAGTTTTATGCCATTTCTAGCAATATTCCAGCAATATCATGGCAGGGGACACCAGAAATGGGCTTCACACATTGTGCCCATGAATCGAACCCGGGTCTTCGGCGTGATGAGCGAACACTTTAACCACTAGGCTACCTCACCGCCCCTAGGATAATAAAGAAGTCGTACAGCAAGATCACCTCCATAATCTGACAGAGCGTCTGCCCTGAGAGTGGAAATGTGGATGTTAGATCCCAAGTGTACAAGTACTGGTCAGCCCAGTGTAGTTTTTTGGAGTTGGGTACCATGTCCAACTGCTGCCTGGTATATCACTTGGCTAGCACTATACAACCATCAGTAATCAGGACTGATGCAAGTAGACATACAAGTCGCTATACAAGTGCATAAACCCATTAGCTCACCTCAATTGGTAAAACATTCAACATTCAGTCACTGACAGTACAGTCAGTTGCATGAAGTGAAATTGGGTTTAACGTCGTGCTTGAGAATATTTCGCTCATATGACGACGTGCATGCGTGTGTATGGGTATGAGCGGCTGCTTGTACTAGCCCAGACTTAAGCTGGTTTCATAGTGCTAGCCCACTGAGATACCATGCCGCAGTGAAGCATGAATACCCCACTCGGACACATTAAACTGACTCCGAGCCGACCAGTCCTTCTTGTACCCATTAATGCCGCTGCCAGGCAGGGACGAACAAGTATCATATTTTAACGTCTTTTGCCATTAAATACATCCTCTTGAAATGATGCAATCCATGATATACACCACTCAACATTTTGTAGGGACATTAGTGTTCTAACACAGGCTCACTGACTTGGTTGACACGTCATCGGTTCCTAATTGCACAGATCGATGCTAATGCTGTTGGTCACTGGATTGTCTGGTCCAGACTCGATTATTTACAGACCGCCGCCATATAGCTGGAATATTGCCGAGTGTGGCGTAAAACTGAACTCAATGTTGTAACAACGAGGACAACGGTGTGGAATACTTTATTTCTATTAACGTTAAGTGGCATACACATCCTGTTTGCACTTATCAATGAAATCATAGACTGAAAGTAGATAGCAATGTTAGATATATATCTTCACATTGGAAGCAGTAATAATTCAGGTTGTTTGTTGTTTAACGCTGCACATGGCAACATTCCAACTATATGATGATGGTCTGTAAATAATCAAGTCTGGATCAGACAATCCAGTGATCAACAGCATGAGCATCAATCTACGCAATTAGGATACAATGACCTGTGTCGAACAAGTCCTTGAGTCTGACACCACCCCCAACCCCCCGATCCTGTTCGATGCCTCTTAAGATAGCATGGGTTGCTGAAGACAATTCCAACCCAAAACTTCACGGGTCGATATTTCAGATAGCTGATGTCCTTGGTATCAATGCTTAATCGTATAAGACGTAACTTTTAATGACTACTAACTTCACTCAAACATTCTGAACAAAAGGCATAGTTTTAGTGAACATCAAGCAGTCAGATTAAAGGTTACTCTCGTTACATTTGCTTAAATCGTACAAGCTTGAGAATGATAATAATAGGCATAATAATAATTGTTTTCTTAAGCACCTAGTATCCACTGACAGGTGCTCACTGGCGCTATGACAAAGTTAAAACCAAATCCATGCACTTATAAACACACAGTCCTGAAAGTCAAGTCAAATGCGGAGCGGAAGTTTAAAGGGAGACTTGAAAAGGTCTTTGGATTTGGTGTTTCTTAGTTCAGATGACAGAGAGTTCCATAACTGGGGACTGCAAACTGAGGTCAGATGACAGAGAGTTCCATAACTGGGGACTGCAAACTGAGGTCAGATGACAGAGAGTTCCATAACTGGGGACTGCAAACTGAGGTCAGATGACAGAGAGTTCCATAACTGGGGACTGCAAACTGAGGTCAGATGACAGAGAGTTCCATAACTGGGGACTGCAAACTGAGGTCAGATGACAGAGAGTTCCATAACTGGGGACTGCAAACTGAGGTCAGATGACAGAGAGTTCCATAACTGGGGACTGCAAACTGAGGTCAGATGACAGAGAGCTCCATAACTGGGGACTGCAAACTGAGGTCAGATGACAGAGAGCTCCATAACTGGGGACTGCAGACTGAGGTCAGATGACAGAGAGCTCCATAACTGGGGACTGCAAACTGAGGTCAGATGACAGAGAGCTCCATAACTGGGGACGGCAAACTGAGGTCAGATGACAGAGAGTTCCATAACTGGGGGCGGCAAACTGAGGTCAGATGACAGAGAGTTCCATAACTGGGGACTGCAAAACTGAGGTCAGATGACAGAGAGCTCCATAACAGGGGACTGCAGACTGAGGTCAGATGACAGAGAGTTCCATAACTGGGGACTGCAAACTGAGGTCAGATGACAGAGAGCTCCATAACTGGGGACTGCAAACTGAGGTCAGATGACAGAGAGCTCCATAACTGGGATTGCAAACTGAGGTCAGATGACAGTGAGCTCCATAACTGGGGACTGCAAACTGAGGTCAGCTGACCGAGAGCTCCATAACTGGGGACTGCAAACTGAGGTCAGATGACAGAGAGTTCCATAACTGGGGACTGCAAACTGAGGTCAGATGACAGAGAGCTCCATAACTGAGGTCAGGGACTGCAAACTGAGGTCAGATGACAGAGAGTTCCATAACTGGGGATGGCAAACTGAGGTCAGATGACAGAGAGTTCCATAACTGGGGACTGCAAACTGAGGTCAGATGACAGAGAGCTCCATAACTGGGGTCAGATGACTGCAAACTGAGGTCAGATGACAGAGAGTTCCATAACTGGGGACTGCAAACTGAGGTCAGATGACAGAGAGTTCCATAACTGGGGACTGCAAACTGAGGTCAGATGACAGAGAGGACTCCATAACTGGGGACTGCAAACTGAGGTCAGATGACCATAACTGAGAGTTCCAGAGAGCTCCATAACTGGGGACTGCAAACTGAGGTCAGATGACAGAGAGCTCCATAACTGGGGACTGCAAACTGAGGTCAGATGACAGAGAGCTCCCATAACTGGGGACTGCAAACTGAGGTCAGATGACAGAGAGTTCCATAACTGGGGACTGCAAACTGAGGTCAGATGACAGAGAGTTCCATAACTGGGACTGCAAACTGAGGTCAGATGACAGAGAGTTCCATAACTGGGGACTGCAAACTGAGGAGGTCAGATGACAGAGAGTTCCATAACTGGGGACTGCAAACTGAGGTCAGATGACAGAGAGCTCCATAACTGGGGACTGCAAACTGAGGTCAGATGACAGAGAGCTCCATAACTGGGGATGAGGTCAGATGACAGTTCCATAACTGGGGACTGCAAACTGAGGTCAGATGACAGAGAGTTCCATAACTGGGGACTGCAAACTGAGGTCAGATGACAGAGAGCTCCATAACTGGGGACTGCAAACTGAGGTCAGATGACAGAGAGCTCCATAACTGGGGACTGCAAACTGAGGTCAGATGACAGAGAGTTCCATAACTGGGGACAAACTGAGGTCAGATGACAGAGAGCTCCATAACTGACTGGAGGTCAGATGACAGAGAGCTCCATAACTGGGGACTGCAAACTGAGGTCAGATGACAGAGAGCTCCATAACTGGGGACTGCAAACTGAGGTCAGATGACAGAGAGTTCCATAACTGGGGACTGCAAACTGAGGTCAGATGACAGAGAGCTCCATAACTGGGGACTGCAAACTGAGGTCAGACTGAGAGTTCCATAACTGGGGACTGCAAACTGAGGTCAGATGACAGAGAGCTCCATAACTGGGGACTGCAAACTGAGGTCAGATGACAGAGAGCTCCATAACTGGGGACTGCAAACTGAGGTCAGATGACAGAGAGTTCCATAACTGGGGACTGCAAACTGAGGTCAGATGACAGAGAGTTCCAGGTCAACTTCCATAACTGGGGACTGCAAACTGAGGTCAGATGACAGAGAGTTCCATAACTGGGGACTGCAAACTGAGGTCAGATGACAGAGAGTTCCATAACTAGGGACTGCAAACTGAGGTCAGATGACAGAAAACTGAGGTCAGATGACAGAGAGTTCCATAACTGGGGACTGCAAACTGAGGTCAGATGACAGAGAGCTCCATAACTGGGGACTACAAACTGAGGTCATAACTCCATAACTGGGGACTGCAAACTGAGGTCAGATGACAGAGAGCTCCATAACTGGGGACTGCAAACTGAGGTCAGATGACAGAGCTCCATAACTGGGGACTGCAGACTGAGGTCAGATGACAGAGAGCTCCATAACTGGGGACTGCAGACTGAGGTCAGATGACAGAGAGTTCCATAACTGGGACTGCAAACTGAGGTCAGATGACAGAGAGCTCCATAACTGGGGACTGCAAACTGAGGTCAGATGACAGAGAACTCCATAGCTGGGGGCGGCAAACTGAGGTCAGATGACAGAGAGTTCCATAACTGGGGACTGCAAACTGAGGTCAGATGACAGAGAGCTCCATAACTGGGGACTGCAAACTGAGGTCAGATGACAGAGAGTTCCATAACTGGGGACTGCAAACTGAGGTCAGATGACAGAGAGTTCCATAACTGGGGACTGCAAACTGAGGTCAGATGACAGAGAGCTCCATAACTGGGGATCTGCAAACTGAGGTCAGATGACAGAGAGTTCCATAACTGGGGACTGCAAACTGAGGTCAGATGACAGAGAGCTCCATAACTGGGGACTGCAAACTGAGGTCAGATGACAGAGAGCTCCATAACTGGGGACTGCAAACTGAGGTCAGATGACACTGAAAATCTTAGATCAATGCCTCCAGAGACACAAACTGCACATGACAACAGAATTGTATCTGTGGGGCGTGCGGCAGCACGCTATGTATTAGCTGTTTGGTAGCAGGTGTTTGGAGAAACATGAAACACGACTATGTAAAAATGACTTCATATTAACACCACTAACGTCAATGTAAAATCGACACTAGTTAAGGTATTAACATATGTGCAGTAAAATCAATGCGATCAGGTAGCGTACAATACCTGTGGAAGTCAAAATGTGAAATCAACAGGCGTTCAGTACTGGTGAAGGTTATAATATACTGTAATGTCAATGAAGTTGGCTACTGACAAAACTACTTCAGGTCATAAAATATATGTGCATTGTGAAAATCAATGTACAGTACCATACTGGTGACTGAATAACAGATGTCCACTGTGAAGCGACTATCATACCATAATATCAACGTGATCATTATGACCATTCCAGGATTTCAATCAACGCTGGAAACTTCATTCAACGCTGCACAACCAGTGGAAAAGTGTTAAGACAAAATGGACCAAATTTGCGTTTATTAAATGATCAATGTTGGTTAAAAGCCCACCACCAGAAATGACTTATCAGCAAATCAGCTGACAAATGACTGGTGTGCAATTAACAGTAGGACAGCTGCAGCATTACTAATAGCGAGCGACATCTATACATCTAAACGTTAATTAAGCACCACCCACTTTTGCAGAAAAGTTCAACATTCAAATCATGAAAAGTGCAATTTCCTGTCTGACTCAATGTAAAGAGGATTGATTGTGCTAAAGGGATGTCCTGCACTATCACTACACAGAAAGCGAAGCCGATGATTATCTTTGATACCAATTTATTGGAGTTATGCTGAATAAGCGTCCAAAGCGACCATTTCATTAGGCCTGAAAAGTATCACTGTCCAGTCCATACTGGTATCTGCAATGTCAAGCGTTCAACTTAAATATGCTTGTTGTCATCATGGCTATCTCAAGAAACTGTTTAGTCAGTATCGGGAGTATCCACCTCTAACACGAATCACATTTTCAAGGCGCCTTCTCATGCTTGGAAATGGGGCGTCTGATTCTAAGCATCGGGATTCTCTGCCACTCCTGCTGAATAGCCTGTTGCAGTTCATCCATATTCTGCACAGGAGGATCTCTAGTTCTCACTTGGCCCAAGATAATCCCATAAATGCTCTATGGGATTAAGATCCGGGCTTCTGGCTGGCCATGGAATAGTGTCAATAGCATTGTTCCTCAAATGATCGACTACTGCTCTGTACGATGAGGCCTGGCGTTATCATCCATGAACAGGGGACTGACTGGCAAGTGTGTGATTGTCAAAATGGGGTTATTACGGCAACATCCAAGATGTACGTTGATAGCGTTGTCCGTTTAACGTTCCCGGTACTGTGATTAGGTCCAGCTTGCAGTCGAGGTAGGACACACAACCCCACACCATCACTGAGCCACCGCCAAAGGGACCGTTGGTTCAATCATTTCGGGTTATAAGCTTCATTGCGGCGCCAGACACGGCTCGCGGCCGTCAGTGGCGATGCAACAGGTAACGACTTTAGATCCGACCAGTGGACTCTGCGCCAGTATCGGAGATTGTGGTTTTGCCTTAACCTGCACCACGCCAGGCGTTCTCGCGTATGTGTCTGTCAGTGAGAAATGGGCGTCCTGACTGGTCTCGTGCCGCGCCAATCCTGCAGCTCTTAACCTCTTTGGGGACGGTATTAAATGGACAGTCTGGCCGCCCACCGCCATTGTCTGACGGAGGTCTTCAGCATGGGTCATTGGATTGCGTCTGGCTAAGCGAATTAAGGCCCTGTCGTCCACGAGCACTAGTTTTTCTTGGGCGTCCAGGTCTGGGTCGGTCTTTGGCGTCTCCAGTTTGCACGCGTGCTTTCGTACACCAGTCGGCTAACAATGGTGTGATTGAGATTCAAATTGATACCAATTTGGCGGCATGATAAACCGGTTTCATGCATGCCAATGATTCTCCATCGTAGGTTCTCGGATAGCCCTCGTCTCGGCATGTTGTATTGGAACAGTACAATAACATCTGTTGCTTCAACGTTCAAATTTCAGCCACCAAGTATCAAACAACAATACTGTGTTTTCAGGCCAGAAAGACCCGTGCATGTGTATCGAGAGCGCGTGCATCTTCTGTATTATGCAGTTGATGTCTGCGATACGTGTGATGCACGGGCAATACAGGCATATAGCATACTGTGAAATTTCATTATCCTTACTTGACACTAATTGATAATATTTACTTTTGAATTTGGTGGTGCTTAATTAACGTTTAGCTGTATATATTGCATGGTGGGTAGCTGGACACTGATGGATTGTACAGATAGACTGCCATCTATTAATGTCACATAAAGAGGGTCCTGGGGATGGCTGTTATAAAACACTGTTAATGAACAGGCCACATATCAGTGAAGCCGAGACGTCATGCTATGAAATCAGTTGGCTCTGATTGCATTGGCCAGCCCTGTCCCCAACTGTCTGCTCTATCAATGTAATCTGGTAAATCTCAGAGAAACTGATGAGGTTCCAATATTAGTCATGGTGCCTCAACATAAGATGTAGTGGACTAACAACTGGCTAGATAACACTGGTCATGTAGTGGACCAACAACTGGCTAGATAACACTGGTCATGTAGTGGACCAACAACTGGCTAGATAATACTGGTGATGTAGTGGACCAACAACTGGCTAGATAATACTGGTCATGTAGTGGACCAACAACTGGCTAGATAACACTAGTCATGTAGTGGACTAACAACTGGCTAGATAATACTGGTCATGTAGTGGACCAACAACTGGCTAGATAATACTAGTCATGTAGTGGACCAACAACTGGCTAGATAATACTGGTCATGTAGTGGACCAACAACTGGCTAGATAACACTAGTCATGTAGTGGACCAACAACTGGCTAGATAATACTGGTCATGTAGTGGACCAACAACTGGCTAGATAACACTAGTCATGTAGTGGACCAACAACTGGCTAGATAATACTGGTCATGTAGTGGACCAACAACTGGCTAGATAATACTGGTCATGTAGTGGTCTAACAACTGGCTAGATAACACTGGTCATGTAGTGGACTAACAACTGGCTAGATAACACTAGTCATGTAGTGGTCTAACTGGCTAGTTATTATTCTCTCTCACTCTTAAAAAGCACTGAATAATCTTTGTAAATGTCCAGCCAACTTTTGGAAACACGACAAATGCCCCCTGTTCCTCAAGTTTGAAAGAGCGAATCATCTGATTGTTACAGTAAGTCCTACAAGAGTTGATGAGAGTATTCCATGTGATCTGTTTGTCCACATACAAGAGCAGTTATTGAGCTATCAAACAGCAGCAGTTATTGAGCTATCAATACAATAGCATAGAATTGGAATTAGGAATTGTACATCAGGAATCGATGTCAACTAGTACAATACACCAATATGTTAAAATTACTTTAATACATATCAATAATCATGATAATGTGATACAAAATCATGATAACATATATGAAGCCAAGGTAACAAATAATTCTGTGTGTACAGAAAGACAGCTGGTAGTTTTGGAGATGGTAGCCAACTGAAAATGGTTGGAAGAACTATAAAAAAACAAATATGAAACGGGTCAAATTTTTTTCAAGTTTAATCAGATATCTGTTCACATTGGGTCTGAACAAGCAGCACGCACATGTTATACGAAGAACAAAAATGACACATAAAATTAAATCTTACCATGATCAGTCTGAGCATGTTTTCCATTCAACCATGTGTGTTTGTGATACCCTCATTACAACATGAAGCCATCCACTCAGTTCAGCATGATGCTGGTTTAAGCTCTGAGAGGAACAACACAAGTGAATGTTGGACTTGTGTAGACACTTCCTAACTGCCAGTCCCTTGGATCAACCATGCTGTATGTGTAAAAAGCCCCTTTAAAACATGGGCTCCTTAGCAGCCAGTAACAGGGATCAGCCTTATTCTTTGCATGGAATGTCCCTTTATGACATGGTTTCCATGGCTGCCAGACCCTGGGATCAGTTGTATTCCTGGCATGGAATGTCCCTCTAAGACATGGTCTCCATGGCTACCAGTCACAGGGATCAGCCTTGTTCCGGGCATGGTTAGTTGGTGTTTAATGCCACATTCAGCAAAATTCCAGCAATATGGCAGTCTGTAAATAGTCGAGTCTGGACTAGACAATCCAGTGATGAACATCACGAACATCGATCCATGTAACTGGGATATGATGACATGTGTCTGACCACCCAATCCCGATAGCCGCCTCTTACGACAATCATAGGCTGCTGAAGATCCGGATCTTCACGGCATGTTGTATTCCTTGCATAGAATGTCCCTTTAAGACACAGTCTCCATGGCTGCCAGTCACTGTGGTCAGAAAATGTTGCCTGCTTTGATTACCCTCTAAGACATGGTCTATGTCTTCTCCTCATAGTAGTCCATATGCTGATGCTTGAGTACCTAGGAAGAAAATATGTCACCACTCGAACATTATTCTGGAGAGTTCAAACAGAGCTAACAGTAAAAGCAGTACATTATCTTTAGCGAGAATCTCATGAAAAAACAATTTATTTTTTCTTCATTTCCTCATTATACACTTCTTTGGTAACCCTTTCCAAAGGGCGTGTTTGAAAGTCATAAAAATATATGACAGCAGCGTAACTCCACCCTTCCTTAATCGGCCCCATATTTGTGTTATTTAACTACAAGACACCCCCCACAATGGATACTATATGAGTGCCATGCCATTCTCATAACTATCTCTCCCTGCCCTTCACAATGATAGAGAAAATGTGTCAGTATCTGATACAATATCATTCATTGGACACATTTTGCAAGGGAGGCAACTTCTTGATACAGCGGAAGAACTGGGAGAGTTTAGTTTTACCGCTTTTAAGCAATATTCCAGCAATATCACGGCAGGGGACACCAGAAATGGGCTTAACATTTGTGCCCATGTGGGGAATCGAACCGGGTCTTCGGTGGCGAGCCAACGCTAACCACTAGGCTACCCCACCGCCCTACAGCGGAAGAACTGGGAGATTTTACTCTGTATTAATGTAGATTATGCGGGTGGATTCTTGTATACGGAAATCTGTCCTACTTGTGGGTGCAGGCAACCTCTCAGTGGCACATGTGAACTAGGAGGAACTAGTTAGTCACTGAGTCAGATTCTGCATTCATTCGGAAGCTCTGTGTATATTTTCATTTCGATCATTTTCACTGTCTGTGTCATAAATGTAGACCATTGTTTGTGTTCAAATATTGTAACCATTATCAAGTGCAATATTGATAGTATCCTTAGAAAGATAATTCTCTTGGAGTATGTTTAATGCCAAAACACAGAATAGAGTTAGACTAGGCTACTGTTAGCATCAACTGAAAGAGTAGATTTGTTGTCGTTTCTCATACTAAAGCTCATGGAAGTTACTTGTTTCAAATGTTAATGTGAATAAAAATAGTAGGTAAATCACAGGCTATAATGGCCAGACGTCAGCAGTTTCTATAAGAAGGGAGGTAACTCACTTCATGTCCCCAGCTGACCCAGTCTGGCCACAAGTTCCTGGCAAACAGCTCCAGACATGCTGGTGTTGGCGGGAGATACTGGGCCAGAACATCTGGTAACAAACACAGAACATCAGGGGCTACAGACTGTCATACATGCAGCAGTTCTAATGATGAAGTATGTCACACCTACAAGATGAAATATTCACCTGTCTCGGAGTCCACTGAATTACAAGTATCAACATTCTAAATATGCTAATTGAACTGTTCTTCCTATTCTACTAAGACTATTTCGAACATCATAATTTGTCAAACAGACTTCAGTTATGGCTGCTGACCTTGAAGTGGTGGTTTCTTGGAGTGGAGACTGCAGGGCACACTGACGATCACACGACTGTCTGGCAGATCTGACACGTTACCCTCCGATACGTTAACATGGGTGGCATCAGGTGAGTTTGCTCCCTTTGCTGAAGTGTCAGGTGGACCTGCCTGGCTCTCTTGAGTTACCTCCCCTCCCTTCCTCACCAGACGTCCAAGAAGCAGAGTTTCGTATGGTTTCTTTGTAGGGGAGTCAATATCACAGACCATGGTCCCATCCACTGTCACCTGTAACAACAGACATGTTTACTTCTAGAAATAACTGCACAACACGTTATATCTGATGTGACCAATTAGCCAGGTGTCTGATATGACCAGTGAGCTAGGTGTCTGATATGACCAGTGAGCCAGGTGTCTGATGTGACCGTGAACCAGGTGTCTGATGTGACCAACTAACCAGGTGTCTGATGACATGACCAGGTGAACCAGGTGTCTGATGTGACCGGTGAACCAGGTGTCTGATGTGACTGTGAACCAGGTGTCTGATGTGACTGGTGAACCAGGTGTCTGATGTGACCAGTTGCCAGGTGTCTGATTGACCCGGTGAGCCAGGTGTCTGATGTGACTGGTGAACCAGGTGTCTGATGTGACCGGTGAACCAGGTGTCTGAAGTGACCAACTAGCCAGTGTATGATATGACCAGTAAGCCAGGTGTCTGATGTGACCCGGTGAACCAGGTGTCTGATGTGACCAGTGAACCAGGTGTCTGATGTGACTGGTGAGCCAGGTGTCTGATGTGACAGGTTTGCCAGGTGTCTGATTTGACCAGTAAGCCAGGTGTCTGATGTGACTGGTGAACCAGGTGTCTGATGTGACCAGTGAACCAGGTGTCTGATGACTGGTGAACCAGGTGTCTGATGTGACTGGTTTGCCAGGTGTCTGATGTGACCAGTAAGCCAGGTGTCTGATGTGACTGGTGAACCCAGGTGTCTGATGTGACAAGTTTGCCAGGTGTCTGATGTGACCAATGAACCAGGTGTCTGATGTGACCACTGAACCAGGTGTCTGATGTGACTGGTGAACCAGGTGTCTGATGTGACAGGTTTGCCAGGTGTCTGATGTGACCAGTAAGCCAGGTGTCTGATGTGACAGGTTTGCCAGGTGTCTGATTTGACTGGTGAACCAGGTGTATGATGTGACCAACTAGCCAGGTGTATGACATGACCAGTAAGCCAGGTGTCTGATGTGACTGGTGAACCAGGTGTCTGATGTGACCAGGTGAACCAGGTGTCTGATGTGACCAACTAGAACCAGGTGTCTGATGTGACCAGGTGAGACTGGTGAGCCAGGTGTCTGATGTGACTGGTGAACCAGGTGTCTGATGTGACCAGTGAACCAGGTGTATGATGTGACCAACTAGCCAGGTGTATGATGTGACCAGTAAGCCAGGTGTCTGATGTGACTGGTGAACCAGGTGTATGATGTGACCAACTAGCCAGGTGTATGATGTGACCAGTAAGCCAGGTGTCTGATGTGACCAGTGAACCAGGTGTCTGATGTGACCAGTGAACCAGGTGTATGATGTGACCAACTAGCCAGGTGTATGACATGACCAGTGAGCTAGGTGTCTGATATGACAAGTTTGCCATGTGAACCAGGTGTATGATGTGACCAACTAGCCAGGTGTATGACATGACCAGTAAGCCAGGTGTCTGATGTGACTGGTGAACCAGGTGTATGATGTGACCAACTAGCCAGGTGTATGACATGACTAGTAAGCCAGGTGTATGATGTGACCAGTGAGCCAGGTGTCTGATAGGACAAGTTTGCCAGGTGTCTGATTTGACTGGTGAACCAGGTGTATGATGTGACCAACTAGCCAGGTGTATGACATGACCAGTAAGCCAGGTGTCTGATGTGACTGGTGAACCAGGTGTATGATGTGACCAACTAGCCAGGTGTATGATATGACTAGTAAGCCAGGTGTCTGATGTGACCAGTGAACCAGGTGTATGATGTGACCAACTAGCCAGGTGTATGACATGACCAGTAAGCCAGGTGTCTGATGTGACCGGTGAACCAGGTGTCTGATGTGACCAGTTAGCCAGGTGTCTGATGTGACCAGGCTGTACTCACCTTCACCCAGTGCCACTGCACGATCTGCTTGATGCCCCAGTGTGGCAGCAGTTGGTCCTGCACAAAGGCAGTAAGGCGGGGCTTGTTTGTGACCCACACAACAATCAGGCAGTTGGGTGAAGCTAAGTCAGACACCGGAAGCTGAAGCAAGGACTCCTCCTCTAGACTGTAGTAGCTGGAACAGGACAGGGTGTGTGAATGAGTGAGTGAGTGTACAGGTGAGTAAATAAGTGACAGAGAGTGAGAAAGAGAGTGATTCGGACACATACACGTAATATTTTCATTAAAAAGAATCTTACTTGACAGTAGTTCAGTTATATAATTGTGGACCCCTTTCAAAAGACGGTCTTCCCAGTAAGATAGCTTTGTATGGCAACAAACAGGAATGTAGTGTCCGTCTATCTTGGTCCCTTGTTCAAAATTCACAGTGATTCATTTTGGGATAGGTAGGAGTTGATTAATTCCTTTCTTCTCTTTCTAAATTAAGTTCCTTGAACGGCTGAGGAGAGTAACAGACAACCAGATACCTCCTCTTCCTCTTCACAGACTTGTTCTGCCAAGGAGGGTCGACAACGATCAAATCATACCCACCTGAAACTAATGCAACAATCATTTCTATTGGATTTAGAAAAATGTACACCAAAATTATGAACATCAAATACTGTACTCCACTGACCTATGATGCTGCAGAACTGTCTTACTTCTTACCCGTAAAGTGTCGGCGTTCTGCAGCAGCTGGTCGAAGTCGGACATGACGAATGATGATCGAGGTGGTATCAAGTAGTGGTGATCATCAAGGTACTGGACGACAGGATTGTCTCCCTTGAATGTCACTCTCCTGTGAAATACGTCTGTCCTACTGAGTGCTGTGAAACATTAAATTCAATGTCAATAGATGGTCTCTCAGCGTTTATTCTGCAGGAAACCTGGAATTGACATTTCCTCTTAAATCTAATAGTCTCTATCTGTGTGTGTGTGCGTGCATGTGTGCGTAAGCCAAGGGGTTTTGAAGAAGCAGCCCATCACAAGTATAGGAGTTGTGCAGACAATCGTAGATTGTGCTCATAACAGGCCTCCTTGTGCATCGCCATTACATCTCTACAGTTGTATCATCTACAGACACAGGGTTATCTGTGGCCCGCCGTCCAATTGTGGGACAAGTTTACAAATTTGAACATTTTAACTATAAATTGTACATAATACTTATCCTACCTTAGATGGATTCCCGCCCAACCTACCCCACTACACAGATTATGACATTGGCTCCAAGAAGAGAATGACTAGATCAAGGAGTCACATGATCAACCAGACGGCATGCTGCATGCTTCTCAGGAGGGTATCAAGCTGCCACCTGTCCAATAAGAGGAGCAGTAGGGTGTGTTCGGGCAAATGGTACAAGAGAGGCCAAAACTTCACTGGCAGTTCATTTCCTCTCAACTGTTGATCATGAGAGACAGAATACAAGACGTGAGATAGGATAAGTTTAAAAATACAAAATTTCAAACTTTAAACTTTTCTGCACCTATTCAATAAGCAATAACAACAATGAAAATAATCATAGGTCCTCAAATCCACAAGGCTATCATTAGTTTATCTACACAAACGTCTGACAGATATGAGTACCTGCTTCATCACCAGTGAGGACAAGTGGCGACTGCCAGGAGTTCTCTCCCTTGGACCATGCTTCTGCCACCTCAGCCAGCCTGTCCCCGGGTCCTGCTAGACTTGCTGCTTGTCTTGCAGGGGTGTTGTTGTCACTGGGGACGCCGCTCCTCACCAGGAGATGTCCATGTTGGCGGGCAGCATCCACGAGTGTGGATAGGGCTGATGACAGTCTCGCAACAAGCTACAAGACACACAGAGGACACTGTAGCTCACCTTAACCTTCTTACATAAGTGTAGTTCGGGTTTAAAGAGATGTTTGGATATTATGTGTGTGAAAGCAATACCTACTATTTAGCTTGAATATACAAAGAGTATCTGCTTCTGCTAAGTCTTTTTTTGACATACAAACAGTCTTAACACACAATCATCCCCTATTCTTACTAAGTTACATACACAGATCCAGATAATGTTTTCAGCCATTGATGACATACCCACATGTTATAATTCACTTTGGGTATTCATACTTTTCTGTTGGAATTTAATATATTTTCACTTCATTTGGTCGAGTTGATTTCGTATTGCCATATTAACCAATGAGTGAATTAAAAAAAATGTTCTTAAAACCATGTTTCAGGTGACTTCTGTACAAGAAATACCCCATGTGAATTCACCACAGTAATACATGTTTAAGTTAGAGTTGAGCAAGACGCATAATTCACTGGTGAGTTCACTTATACTTGTCTACATTCTATCAGTAAAGAATGATCTGCAAAATAGGAACATGAGATGAAAGGTTACAGGAAGTGTTGACATATCACTGGGTCAGAAAGTACAAACCTCTTTTGATTTCCTGGCTTCACTGTCACAGCTCATGGCTTGTTTCCTCTCGCTGCAATTATTGACAGATATTTCTCAAAATGAAACGATTTTGATATAAACCTTGTTGTCTTTGACATCATAATTGAAAGTTTAGTATGTACAATGTCATCCACTAACAAGCACTGTAGCTTCAGACAATATATATTTTCTTTGATTGGCATTCTAGAAGTTGGGTAGATGAAGAGTGAGGACTATTTTTATGGATATACAACTTTCTTTATTCTATACATAGATGATGTCTCGACATTTCAGATTCTAATAGATCGAATTGTCAAGCGATTAGAATCTATGTCTAAACGTCAGCCTATATAGAATAAAGAAGTTGTATATCCATAAAAATAGTCCTCACTCTACAATATATATTGCAATACAGACACTTGTAGCAAAGTACATTACAATCATTTTTCTCAAAATTTCTTGGCCTGAACATGGATTTGGGAGTACATCAGAGGCCATTGCAGTGGAAATGGATTATGTTGCAGACGGATCACCTACTGTCCTCAAACATGTCAGTTACACTGATTAGTCTCAGGTTTGTTTAGCAGAAGTTAATAACCTTTCTCTTCTTTGTATGTGGAGCTTGTGGCGCCTCCTGGAGCTGGCGCCACTTTTCAAACTGGGAATCCATCATGAAGGGACACTGCAAATCAAACATGGCCGACTTGAGACTGTAGTGTGTGTTGGTGTGGGGTGGACGATAAGCCTCGTCCACTGCCCTCAGGTGGTCGATGACCCAGCCTGCCTCCGTCTTACACACCACTGTCATGGTGGGGGATCAGTCTTTGGGGGCCTGGGAACATTCAGCTCTCCTGGTTGGCATCTGAAATACAGCCAAGATGATTCATTTGTGGGACATTAAGGGAGACAAGACTCGGCCAACTGGTGATCCTAGCAAATTTGACTGAATTCAATCAAATATGCTGTCAATTCATCAATCATATTTCTCTCAACTCAATAGTTTATTACCCTAATTACAGTTGTCTGTTTCTGTAAGTATGAGGATAGGCTTACAAGTAAATATAACTATACAACCCCTGAACCCATGTGTCATTATGAATGGTTTCCACTGAACTACTTGATAAGTTCACACACAGTATACCATGTATACATCAGCAGAATTTTAGGGGACAATGCGAAACGTTACAAGCTCTGCTTGAAATAAACTTCACAGAACCTGCTATTCCAGTTAGATTACATGGCTGACACATCAGTGAAGGGCACCTGCATCCATACACCCACCTACGCTCAGGAGAAGTAACCATTAATGACTGACTAAAAACTATAAAGTAGGAATGTTAGAAAGATAAAGACAATTTTAAACAAATTATATTGAATAAACGGATGAACAGAATGTGTCTTTAATGTGTCCCTCACCAATATTCCTAACGTATGACAAAGCTGTAAATATTTGAGGAGGGATAAGACATTTTCCCGGTTACCGACGTTGTGAGGAACGACCAACTGTAGACCAACTAGAGCATAACAACCTGGCTACTGAACCCATTATTCTGTCTTCAAACATGTTAAAGGGAAACAACACTCCAAGTGTTAAAGCATTGAAATATGAATCAGCTTTTTCTGAATCAAATACTAGTCTATTATGCACTATAATTTAGACTGGCTTGACTTGACAGTGCTATTCTTGTTTCACAAAGGCAAGCAAAACCAGTTAAATGATCATACACTGAGATGCCGCATATTATGACAAAAGATATGCATTAAACAGCTGCAGCTGTTTAATTGGTTGCTGTTTAATGCTTGCAAGACTTCAAAGGGTGAAGTTAGTGGGGGACATCACATAGAAAACTACACAGTATCCCTGTAGAGATTTCAGGAAAACGAACAAATGAGAACAGACTTGACGTTTGAGATAAATCATTACTAGACATGATATTATTTACCATTTGAATTTTAGAATATATAGGGGGCAGTGGGGTAGCCTAATGGTGAAAGTGTTTGCTCGTCACGACGAAGACACGGGTTTGATTCCCCACATTGGTACAATGTGTGAAACCCATTTCTGGTGTCCCCCTGCCGTGATATTGCTGGAATATTGCTATAAACTGCGTAAAACCAAACTCACTCACTAAAATATACATAAAATTTCGGGATACTGTAATCCGTCTTCTATCTCACAACAGATAAATAAATTTGGTTTAGGTGTTTCACATCAGTGCCATGTCACATTGGTCAACTGAAATGGCACGCGTGACATCTATGTTCATGATGTTAATGATGATAATAATGTGGCCAGTTATATAGCACTGAAGGCCATGCCGCAGGGACATGCTCTAATTCCCAATCTGTCTGTTGTTAAATGATGCCCAAAACAGGCACATTGGTACCAAACCTAAACATGACGGACATCATTACCCTGGATAACCCAAGCTGCCTGTCTCCACCATGATATTGCTAAAACTGGAGTAAAACCACACTCAAGCTGCCTGTGCGCTGCCAGCAGGTTAACAGTCATATGACTTATTCCACTGGGTAGCCATTTTCTGCTGGGTGAACAGATTCAATTTTGAACAAACTCACTTGCCTAAGGTGAGACCAGAGACCACATGTGTGCTTCGTTGTGGAGCAGAATAGAAGTCCTAGAAACTCTCAGGAGTCCAGCTGCCAAACACGGTCAGCCATTCAAGGACTCTCCGTGACCAACGTTGCTTAACTTCATCTGATTTGCGACCTGAGCTCAACGCACAGGACCACACACTACCACAGTGTGTGTGGTTGTTAAAAACATCCATTAAGGTAGATAACAATGAGTAAACATCAATGGTTTAGCTGCTTATCCTCGGAACAAAGTACCGGTATGTTTTTTGTACTGTTGATCACTGGATTGTCTCATCCAGATTCCATTATTTACAGACCGCTGCCATATGGTTTAAATATTGCAGGCCTTAAACAACAAACAACACAGAAACAATCATGTTATTGGTTAATCCTTCGATGGATAGATTTTGTGTAACTCAACTATCTATTCCTCTCTTGCTGTGCTGCCACGTGCATAGTGACTGCATATTACACAACCAGTAACACATTCACCACTACTTACCTGGATCTATAACCAAATCTTGGCCAAGTGGGGAAGTGCCTCTGTCCACTCATATTACATAACAACACAAGAGTGTATCCAGTTCATTGTGTGATCTGTGATTGTCTGTGTGGTGAAGCACATGTTGTGGTCTCCTTGTTCAGCTCTTCTCTCTCTCTTCTCACACACACAGTTTGTCTGTCTCTCTCTTATCAGTACATCTCTACCTCTGGACCAATGCTGGGGCAGTACTTGTCCTGAGCCCTAACTTCCGATGACAAGTATTTAATACTTTACCCTAAACACAAGTATCAGATATCTGGCTCAAGCCAAAAAACCAGAGAGGCAGTGTTGTAAACTCCCCAAAATTTCAGCCAGAAACTGGTCTGGTAACTCTCAAAAGTTATCAGACCGGTTGGAAAGTTGAAAGTCCAGTATTTCTGGATTAAGAAAAAGATATAGAAGGCAAATAAGAGGAGGGAACTGTTTGATGTCAGGTTGTTGTCACAATAACACACATTTTCAAATCTGTTTCAGTCAAGGCTTTAGTCATTATATACATTACAAAATTACACGGATTTAACAGCCATACCATCGGGCGTGCAACCTTTTAAAACTGACCGTCTGTCACAAAACAAACCGTCCCGGACGGTCGGGCAGGCGGGAGTTTGCAACGCTGAGAGAGGGTATCTCGGGTGAAATACACTGGAAACTTCCAACACAACGCGTGATCGAACAAAAGTATTCAATGTGCCTGGAACAAGTAATCGTACAGCTACCAGATGATCATCAGTATGAAGAAAGAGGCAATAGCTGTTGACATCTGAATATGTAACTGCTCCACAGAACAAAAAGGGAGATTAGGGAGTTTGTCTAAAACTTACAGTGACACATTAACAAAGGATGATTTTGGCCTTGGATACAGAGACACTGGAAAGCCTTGGATACAGAGACACTGGAAAGCCTTGGATACAGAGACACTGGAAAGCCTTGGGTTCAAACTGAAACAAATACTCCTGAATCTAAGCCTTATCACAGAATTCTACCAAGGCGGAAGGTCAAAGAACACATCAAGATATTATTACAACAAAATATGATTAGACCAATCCAATAATGCTTCGCCAATTATCACAAAGGGATCAATCAATTTGCCTATGCATTATCAAAAATCTAAATCTAAGACTTAATAAAAAGATGCATTTCCATTGCCTAGAACTATCAGACTTTGGATGCACTTCAAAGAAGCCAATAGCTCTCAGCACCAAGTGGTGGTTGAGAAGAAAGACAATGAAAAGACTGCTTTTACCACTTCCTATGGGCTATATCAGTATAATCGCATGCCTTTTGGGTTGTCGGGGGCTACTTCCACATTCAAAAGGCTTATGCAGCAATGGTTTCTGGGAAAAGAAATTTCGGATTCTGCTAGTTTACAAGGATGATATGAACATAGTTTCCAAGTCTTTGAAGGTAAACGTTTGCGTGGTTGGAGGAAGTATTAGAAACCATAGGAAAACACAGGTTAAAGCTCAAACCAAGTACCGGTAAAGCTTGCTTGCTGCAGGGAAAGGTTAAATATATTTAACATGTGATCTCTGCCCAAAAAGGTGTTGTAATTGATCCAGACAAAGTGAAAGATGTAGCAGAATGAGAAGTACCCAAGAAAGTGAAGGATTTGAGATTGTTCCTGGAGAAAGAAGAGTGACAGCTTGCGCCAGTAGGTGTTTGGGACTCACTGAGAAAAACTAAAACAATTACAGTTCTATGAAAATTGAACTGCTTGCACTCAACTGGACCATTATATAATACTGACAAGATAAGAGATTACTAGCCCGGGAATAAGTTCACCGTGTATACTGAGAACTACCCACCTTCACACAACTGAACTCGGGGCAGTGGAACAGAGACAGGTGTCCCAGCTATCAGTGTTTGGTTTGAGTGCAGCTCAACACTATAAGAAAGCTGATGTACTATCTAGAAATAACTCACCTAGTACTTTCAGTTAAGGCAACTTTGAAGAGAGAGGTATCTACAGTGGCGATAGTAAGGTGAAGATTTCTGTACATTAGTCTAAAGAGTCAACAGTTTCTTTTCCAAGTTACTGTCAGGAAGAAATCGTACTCAAGAAAAACAAGGATGTTGCCATCCAAAGAATATTGCATTATATTGACACAAGACGAAAACCTACAAGTGAAGAGAGTCAGTGAAAACAGAAAAACACAGGTCTTGATCAAAGATTGGAAGAGGTTGTCTATTCATGATTAGCTTCTTCAGAGAGAAGTTCAAGATCCCTGCACCGATCACACAGCTTGTACTTCCATTCTGAAATAGGGGGTCTTGGAGAGAATACATGACCAGGCAGGGCATCAAGGTTTGAGTGTACGCTCTACACTCAGTCTTCTGTGGGACTGCTGCTTCTGGCTAGGCATGAACTGCTGCACAGTTTTGAACAAGGTGTGCTATTGCGGAGATTCTACATCACTGATGCCCTCGCAAAGTTTACAGTGGCCAAGGCATTAGTTTTAGAATGGTTCCATAGATATGGACCACTTAAGAGAATTCATTCTAACCATGCTGACCATGGTCAAAGTTTGAGTCAGAGAGTCAGCAGCGAACATTCTCTGTGTAGTGTATCAAGAAGTGAACCACTCCACACCACACCAAGACAATGGGCAGTGTGAGCAGTTCAACAAAACCCTACATGAACTGCTGAGAACTGTAGAAAGACAAAAAGAGAAGAAATGGCCAGTTGTTGTATTATAACACGTAGTGTAGTGTTAACCTTTGTACCATAAGAAACTACTCGAGTATCACATACAAAATTCTAATATACCGGGTACTTCCTTTAATTCATGAAGTTTAGGAGGACATACATTAACGGCCAAGGTGCATGTGACAGATACATTAACATGACATAACATTATGTGACAGGGAAATATTACTGCTAGAGACGAACTTTAGGTATTTGTTTTACATATTTTATTCCCCTAACAGAACAGCTAAATATTGTAAGACCTCACATTCAAAGTTGAAAAATCCTATGGAAATCCTGATGTGAAATTAAGAAATGGTCAAAGAATGTATTCATTTAGTTTCTTCTAAAGTCTATTGACATTGTCAAGTAATTGTGACTGTTATGTTTTAAACTCAATGATGTGTTAATGGAATGTAAGCAGACAACATATTCAAGTATTTATTCAGAAACAGGTGGAATCAGGACGGATTATATTTCTTCACTGGAACTTTGTATTCACTGATTTGGATCTTATCACTTCGGATTATGGAATTCAAGAACTATAAAATACTTCAGTTATTTCAAGATTATTTGAACTGTTTAACCAACATAACACTATGGCAAGCAGAACATTGAGTGATACTGCACACAGTGATAAAGGGCTGGCTAATGAGCCAAATCAGTGACAACAGAATCAACATTAAAAAAACGCCTGAAAAGAGCCAATGGTATGACTTCAACATAGCACTGGAAAAAGAGAAAATTCTAATACAAACAGGTTTCTTCAAAGATAAAAGACATTGAATTTTTGATGCACCCGGATGCAGATCTGGATGATGTCAAAAATGAATTTGAAGATTGGGAAGTTATTTGGGAAGTTTCAAGAATCGGCTGAAACTTGCAAGTTAATCAGCCAAAGATGAAGAAGAAGATTGGTTCCAATCAAAGTTAGGTGCCTTCGCACAGTTTAAGATAATGATAAATGTTGCTTCATTGATTAAAACCTATAATACAGGTGATGCGTGTGACGTAAAGATAGTGTTTTGTTGCGAGGTGGATTATTTAAGGGTTCAGTCATCTCCTCTGCTAAAAGAGAAATCCTGGCAAAAAATGCAGAACTTATTGCCAGACAGAAAAGATTAGAACAAAGACATCATCTAGAAGAAGAGAACAGATTAAAACAACGGACAGAAAGATTAAAACTTGAGACAGAAGTAGAAATTGCATATGCCCAGAACACAGTTTTTGACCATTAGAACCAAGAATCTTAAAGTTCTCAAAAAAAGAATATTCCCATTCCCAAGGGTAATTCAAGTTAGTAAACAGCCAAAATGATGAGTTGAATCCACAAACTGAAGAATTCACTCCAAATCTGTACACAGACCTGCAGGTTGGAGTCAGCACAGTTTGATGAAGTCTGTAAGCAACAGAATGTGATACTCAGGCTTGTAGTAGAACACCAGAAGCTAGCCACTCTACCCCCTAGGAAGATACCTATGGCCAGTGGCGACCCCCTACACCATCAATCCAAAGTATAGGCTCCACTACTTGGATCAGTATACCAGTGATGAACTGTGGAATTTCTTCTTTGAGCGGTTTCTTAAACCATTGTTCACTCTTGCTGTTGTCTGAGAATTTACAGATTTCAAGTCCCTTTTCCACGTGAGGATCTGGTAAAGACAGGCATAGTCTACCATAGGCACTAATTTTAACAAAGATATTTTAATCATATATGCCAAGTTCCTATCCAAAAAGGATTTCACTTATCTACTTAACTCATCTTCAATTGTAAAAGTTTCCCGTTTAAGTGACCATCTGTACGTTGGGGGGTTATCACTTTTAGTTTCAAAAGACTAATGCCGTGGGGATTGTGCCACACACTTGGTTCCACGGAAGAGAGTACTGCTTTTGACCCAAGTTCAAAAACAGTAAGCAACTGGACAGGGGGAGTGAAGACCTGCTGCCTCCCTGACAAGGAGACATGGAAAGTGTGTACCATCACAGTGACGTACAGTAGTGGTCAGTAAACGACATACAGCTAATCAGTGTAGTTTAGTTTATCTTTAACTCGGAACATGATATTACACTAATTCATTCATTTAAAAAAATTATTATTATTACATAAAAAGTGGTTAACAAGATCATATCTGACATACTCGTCAATGATGAGTTAACTAAAAGTGTTCTTTAATAATTACAGAGTTGTATGACAAGGTGAGGAGGAAACTACCCCTCGCAACTGACATGTCTAGCCTCGACACGGAGGCAGAGGATGATACAGAGTCAAGGAAAAGAAGGTAGCAAAATACATTTTAGTGAATATGGTTAGAAGCATGAATATAAATATTTAACAATTGTTTAAATAGATATGATTTGTCATCACAAAATTACAAATGATTAGTACAAAACTAAATCATTGATAATGACTTAGTATAAAGGCTTTAATTTCAAGTCTTTGTACAGTTTGCAAATTCTAAATACAATGAATAGATTCCATATATTTTTTTTCAGACTAACTGGCAGGCAGGTACTTGAGTTCGAGCTCCAGCTCAAGTGATTAGGAAACACAAGTGACTAAGACCAAGGTGTCACGAGCATCGAATTCTCAAGTGCCCATTCCGTCTTCTTCTACCATCTTTACAGTTTCTCCTCAGCTACCTTCTCCTCCTTGCCTTCCTGTCTCTCTACCTGTGGCACCGTCTCCACCCCTACCTTCACTGTCAGTCTCGACAAGCCCATGGCGATCCCCCGGGGAACGTATATTACCTGAACCTTCTCCGTTGCTGTACTGACAGGATGTACGGAGGCCCAATCACTCACCCCGAAGTGATGGTACAGGTTCAACAGTGGGGGCAACTAGAGGTGTGTATGATAATTATGGTTTAAACATTTATGCTTCATATTGCTTATTAAAAAGTTATATCAACATGATAATGGAGAATATATGTGCTTAATATTACTGATGAAAACCTCTTTCCACATTGTTAATTGTTTTCAAGTATTTTTGGTATCTAGTTTCAAAACTACCAGGGGAAGTTGTTGAACACATCAAGATTGTGGAGCCGACTCGAACAGTGGCTCTTGAAAACCTGAAGCTGCTGCACCAGGGTCTGAGGATTCTGCAATCTGGCTCCACGGACTTGACACCAGCAGAGGAGTTGAATCTCCCTCTCAAAACCATCGAGGAACTGGGGGAAGCTAACACTTCTCTGGAAGACTCCTCCAGATTGAGATCAGCGGTAAATATTATTTTGGTTTAGATTAATTTCATTCTTCTCACTAATTGATTTTTTCAAACAAGTTTTACAATCCAAGTCCGATTAATAGTGATGGTTTAATGGAATATTACTCGTACATAGCCACTAAACGTAGTTGTAAATGCTATGGAAGATAACTTTTTAAAAATTCACAATCCAACAGGTTGGGCAACTTGGAGTGGCAGGAGGGGTGTCAACAGGAGACACAATCCAGAGAGTCTTGACGATGCTGATGACAAACTCAGTCACCAAGCAGGTGAACTGGAAGGGGACATCAGGAAAAGAACCCTTCCAACAGATGAGTCTGAAGGAAGTTGTTATCAGTTAGTTCTCAGTCATACGATCCTTTTAAGTAAGTGTGACTTAAGACTATACATATTAACAATTCATATTAAATGGTAAATTAAATTGGAGAATTATTGATATAGTAGCTTTATTTATTTTTACTTTCAAATTCAATATCCATTTCAAAGGAAGCAAGGAAGAATCTGGTATGCTTGAAGGCATCCGACTGCTAACTTGAAAGCCACATTAAATTGTGGTTTCGCTATGCACCGGACCAGGACGGTGGGAGGAGAGAGAGGACCCTGCTTGCCAAGCAGAGGAAGACCGCTGTTGCTGCAGCTGCAGCTAAGACATACACAGAATGAACTGTATCTTACTTATTTGCTATCCTATAGTCTAATCGTCATATTCATTCAATAAAATCTTAACATTACATTTAATTAATAAACGAAAGATTTAAAGTTGTTAAGAATATATTTGAATTTTTGTTTTGTTTTAAACCTCGTATATTCAACTATGTAAGACACATATTTCAGCACTATTGAATTTCATGTCAACACAATTCTAGGTATTTGTTAAACTTTTATTTTTTTTTGTAATTTAAAATAAAATAAGATATATAATGATATATGAACATATGTCCTGTTTCTTATAAATTTTACACTTTTTTTATTTCATTCTTGTTCAGAAGCCTTCGAGTTTAACTTTCAATTAGTAAAGTGTCAAAGTTGAACTTTCATTTCAAAGTCCCATCATGTTTTTTACAGTATATTAACAAGTGATGTTTGTTACAAATACTATAGGTGGGTTGTAGAGAAAACAAAAATACAATTTCTAGGCCTTAATTAATGAAGTTTCACATATGTAGATTGAAAAGTCAGGGTAATATGACAAATTACAGCAAATCGAAGGCGCAGTATTGGCTACAGACTGGTATGCCATCATTGGGCCAATACTGGGCCAACCTTGATAGTCAACATTGGGCCAACTTGATAATCAGCATTGGCCCAATTTGTTAATCAGCATTGGCCCAATGCTGGCATGTTACCTGGGAATGGCTTGTGTCTGGGGATAAAGTAATAAATACTTGTCATTCAAAGTTAGTGCTCAGGACAAGTACTGCCCCAGCATTGGTCCTGAGTTAGAGATGTGATGATAAGAGAAAGGGAAAGACAAACTGTGTGTGTGTGAGCTGGCGTGAGGAGCTCAACCAGTCCACTGCTCCATGTGCTTCAATAGTGGCAACTTAAACAGTACCATGATTCACACAATGTTGACACTTCATCAAATACACTGCTCATAAAGTCACTTTTTGTGCATATTGTCCTTCTTGATCACTGCTATAGTCAATAACATTTCCACTTCAACACATAAATGTCTCAGAAGACAGAGAAATACTTCCCTTCCCTTTTCCTTCACTGTCCATTCCCTGGAAGTCAGCCATCTTGTCATGGCACTGTGGTATCCAGTGTCACTTCCTCCCTCTGTCCCAGTTCCTTGTCTCCAGGAGGGGATACAGCCTGCTGGGGGGCCTTCAGGGCAAGCTGACCCCCCCTTTCAACTGACCCCCACCACTCCTGTGTTAACAATCCTAGCTGTGTCAGAAGAATGCCATAACTCTTAGAGTTGACAGGCCAAGTAGTGGGAGGCCCTGCTTACACTCAGTTCCAAACTGTTTAAAAGTCCATTGTCCAACAATGGCACCAAATCCTCATGTTCAGTCCTGCATATTCAGAGGTGGGGTGAGGTGAAATTGGGTTTTACGTCGTACTTGAGAATATTTCGCTCACATGACGATGTGCATGCATGTATATGTGTATGTGTGGCTGCTTGTACTAGCCCAGACTTAAGCTGGTTTTATAGTGCTAGCCAACTGAGATACCATGCCGCAGTGAAGCATGAATACCCCACTCAGACACATTATACTGACTCCGAGCCGACCAGTCCTTGTTGTACCCATTAATGCCGAGCACCAGGCAGTGACCAACAAGTACCATATTTTAACGTCTTTTGGTATGACGCGGTCGAGGATCGAACCCACGACCTCCCGCTCCCCGGGCGGACGGTCTAACCTGCATATTCAGAGAATCCTTAAGACACTTCTGCATACATTTCACAAATATGTAGAAAAATCAGACAGTTGCCAGCTCTTCATGTCACACAGTGATATGAGTCCTCCATATGATTTCCAGTACTACCAATGATGCTAAATGTGACAAAGTAGGGGGTGCCATCAACAAAACACACAAGAGTGTATGCAACAGTTCAATGTGTATTCGGTAACCTTCTGTGTGGTGAAGCACATGGAGCAGTCTCCCAGTTTAGCTCCTCTCTCTCTCACACACACACACACACTGTCAGTCTCTCTCTTATCAGTACATCTCCACCTCTGGACCAATGCTGGGGCAGTACTTGTGCTGACAGCTATCTTCAGATGGCCAGTGTTTATTACTTTACCCCAAACACAAGCCAATGTGTCTCAAACACATCTTCCCATGACCTTTTGTATTAAAGGAAAGACTAGACTTTCAGAGACCCTGAAGCTGTGGAAATCTAGACTTGCGTGACTTGCGTGGGCTTTCTTGGATATATTTGCTTCAGGCTTAAGGAAAGTCAGACTTTAAACACATGGGAATACAGCTTTCAGTGGTTTCAATTTGGCATATCTCATGTCTGGTGTAATTATTCAATCCAAGATTGGGTTATAAGCAGGTTTGATGTGGTGAATTTCAGAAGAAATTGAAAGGATTTACTGATGATCTCTTGATTGACTATTAAATTACATTTGTGATGTCATTCCATTGTCTGTTCGCTCCATTACTTTCCAGGAATGGAGCGATGTGTACCAGTTTCAAAATAAAACCTTCATTTTGTCATTTTGACATTTAATTTTGATAACAGAAATATTCCCAATACTTCGAATGTAATTTAAGTAGGGTAATATCCTTGTAACTCTCCATTCCTTAAAAATAATGTGCCTCGGCTCCATTATTTTTAAGGAATGGAGAGTTACTCGGACATTACCCTCTACATCACTGTTACCTTGCACAGTGGATTTGTCACATGGTCTGTATATGCAGGTTTCTTAAAGCAGACTGAAATACACCCACATCTTGGTAATTGTGTATAAATGATTAGCCGATAATATGTTGATTGATAGTTCATAGTTGTCTAACTAAATTAGATTTTTTAAGAAACGTGAATATCATGAACAAAGATGTCACGTGAGCTATCTCAGCTGACCAATGAAACATGTGAGCTATGTGAAACAGATGAAAAAGACAAAAAGCAGTTGAGAGACGAACACATGTTATAATATCACGAAAATGCTTGAGATATTTTTATATTATTATTTTGTTACCAAGACATGTGACATCAAACACGTTTCTTTGTATAAGTACAACTTTAGATATATGGAATAATGTTCCAATATGTGGATATTGACAGATACTAGTATATTATTCAAACAAGATAACTGCCTGATATCATACTTATAAATTTGGCCTCAGACCACAGTTACCCCCCTTAACTTTTACCATGACCCGGAAGTATAATATGAGAATATAGTGCCTTGTCTAAATGGGCTGTTCTGCTTGTGCTGATTTTTTCAGGGTGACTTGTGATAGCTTAAATGAAAGGTAAGACATTGTACTTTATTGCAAATTTTTTTGGGTCCACAATCTACTCATGGTATTGACACCAGCCTTCCTTGATTTGACCCCAAGTTCAAGGCTGTCTGGTGTGTTTCGGCTCGTAACTTCCGGTGACCATTGTTTACAGTGGATACAGCAAAATCGACATGGTCGATCCAGGCTCATATTTTGCCGATTAAGTGACAAGTGGCAGGTTGGTCAGCATGCAACAGGAGAACAGCCTACGACCGATATTAATTATGGTGCACTGGCATGTCACTGTAGATAGCAAAGAAGGAAAATAATTGTGGTCTGAGGCCATTTTTGGGATTGTAATTACGATGCTTGCCTTTTGTGTTCATCCATTTGCTGTAGCAGTAATATATGAGGCCTCAGTGGTGACTCACCAAACTATTCCATTCGATAAAAGGTATCTGGCAATAGCAATCAGTTATTCCAAAGGGCTCTATTTCATCAAATATATTTAGTAAAAACTGTACCTCAAAAAGCTCAATATTGTATAATTTTTGAAACATTATAGTGGTTGTCTTATTAATTGAAATAATCGAAGATTGGTCGCAATGACAAAATGACCAAGCAATCGATCATGTTTTCTCATAATCGAACACAGACAATTTCGGAATACTTGTTTGCAATAACAATATTTTTCACAAGGTTGGTTTTGTCTGTTACATTTCATTAGCACTACAATCTCTTCCATTTCATGATTAAATTTCTTTTAAAGGAATCATGTTCCTAACTATTAAAAGATGTAAAATTTGCAAATGCATTTTGTGTAATTTGCAAAAAAACCCGACAGAACTACATGTTTTTTTTTGTGTGCATTAACAAACATAACCAGGAAAATTTAATAAATGACACTAACCAATTATTTTCGATGATTGATCGGTTGTAATGAACCAATCATCAATAATGAGATTTAAACCAATTCCCAACACTAATACATTAACACTTTTGCATTTCATCAATGCACCAAAATTCTACATAGGTATTTTTAACCTTATCTCAGGTAGATTTATGAAAAATGTGTATACAGCTGATTGCTTGTTTCCGGTTTAGTTTACGAGAACACACACACAGTAATCCTTATATCTTCATATAAAACTATGCCTAGCAGAATAGAAAATACAATTGAAATGGTAAAACACCATGTCTACTGGCTGCAGAACAGTTATAGCCAAATTTTAGCGGTATTTACAAAATTACTCCGTCGTTCGTTGAATTAATGAAACAGAATTATTTATGATACTTAACTAGCTATTAGCTGATGTGGCCAGCCCGTTCACTACTGCCAATCGTGTTATCATAAAACGCAGCGGAAGGGAATCACGGCAGTACAAATAGGTCTTTTCTCAAAACTAACTGTAACAATTATCGCCATTTCAGAATTTCTCATCTCATTCGTGAAATAATTATATTTATATAATAAAGTAACCTCGAATAATTGATTGTGTGACTGGTTGCAGGGCTCCAGATAAGGGCCGTATCGACGTATGTACAGATAAAAAATATGCACGATGCGGTAGGAAATAATTTTGAAAACGTAGCAGATACGCACCACAGCAATGGTGTACGAATCATTTACAGACGTATTTATATGAAAAAGTATTGTTTTATTGTTTATTGACCTGTTTACACAAGAGTAGTAATGTGTTGTGGTGCATATACCAAACGAAACACAAGAATACTGATTACTAATTTCCATTGAGTACTCTAAATGTACTCTTAAGTTTTTCCAGTACTCCTATATTGAAAAAATAAGGAGTACGTACTCCTGATGTTGAAAATTATCTGGAGCCCTGGGTTGAATGTGTGTTTTACAGTAGAGTGATAGGGAATGAAACAATTAATGACTTTTGTGAACTTGAACTTGCTATCCAACCATAACATGAAATCTGTGTTCTCCAGTTTTCCGTGATCGTATTTCTCCCATGATTTCACCAGAACGCGAGCAAGGTCAGAGCTCAGCATGCAACTTCCTAAAAGGAGGACTCATCAACTCGCTCCGTGAAAAAAGTTTTCAATAATAGAAATCAGGAAGATAAGAATAACAAGAAAATAGCAATACGTAAATAGTAACATGAATTTTCTTAAAACTTTCATTTTCCTCATTATAAAGCTGTGTAAATAAGGTAAATGAGCCGAGTTTCAATCTTCGTTTACATTGTCTGCTAGCTGATGATGTTTGTCAACATTATATCACGTGACTTGGGACGTAAGATATCGCTCGATTAATAAACTACGGAAACATTATCCTTATCCAATTCTCAGTAAACATTACCGTGTGTGGTCTGTATAGGTCAAATTACACCAGAGATGACCTAGATAATGCTTATAGACTGGTGGTAGAAGACTGACTGACTGACTGAGTTTGGTTTTATGCCGCTTTTAGCAATATTCCAGCTACATCACGGCAGGGGAACACCAGAAATGGGCTTCACACATTGTACCCATGTGGGGATTCGAATCCGTGTCTTCGGCGTGACGAGCCAATGCTTTAACCACTAGGCTACCCCACCGCCCGGTGGTAGAAGAAAATGTGTCCGCACAGAGAGCAGCAGCTAGGTTGGGGTTCCGGTTTCTACTCTTAAGGATCGTTTGTTGGGCAATATCAGCGTATACACTGTCAAGTCAGGTCCCATGCCACTGTTTTCTTTAAAAGAAGAATCCTTTAAAGTGAGCCATATCAGAGTTATGGGGGAGATTGGCTATGGTTATACGCGTCAGGAGACCATTAATCTTGCAAGTGATTACGCTGTCAATCAAGGACATAGAGACAGAGATCATCCTTTAAGTCTCCGATGGCTGTACAGTTTCTTAGACAGATGGCCGGAATTTAAAGTACAGAAACCGAGGAATTTGGCGAGATCAGCCACCAAAGAAAATATCAGTCGGTATTTCACAGAACTGTCCAATGTCATGCAAAAGTACAACTTTCAAAGTTCACCCCAGGCTATTTTTAACATCGATGAAAAGGGACTAACACCACCCAAAATCGTCTCCCGGATACATTGCAAACCACAGATTGTGACATCTGGGAAATCACAAACGGTAACGATGATTGCCGCTGTTAACGCAGCTGGTGGCAGTGTTCTCCCTTACTTTGTATTTCCTGGACACCATATGAGAGATGAGCTGTTAAAAGGGCTGGGTATATACACTATGTCACAATACGATACGTGTACGTGATATTTTACCTGCGATACGATATGTATCACGATACATACACCTTGAAAGAATGACACAGTATAAAGATTTGAAATGATTTATATCAAGGTATTTGTGTATAACAATAACACTACTGTAATAAACAAACAAGTAACTCTATCATACTTGCTTAATTTTCTTTAAACAAGTACTTTAACATGTTTACTGTTTTGAAAAAAGTCGTGTATCGATACACTAGTCGACGATATGATAGCTATATCGAACTTAAATGTATCGTGATGTATCGGTGAATCGCCCTAGCTGTTATCAGGAGCTACACCCGGTACTGGTGGCACAGTTTCAGAGACAAGGTGGCCTAATACGGAAATATTCAGCATGTACATGAAAACGCACCTGTCCCGACACTTACCATCACGCAACGCCGACTTTCCCATTCTCATACTCTATGACGGACACTAGAGTCATGTTTCCCTTGGATTGATAGAATGGGAAAATCATATCGTCCTATTTGTCCTTTCCCCTCATACAAGCCACCTCTTACAGCTACTGGACATCGGATGTTAGGGGCCTTTTGAGAGGACATCGATACGATCATGTCATTCATTCTTAAGAATCTACTCCGGAAAAGCTATCAGAAAGCACGATATATGCAGAATAGCATGTCGTGTTTTCAACTCAACGTTAACACCTGTTAAACTTTGTCATCTTTCACAACTTCAACCCCGAAGTGAGTGATGACTTGGTTGTAATGTCGGCCTGATCTTTCTCTAGACCGACACCCGTGTCTTCAAGTTCAACAGGGCCGGCGACAGAATGGATACTGCACGGACATTCTTGGAATCTCGGGCTGGAGAAGTCTTGAGAAATGTCCAAACATACAAGCCAAGGAACACTATCAGTAAAATCGTTGGCGGGAAAGTCATAACACATCAGACAGTTGTAGACAGGATAGCCGAACACAAGAAACAAAATCTAGAGAAATGGAAGTCTGATAAGGAAATTCAAGAAGAAAAAGTCAAGCGTCAAAACATCGTTGTCCACATTGTCCAGGTCGTCTGAAGGAAATTCTGCCCCAAAAAAGTAAAAAAGGACAGGACCTGCACACAAGAAACGCAACGCCCCACCCCCATCAACAACTTTCTTAGGCAGTTTTTCCGACAGTGCAATTGTTGACAATGAAGTTTGCTGTGTGTGCGGTAAAGTTACACCTGATGCATTGCATCACAGTGACTCAATCACGTTTGTGAAGTGGGCCCAGTGTGACAAATATGGTCACTGACTTCATCTCGTCTTTTGTACCAGTCTCACTGTGGTACGTACACATGCAGCATTTTTCTGTCCCCACTGTGACCAAAGCCCGGTGGAAGAGTGAATTGCATTCATAAACTATCATCAACAGTGTACATAACAAGTTTGGATGTCATCGTTATTTGTGTTTGAAATTGTTGAAATGACATTTTAAATTAACTCTTAAAGTTTGACAAGTGACTTGAAGACACATATTTGCCTTGATGAAATATATCAACATTCGAACACTGTAGTTATTTTGTGTATAACGTCATCGCCGAAAACTGGTGACATATTGCTCAAGTTGCAAAATATGGAACATTACGGTCATGGCGGCCTTGCTCAACCCACCAGGCCGAGAGAATCATAAAAACGTAAGAGAAAACACCTTGACTAAGGTACTTTGTCTTGAATGTAAAATATTTTTATTACGATAGCATGGTTACATATGTACAGATAATCGCAATAGGTGAAACTGTGAATTTATATGGATCGTGTGACATCCCCTGACTAAGTTAAATTTTTGTTTATAGGTTTCATAACTTATCTTTATTTTTATGTTACTTACCGTGAAGAATTTTCTTTCTCTGTCCTCTATTGTTGTCAAATACCGTGGGAAAAAATACCAGATTTTGAAATCACCAGAACTGGGCACTCGTGATGCTGATGTAATTTTTTTGCGATAACTGTTAATGCTAGGTTCACACTGTCGTATGATTTGTTATGATTGCCACGATTGGCCATTTGTAGCTGATCGTGGAACTTCTCGGAAATTTCTAGTTTGGATATGAGGTGATGCGAGTCGATACGTTTTGATACGATTTGTTGCGCTTGGATGCGCTATTGTCATGATCTGATCTCCCGTTCATATACGATAACATACGTTGTGATAGAATTGACCCTATCGACTCCACGATTGGATCGTGATCTGACACGATCATCATGATCAGGGTCCCCGATTTGTGACGATGTGCTACGTGCAGGTATGTTCCGATATGTTCATCACGAACCGATAAAATCTGTTGTGATAGGATACGATTGTGGTTGCGATGTCTTTCACGATCATGATCGAGGTGATCACGATTTGAGCTATGATTGGACCACGACGGGTATATATATACAGCCCGACTGACCATGGACTTCACTGTTTCTTGAACAATACAACCCACAACCATGATTGATTCCAATCACCACGATTTGGATGCACAATTAGAAGCGATATGTTGCGCCTCGTTATGATTCAAAACGATGATGATTACGATTGACAATTAATCATGTTGATCGTAGAACATTTTTGAACCGTCCAAAATTTTTCTAAGATCAAAACGATTACCACGACTGACCTCAAGATCTGATAAGATCTGACAGGATCACCACGATTAGTCAACGATTAGGCCTACCTTTAGAATACAGCACCACAAACTTTAAAAATACGTCATAATACCCTTTTACGTTATGTAATGTGATTTTGTTCGAAAGCACGTTCTCGAAACAATGCCCTATGACGCCTGCATGGCAACACGGTGGTCTAGCTCAGCGAGTGCCTATAAGCTCCGCTCACTGGTGTTTCATGTCTACTAGCTATGTCATTGCATAAGCCCGACGATGTTGAGAGTTTCCAGTAGTTGTATACCGGTGGATGCGCAATTTTTTGCAAGCACCAGTTTGAAATATTTTTCTTCTTTCACTAATACGCTCATATTTATTTGTATTACGGGTGCTGAGGTGTTATGTTTTGTGTATTATTGTAAATTTTTTTTAGATTTTTCGAGAATACGTTACACCGGTCTATATTATATATATTCGATTATTTGCAATTTTGATCAATGTAATTATTTAAATTATGTAAATATATTTAAAATTTCGGTTTCTAAGTAACTATTAAGTCTAAATTATTTACCAATGTGAACTGACATACATATATATTTTTTTCATTCATTAATTTGCACCATTACATAGAAAAGTTTTTTATTAGTCTTTTATTTTTTGAAGCGGTAATAATGCATTACACTGGACACATCAGTCATGTTTGTGCCTGTTCGGTCAATGTATTTATTAGAAATATTTCAAGTGTTAGGTACGTTAGGGTTAGGGCTTAGGGCTGAGGGTTTAGGGTAAGACCTAATCCAATATAGTAGGTACATGTCCGGTGTAATACGTGAGTACCATTTGTTGTTTTTCATTTTGCATTTTAATACTGCCGATTTGGTCAATGCATTCTTTTTATTAGGATTATTTCAAGGGGTTAGGGTTAGGGTTAGGGTTAGGGCTGAGGATTTAGGGTTAGGGTTAGGGACCTAATCCAATATAATAATAATAATAATAAGTGTTCTTGTATAGCGCACAAATCAAACTGCAAGGCAATTTCTCTAGGCGCTAAAAGATAGAGTGATCTGAAGAAAGGATTAAAGTTCATAAGCTTGTTTAAAAAGGAAAGTTTTCAGTTGGGACTGGAAAGATTCCACGGACGCGGCTTGTCGGATGTGAAGAGGCAGTGAGTTCCAGAAAAGGGGAGCTGTGTAAGAGAACTGTCTATGTCCATATGACTTTAATCTGACCTTGGGGACATTCAACTGACAATTAGAACTTGATCTTAAACGCCGTGGTGGGACATATTCACTGAGGAGATCTTTCAGATAGATTGGAGCTTTGTCATGGAGGCACTTGAAAGCGAGAGTGAGGATTTTATATTCTATTCTCTGTTTCGTGGGCAGCCAATGTAAGCGTATCAGCAATGGTGTAATGTGACTGCGCTTGTTGAATATAGTAGGTACATGTCCGGTGTGAGTACCATTTGTTGTTTTTCCTTTTTGCATTTTAATACTTTTTTTTTGTCACACAAAAACGGGAAACCAAAAACGTCGAAAGTACGCTATGATACGGTTTAATGTAGAAATTTTGGGCTAATGGAAATTGGCCTGGAATTTGCACTCAAGCCTCTTTCACACGCAACATAAATTTTGTTCAGTAACGATTCGAAGGCTAACT
Organism: Haliotis rubra; assembly: GCF_003918875.1. Classification (NCBI taxonomy): domain Eukaryota; kingdom Metazoa; phylum Mollusca; class Gastropoda; order Lepetellida; family Haliotidae; genus Haliotis; species Haliotis rubra. Next base: position 163,825 of record NW_025767344.1, on the reverse strand, counting down.
CACCCTCGTGCCGTCACTACACTGTACACATGCTCATGTCTCCCTTGTTCCTTAGTGCGATCCACATTATCCTTACAGTGTTCCCTACATCACTTTTCTGTCACAAAATCACAGATTTATATAAAAGCGCGTCATTCATGCATGCACCATGAAATCTACGTCTGACGCCTGACGTCAACAACCCTATTGAGTTTGAGGCATATCGGCTCATTCCATGCCACACGTTATCTTGTTGATTACTGAATGGGACCACTGTGCCAAATGTCATCGGATCCATTCGGCAATTGTCTGTAGATTAAAATCACGAGACACCAAGTCTACCCGTAACCTTCGTAATTGTCCGTGACCTATTCGACTCTTTCCGTTCATTTACGTGACGTCACAGGAATGACTCGATAAATTTGCACATTGTGCAACAGTGTGGACGTACAGCGTCACGACAAAAGTATTCGCGATTTGGCAAATATGTCCGTTCGGCTTTGATAGAAACGTCTCGTATTTTGTCTCTTGCCTCACAAATACTGAACAGATTTTCATATTTGATACGTCGCTTGTGAGCTAGATAATACGATTAGTGCGCATGTGTAATGACGTCATATGTCGTCTGCTTGGAATGCAGAAATCGTCTGCTCTAAACAATGGGCTGAAAATCAAAGGAACTCAACATCAGTACGAAAGAACTAATTGTGGATTTGAAACGGAATGGAAAGAAAACTTCTGACATTGTGAAATTATTAGGTGTACCTGAATCAACAATTCGGTATGTTTGGAAAAAATATTTGAATCGTGGTAATGTTGAAAACAGCCGATGAAGTGGTAGGCGGAAAAAAGTGAGTATTCGTAGTGAACATGTTTTGTTGAGGAGTGTGCGCAAGAATAGATTTAACATTCTAAGAGATATTACCCATGATTATAAAGTTGGTCAACATCAACAAGTAAACAGTAGAACAAATCAAAGAGTTTTGCATCGGAATGGTGTTTTTCGTCGGGTTATTAGAAAGCGCCTTGTTGTGAAGGAAGTGAACAGAAGGAAACGACTTCACTGGTGTTTGGAAAGGAGCATTTGGACAGTCAAAAATCAGTGGAAACAGGTGATATTCAGTGATGAATCGCAGGTAGTTATTGGTCAGAAAGGAAGAGGTTTCGTTTGGAGAAGTGCGCATGAAGCCTATCGTCCCAAATGCATGATTCACTCGAAACAGGCCAGGTTATCAGTTATGATCTGGGGTTCTTTAACTTGGTACGGTGTTGGCACCTTGTGTCGTGTTAATGGTAATATTAATGCTGTCAAGTATCGTGAAATACTTGAAGACAACCTCTGGCCCGTTATAGCTCGGCACTTCAACAACAAACCATATCGGTTTCAAGATGACAATGCCCCAGTGCATCGGGCACGAATTATTCAGGAATACAAGTGTGACAATGCTGTAAATTGCATGACTTGGCCTGCACAGTCTCCCGATCTCAATATTATTGAAAATGTATGGCTACACATCAAAAGAACACTACAGCGACGATCACAAACTATCCTGACCACTGACGAACTGTATGACGCCATCCACGATGTCTGGACAAATATCACTCTACACTATGTTAGAAACTTATATGAATCAATTCCACGACGGATTATGGCCTGCATACGCTCCAAGGGGAACTTGACCAAGTACTGAGGTATGACATAATTCTTTTTTTGAAATATCGCTGTTTAAAGTTTTCATACGGTCTTGTGTTTACTTCAGCCATTATGAAAAGTCGTGAATACTTTTGTCATCACGCTGTAGCTCAGTCGGTTAGCTGTCGAGCTAACAATCCGAAGGTCCAAGTTCGCGTCCGACGTGTTCTCACAAACTGGTTGCTTGTCTTAATGACACGTGATCTACGGCAGAGATCGTCCTCACGAGAAGTTGTGGTGCTGTATTCTAAAGGTGCTCCCACGATTAACACCACAATTTCAGTCGTGGCTTGAATCGTGATAGTGTGAACATAGCATAAGCGCCGATAACTGTTCGGTAGCCAGTAGTGATAATTTATCTCAGATTTTACATTTTATTGACCAAGTTTGTTATCAGCTCGCTTTACTTTAATGGCATAACAGATGGCATGTAATACAATTTGATCTTCGCCAGCCAACTCACGCCGTTTTCATCTGCACTTTTTCAACTAATGTTCTACAAATTCTAGGACTGCTAACTTGATCCAACCTTAGAAACCCCCTTTTCCCGTATTTCCCCTGACCTGTTCACTGGCAAGCAAACAATCCAGTCGTGATTAGAATAAAGAATAAAGAAGTTGTATATCCATAAAAATAGTCCTCATTCTTAATCCAGTCGTCAACAACATGGAAATCAGACATTTCGTGCACTCACACAAGCCAAGTAATGTTTACGCCATACCTGTAAAGTTAGATTTCGCGGGACAAGCTTGCTGTCACCAGCTGATTGCAACTTCCTCACATACCGCTTCCGACTGGTCATGCTTCAATATAACGTTACAAGTTCTTGCAGTAATTACCATTGAAGCCAAGGTCTGTTGTTCCCAAACTTGATATTAGCTTCAGTGGTCAGCCACTTCACCGAACATCGGACCACGCGTTAGAGTATGACTACGAGTAAGGAAACGAACAAACTTCAATTTGCGGAACTTTTGAAACAACAAAAAGATGAGTTTCTACACGTAATGGCACCTACTAAGCTGCACATTATTTGGACAGAACTTTGTCATGGCATCCGCGTTGGTGCAGAAGAAGCTGACAAATGGTGGACGACTATTGTAAATAAATACACGGAAATACAGCGGCATTATCACACGCTTGACCACATAGCAGATATGTTTGTCTGCTACAACAACTGGAAACAACGATTAGGGAACTGTAGCGCAGTCGCATTAGCAATATTCTTCCACGAGTGAGTTGTCTTGGTCTTGTAACTAGTTAGAGAAATGCAGATAGATCTAAATATTATTGGCAAAGCTGATACAAATGTTTATCACTGACTAGGGATATAGATATTTGGTCAGTGTTATATTGTAGGTGCTTGCTCTATAGTATCTTCTACGAATACCACCTGTGGCGTTTAATTTAAGATTCCTGCTCATATATACATGTATTGTTGGAAGCAGAAAATATATGCGATCAGAATTACAGTACTTTTATCATGTTTATATAATGTTGTTTCTTCACATTTCTCTTTTCGACTTGAAGATACTTTCACTGAGGTTCAGGCTAAAACGTCACCACAGCAAAATGGCGCCTGCCGAAAACTGCACCATTTGGACATAACGGAACCTCGACTTGGCGAAAATGGCTACAAATCTTATGGCGAAAACGGCACCAACTAAAATCTTATCTAGTTTGTCATAGATAATTCTGATAAAACTGATTGCAGAATGTTTAGATACTAAATACGTTTACACTGCGGATAGTGATAGGAAAGGACATCCCATAGCCGATAGTCGGATTGCAGAATGTTTAGATACTAAATACGTTTACACTGCCGATAGTGATAGGAAAGGACATCCCATAGCCGATAGTCGGATAGTAGTAGACAGAGTGAGGCTTCTGGACCAGGGTAATCTAAAGCTTCATTTAATAGATAAAGCCTTAGTTGGACCCTTACCATTACCATATACTACAGAGATTTATTTCATAAAATAAGACTTTTTCAAGCAAAATGTCCCAATTCCCAAAGAAATGTATTCCCCAAGGGGAATTGTGTCTCTATCACACGAAACGGTGGGATACGAACCCCACCCGATATCTTACCTCTATGTCGTGTTGACGGGAGGTAATACTGTACCGTACGGTACGATCAATAATTCTTCTCTCACAAACCCCCTACCTGGCCCATCCATCAAGTAGTTCGTTTTATCTATGACACTATGTCACGTTGACCTCAACGAAACAGTTTAACGTAAATCGTCTGTTATATTTTTGGTGTTCGTTATAAACGCTTGTCGGGCTTTTTTCACCCCTTGTTCTATGTACTTTTTTTTCTCATCCTCACTTATAGCAGACTTACGAGACTTGGATCGAATATCTTGTTTCATTTTATCATATTTTGTGAGTTCGGAGAGGATCGAACGAAACTCCTCCTCCGAGATTTTGTTATCAGCGAGTGCCGCTGAAATACGGTCGTCTATCGTGTTTAACTTCGCTTCGGCCAGAACCCTGATCTCATCATGCTTCAATGCCTTACGATGTAGTCTACGGGATACAAATTTAAGCACCAAACCTAACACCCCTGTCACCCCAGCCGTTATTTCAATACCTAGAACTATAGGTACAGCCACGATGGTGGTTAATAACCCAACACCAGCCACCCCTAGGCCCATGCTGGTTGTCATAAGGGCAGTATCAGCCCCGTCCACGGCATTGAAAACCCTATGGTATTTCTTATATAGTGCTTTCCGCTTATCACGATCTTGTTCCAGTTGGCGTCTTACATCGCATAACTGCCTCAAACGAAACCCGTCTACGGTTTCCAGGGTCTTCACTACTTCATCTATGCCTGGATACAATCCCATCCTATAATATATATTACAAAAGATATTTTAATTGGGTTTCATTTAACAGTCGATCAACGTACTTGAGGCTTATAAGGTTTAAATCCTCATGTAGGAAAATAGATGAGAGTTTAATAGGTAACTTTACATCCACACGATCCCCATAGGAGGGGTTTATTGAGGAGGTTATAGAACCCGTTGAGGGGTCCGTTTGTATGATGATGGTGCAGTAACGTTCATTAACTTTCTGGGGATTCCAGTGTACTATCACCCCAGGTACAAGTTGTTGTTCTAGATTATTACTATTAACTCTAGTGATGTAGACTTCTATGATGAGTGTGGAGCCTGGTGACACAACTGGAATATTCCGTCGGGTTCTGTAGCATCTATACTGTAACTCACCCCCTAGGAATGATAGTAACATATTAGGTAAACCCGAGGTTATTATAATCGTTGTATTAGGTCCCGGGAACGAAACACCCGAGCGCGGTACCGCTATTCTTAATTTCATAGATATACCCATCTTCTTTTGATGTGATATAAGGTGAGGCGAGTGTTAAGTTGACTATCCATTTGGGCTCTTTAAAATCCGATAACGACACCCGCCTATACACGTTGTCTTTCAAGTGTAGGATGTATAAGGTGTCTTCCTCACCAGGTTGATCGAATCCCTCCGTATCCCCTAAATCGTTAATCGTAGTGTTGGGGTGAAGCCAAGACATTGCTATAATATTATTACGAGATAATTTCCAACTGGTTTTCTGATAATAGTTCAGGGGTGCACTTCACCCCCATAAAATGTATATTGTCGGGTAGGAAGATCTTGGTTAGTGATATAGTGTCTTCCACGACCACGGTGACACCCTGCAGACTGGTTTTGGAGTCGACACCCACCCGCACGTAAACGTTGCAAACGTGATACTGTTGTTGTTTCCCCCACCGGAGTTTGACCCCCTTCACGATCTCTACATCATCCCGCGATGGTTCCCCTAGGTAGACTTGGATGACCAGTGTTGAGTTCGCCGGTAGACTCTCCAGGATCCTGACCACACCTTCGAATTCAGACACCAACTGCAATACCACGTTTTGCATCCCCGCTTTACTCGATAGCATGTGGGCTGCCATACTGGCGAGTGGGCTGATGACTACGCTACGTCTCTGAGTCGGGATGTAAGCCACGAGCAGGGTTCCGTTGTTCACGACTTTGTTTAGGTGGTTGTCTTTGTTATCCGTAAACACGTAGGGGGAGCCGAGCCTAATATTGAGAAACCAGTCGACTTTACCCGGTAATAACACCCACTTGTCATCATCGGTGAAAACGAGCGTATATGGTTTGTTTCGGGCGACGGTAGTGCTCTCAACATCGGTTAAGTCGAACAGTTTGCCCCCGTATGGGTATATCATCCAGTTATCATCCCCGGTGGTGACAAGGGTGTACTTAGTGTTGACTACCGCTCTTGAGGTATCTACTATATCGCTTAGGTTGCTAGTACCACCGGAAACTTCAACGCGTTTGTAAATGCTGTTTTTAAGTTGCAAGGCGTACACTTTACCATCTACTCCGGGGTCGTCGAATCCGCGTGTGTCCCCGAGATCGGAGATCCCCACATTGGTGCATTTTTTCAACTTCATTCCGGGACCTTGTGCGCTGGTCATTTTATGTGCAGCGTTACGCTGAGGTATCCTATATTCACGAGATTATGATTTATATCTAACACCGATATTATCAGCTCAGGGATGTTGCCCTGGGTTAACCTCTTATATTGCCACGTTGAAAACGACTCGGTTCTGCCGTCGTTGTATTTCTCCGTTTTAACCGGCACTGCTCTAAGTATAGTTGAAGGGTGGCCTCCTTGAATATTGTCCGTTGTGCTAACCTGGTTGAGATGAATGCACAGCTCTCGGTACGGTACTAGGTCGGGTAACTTCGTGCCTGTGGCGGTAGTCGTTGGTTTTATCTCTTCAGGCTGTATACCGAGTGTTCTAGCCAATGGTCTACCTAGCCGCAAGGAGTTTCTTCCGTTGTTGATTAACACCACTGTACCGTTTGAGTCGTTCATCTTGAGTTCGGCTCCCAATGGTTTGAATACCTCGTCGCTTAGAGAGCACACGCTGTAGTAACCATCAATTATCTTGTTGCTAGCGCCACCTACGAACAGTTTATTGTTGCTAGCGTTGATGTTAGTCCATCGCGGTAGGTAGGTTATATCGCACAGTGCTATTTCGAGTTGACCCGACGTGTTATCGATCGCGTGCGTCAGCTGAACGGCCTCGCCGCTCGTTATTCCTGGAAGTGTTATGTACATGTTATATAAACTCATTATATAATAGTTTTAAAACATGAAGATCGTGGTCGCTGATGGATTGTATTTCGACGCCCAGTTCATAGATGTGTTCGATAAGTATAAGTTTTCGGTGACTAACGTTAAGACAGTGCACGCTTGGTTCAACAACCCGATGCAGTTCTGGCAGAATCAACTCAACTTCGCCGTGTGGTGCGCTACAACGGGGTGTGGTGTATCCGACACTCGGCGTGGACCGCTGAGTCAGTCTGTGTTCACGTTTCACGTGTACTACCAGGTCAGGCGTATCCTCAAAGAGATCAGCGCTCCACTCTCACAGGAAAAAGCGTGGAATGCAGTAAACAACCAGTACGATAGACGGGCCTACGAACGTATTTGCAACGAATTCGGAATCGACACTAAAACGGATTGGCGTTTGCCGGGACCGAACCACGGATTGGGTATTCCTATCGTTCACAACATGCCTCTCGTGGAAGCCAGCGAGAAGTTGAAAGAATGGGGTGGTGAAACGTATGCGAATGCTTACGTCACAACAAACGAGTGGGATGACCGTTACATGGCATTCGACGACAGCAAGGATTACCGAGTTTGGAGGTTCGAGCAGGGGGGTGATTGGAAAAAATTCATGTTGGAATCGAAAGGGTATACTCGTGCCGGCACCGAACGCTTGAATGACTCGATTCGAACGTACGTATGGGCACTGTTGGGTGCGCAGACGCAAACGCGTTCAAATATCCTAGGTAAGGGGACTGCTTACGACGCACAGAAACAGTTCGTTGTCAACGTAGAGGATGCTATCAATGCTCCAGTTGATCTACCGAGTGCCATCAAACGCTACCAAGACGTGTTGGAGTATGCCAGGTCGAAAGTCGACTACGTGTTCGACGTGGGACTGTACATGGCTCCGAGCGATATGCAACTGAGAATAAAGAAAGTGGTGGGCTACAACAACGAAATAATTGTAGCCACGGCGGACCAAAAGTTGGGCGTCAACCTAGATGTCAACATCCCACACGTCCCACCATCCACGACCGGTGAAATGGGTATAGTGGCGTCACCACCGGAGTCTAGGGTTCAACCAACACCACCTGTGGAGGTGGCCCCACAATCCAATCAGCAGCACATCGATAATAAAACAGCAATGGTGGTTGGTGGGGTGGCTTTAGGTATTATTTGGTTAAAAATTTCTTAGCCGCTACGTACACCAAACCAGCTACGGCGACGATAGCTGCCCACAAGTTTTGACTGAGCCACGTAGCAGTTTTAGCCAGAGCGCTCAGCAACCACGAGACGATGCTACCCAGGATGCCGGGTAGGGCTTCGGCGGCCTTACCAGCCAGTTTAGCTAGAGTTTCCCCTAGTTTTTTAATCCACTCTTTGACACCACCTGTGCCACCACTTGGGGGTGTGGGGGTACCCCCACTAAGTGACACCACCAGGGTAGATATGATGAAGCCCAATGCAGTCAGAATGCTGGCGATGGTGATGCCTTGTTCACGGAACAGGATTCGGATCCTGTCAGCTAACGTGGTGTCTTGGTGGAGGGCTCGATCAACGGTTTCCCGCACACGGCTGACCTGGGATCGAAGCTGGTCTCGGAAGGAGGATGCCGTTTCCAGCCGGGTCTTCCTTTCCTCTTCCAAATTACGTATTCGTTCCTCGATGGTGGCTTTCAGAGACTCGTCCTCCGTTTCACCGAGTTTGACCTTTTCATGGGCGATATGGTCGTCTATCGCGTCCAGTTTGGCCGTGTTGTTCACGAGATGGCCGCGAATGGTTTGCATGGCCATGTCCAGCCCCCGCAGTTCCCGAGCGGTAAATTCGAATCCGGGTAAGGGTTTGTCATGGTAGGTGGCCAACAGCTTTTCAATGTTATCAGTCATGTCTTGATCCGATGTGGCGCCCCTGATGTCTTGCAGATCTTGAAGGGGAAGGGCTTTAGGTCGTGCGCCCCCGTAATCTATGAAGCCTAGTTCATCGCGGATAAAGTCACCCCCATGGCGACTGCCGAGTGTTGATAAAGCAAGCGGTTCTCTAGTGCGCTTATTCATGAGATCGATCTCTGGGTGAGCCCTCAATCGCAGCGTGCCCTTGCCATCGACAAAAAACTTGGAATATTCTCGCCCCCACGGCTCTACGTAATTTCTATCCTCTTTTAAACCATCGTAAAACCCGTTGACGGCCTGCTTCACGAGTTCGTTGCCTTGCGAGAATGAGGTTTCATCATCCACGGCACTATCATCCCACATATCATCCATAGGTATTTCTTCATGACCGCCTTCAGCCATTATTTAGTATTAAAACTTATATATTTCATTTATATAACAATGTACGGTAGAAAACTAGATCCTTTCAGAAGATCGAGAGAGCCACTAGGTGTCAAAGCCGTGCGTCAGTCGGTGACCATCACCAACAATCCCAGCAAGATAGACCAGAATCAAACGCTGCTGGTTAGATTTCCAAACCTTGGCGCGAATGACCTCATTGTACCAGGCACTGTTCGACTGGCGTTCAACATCACGTTGACCTCCGACAACGACAAACGCGAGCTAGTGCGGAACGTAGGTCGAGCTATCATCAAGAAAACCACCATCAAGATCACCGGTAACGAGGTGCTGAGTATCGACGATAGCGACGTCTTTCACTGCTACAAGGACCTCTGGAAAAGCGAGGGAGAACGCGTCAATGACGTGTACCAAGGTATCAGTAAATCGACCAGGTCGCGCATTGGGTATGCCTTCACGGCAGACCAGTTAGACAAGCTATCAGACGGTGAAAAGGCCATCGCTCAAGCGTACGGGAACCGGTTCTGCGTGCCGCTCGACTTCGAGTTGCTCACGGAACACGCGCCGTTTTACCAAGCCGCGCTGGGTGATAGGCTTGAATACGAGCTCACGTTTAATGACTACAGTAAAGTAGTGCGTACGCCGAACGGTGATGAGGCCAGTTACGCCATAGACAACATCTCTCTGGAGTTCGACATGGTCACTAACCCGGAGCTGGCCAGGCAGGTTCGAAACCAGTACTCGGGTAATGTAGCCATCCTGTACGATCGTATACTGAGACATAGATCTATCGTGCGGGATAAGAGCGACACTGTGTGGAATATCAACCTGAACGTGCCGGCGCGATCGATGAAAGGCATCCTGGTAGTTCCTGTGGAGGATTACGAGCCGTTCCGGAGGGACAGCGAGAAGTTTTTCAACCCAGAGATCGAAAAGGTGGAAGTGACCATCGAGGGCGTGCCCAACCAGCTGTTTAGTCATGGTATGCGTGCGTACCAGCAGTGGGATGAGATAAAAAAGCTGCCGAGCAAACATCCATATATAGCCAAAGACCTGGACCTATCCTCCGTGCAAATCGGCGAATACTTAACTAACAAGTACGCGCTGTGGTTGGACATGCGATCCACGGATGACGATAAACTGCACGGTAGCGGCCGTAGAATAGACAATGGCAGCGAAGGAATTACTATCCAGATTACCAAGAAGGCTCAACCCGCTGGCAAGTTGAAATTATATCTGTACGTTATTATGGATGCGCAACTTAATATAGACAATGGGAGATTCGTGCAAGCCATTTACTGATTTGCCTGGCGGCAAGCCATTCACTGATTTGCCCCGCGACCCACACTGCGCCATAGTGTGCGGGCAGACTGGCTGTGGGAAGACCGTTTTCGTGTTGGATATGTTGGAGGGTACTACAGGGATGTGTTCGACCACATCGTTATCATGTGTCCTACTCTGAGCATGAATAAAACGTACACGGAAAGACCTTGGGTTATGACGGACCCTGACGTACACAGAGTCGATCCGGGGCCACGTCTACAGGACTGGTTGAAAGCTTACCATATGAAATTTAAAGGGAGTCGACGTTGTTCATACTGGACGACTGCAGCGCTAATCGTGAGATAACAAAAAGAGAGATATGCTATCGTACCTGGCATTTTCAGGCCGACACGCAAAGCACAGCGTCTGGGTGCTAACGCAGAAGTTCAACTCGGTGTTGAAAGACCTCAGGAGCAGACGCGATGGGTTGCCTTATTTCACTGCAAGGACAGGGGATTCGTTCGAAGAGTGTTTGAGAGAGAACGATGTGATGAGCAAATTAGAACGGGAACGGGTGAAGAAACAGCTCGCTGAAACTAAACACGCTAAGCTCGTGCTCAAGACCGACCAACCCGTGGATTATAGTGTGTTTTAGCTTAGCAATGCTTAGCAATGCTTAGTAAATTTTTAACAATGCTTAGCAAAGCTTAGCAATGCTTAGTATAAATACTTAGCATTTAGTTATAGTTATGGTATTTGAAGTGCTCGTCGTGTGCAACTTAACTTTCATTTCTCTGTGTTTCGCTTATATCGTATATTATATTGTTAAAACTAAAACTTACTTATCATATTATAGGATGGAGTGTGAGGAGTTGCTAGAGCAACTGTTGGTACCCCAAATACAGGTGGATGATGATAAGCGAGAGAAAACTGGTGGCGTTGGCTGTTGGTGGCAAAGCCAAACATTATTTTGGGGAGTACACTCCGGATAAAATTCACAAAATGTCAGCCGAAGAAATCGATAAACTGTACGCTAAATACGAGACTAGACTAGGTTCAGAAATGACAAAGACAATAGGATCGGCTATGACCCAGATATACACTGGTATTGCGTCATACTTCCTTCCCATCCCCCCGGAGCGCCGACTTTACCTGTGGGAAGACTTAGAGAAAGACCCTTTTATCGAACACGCCTTGAGCTCTATTAGCTGCGAGCTGTACCACAAATACGGTATGTTGTTAGCCCCGGTGACGGCGGCAATTATCACGGCAAAGCATTGTCAATTTGAGAGGAAAAATAATAATAATAGTATAGATGGATGCTGCACAGGAGACCCCCAAGGAGGAGACCCCACCCCAACTGGAGGAGACCTCCTCACAGGTGACTGTGAACCCTCCCACAGTCACCAGGCAGAAGAATCCTAAGAGAGTAGCTGCCGGTAAAAAACGGTGGTGTAACCAACATAAAATTATCAGGGTGACTCACCCGGAGCGACTCTTGTTGGTTGTATGCGCAACTGCTGCCGTGGCTATCTCGTGGTTATATACACGACACAGGGAGGGAAACCCTCCCCCACAATTAGAGGTCAACCCGCATATCATGTTATAATTTAATATATTTATATCATATACATAATGTCTGAGGGGAAAACGTTCGTCAACGACGCATACCACGCCACCGTGGTCGCCAGTCTAGCCGTAGGATACGCTCGGTTGACCAAAATGGTGCTTAAACAACCAACTATCAAGCTAGATTTCAACCTTCAGGATATGGGTATGCTAATAATGAACCTTGGTATGGCGATGGCCACCAAGGACATCCTAGTAAAACAAGGAATAATACCTGAAGATATTATGAAATAAATATAAGGATGGCTACGATTGCTATGATGGTCGGTGGTGCGTTAGTGAATGCCCTGGCATTTTCCGGGAGTAATTTCCTCTTCTCTAAACTACGAGAGTCACACGCGGCTGAAATACAGGCGGAGAGGAAGCGGCACGATCTCGCTATTGAGAACTTACAAATAGCACAATCCGAGTACGCTAAACAACGCCTCCAGCGGATCGATTACATTAACGAACAACTCAGGCGTGAAAACCATGCCGTTCAAACATTCCACGATGTCGACGACGCAGCGAGACAATACTACTTATTAACTGGTAAACGATTGGAGCCACTACAGAAGCCAACACTCGCTCAGTACTACACACCATCCAAGGGGGCAAATGGACCGTGAACTGACCTTCATAGCGCTGGGTATAGCGGCGACTGCTTTGGTTGTGAAGCAATTAGACTAATACACATATAAATATGTTAACATGTATAGATGTGAATACATACTTATGGGGAAGACCGAGACCTGTGGTAGGGTATGCGGTACTCATGGGTACTGTTATTCCCACATGGGAAGTCCCAACTACTCGTGTTCTGTGTGTGGTATAGGAGTCAAAGGACACTATTGTTTATGTAAAGCTCACGGGGCTAACGTAGTCAGACATCACCTCATCTACGAGAATAAAAAGGCCTACATAAAAGAACGTAGACGATTTCTCAAGATAGACCCCAATTAGAGATTATTACACACTTACGTATAGATATGTTTGTGGAACTTGATCCCAGTGAAGACATTGAATCTCAGGTAAAAAAAAAACATACTCAAAGATAAACTGAACTTCAGATTTCAGGTAATATTGAAAATGGTATGGATTAAAGATGGTGTTAAGTATACTCGTCCCTTCGTATGTGTGGGGACCATCACGACTCAACACCAGATAGATTGTTTTACAAGTATATCGGAATACCTGCTAAACTTCAAGAAATACTATATCAAACAGTGTGAGCACTGGATCGAAACAGCCCATCTAAAAATAGTTCATTGGGGTAACGGAGAGGATATATGATTTTTTTACATTTACGGCGGCCCAATTAGACATTAATTCTTTAGGTGTGTACGCAATTATGAATACTATACAGTTCGTACGCACTGAACGCGCTGTAGGTAAGTATTTAAGAGGCTGGCGCATGCGCGTTGATAGGAATATAGATGTCTCAGATATTAAGCCCCTGATAGATGATAAAATAAAACAGGAACTAGCCAGTCTTGGAAGTATCAAATTTCAAATCACAATTAAAATGACACTCGAAAAGAACGTAGGGGATGTTACCGAGTACGTTCAGCCTTACTTCCGAGGTGTACAAGAGGTCGTGACCCAGATAGAGACTATAAACACATCGATCGATACTAGTTTTCAGCAGATACAGGAATACCTAGAACGCTACACACACTTGGGATCCGGGTGGGCTGTAGATAAAATCGATATTGTCTATCTAGACATAGCTAACTACGTGCCGTTCAAAGGCGGGTCATACCTAGACTTGCCTCCCTACTATAAGAAAAAAACATGCCATAGTCAACGTTAAGAATAGAGGAAACGATTGCTTGAGATTAGCTATCAGATCAGCTTTGTTTCCAGCTGACACTCATTCAGACAGGCCTTCTAGTTATCCCCAAGACGATGGACTCAACTGGGATGGTATAGATGAACCAACCACCATATCTCAGATCACTAAAGTAGAAAAACAGAATAATCTAGCTATAAATGTCTTTGGACACGAAGACGACACAACAATAATACACAGGCTCAGCTCGTTGGTGGGAAAGGGGGGGAACGTTATCAATATATTCATGATCCAACGAGGTGAAAAGTATCACTACACGTGGATAAAACATTTCAATCGGTTGTTGTACGATCAGTCGAAACACAAGAGGAAAAAACACTTTTGTATGCGATGTCTGCACGGTTTCAGCCGAGCTGATTTATTAGAATCCCACCAGGAGTATTGTCAAGGTGTGGGACAGACGGCTATACGCATCGACATGCCCGAGGAAGGTGACAATATCCTAAAATTCTACAACCACAAGCACCAAATGTCTGTTCCTTATATCATATACGCCGACTTTGAAGCCTTGGTCAAACCTGTTGATATTGGGGGTACCCCAACCACACTCAAAACACAAGAGCATGAAGCATGTGGATTTGGATACATAGTCGTCCGTTGTGACGGGGAAACGAAATCTCCCGTAGTGTACAGGGGTTCTGACGCGGTTGAAAGGTTTCTAAAGTGTTTGAAGGAGGAAGAAGAAATTATTAGGGAAAAGTTGCATAGAATCGCTCCCATGCGTATGACCCAAGCCGACAGGTTAGCTCACTCCCGTAGCATTAACTGTCACGTGTGTGACTCACCACTGAACGGTGATTCGGTGAGAGATCACTGTCACATAACCGGTAAGTATAGAGGCGCCGCTCATAACGAGTGTAACCTCAAGCTTAGAATCAACCCTAAAACAATAAACATTCCCGTTGTCTTTCACAACTTGAGAGGGTACGACTCTCACTTAATCATGCAGGCCATCGCGAAAATCGATGGTAATATAACGTGCATCCCCAACAACATGGAGAAATATCTCTCTTTCAGCTTAGACGGACTTAGGTTCATTGACTCGTGTCAATTTCTATTGTCGTCATTAGCCAGCCTGATCAAAGCCAACGATACCTTCCCTATCACCGATCGATACACAGACGTCGAGACTAGATCTCTGCTTATGAGGAAGGGTGTGTATCCCTATGAGTACATGGATAGTTGGACTAAGTTCGCCGATACCAGACTACCTCCCATCAGAGAATTTTACAGCAATCTGACAGACTCGGAAATATCCGAAGACGATTACTCGTACGCTATTAATGTATGGAATAAACTTGGTTGTAAAAAACCTGGGTGACTATCACGATCTGTACTTGAAGATGGATGTACTACTATTAGCCGACGTGTTTGAGACATTTAGGAGGACATGTATCAAACAGTATAAACTAGATCCAGCATGGTATTACACCAGCCCAGGCCTGTCGTGGGATGCCTTGCTTAAAAAGACTGGAGTTAAGTTGGAATTGTTTACTGATTATGACATGCACCTGTTCATTGAGAAAGGTTTGCGAGGTGGGATCTCCATGGCAACCAAACGATACGCTAAAGCAAATAATCAATACGTGAATGGCTACGACCCTAGCAAACCAACCAATCACATTCTCTATCTCGACGCAAATAACCTGTACGGATGGGCCATGAGTCAGTATCTACCAACAGGGGGGATTCAAATGGGTATCATCCGATTTCGATATTATGAGCATCGCGCCGGATTCAAACAAAGGTTATATCCTCGAAGTAGACTTGGAGTATCCCAAGGCATTACACACGTCACACAACAGCTATCCGCTAGCTCCCGAACGTATGAGGGTTAACCCAGACTGGATGTCTGAATACCAACATAACTTATTAGATAGGCGGGTGACGGGTGTTGAAAAACTCGTACCTAACTTAATGAATAAGACCAAATACATAGTTCACTATCGCAACCTGCAGCTGTACCTGTCGTTGGGTATGAAACTGACCAAAATACACAGAGTGCTGAAGTTCAACCAGAGCCCATGGATGGAGCCTTACATCAGAATGAACACGGACCTCCGAAAGCTGGCCACCAGTGACTTTGAGAAAAACTTATATAAGCTCATGAACAACTCGGTATTCGGTAAGACGATGGAGAACCTGAGGAAACGCGTAGACGTGAAGCTGGTTCGGTCGAATGAGGAGGAAAAACTCAGGAAGCTGATCGCTAACCCTGCATTCAACCGTAGCAAGATATTCGATAACGACCTGGCTGCCATACACATGAAGAAAAGTCACATAATATTAAACCGACCTGTTTACGTGGGGATGAGCATCCTTGATTTATCCAAACACCTGATGTACGATTTTTACTACAACGAGCTGAAGAAACAGTACGGCGACAGGTGTGAAGTGCTATACACTGACACGGATTCCTTGCTGATGGAGATTCGAACCGAGGACGTGTACGAGGACATGAAAAAACACCTCGATTTGTACGACACCAGCGACTATCCCAAGGACCATGCCATACACAGCACGGTGAATAAAAAGGTCCTAGGTAAGATGAAGGACGAGTGTGCTGGCACGCCCATAGTCGAGTACATAGGGTTGAGGCCTAAGATGTACTCCATACTGAAGGCCGACAATGGTGAAATCCGGAAAGCTAAGGGTGTAAAAAAATACGTGGTGAAACAACACATCAAACACGCCAGATTCAAGGAAGCTCTGTTCAAGACCCGTACCTTTAAACATAAAATGAACACACTTAGAAGTGATGGGCATAGGATATACGGGTTGACTATAAATAAAACATCATTATCCCCTATGGATACCAAACGTTGGATAGCCATTGATGGGATAAACACGTACGCGTACGGGCATGAGAAAATTGAACCAAGAACATAGGTATAAATAAATAGTGACATGTCACGGAACCAGAAAAAATTTGAGGCTATTTACTACAGTCCGCGTGGATATTGGAAAGGAGCTAGCGCTGTAGATAAGCTAGCTAAAATAACTCGAGTATCCCCGGAGGAGGTCAAAACATGGCTTGAAAAACAAGCACTTTGGCAGATATATTTACCACCACCACGCTATGTGCCTAGAAGGAAGTTTGGTATTAATGTACCTAATAACGTTCACCAAGCAGACCTGCTGTTCCTACCCCACGACAAGAGGTACAAGTATGCTCTGACTATCGTGGATGTAGCCAGCCGGTATAAGGAAGCTGAACCATTGACCACGAAAGATTCTGCCCAGGTAGCTCAAGCTATTGAGCGTATATACAAACGCAGTCCGTTGACATGGCCATCAGAGCTCCAAGTTGACCCCGGGCGAGAGTTCATGGGTGTCGTGTCACAACTGCTAGCTAAACACGATACAAAGGTCAGGCGTGGCACGGTTGGAGCTCATCGCAGCCAAGCCATAGTAGAGAGATTTAATAGGACTTTGGCCGAGCGTTTATTCGGGTATCAATATGCGAGAGAAATGACCAACCCAGAAAAACGATCGACTGAATGGGTCAAAAGGTTACCTAAGGTGGTGTCAGCAATAAACCATGAAGTTACTCGGCTCACTGGTAAGAAACCGGCAGACGCTATAAAATTAAAATCAATAATATCAGAGTCAGCCGCACCTTTACGTGGGAAGGAGAAACAGATACCAGACAGGGTCCTAGTTAGATATCTCTATCAACCTGGGGAACATGAAGGAGACGCTCGGAAACGGGCTACTGACCCAATATGGTCAGTCAAAACTTACAACATAGATAAAGTTGACATCAAAGCCGACGAACCTACCTTATACTACTTGATGGATGGGCCAGGTAGGGGGTTTGTGAGAGAAGAATTATTGATCGTACCGTACGGTACAGTATTACCTCCCGTCAACACGACATAGAGGTAAGATATCGGGTGGGGTTCGTATCCCACCGTTTCGTGTGATAGAGACACAATTCCTCTTGGGGAATACATTTCTTTGGGAATTGGGACATTTTGCTTGAAAAAGTCTTATTTTATGAAATAAATCTCTGTAGTATATGGTAATGGTAAGGGTCCAACTAAGGCTTTATCTATTAAATGAAGCTTTAGATTACCCTGGTCCAGAAGCCTCACTCTGTCTACTACTCGGATTGCAGAATGTTTAGATACTAAATACGTTTACACTGCCGATAGTGATAGGAAAGGACATCCCATAACCGATAGTCAGATTGCAGAATGTTTAGATACTAAATACGTTTACACTGAGGATAGTGATAGGAAAGGACATCCCATAGCCGATAGTCGGATTGCAGAATGTTTAGATACTAAATACGTTTACACTGCCGTTAGTGATAGGAAAGGACATCCCATAGCCGATAGTCGGATTGCAGAATGTTTGGATAATAAATGCGTCTACTCTGTGCCGACAGTGATTGGAAAGGGCATCCCATAGCCGATAGTCGGATTGCAGAATGTTTGGATAATAAATGAGTGTACTGAGTGTGCTGACAGTGATTGGAAAGGGCATCCCATAGCCGATAGTCGGATTGCAGAATGTTTGGATAATAAATGAGTGTACTGAGTGTGCCGACAGTGATTGGAAAGGGCATCCCATAGCCGATAGTCGGATTGCAGAATGTTTGGATAATAAATGCGTCTACTCTGTGCCGACAGTGATTGGAAAGGGCATCCCATAGCCGATAGTCGGATTGCAGAATGTTTGGATAATAAATGAGTGTACTCTGTGCCGACAGTGATTGGAAAGGGCATCCCATAGCCGATAGTCGGATTGCAGAATGTTTGGATAATAAATGAGTGTACTCTGTGCCGACAGTGATAGGAAAGGGCATCCCATAGCCGATAGTCGGATTGCAGAATGTTTGGATAATAAATGAGTGTACTCTGTGCCGACAGTGATAGGAAAGGGCATCCCATAGCCGATAGTCGGATTGCAGAATGTTTGGATAATAAATGAGTGTACTCTGTGCCGACAGTGATTGGAAAGGGCATCCCATAGCCGATAGTTGGATTGCAGAATGTTTGGATAATAAATGCTGAGACAGTGATAGGAAAGGGCATCCCATAGCCGATATAGGAAAGGGCATCCCATAGCATAGGATTGCAGAATGTTTGGATAATAAATGAGTGTACTGAGTGTGCCGACAGTGATTGGAAAGGGCATCCCATAGCCGATAGTCGGATTGCAGAATGTTTGGATAATAAATGAGTGTACTGTGCCGACAGTGATTGGAAAAGGGCATCCCATAGCCGATAGTCGGATTGCAGAATGTTTGGATAATAAATGAGTGTACTGAGTGTGCCGACAGTGATTGGAAAGGGCATCCCATAGCCGATAGTCGGATTGCAGAATGTTTGGATAATAAATGCGTCTACTCTGTGCCGACAGTGATTGGAAAGGGCATCCCATAGCCGATAGTCGGATTGCAGAATGTTTGGATAATAAATGAGTGTACTCTGTGCCGACAGTGATTGGAAAGGGCATCCCATAGCCGATAGTCGGATTGCAGAATGTTTGGATAATAAATGAGTGTACTCTGTGCCGACAGTGATAGGAAAGGGCATCCCATAGCCGATAATCGGATTGCAGAATGTTTGGATAATAAATGAGTGTACTCTGTGCCGACAGTGATAGGAAAGGGCATCCCATAGCCGATAGTCGGATTGCAGAATGTTTGGATAATAAATGAGTGTACTCTGTGCCGACAGTGATAGGAAAGGGCATCCCATAGCCGATAGTCGGATTGCAGAATGTTTGGATAATAAATGAGTGTACTCTGTGCCGACAGTGATTGGAAAGGGCATCCCATAGCCGATAGTCGGATTGCAGAATGTTTGGATAATAAATGCGTCTACTCTGTGCCGACAGTGATTGGAAAGGGCATCCCATAGCCGATAGTCGGATTGCAGAATGTTTGGATAATAAATGCGTCTACTCTGTGCCGACAGTGATTGGAAAGGGCATCCCCCCAAAAATACAGGAAATTAAACAACAACTTGATTTCTATACTACAGAATATACATTATAATACAAACCCATACTACAGATCTCTCCCTCCAGCATTACTGCCAAACATCTTGACCAACACAAACCTAATGAACACTATATACGTAACAAATTCACAGTGCAAGAACATTTATACTGACGGATCCAAGGACCAAACATGCCGAGTTGATGTTGCCATAACCAGATTAAGATTAGCAAATTGCAATCATAGTCACTATCTACACAAAATCAACCTCATCCAAACTGCAAATGTATCACTTGCCAAATTCCTGAAACAATAGCCCACATTATCTTTTACTGCTCAAAATATAATAAACAAAGAACCCCACTCATGGCAAGCTGCGACAACTGACTGACTACTTTGAGAGTCAGTGGATGTCAACGTCATACTTTGTTTTATGTATGTTGATATAATCTTGCTAATGTTACAATTAAATGAAATAAAACATAAAACTCAACATCATACTTTGTTTTATACATGGCGCCATTTGTCTCTGAAATCAGTAGCCGTTTTCGCCAGTATGATGCCGTTTTCACCAAACAAAATTGGTGCCGTTCTGCTGTGGTGCCGTTTTAGCTATAACCCCTTTCAATGTATAGCTCAGGGTGTGGAGTCATCCCATAGATGACATCCTTACATTGTCAGCATAAGGTTTTAAACCTCTTTGGTCATGTGGATTTATGTTTGAATCCCGGGGACTAGATATACTTCAAAGAAATCACAAGGGTTAACAAGAAAAGACCATTCCCAGTGTGAAGAGTTACTAATCATAAATGTTAGGGCTGGCTAAAAAAAATTTGACAATCTGAAACATCACTGATGTAAAATATTATTAATGATTATCAAAGAATAGTTAGTTATCAATAATATCTTACATAAACTATTGTGTGGAATACCCTAGAATCAGTAATTGTTAGACAAATAACTTGTATTTAGAATAACTCTATTAAGTTTTATGTTACATTACATTTTCCAGAGCAAGACCATCTTTGACACGTTCAATAACAATGGCCTTTTTCAGTATCGTGTATGATCCGAAGTCTTCAAGCAATGAACAAGACAGTATACAGATGTTCAGGGACTTTGCCCATGAAGCTGAATTAGTAAGTTTTTCAAGATTTATAAGGGCAGCAAGGCAAAATTTACAACCTGACCCTGGCTACCCACCGAAGGTCTCAAGAGTTATACTTCCATTGAAACTGTTCATCATAATGTGTGTCCTTTAACTTCTGTGGGTTTTTGACTTTTAGAAGACTTGGGTTTTCATAGACTGAAAAACAAAAGAAATATTTGCTTCAATGATATTATTGCTGATTGTTGGTGATCACAGAATTTTTTGCCATTAGTGGACAATAACACGATGCATTATGTGGAATTATCATCACAGTAACACTTCGCCTCAGTCAAGTATATGAACATTCAAAAGGTGTTCCATTTTACTGTTATTCTGCAGGATGCGTATCTTAGAGATGCAACAATACAGCTGATAGACGCAACCATCACTCATGTTGCCGTTGGCAACAGGGACTTGAAGTTTTTCCTGGATTTTGATATGGCAGTGCTAGGTCGACCAGCTGATGGTGTGTATCTTCACTTGTGTCACCATACATTGATAACTGATGTCTCCACTCAGTAATTTGAATCCATTGTCTCTAAAAAGCTTTCTCCTCATATTTGTGTAGGGTTGAAGTTATATACTTTATATAATCCTGGCACTAATGTTGGTTTAGAGCAAAATTTGTCATCAACAGGAAAGTGCTGGTCAGTAGATTAATACTAGTCCGAATCAGGTTGGATATACTGAAGAAAAAAGTTAGGGATCATGGTATATTTGCATGAACCACATGCAGTGAAAACAAATATAAAACAGTATTCTATACAAAAAAATATGAACTAATATTTAACAGAAGTATTTCACGTTATTTTGTTCCTTACTGAATTCTGCTAGAAATGAAGTTCAGCTGAGTCAAATCTGATGACAAGACATCACTGAAATGAAGATGTTATTTTTTCAGTGCCATTTGATTGTGCCAGTGTTACTAGAAATTACCAATAGCTGTTTGTGTTTACAATTGATAAACATGTATTTATATATACTCTGTATCATCAGAAATCATAAAATTGTTAATTTTCCTCTATACTTGCCTGAATAGAAACGCAGGCAAGCTGTGAAAAGTAAAAATATTTTGTTATTTATGGGTTACCTTAGACACGTTAAAGGCTGTCTGTCTTGACAGTTTCCGTAATAATGTTGTGTTAACTAGAACTGGATTGTCCAGGTTACAGCGACTACGCCAGGCAGATACAGAGAGAGTACTGTCATCTGGACACTGCAACATTCAACTCCAAGAGAGCTCAGGTAATCTACATTCTGTTACATTAAGTGAAATGATAATATCCGTAGAAATAATTATATTGTGTGTGTGAAATAATCATATTGGTTCTCACTCGCAAATCAACATAAATATTGTATAATGGATACATGTCAGGTGTTAATTTAATTCATGTTAGTTTTGAAAAAGATGTCACAACTAGCAAGGGTTTGATATAGAAATACTAATACGCTATTCAACAGATTTAACAATTTGTGGTGTTGTGACAAGTGAAGAATGTTCTCATTCCCTGTTAACAGTGTCCATAACACTGCATTATTCAGCCTTAGACATTGATGCTGGTCCACAAGCCCAAGTCTACTAAATCATGCTGAGGACAAGTTAAAATTGATTATTGGTAGTCGTCATTGAATCGTAGGAATTGAGGGATATAATTCTAAGAGAGTTCTCAAAGCCTAAATTTTGCTGTACATTGGATCGGAATGAAACTAAAATATTATTATAATAATACACTTTTTGTCTTGTTTAAGCAGGACTTGCTACAAACTCAAGGACTAGTGAAATAAAGTTGACACTACTTCTGTACTCAAGTTAAAAATGTTAATTTCCTAGGCTTATAAATATAAGTGTCTTACATATCATGTGTGGTGTTTGTCAGTTTGAAGCTATGGTCAGTTTCACCCTCATGCTGCAGGTTCTACAGAACTTCCTTGCCAGGGATCACATCTTCTCTACAGAAGAGTTTACACAGTTGTATGAAGAAAAAGCACGGAGCAACATGGCAAGAGAGATCAGTGTTCTTCAGTCACAATCTGCTTGATGCTGTACAATGGAACATTCTCAATCACAGTATTGTACTAACTGTGAGTCGTGACTCATCATCTGATTCAATTTGGTTTTATCTAAGAGAGAGGGGTTATAATATTCCAGGCACCTATAGTCTGTTTGCAGTGAAAATGTACCGATAAATTTCACTTTAAACAAAACAGTAAATCAAATTAAGTGAAATTAAAATCGCGAATCCTCATAATTTTACCTTGCCAAATGAATATTAAATCTCAGAATTTTATTCAACTTAGGATAAAGGTTGTTTAACAAACGATCATAGATTCAAATTGCTATTATTGGTTTGTATTACAAGGGGGTAAGCGCAGTAGATGGAACAGTGGAACAAATGCACATGCGGTACATGATGGGCGTTAACTTAGACCAACCCTACTTGTTCTCGGTGTTTCATCTAATGTGCATACCCCATTGTTATACAAACCAATAATAGCGATTGGAAACTATGACCGTTTGTTAAACAACTTTTATCCTAAGTTGAATAAAATTCTGAGATTTGAATGTTCAATTGGCAAGGTAAAATTATGAGGATTAGCAATCTTAATTTCGCTTTAATCGATTTACTTTTTGTTTAGAGTGAAAGTCATCGGTACGTTTTCACTGCAAACAGACTATAGTGTATGAAACACATTGAGAATTCCTCCAAGAAAGTTATCAGGCCTTGATTCTGGTCATCAACTACTCTTATGTTTTTTGCTTTGTAATGTAGTGAGATGAGTACCATGACGAAACTGTCAAACATGGCGGCAAGTGGTAGAAAACATCAATTGTTTTAGACTGAGTAGAGACTAACACTGCATTGAATGGTGACTGGTCACTTGTGATGGCTGGCCTTCATCTCTTGAACAATCATCCATCTCACCTCGGAACACAACCAGATTTATCTGTTTTTAAATCAAATCTAAGGACTTGTCTCTTTCTTGAAGCATTTGAACTTTATGTGATATCTTAGAGCCAAAGCGCCCTGTATGTATGTATTTATTGTTTGTGGTTTAACATCAAACTAAACATTATTTCGCCTATCCTGGTGTGCAAATGGTTTGGGCAAACAATCCTGTGATTGATGTTTAGAGCGTACCTCCAGGTAAATGGGATACATTGATATGCAATCAGGTAAGTCACTGAGCCCAGTGGGTGGTCTCCTCAGACAGCATAGGTTGACAGGACTACTTGGAATCCACCAAATGCAGTTCATTAACTGGTAATAGTCAGTTTCTTATCATTTAGCTTCATCAGACATGTTGTGATATCTGTGGAAATTGTCTGTACATGGACAATATTCACCATTGTGATAATTGCACTAATGATTGTACCTATATTAATATCTATTTTGTCAATGTTTATACATGTATTAAAATATATACTAAAATGTTTAAATGATGTTGCACATCTGTGTGTCTTCAAATGAATTTTGGTTGGTTATTTTAAGTTGGTTATTATCCAGCATATTCTCCATCTCTTTAATGGTCACGTCTTACACAATTTCACTGGCACCAGAGAAACTTTTAACCATGTTGATGTGATGGCTTTTTTGTGTTGTGTCACAAAGTCAACAAATGGACTTAACATGGAACAATTGTTGTGAATGTCTTTAAGTCAATGAATTGTTTAACATGGAACAGTTGTAGTGAATGTCACAAAGCTAACGAATTGACTTAACATGGAACAATTGTAGTGAATGTTTCAAGGGTATATACCATGATAGAATCATTGATAATGATACATAGAAGGATAGCTGCCCTTCTAAAAGGTGGATCAAGTAATTTATACTTATAAGATTTTATATTTTTTAAACTTTTAAGAAAGATTTTATGTACATGAGCATTAATCAAGCATCACCTACTTGTTTGTTTTGATAACTACAAAAACACCAAATGTTGAATATGCTTTGCTAACCAGATTCAGCATGTTAAAATTGTAACCATAACATATTTCACTCTGATTAAACAAAACTGATATTAAAACTTCATAGCAATTTACTTGCAAGCTGAGAGGAATATACAATAATGTGAATATCAACAATGCTAGAAAATATGGTCACCATGACTATGACACCAATCTGATTTACACAGTTCTCAAAAATAGATTGTTGTCATTGTGTGAACCACCACTGGCAATCAGTTGCTGAATTCTCAGCATTGGAATCCTCTGCCATTTCTCTTGGAGTGCCTGTGTCGGTGTCTGCAGATTTGAACAAGAACTATCTCTTGATAGTCACAAAGATGTTTGATGTGGGTCATATCTTGGTAATGTTATGATGGTGGTGTTCTGCAATTGGGAAACGATGGTTCGAGAATGGTGAGGTTTTTATCCATGAATACTGGACAACTGGCAAGGGGCTGGTTATCAGAATATGGCACAATAGCAGTATCCAGTACTTCATGCCAGCAATGTTGACCACTGAGTGTCGCTGGTACTGTAATGAAATCCAGCCACACCAACACCGAACAAACACCACCAAAGCATTCAGCTGCATGTATCATCTGGTTGTAAGCCTCATTACGACATCTCCCTACATGTCTACAGCCGGCAGCTTTGTGTAGAAGACAGCGACTTTCATCAGACCAATGAACCCTGCACCATGTCATGAAGGTTTTTGTCAGCCTGCACCTATCTGTGAGGGTGGGACATCTGATCGGACTCAGTCTAGCAGCATGCAGCCTCCTGGGGTGAGTTGGACTCTGTGCAGTGCCAGCGCAGTTCTTCAGCATGGGTCATGGGATTGCATGCATCATGCCAGACGACTTACAACTTGGTCATCACAGTCATTGGTTTTCCTTGGTCTTCCAGGGCTTGGACGATCCTTTGTTTCACTGGTGTGGATGTTGTGACAAGACATCCCTGCTTCATGTAGCCAATAACTTGTCATCGTGTATTTTCTGATAGTCTAAATCTTGCCATGTCAGTTTAAGGTAATTTTTAGCACAGTCGTATTTAAATCAGTTCACAAAACTGTAGTGCACCTACTGCCATTAATACCCCAATGTGCTTTGCACCATCTGAACATGCGACTCATAGGTTTTGAGATATTGTGTAAATCATGTGGTATGCATGAGCATTCAAGTATGCTTGGGTATGATTGAATGTTTGGAACAAAAATTTAAAAAAATGCCCTTGGATTCAGGTGGTGCTTAATTATGGCCATGTGTGTATTTGAGCAGATGTCTATCTGTGTAGGAACCTTAAAATAAATGGTTCTGATATGTGATACATGAACGGATTCTGATCAACTTTCTCTTTATATCAAGATATGTACATTAGTATGTACACATATTGGATGTTCTTATGTTACCAACAACATTATATTTAACCACTGCACCTAAATATTCAAGTTCTATCAATGATTTGTTGTGAAAAAGACTGTTCATCACCAGAGCTTTGTCTGGAAAAATACATCCTATTTGTTCTGCTTTAAACATCAGCAATTTGTTTTGCTTGACATCAGTTTCTAATGAAAATTAATTAACTGCATGTCACCATAACCTTGTACATTTCACATCCTGGACATGCCATATCAGACAGTTAAGAAATTGTAAGTTTCAGCACATTTTGTTGACTAATGAATCTGCTTTGACTGATGAAACAAGTTGAAGCAGAGCGGGTCTATGTAGCATGCATTAGTTTGGTTGTTCTGTGGTAATGTTACAAGCACACGTAGAAGGTAGCAGACTAACATTCAGTTCCTGAAATCTTAGTTAGAAATATTTATAAACAAAATGAAAAATATTCAAATGCTGCTCAGAACGATTCTTAATTCTTGATGAAACTTTGCATACCAATCAGTTTTGTACTAAACTGGTGCCTCTGGATGATTAAATATTCATATTTATTATATATCTTTTTCTTTCGTGACATCAAATTGGACTTCTCTGAAAATAACCGACCTCCATTACAGAATAGCACCAGACTGTTGGGAATATGTCATCTCCTGATGGTCTCGGTCTCAATATGGGGGGGCATGGTCATTCAGTCACAGTATGTCTGACAGCCCCTTAACTATATTATTGTACCTACCACCAGAGGTATCTACTCCCATCCAGACCTTTCTGTAATGCAGACCCGTGAAGGTCCAGGTTAGAATTACCCTTCAGTAACCCATGCTTGTCGTAAGAGGTGACTAACGGGATCGGGTGGTCAGGCTCGCTGATGTCATCAGTTCCCAATTGCGCAGATCAATGCTCATGCTGTTGATCACTGGATTGTCTGGTCCAGACTCGATTATTAACAGACCGCCGCCATATAGCGAGAATATTGCCGAGTGTGGCGTAAAACTAAACTCACTCACTCATTCTATAATTCAACAACTCTGGCTGGTGCAAGATGTTTCTCGAGTTGAGTTTCCTCTGAATTCCCCATCTTAGTGGGGCTCATTTTCAATGAAAATGCTGATGTAGGCATTGTTACCCCAACCCAACTCACTCACTCAGTGTTAAGGTAATACAGTGAAGCCCTCTGTGTCTGTGGTGGGGATGCTGTGTATACAGGGGTCTAGATGTGGGGGAAGGGGTCTCTGACAAGTCATATATCTTTGATGGTGTTATTTGGAAATACTGTTGCCTTGTTTCATGGAAGACTGGCTTGAGTGCAAGATCTGGCACAAGGGAAATTGGCTGATCGACTATTGCAATGGGTTGAGTGGGTTATGTTTCAAGCAGGAATCATTCAAGTTATGTGTATACACAAAACTAATTCTCATTGTTGAAGTTAATTGGTCTTATCAGTGGTGACAGCTCAGCTACTTAGTGACTTTTCACATATCAAAAATGTATCTTGTACGACATATCAGTATTTTATATTTGTTTTTAATTATGAGAAATATAAACAGTCTCAGTATGACATTTGCTAACTTCTTCACACGAAGTGTTAAATTTCAACACAGAAACCAATGCTGCTTTCCTGACAAATGAATAACATTCATTATCTGTATTGTTAGATCTTAGATCTGGTAAAACCTGGAATTATGAATGAGTAAAGAAAGGTGATGTTTTAAATGAAAACATGTAGATTCTAGTTTTGCAGAATAAAAACAACATTTATTGCAGAAGTTGTCACTGAATATAAAACAATCACAAACACAACTAGGGCACTTTCATGACCATCATAAACAATTTTCAACATGTACAATATAATGACTTCATAAAACAACCACATTTCCATGACGACTAGCAAGAGCACACTTCAGCATGTATTTACTTAATGACCGTGTTCTCCAGGGTTCAGTCATATCCAATTCAACCTGCGAGAATAGCTCTCCTTTTAGACCTCCACTTGAGCTAAGCTAACATCAGAGTATTGATGTGTTTAGTACTGTAAGACCTTACTGGTCAGCAGTGTCGGAAGTCGCACCTCAACATGGGACAATCATCTTGGCTCCTAATGAAGAATGGACCAGTGTGACTGTCCTGCCTTGGAGAGGCTTGGCAGTATGTAATGATGGACATTAGCTAATCAATGTGTAGCTTAATTATTATCAAACAATTTTATATAGTCTCTGTTTTGATCTAAATTCACTGTTACATCAAAGCCTATCTATTTTTGAAATTTTTAAACTAGTACAAATTGGTAGATGCAAATACTAGTTTATCAAAAGCAGACTAATATTTCACATGACGCATACATTTTTTTACTTCAGTTTTGAAATCGTTTTGTCATTATCTGAAAAATAAGTTATCCTCATCAATAGATTATATGCATAAATGCTATGCATTGATGGAAGGTGGCCTGTCATTTCACTGAAGTCTTGAGATAAAGAATCATCTTAAGTAAGCTGGGACTTGCTAATAACCCAATAACCATATACCGGTAATCTTGCATAATAACTCACTGGTATTTTCAAAGCTGATCAAACAAATGTCATCACAGTTTGGATAACTGTATATTTATATATCACAAGTGTCAGGGCATTTTTGCTTAGCCCCATGTAAGGACGGAGGTGGTCAACACAGTGTGGTCACTCAAAGTAGACCCCGTAGACCATACCAACTGCGTAGAGGCTGCGGTTCTCAAATTCAGCCGAGGCAAAGTTGTCCCTGTCAGAGTCCCACAGGAAGCGGCTGCCCACTCGAACTCCTTGGTCCTTCTTCTCCCCGATTGTCACCTGAGCAATGATCTTATACCTGCAGTGGTACAGACACAGGGACATTCAGACACCTGGAAAGTGAGACCTGGTGCCTCATGTCAAATATTAAAACAAACAGTAATCTGATGACTTTTTGGATAACTGGAGAAACCAACTTAGTGCTGTCATTTAATCCACAGAGTTTACCATTAAGTAGGTGGTCAAAACAATTTGTCAGTTTGTAAATTATAAAGATCTGAAAAAGTTTCTTTAAAAATTAAGGCTTATACCCTATCTTAACCTACCTCATTTAATGCTGTAATCTGTAAAAGATTTCTCCATTTCGCCTATGTTTTCTCATTTCAAGTAGGTATTACCCATTAATGTCCTCATACCAATTAGGATGATCTAAATTTCACATGAAAACATTCCGAGACCATGCTGATACATTGTCAAATCTAACTGTCAGTATTCAGATATAATATATACATATAAAATATTTGTTGTGACTTCATTATCATTTAGATGATGTATTTGATAAGATGCTCCATTCAGCTTAATGGAGCTGCCCCAAAATCTGTAACATGTTAGCACCACAGCTGTGCTCATGGGTTTTTATCACAGTTAGAAATCTACACCTTGCTTCTTTTTTAGTGTCTTCCTTAGTGTCTTCCTCACCTATCACCACATATATAACTGACACACTGATATAATCAGTGTTAAAGTCACACTCTCTACTACAAATGTTGTAGTGTGCTGTGGGCATGCCACTCCTCTGTGCCAGCTGACTGACTACCCCCTACTCTCCTATGTCACGTGGTATTTGACACTTATTCTGTACCCAGGCCTTGAAGTGTGTAATTAATACATAGATAAATGTTGACAAAAGACACATAGTGAACCAATTCATCATTTCTTACCGTTTGAAATTAAGTTCTTTCACCTTTGCCTTGATGTCATCAGAGAGAAATTTGCACAGCAGCGAGCACTCAATAGGATCATACTTTTTACCTGAAGTGTGAATGAAAATTTGTTTTGAAAACTATTACTGCTGTCACCAATATCTAACTGTCAGTATTCAGATATAATATATACATATAAATATTTTTTGTGACTTCATTATCATTTAGATGATGTATTTGATAGGATGCTCCATTCAGCTTAATGGAGCTGCCCCAAAATCTGTAACATGTTAGCATGTTTGCCTTGATGTCATCAGAGAGAAATTTGCACAGCAGCGAGCACTCAATAGGATCATACTTTTTACCTGAAGTGTTAATGAAAATTTGTTTTGAAAACTATCACTGCTGTCACCAATACCCGAAATAAAAACTCAAGCTTGTAAAACCATTTGCTTTCCAGCTGTGATTTTCCATACCATGAGATAGGGGAGAGATAAAGACTTGTATGCGAGATGTTTCAACTTGAAAGTTAGATACATAGTTCTGGGAGATATTTAGACCTGTAAAATACAAGGTTCTCATCATCAAAGGTTTTGGCATCAAGTAAGGGCCCAGTACAATAGCAGCATTCAATGATGAGTACTTCACTTGTTTAGATGGTGATGGCTTTGAAACTTTGAATGTTTGGGCCTGGATGCAAGCTCTGGATATGTGGATATGCAGGTAAAATGCTTAGACCTGCGAGGAAAATTGTTAGAGAAGATGTTACCTGTTAGGTTAGTGTTGAGCACCGTCTCTATGATAGGCTTGACCTGGTCAGGTCGGAACTTGGAGGGAGGCTCCAGCTGGTATGTGTTCTCATAGCACACCTGAAAGATCTTCACACTATGTAAACACTTTATTGTCTATATATTAAACATGAAATAAAATACATTTCTTAATCTTACTCTTGTTATGACACAATAATAACAGTCAAGTGAAAGAGAACATTGCCACTTTTGTAGACAGTGAGCCACTGTTTCTGTTGAAAGTGCATGTACCTGTCTGTCTGTGTGTGTTATTTTATTCAGCATGAATGAGTGCTGCTCCCTAAAATCATATACAGATTGTTTCACACTCTCATTCAGACAAGAAGTCCATATTTCTTCAGTTTCAGATTGAAACGTAAGAGACTGTCTGGACTCCTTCCTGTAATAAATAAGACAACTTAAAAGAAATGTGAAAACAATTTCAAATAGGAGACTAAATGTTAGTCTTGCAGGATCTCACAATGTTGCACGATCGGAAGGAAAAAAAGACATTCCACACAATGAGTCTCACCCTTCGAGGAGGTCTGGAGTCATCCTGGTTTGGTTCACAGGCAAATGAGGTGATGCTAGATCCTGCATTAGCAAGCCTCTTTCCTGTGAGGTCAAACAGACTGGATCCCCCGGCAGTGACGGCAGTTAAATTGTCCATGATTGGTGTACATACATACCACCTCTCACCCCAGTTGTAGTAGCTGTAACAGAACAGAGTTATATAGATTGTTGTTTAACAGAGCCTGAAAATAAATGAGTCTTGACCAGACAAAATAGTGATTAAAATTATAAACATGTCCCATTCTGTCAGCATCAATCACATCCCAGATAGCATGCAGATTTTGGCCCAACGTTGGCAAGGGTTTTGCCAACATTGCCAACGTTGGGCCAACATCTGAATGCTATCTGGGATGCTATATACCAAGTCATTTGTCCTCTGACTGGATATGTTGAAACATTGGACCTAGAGTTGAATTATGAAAATCTTATAACCCTTGTTATTTCTGTAGGTATTCCTGAGTTAATTTTGGTAAGCGCACACAATAACAGATATGCCAAGGAACTGTAGTTTGTGAAAAAGATTTGTTGAAAGATATTTACATATTCACTATCATCTCTTTAAAATTTCAGCTCTACCAATCACTCTGACAGAGAGAAGAGAGAGGAAGACAGTGAACAATCTCAGTATTGGCTCTCAAAGTCATAAATGAAGTAACATGTAGTAGAGGATTATAGCAAAATCAATAGCTTGTTTTCTGTTTACTGAGGATTGGAGAAATGTTTTATGGAACATTCAACACATGAGCTGAACAGACACCTCCTTTTCTTCAAACATTGAGTCACTTCCAATCAAAACTCATCGGCATTCTATCTTTGACCCAATATGAAGAATATCTACTGCATTAAAAATGAATGCTGAAGTTCCTGTTAGCTCCTCAAAGGGAACATGTGATTCTGAGCAGTGCCTAGGTGCCTAGATATCATGACAAACTTTTGGCCTTTAATATTTATATGCACCTAATTCATTGTGATCTCTCAAAGAAATCTATGAAATACACTGAATTTAGAAAATGGTTAAATGTAACACATGCTATATTTGGCATTACACTTTTGCAGTAAAGTGCAGATACTAGTACTTTTGTTGGGTTGAGACCCATCCGGGTTACGAATGAACCCACACCCTTAGAGTCAGGCACCTAATCGCCAGCACACAAAGTCAGTTGTCTAACCCACTCAGTCACCAAGGCTTTCACAAGAATGGAAGTCGAACAACTGGTAGTCCAGACCAGAGACTTTGTGTTCCCCTCTGATCAGTGTAATGATTTAGAAAGTGGTCAAATGTAACACATGTACTTAACTGAGAAAGTGTGATCACAAATATAACATGTGTTATATTAGGAACCTGACTCTGAGGGTGTGAGTTTGAATCCTGGATGGGACTCAACCCAACAAAAGTAGCAGAATGTGTACTTTACTGAGAAAGTTTATTCCCAAATATAACATGTCTCAAAGATATCATTTAAGATTTGACCAATATATTCCAAACCATTCATAATAACACAAATACCTCAGTGGCAGTGCTGAGGACATTTGGCACTGATGTATATGAGACAACACACAACACAAACACCATTTAAGTTGACAGCAGTCACTTTTTAAAGTTCATGATGAAATATCATCAAAATACAAATGGAGTTGATGTATGATTAAACTTCACATGCTGTCAGTTTTATGTGAATCTTATTACAGTAATATTAAGAACCTTATAATGAACATGTATTTCAAAACTATACTGCATAATACTTTGGTTATTTAATCATATAAAACCCCTCCCTGCCTCTGCCCCTTGCACCTGGACATGTTGCCATGTACTAACTATATAACAAACACATAAAATGGGATGACCTTATCTTAGTTTGTAATGCATATACTTATGTCAAATTAGACATTCAGGGTAGGCAATCTGTTTTAGTTAATCTAACTTTGTTTTTCCTGTTTAAGTTGTCTAATACAAGCAAACCATTAAAACACTTGGTCTTTTATTTTCAAATGCTAGCTGTAAGTAGCTAATCCATCCCAGATCAATAGAGAAATAGATTGTATCTAATGTCTGATAGGTTCATCCATACGTTGCCATGTCTTACAGATGCCTAATTAATCAAGACTCCCCATGTAGGAAGACGCTAGCACGAACCAGCGTTAATTATTCATCTCCTCCACATGCCTACTGAAATAACCTTTCAGGTAGTAGACAAACAGATTGTTCTGTACTTCTCTTGCCACTATTATTGCACAATATAGCACCATCTGTTCATGTTGTACATGGGCAGAAAACAGGAAATGATACCAAATGGTACTGCAAATAAACACTGCACAACAATAAAACTGAGGTTGTCATGAGTATTTGAACCATTGTCATATATTGTAATTGAGAGATATGTTGTTCAATATATGTTTAAATGATGTCAGTTTTACTGTAGAGCTGTAAGTGATTTGAAATTTCTGTAGTGATGTATAGATATGAAGTATGTAAACAGTTTGGGCTTGTGAGCAGCTGATAACTATTTCAATCACATGTTTGTGGTAAGTCATACACATATGCCCATAAAACACTTCTCAATAACTTTCTTTGACAAAATATGAGATACTTAAATATAAGACAGCTTCGTCTAACTTTCACTAATAATTTTGAGACGTAAAGGCTTAAATTAGTATTAGTATTAAATAGTTATTGTTGAGTTGTGTATTGATTCAGCAATCATTAGTTACTGGGTTGTTTTTGTGCAGCACACTATTTTACTATGTACACAACGAAGAGATCATTCATAACAGACGTTATTAAATCACATCATATGAAGCTAAGAATTATGACCACTGTCTTGAAGTATCAACATCAATCTAACCATTTGAAAACATCTTCCTACCACTTCAATACGTCACACTAGGAATTGATACCAAATATTCTTCTTCTTTCTTCCTCTTATCTAACTAGAGTTACAGAAAAATCATATTTACATAACAGTAAACATTGTAAACTTCTTGAAACATCAGTTTTACAATGGTATTTGTATTGTTTATCAACTTCTCTATACCTTACCTTCTAAACATTGTCCAGGTTAGGTTGTAATCCAGATAAAAGAAAGTTAACACACACACAGGAGATGTAATGACACAGGACTTGACGATGAACTCTCCTATATATTATCACACCACAAGTTCCCAGGGAACTTCCTCTATTGCCATGGAAACAGACTACTGATTACCATAGCAACATGCTTCCATCCTCTTGTTTTCAATCAATAGGCATTATAAAACTCATGAGAATCATTGACAATGAAGTCAAACTGCTGCTAGAGTGATTGTGTACTTCAAACTCAAGTAGACAAACTCACTCCTGGTTTCCAACAACATGCAGCCATGTTACAACCAACATCTGGCTTCAATTAAATTGCACACATGCAATTAGAGACACAACCATCAATGATTGATTAGCTTATAGATAATCAAGTGGCGATAGCTATTGTCTATGGGGCGTACCTACAACTGTTTCCCTTACTTATTGATCCCATGAAGACAAAGTAAGCTTTAAGACCCAACGATAGAAGTAATTGTCACTGTAATGATTCACATAACTGAATGTGTGACACAGGTGTGAACATCAAAGCCAGGTAGGGGTATTACTCGCAGGTGAGACAGACGACACAGGTAATTAGTACACGGCAAAACACAAACTAATGGGGCTACTTGCAAACAATAATTCATTTGTTCCTTGTTAATCTACACTAATTGTAGCACATTAGCACGAGAACATTCAAAAACCGCCAAGTCAGAGATCGATAAACTGGTACGGTTGGCAATGGACATGTCATAAACGAAACAAAACAACACAGTTATGGTCATAAACTCAAGAAACAGATCAATTTGCTATTTAAGGTGTGTTGTAAAACTTGATCCACATTTGATAACACTTAAAAGTAGCTTTCTTGAAACATGTTTGTTCAGCAAAACATATCTGACCAACTAGGCATGATCTCTATTTCACAGCATTATACAAAATTAAATCATACCTTTCTTGATACAGGACAAGATTAGTAATATCCTAATTGTATGAAGACTGAGAAGGGGTATCCAAGAGCACGTATTGCATGTCTTTTCCCTTCATGTCAAACCTGAACTATGGAAAAAGTTCTGCAAAGGCTTGGATTAAGAGAATGTAGTTTTGTGATGAATAGATTTTGAGATTAGAATGAAAGGTCTTGCTCATGATTTTTTCACCACTTAGCTTAGAATGTGTCAGTGGTGTGGGAGAAAAGTGTGAAGGGGGGATGCTAAATTAACCAACACTTCTATTATTCATAAACTGACACTACTACAAACCATCTGAAATAGAAAATTGAAAAAAACCACATTATGTATTCTGTTTTATTCACACATGGCTTTGAATCTGCTTTACAAAATCACAAATATTATTTTTATTGATACTAAGAATATTGCACTTTTTAGTAAAAATAACATTCTTTTTAGTAGGTGTTTACCTGACTGTACAGTAAGATGTGATCACCTCTTTAGAAAGAAGGGGTGAAGTAGGAACTATTTAGATGAGTTTTAACTCATCATTTCTTTGGAAAAGTTTGCTTTATAATGACATCTTCCCCCTAAACTTACATTAGTTACATGGTATCTGTGGATACAGGGTAGAGCTACAAGCCAATCAATTATGTGTTTAATTAGACTGGAAACAATACTAGTAGATAAGGAATCTATGGGTGTGATACTGCCCCAGGAGAATATGAAAACGCATTCCATGTGACAGTTTTAGCAGTCACTTATTAAATATGTATAGATCTTGTTATCAGAGTAATGCTACAAGCAATCCTCTCATGATTGATTATAATCAATAACTCAACATCCTTGATTAAATGCTGCAAAAATATATACTCTAATCAAATGTTATTTCAAATTTTCAACCCTTCATTAACTCCATAAATATGCATGATAGTATACATAAAACATCCCAAATTAAACAAAATATTAAACTGACCCCTGAAAACAGGGCTGAAGCATACCTTTGCATTGTTACTGTGTGTTGAATATCCTGTACATCCAGTGCAAACAGAAACTCCTGTGATATTATTACTCTCCCTTGATGAAACCCTGGTCTCCCAAGGTAGACATTGTGTCCCTGAAGGTTAATGTTATCACTGTGACCTGACCCTTCAACTCATACTGTCTTTTTCAGGAAATAAGATGATAAAGCTCACAGGGGGGTAAAGATATCTTGCAACATGTCCCAGTTACATTTGTATTACAGACTTGAGTCATATTTTATCTTCTCTATGAGCTATATTTCTCTAGGTTTGGTAATTGTAGAGAAAAGATTCCATTTCCCATCAATATGTTAAAATAGAATATTCATTTCACTAATGCACTTTTGCAGAACACATTGAAAATGCCATTATGTTCCACTTATAGTCAAGAGACAACTAGAGATAAGATTTTTAACTTCAACCTCTCAAACTCGGACAGTTTTAGCACTGATGTCAACAATGATCTGTTTCTGATTTGGTAAAATTATAACTGTTCTTTGTACCACTGTAAAGGATTTGTAAATGGTTAATGTTAATAACAACTACCCCTAAACGGTTCCAGTAAACGATTATCACAGTAGATTTTTCCAATCCTATTTCATACATTTTTTCTCCAGGTTGAAATTATATTGGATCAAATCTGCGTAATTCCGTACCTAAACACCAACATGTACCCCCCAAAAAGCAAAGGCAAAATTGACAGATACAGGGATAAAATAAAGATTCGAACGTTCTAACAGTGTGTGTCAAAAGCAGTAAGATGCTAGCCTGAAATAATTTCTTTCAGGTTGCAAGACAGAAATTAGATGTTGATGTTTCTTGACCCTAACAAGGGGCAAAATAATGTCAAAGCAGTTTGTATTCCATTTGTGCCCGTTCTAAGAGCGCCCTATTATCATGAAAATGTGTGACATTGTCACAGTACCGTGTACATAAAAATAGTAATCATTTATGGTCGAAAGTTAAAAAAAGGGGCACCGTGTTTCAATGTTAAAAGTTCCAGGCTAGTTCAAGGAATGGATGCAT
Source organism: Haliotis rubra (assembly GCF_003918875.1). NCBI lineage: Eukaryota > Metazoa > Mollusca > Gastropoda > Lepetellida > Haliotidae > Haliotis > Haliotis rubra. The sequence goes on along the minus strand of NW_025767344.1, from coordinate 126,475 downwards.
AATTATATACAATTCTGAAAGACATGTTTTTGAAGAGAATAATTCAAACATCGCTTCTGGAAAAACAACAACCTAATGACGACAATAAAGAACTGTTTCCTACACAGTTGAAGAGGTTCACATAGAATGCAAAACTCCAAAGCAACGTTTTGGACCTCGTAAATTGCAGACATGTTTCAATTTTTAGATACGTTGTATGTGAAAACAGTAATATATTTGCATATGCACTTACCTTTGTTATATATGCCGTCTGTTCACTTGAAGCGTTATTTTGAAGACGTTGACCTCGTGAATTATCTCCCTTGTAAGCGTTTCAAGCTCCTTACAGTGGTAAAGGCAGTGTGATGAGCTTCAGTGTTTCATTTGCGGGTCTATTTATCACCAGCAGCTGCTGTTATCGTATCACTTATACATCTTCATATCGTATGCCGTATGTATATAATGATATTTCAATGCACTTTTTTCGCTCTTTGGTACTGAAATAGAATTATTCTTCCATCCCACCTGAGTTCAGTGATAGGATACATCCACGCAGTCAAATGATAGTAATCGCCACGTGCACATTTCAAAAGTTATCGGATGTTTTTGGAATGTTGGAATTTTCTCCCTCAGGAAAGATAACATTTTTGTAAACTCGATGTTAATGACATTTCCGTGGTACGCCTTTTGCAGGAACATAGTTGACGTCTTAAGTCACAACCGCCGGTACACGGGTCCCGACTTTGACCGAACACTGCTTAACGAAGTTGTAGCAACACTAAAGTGTAATTCAGCTTCATGGTGCTCAACAATTTTCTCCGCTTTCTCAGTTAAGGATCCAAACATGTTTGTTCCAAAAACAGATGAAAGTAGGGTATGGGCGCCAATGTGGTCTCCAATCGATACCACGTAAAGGTATACCCACTAAATAAGTCATTATAGTAATTGTATTTTGGAGCAAGTGATATTATTAAATGAATAAGTGATATAACTAATTAAATACCGATTAAAGTCTATTTCCACCCCGCAAAGAAACGTACGAGGGAGGTCCACCATCAAGTATGCAGGGACCACACGGGGCGGGGTCCACAAAGCGGTGATGATGTTCATTAAGACAGTCATAGCTGTTTGGAAGCCAAAGCTTTTTGTAACGGGTCGACCCTTTCTCCCCTATAATGCCCATATCATTCTAACAGTGTGTAGAACAAACCCTCTGACTACATCTAACCCCTATTTTCACACCTGTTGTCACTTTGTGTAATTCGTACGATGCTTGATATGCACAGCCTTTAAATTTGTTATTGTTATTGTTATTGTTATTGAGATCTCAGGCATTTGTTCAGAGTTTGAGTTTACTGTGGGTTAGATTTATAATTTTGCAATTGTTTTGTGATGTAATAAAGAAGGTGTCAATGTACAAAAGTGATATCGGTGCGTATATCACGATAATACTGTACTTCCATAGACTACCAGTCAGATTTTGATTGTTTGTTGTGTTATGCCGCTCTCGGCTATATTCCAGCTATACAGCGGCGGTCTGTAAGCAATCGAGCCTTGAACAGACAAGCCATTGATCAACAGTATGAGCGTTCTATCTACTGTTGGGAGACAATGTCAAGTTAGTCGCCTCTTACGACAAGCATGGGTTGCTGAGGACCAATTCTAACCCGGATCTCCACCAGTCTACCAGTCAGAGAGGTATAAGATATGTATTGGTCAATAAGTGTGCGGGCCAGGCAAGTATGTTGGTCAACCAAGTGTATTCACTGTGTGTAAGGGGTATATGTGTGCAAAATTAAAATGCTACCGGAAAAAGGACTCATAATTATAAATTGGTGTGAATGCTATGCTGCTGAAAGTCACAACATAATAGTTCGTCATTGTTCTGATAAATTATCACCACAAATTCATGGACAAAACTCACACCTGGTAACAGGATACAATGACAGATTCTGGTCCTGTCGTACGTGGGACCATATCATCCCATGACATGTTCTTTGAGGAAGGTACCAGGGGCGTAACTAGGAAAATGTAAGTGGTAAGCATAGCTTAAGGTTTTGATGGACGATTACCGCAAACTGACTAAAACAAACGAGCAGGTTCTAACAAACATTATCTGGAATAATAATAACGCAGTGAAACAATTTGTAACTATTTCAAACACCATAAGACCCATAAAGTACACGTACAATAAACCACAAAACAATAAAACCGGAGCTGTCAGAAATACATGAACGTTGTAAAGGGAACAAGAACAAGAAGAGCTAAAAATCAACTATGAAATTGTTTGAAACAGTCAGGAGTGAGTGAGTTTGGTTTTACGCCGCTTTTAGCAATATTACAGCAATATCACGGCGGGGGACACCAGAAATGGTGAAACAGTCAGGAACAGTTACTGTATGCATCAACTCTACTTGAAGAGAAGTGCCATTTTGCGGGTTTTCCCTTCTGCAAAATCATCCACCACCATATCAAAGTTGACATCAAAATCCCTGTGAATATGAAGTAGTGCAAGTGCATTAAGCCGTCCCGTTATCATTGTTGACCTGAGATACGTTTTATCACGTCTCATTGCGCTGAAGGAACGCTCAGCAGTTGCCGAAGACACTGGCATTGTCACAAGTGTTTTGAGGGCAACATGGATATTTGGATAAAGATCTTTTGCGAAGTCCAGTGTTAGCCAACAAACACGATGGTTTCTCCTCTGCTGGAACATCTTGCCAACGTGATTGCCATCGCCTGATTTCTACCGTTTGTTGCTCATGTGAGTTCTCTTTCAGCTCAGCGAACTGTGCGAATATTCGCCTTCCCATTTCTTCGGTCATATTATGGACCGAAGTAGGTACAAAATTCTGAGCTTCGAATCGGCCATTGGGACAGATAAGCCTGTCCCCTAATTGCTGAGCCATATGACCCAGCAAAGGGTAAAAAAGATTCCTCTTCCAGTAGACTTCAGGTGTGGATGCAGGGGCATTGCCGCGCATCGTTTGACGGCTCACACATCTTGGCTTAGTAGGAATAATGTTTGTTTGCCATATCAGATGCCTCACTGAAAAGTTCCTCCCATACAGACTCGCCATCACGAATCTGTCTCAAACTGCTGATGACAACAGAGGCCTCGCTTGATGCACGGATAAGGTCAATGGTCGAAGACTGCAACATGAGAGATAACTGAACTGTGTACTGGATTATGTGTTGAGTAACAACAAGGCCAATGATGAAGTCAAAAGATTGAATGGAACATCTAAGGGACCTTGCTCTAGAGTCGCCATCTTGCTCAAGGGCACTCAAACTTTCAACTATAACATCGAATGATGCTATGAAAGTGGATAGCGAACCCGCACGACTTGCCCAACGTGTTTCACTGAGTTCAGTCTTTCGCTTTTGCCCCATTGCTTCCTGAGCATTCTCATTTGATTCCAGCTCCTTAGTGTATGCCAAGACACGTTTTGCCGAATACGAAAAACGCAAAGTCAATGCTTTGTACTGTTGACATAATATTCTTGACCGATGTTATGGAACAGCTATGGTCCAAGGCCAGATTCAAACAATGAGACTTACAGTGAACAAAGAATGCTTCAGAGCACTGACGTCTTATGATGGCTTGTACACCGTTCAAATAACCACTCATGTTGAGGCACCATCATAACCTTGACCCCTCATATATGGCATTTCGTAACCCCATACTTATCTAGTTCTGACAGGAATGACTCGGCTAAAGCAGCTGCCTGTGTGCTGTCATCCTCGTGAAACCTAAACATGATTCCTTGAGTATAGTTTGACCCTGGTCGTTCAATTAAATGTGTCGAACAGAAATAGAAATTTGTTCTTTGGTCGAGGAATCTGTTGCCTTGTCAGCAATGAGAGAAAAACATTTCTGTGAATTGCAGTCATTAACCAGCTGGTTTCTAATTTGTGATGAGCAAATATCAAGAAGCTCATTTTGAATGGCTGGTGATAAATATTTGTTTCTAAATGTGCTGTTTTGCAAATGACTGTTCAATAACTCATCGTGCTTTGCACGATAAATGAGGGCTACAAAATTGCTTTTCTAAGCATCATGACCTCTAATAGCAATTTTCAGTCTCCCGCACAAAACGAGTGTCTCAGCTAGTGTTTGGAGAATTGAACGATTTCTTTCAACGGTTTCCTTGTGCACATTAGAAAGTTGGCAATTGTTCTATAAGATTTCTCGGCACAAACGTGATGGGAATCAAGTTTGGTATGTCTCTTAATAAGTGTCCCGATATTTGCCCAGTCATGAACGTACGATGTAACAAATGCGCCTTTTTGATTATTTGTCATTTGCAAAAAGAGCACATGGTAAGCAACATAATGACGCCATCTGTTGAGGGAGAATATCTCAGCCAATCATTGTTATCAAGATGTGTTGGATTAAATTTCCGTTTTACACCTCTAATTTCCGTTAAAGGATATTTGAGTGTTTTGTCAGCCCTTACATCTGTTGAAAGTAGAACGAATTATGTTCTGATTTTAGTTCACTTTCTGTGTACAAGCCAATATCAGTACCAGAGAAACTGTAAGATAGTTTCGGTGAATCTGATGCCAGTGAAGGCTTACAAGTCGCGCCTTCTTCCTCGACAGAGCAGGAAGAACAGTAATTGGAATTCGTGTTGGTTGAACTAGCAGATGGAACCTCTGTTTTTGACTGCAATGTTACAAAAAAGAAAATCAATTTTTTTACAGTTCTCACTTTTAAACATTTTACTAATGATTTCGAAGACCAAATGACTGATAATTTAATCTCATTTGTTATCTCTATTAACTGTAGTTTCCTTAACGTTAATTTGTTAAAATACTTGTATTTTCATGCCAACAGATTTTAACAACTTGACCATACGGCGTAAGTGTTGGTCTGACACAAGCAAAGACCGCTAATGCCGCACAACTAAATATAACCATTTTTTACACTTCTATAAACATTGTACTAGTCATCGTGTGATTGGATAAAATCGTTTTCCGCGAAGAACAGTGCGTTCTGACGACTGTCACCAATAAAATAGAGAAACATTTTACAAGAACCTCAATATATCTCGTAAATGCTTTCATTGAATTTCAAAGTGTAAGCACATGCTTTTTGTGCTACATGGTAGATACGCCTCTGGGCCTAGATTTTCGAAGGTCTCTTAGCGTTAAGATAGTCGTAAGTTAATGTTAATGTATGGCACTTAGACTATCTTAGCGCTCAGAGAGCTTCGAAACTCTAGGCCCTGGATACCAGGGAATACAGGCGGTTATAAACAGTGTTATAAGTCCATCATGAAATCTGCATGATTTCAAGCTGGCATTAGCGTTGTTACGTATTGTTATGGTTAATGTACCTTTTTTCCGAAGTTGAGAACCGTTCTAGTCACTTGGTATCTTTGTGCGAATACATATATAAATGTCTATCTATCATGAACAGTTATCCTAAATGAAAACAGGGGGGATAATGGGATATTTGTGATTTTATGTTTTGCGCACTAATTGACTTGAAATGCTTATTGATTATTGGTTAACACACTGCATCTGAATACATTTTGGAAGCTGTCGTCATTTATCCCCCATTCATCTATTCAATATAAAGGACGAGTTGCCGTTCTTGGTATCATGCTTTCATTAATAACACAAACATACCTACTACATCGTGCAGTAATATGCACGTGCAAATTGTGAATCACTACCTTAAAGTTGAAGAGATATCTTCACCAATATCCGGCTGCATCATACCAAAAGGTGTTAAAAGATGGAACAGCAACAAGAGAACCCAACGAAACCCTCTCGTTCCGCAATTAACAGAAATACCTAAAACCCTACAGCACACAACTCTGCATATGTGAATACATATGCTATTGTCATATCACTTGCAAAGAACAATATTGATATGAATCTCTCTGTCCTATGCTGGAATAGGAATGACTGGATGATCAACTTCTTTATTGTACAATAGCCACATTTCGGTTTAAATACTTATACCGTTTTTAAGTATGAGAGGTTTTCCTTCGACCACAGGGGCGTGTAACGTCAAAAACTGGCACCAGGGTGGCATCCTGTTATATAGTGTTAAAGGCCCCGTCAGTTACAAGCCCCTGTGGAGTGGACAGTTTGTTCATAAATACCAACAGTAGAGATAATCTATATATCTGTATGGTAAAGACAATGTTCTGTACCAGGTTTGTGTTTGAGGACAAAACGACACCAGGTTTGCATCCCAAAGGGTGTACGACTAAGGCCCATGAACAGAGAGAATGCGTATAAATATACACATGGAATAAAGTATCGCAACACCTCTGATTTTAACCCCCAGTTAATCAGTTGAAAGCAAATGGTTATCTGATAAACGATAACAGGTCATTGATATACCTGAAGCGTTAGGTATGTTTCTCGAGCAAGTTAATTTGTTTTGACTCGTATGCATAAAGAAATAGATCAACATGGAGGGGAGCTAACTTGGTGCCCATCTGGATCCCCATTTCTTGTATATATATTTTACCCCAAATTTTAAATAAATCTTATTTATTTTTCTGTAAATTTCAGACATTTGCTTTCTTGTTTGACAAATTGTCCCGCACCCCTGAATATAGATATGTAACTTTATCTATGCTCGCCACGTTTATTATTTTATGTCCCATGGGTTAAGGAATAAAATGTTCCTTATGTTTGTCATGTGGGATAGTTGTGTACAAAGTTGAAAAAAATGAAATGTTTTGACAGAACTGAACGCGGTTCATTTCTGACATCGCTATTTTTATAACCTAAATGGTATTTTAAAGCGAAAGACATTTAGTTCATACAAAGTCTACATACATATCATCCACTAGTGACCTAAATTGTGTGTAGGTATTGCTGGGTTAATATAGGCTGTACACATGCTTGACCGTGTATGGCTGTGATATAGCTTGACTAACGTGAGTGACATTCAAAAGTGTTTCACCTGTTTCAAGGCACGTCCACGTGATCTGGGCGACTAACCAGATGTGACTCAGGTCATGGAGGCTCACCACCAGACCAATGCGATGACCCGTTCAGGACTGCTCCATGGCTCAATAGCGTTCATGGGTTGTTGGCATGATAGAGCTATTTCGGTCTCATTAACCTCGAATCGTACTTAACGCCTAAAGGATCCCGTTTGTGTAATGTTTGGTTGGTGACACGTTTTGAGAGGTCGACAAAGACTGACTGACTGAGTTTAGTTTTACGCTGCTTTTGGCAATATTCCAGCAACATCACGGTGGGGGGACACCAGAAATGGGCTTCACACATTATACCCATGTGGGGAATCGAACCTGGGTCTTCGGCGTGACGAGCGAGTTAACGCTCTAACCACTAGGCTACCACACCGCCCCGGTCGACAAAGAAATCCAAGGTCGAATTAGGATATTTCAGCAAGTGCTGAATCGCTGACATCGGTTCCGACAACAACATCCATGAAGCATGTTTCGTCAAGTAATGCTGTTTTAGGGAAAAGTCACGTTATAGCTCGTCAAGTATACTGGCACCTTGTTTCAGGAATATTGCAGGAATATTGATAAAAGCGGCGTAAAACCATACCTACTCACTCATGTTTTGCTCTGATGTTCGTCACTGATGTCTTGAAACACTTCGATAACACCAGTGACACCGCTGTATAAAGTATAAACAGTGTCTACCGAGCCCGTATGTTCATGCTGGGACTCCTTTCAAGAAGCAACCTTTACTAAGGTTAACCTTAACTCTCATTCTTTAACATTGCACTAAGGTTACCTTAGTGACTTACGATCACCTTAGTGCTTCGTTAAAGGAGACCCTGCTGTAGCGCATTCAACTGATTCCATCATGCAAATATCTCAGACAGATGTGCCCTGGTTACTGTGACCGTTTCGCTTGTTCGACCAAGTAGAGAATTATCGAAGTGGAGTCAAGAGCTTTTGTAGCATTCTTATGGGAGATACAAAGGGGGCTGCTGTCCTTTAATAAAATACGTTTCCGTTGACGTAGATATATTTTCCTGACAACAGTATACGGAACAGTCTCACGGTCCATGACCCGCTGTTTACGTTGTTACTGACCCATGGCGTTTCAAGCGACCTACCTCATTGCTCAAATTCTCCAGTTTTATAATGTATGCAAATTGCGTGATTCAATCGCCTCATGATGTGGGCAGTCAGCCCAGCAAGGCGTTCAACAACAATCTCCCTGGTACTTTTCGGTAAGAGGGTGTCTAAGTGAGATACAGTCAGTCCGGATAAACTATCATACTATCAGTGGATCAAGCAAAACTAACATGAAACAGGATAGGGCAAATATTGTTATACGCATATCCCAGTACACGAATAATAAATGTAAAAGAATTTCAGTTTCTTCTCAACAAATATGATCCTCGGTCGCGTCATGCCAAACCACGTTAAAATATGGTACTTGATGGTCCTTGCCTGGCGCTCGGCATTAATGGGTACAACAAGGGCTGGTCGGCTCGGAGTCAGTATAATGTGTCTGAGTGGCGTATTCATGCTTAACTGCAGCATAGTATCTCAGTGAGGTAGCACTATAAAACCAGCTTAAGTCTGGGCTAGTACAAGCAGCCACACAAACACACGCATGCACGTCGTCATACGGGCGAAATATTCTTAAGTGCGACCTTAAACCCCATTTCACCTCACCTCACTTATCTCTTGAATAGAAACGTTTTCCTATGGCTTTGGAACGAAAATAATACCCCTACGTAAGGACCCAAGCTCTCTGAACTGACCATCTATCGACCCGCTGCGCTATGAAGTATTTTGAATGCGTTATGTTGGTATCCAATCAATCATGTTATGGACAAGCGAGATTCTGCACAATTTACATACAGAGCTAGGTTTGGTACGAAAGACGAAACAGCTTCATAAATAAATGACATGTACGATATACTAAGGTTTACATAAAGAAACTGTGAAAATATAAATATAGGCACACAGCGTATTTATACATAAATACATTTGTGAACATAGCAAGTATTGGAGACAATCAAACGCTCATGCACGTGCCAGGCGACGTGACGTCATTGACGGTGGCGTATGGCCTTGCAATGTGTTACTGCACGTGCAGCCCGTACAGCTGCACACAACATGTGAAACTCTGAAATTGCTGTCACTGTCGAAAGCTTGATCTTTGGTCATTTAAACGTTCACAAATCCACATGAGAAGTCACATGCACATCATGCCAAGATTAACATCTGCTCAACGTCATGAAGCCATTGGAATGGTTCGAGCAGGAATGAGCCAACAACAGGTGGCAGCACATTTCCAATGCCATCGTAACACGATATCTGCATGGGTCAGGCGTTATCGAAACAGTAATGACGTCGCCGACCACCCACGTTCTGGGCGTTCCCGACGTAACGACGCCAAGACAGGACAGGTGGATTCGGGTGACTCATCTCAGATACAGGTTCCAGACAGCAGTGACCACGCCCCAGACCATTTCCCAGGCCTCCAATGCTCATTTGGTAGCCTCTATGCGTCGTCGTTGCACTGCTGTGCTTCACGCACATGGTGGTCATACCCGTTATTGATTTTGTGACTTCGTCGTGTGACCCCCTACTCGATTTTGAACTTCTGACGTCATCGTTACGGATATTGTTCATGTTCTTTTGACAATTTCTTGTGGTCCGATACTTCAGCTTATAAAGTGTCTACATCATTTCGTCTTTGCTGTGTTGTATTCCAATTCTGAAGGCATTTTCTGTGTGCACAGTTTCTTTATGTGGCTAGTATATAGGAAAGTGGTTGAAAAGTGTAATACTATCTTCAAGAACCAGTTCTGGTTCCAACTTGCGCGACCGCCAAATATGACTTCTCTAGACCGGACCAAGTGTACGTTGTTTGTCACCGGTCTCACGAAGTGAAGTGACCTACTTACGGACCCTAAACAGGGCAGCTGGAATACCTGCACCCGGAACCAGACAAACGTCTCTTAGCATGTCCCTGCCATCCGACGTCGCACTACCCAGACGGTAACACCATGGCTCGGATATGGCCGACAGAGGCTTGATGTCAGACCAAGCACAGTTGGTCCATTCTTCACTCTGTTACAGATCACATGCACCTTGGTATACCGCCTTACTAACACGTAGTTAATGTAGGTCAAATTCAAGTTCAGTTTATTGTCAAATAACCACGTTTGGTGGTACAAGAGAAAATCAAACATAATTCATTTAAATACATATAAACAAGCATGACAAATGACAGGTAGAACAGTTTAAAATGAAACATAGCAATGCCTTAAATTAGGACCTATTAAGTGATTTGATGTCTATAGAATGAGCAAATTGAGATTTAACCATTTCCGCCTATGAGTTTATCTAATACTTGCAGATATTTGGATAGATTTCTTATTTCTTTTGAATTTCTACTATTAAATATTTTCTTCAATGATGATAAATTGGGGAAGTACATATGTCTAGTTGGTAAATATTTGAATCTAATATCTGTAAGGGCTTCACATTTAAATAAGTAATGAAATGCTGGTGAATTGCAAAGTTTACATGTTCTGTTTTTTCTAGCGATACCATGCCAACAACCAGTTTCTACCGGGAGACTGTGATAACAGGTTCTTTATTTCAAAATAGGAGAGTAAATATACGCTGGGAAGAGAAGATAGTTTTCAAATATGGGAGTGTCTTTAATATGTTTATAGTAAAATCCCTTAGAGCTATTTTCAATATCAGCTTTCCAACTTTGTTGGAATTGGTCTTTTAATACAGTCTCCATTTGTGAAACTAGCCATTGGCATGGCACGCTTACAGGGTTATAAAATACAAAAGATAAGCCACATTTATCTAATAAAGATTTAACATGATGCATCCAGGGGTCAAAATCATTCTCAAAGATGCTCTGTACATATGCATAATTATTGATCAGTTTTGATAATTTCTGCTTCATTCCAGGATTATTAAGTTTATGCCAGTAACGAATAATATGCTTAGCCGCTGTGATATTGAGAGGAAATCTTCCGAGTTCTCCATATACCATAAAAGTAGGGGTAGAATTTCGCAAACCGCTGGCCAATTTTAGAAATTTCAAATGGAGATTTTCAATTATATTTAAATTTTCATATGCCCAAGTTTCACAGCCATACAGAAGAATTAGGGCTAGCATAACATCAAATGCCTTAAGTAAACAATCCAACGGGATATTATGATTATGATGCGCTTGCTGCAGGTCATGCTATCTCTCATCCGTACAAGCAGGACGTCCTGCTGCGTCGACCAGCCTGCTCTCACCCCGGACATCATTTGACAACAGTTTTGTTTGTGAAGTACACGATATATTCCATCAACAACATTCTGCTGGTTTAATGCATGTTCTTCCCATTAAGGGATATAAATCAAGGACGTGAGTATTATATAAACCTGCGGTATATTAAAAGGTTGAGTGAACCTCTGCAGCTATTCTGCTTTGTAGAGCCGAGCTAGGTCGTTATCAGTCGACGGGTACCGGTTCAGCGTACTGTCGTTTGTGGATCTCACATTTCTTGCTAGAAATTGAACGTGTGTGGATAGAAGCCGGACTGTAAAAGATAAGTGAGTACATGATGTTTATGTTATATTGCCATGGCGACAGAAGGGTTGTTGGGACAGCCTATTTTTGGAGGTTTAGTCACATATTGACTGGACTGTATAGTCTCTCACAGTCCCTGAACCGCATTATTTCCCCCGCTGCCTCGCCCTTTCTGCAACGCTGAAGTCCTAATGAAGCAAGTTTAGATTTGCTGAGGTTCCTTTGAATCTCCCTTCTCACTTTAGAGGCATTGTTTCTCTCTGACAAAATTACGTATATAGACTAAGCGTTAGTCTAGGGCAGCCTAATGATTGTAGCTTCAAATCCTCGTGCTGGATGTCCCGGATCGGTTCAGTTCGTAAACACCACTGGTGTACCCCGCTGTGATTGTGATGGAACAGTGAAAAATAAGCGGATTTAAACAATACCCAGTAATGGACAGTGACACCCGCCGATGTGATTTAAACATGCTTTTATTCGTTTGGTGAACACGCTGATATAGTGTATGTAAATATCGCAACATATATTACTGTACAACGTGTTACGTCATGGCAACAGCGTGAGTGAGTGAGTGAGTTTAGTTTTTCGTCGCACTCAGCAATATTCCAGCTATATGGCGGCGGTCTGTAAATAATCGAGTCTGGACCAGACAATCCAGTGATCAACAGCATGAGCATCGAACTACGCAATTGGGATACGATGACATGTGTCAACCAAGTCAGCGAGCCTGACACCCGATCCCGTTAGTCGCCTCTTACGACAAGGGTTACTGAAGATCAATTCTAACCCGGATCTTCACGGGTAGTCATTCGTGTAGACAATTTCGTGTGATGTTCAGTTCTTTTCCTATCAAAATCTATCGAATCTAGTCCTTAATGAGACGAATGTAGGACGTCAAAGTTTGGTTTCCTTGCGACATATTTGTTGCCAAAATGTACACAGAATCTAATGTAAAACCTGTATAATAAAAAGACTTGTTATTGCGGACAAAATGATGAAACAATGAAAGCAACCTTCATATTGTTGACCACAGAGCAGTATGGGTTCTCAGAGACGTATCTTTCAAATATATGGGCGTTTATATCACTACAGTAGAGTATGACTTGATAGAAACGATGTTGATAAAACCAATGGAAGTGTTTGTTTTCATCTTGATTCATTGGGAAGTTTGTGATATAGTTTGATACTGTGAGGTAAACATAAGGGTTTGTCCGGCAGTGTAAAGTTAAAAGTCGTTGTAAAAGAATGTGTAAAACGAAATTATAATAAATGAACGAAATATATTACTTTTCTCTTGTTGTCTGAGCCCTCAACTGCATAATCTGGATTATCGCCTTGTGAAAACACTGGATTATTTTCAATCCCCTGTTAATTGGTTTACGTCGGTTGTATCCCATAACCCCTACATGCCACTACCCCTACAGCCAGTACCCCTCCAATTAGTTAAAACACTACACGGCATTTACCTGTCTGGCATAATGAACTGACCCAAAGAGAGATTAGTGCATAGAGTATACAGATGAGATCAAGGGAGGGATTAAACTGTTCTTTAGTGTTTTGTGTCAAGGAAATTAGGGATTAGCTAAAAGTTGTTTTAGTTTTCACCTCTAGTGAGTAGAACAATTTTACAAATTGGATAATGTGTAGGTTGTTAAATGTTGAAATTAAGTTGTTTTAGTGCCATGATAAAAGATACACAGTATTATTGAGAAGTGGAGGGAAATGAGAATGTGAGACGAGAAAGTAAATTGAGAAAGTTCGGTATAGTATATAGCTGTTGACAACAAACTAACATGGCATCAACATGGCTGGTCTGCGTAATGTTGAGTTTGTTATGTCACGGAGAGGTAGCCCCCAAGTCCTATTTGACGGTTATCTTCACACTAAGAATGTCGAGAGACAGTCTTGTGTACACTGGAAGTGTGTTCAGTCAACAAGCAGAGGAAGAGTCACAACTGTTGGCAGTGTTGTAAGGAATACGACAGAACATAATCAACCACCAGAGGATAGTCAGAAGGTCCGGTTTGTCAGCAACCTGAGGAAGAGAGCCAGGGAGGAGTCAACACAGATGCGCACCATCTACAACGACGAGCTCACCAACCTGACCAGAAAGCGAGTCTTCAGGGAGATTGACAATCGCCTGTGTAGACTCAAGGAGCAGCTTGAGCTTGGACAGAAATCACCTCTTCAGTTCTTGGACGCCGTCGGCTATCTGCTTAAGCTGGGATAGATTGAAACACTGAATGTTCATAGACTGAAACACTTGACACAAATGACTATGTTAACATTGAATGTTAACAATTAATTGTTAATGTCCATCAAAGAATCATGATGACGAATTATTGTTAATTCTTATTAAAATCTTGATGATGACAAATGATGATCACTTTTCATTAAAATCATTCTCTCAACCTTTTAGTTGTGTGTTGTTATGTCGCTTAAGTGGATTAGTCCATTGTGTGGAATAGATAACAGGCAGTGGATTAACAGTGCAACAGACCGTAAACTATGTTGTTATAAGATGTTGGGGTAGTGGCATGTAGGGGTAATGGGGAGTTACCTTTACGACGACCTTTTTTCTTAAGTGAACCGTGACTTTTCACCCAAGGGTCGACTGTGTATGCTCTATTTGCGTGCACTTTAATTGGCTGTAAGCGGATTAGAATTAACGCACATTTAACGCACATTTATGTATTTGTCAAATGATTCATATTCGTGTATTTATTGTATTTGTGGGTGTTATATGCACTAAACAAAATGTGCTAAACTTGACCGGTTCTCCTTATTTGCTGGCATACTTGCATTTCTAATACAGTCCATAGCCTTCATCCCTATTGTTCTAAGGATTAGTGCGGTCCACTTATTTTAATACCTATAACAAAACCTGCAGGCAAAAAGAGAGTACCCCGGGTCGACGTCCTGTGCAGACACCGGTAAATAAGATAGCAGTAATGGATTTATAAACAATTAAAATGAATAAACAATACAAATTTTGTGGCTCACAGCTTTACTGATTGAAATGAACACGTCAACCTGAAACTCCAAGCAGTGTGTGATGTACGTGCTTCAATCACGTGCGTTTGTTGTCTGGTAACAGTCGGGATATAAGCAACACATTGGTCTGCTTGTGTTAACATTCCTTAATGGACTTGATCAAGTTTGAAGTTGGAACGAACTTGGTAAGTAGTTACAGTATATTTTGGCAGATGAGATGTCAGCATATTTTTGATGAGAGTGCATATTGAATAAGATGTCATGAGACCATCCCAAGAATATTGCTACATAGAATATACCCTTTGTGAAATTTGGAGGTCTTTAGACATTTTTAAAGCGAGACAACAAACGACTGCAAAAGGCCCGCTTGGTTGGCAGTGTGTAGTTGACCCCATAATGTATTCATTGTTTTCAGCTAATACCACACACACAATACTCATCCACTGACAACTGTAAATAGCAAAGAATGGTAAACATGGAATACATATGAAAAGTGTATCCACAGCTTCAAGAATGCAGTGATAGCACATCCTTGTTTCCATCGGAGGAGGTAGCCTAGTGGTTAGAGCGTTCGCTCGTCACGCCGAAGATCCTGGTTCGATAACCCACATAGGTACAGTGTGTGAAGCCCATTTCGGGTGTCCCCTGCCGTGATATTGCTGGAATATTTCTAACAGGGTTCCCACAAGACCTGAAAACCTGGAAAAGTCACACTACATTTTCCAGTCTTGGAAAAATGGAATTTGAAAAATGGATGAAATCATGGACAAATAATAGAGTAGGTTTTTTTATTTAACAAAAACTGTACTTAACAGTACTCCACGGACTATAACAGCCATCAACACACTGGCTACGTGTCAATGAAGATAGTTAAAGAGTGGAAGAAAAATTGCTACGCTTGATGTCTCATTTTTATTATGTCATCTTATCATAAAGAGGTGTGAATGGACAGATGAAGGTGGGAGGCCGTATTTAAGGTATTGTTTTATTTCAGACACAGTACTATATGTTTAAAGGTATCAAAATACCCTAGGACATATATTGTTGTGTCTGGAACAAGCAATATTTGTCTGGAAAAATCATGGATTTTCTGTTCACAGAAATGTTGGAACCCTGGCTAAAAGCGGCGTAAAACTAAACTCACTCACTCACTCCATCGGAGGAAAGCAAAGCTATCACACGGACAATCCCGTGTCAGAAACCCGTTCACTTCAGTCTAAATATATCTTTGTATGAGATCCCGCCTAGTTTTAAGTCAGTTCATGTAAACTATGTGTGTAACCTAGAAGAGTTCATGCATGTCGTAGAACTTTACATTCATTCAAGTTTGTGACCTCGACAAGAAAGGTAAAAATGCAAACTGCTTTATGATTCTGTTTTCTGGGTTAGACTAATTATTGTTCATTCAGATAGTACAGTGAATCTTGTTCAGCGAGCAAGTCAGGTGACTTCTGTTCAGTGAGCAAGTCCAGTGAATTTTGTTCAGTCCCAGTCCTGCTTCACCTCGGATTTTCTTCACACATTACGCTGAAACGTAATGATTAAACTGGACTACCGACTGCATGAGTTGGCGTTAAACCCCACTCACCCGCTCGGTGACTCACTCACTCACTCATGATTACTCACTCTGTTGCATTAAACACGCACATGTTATCCCATTTGAGATTCTTGTAATGGCGGTATGCACGTCGGTGACAGCGATGACTCCGGTCGGTAACTAAGTTGTGTTTGTTTGCTTGTTGTTTAACGCCGCACTCAGAAATATTCCAGCTGCATAACGGCGGGCTGTAAATATTCGAGTCTGGACCAGACAACCCAGGGATCAACATCATGAACTTCGATCTATGCAATTGGATACAGTGACAGTGTCAACCAAGTCAGCGACCCTGACCACCCGATGGTTTGCTGAAGACCAATTCACGACTGGTCGTAGCGAAGCCGGAGAGGAGCTTGCTACTGATCATAAAGGGTAGAACCGGTCGTGGACGTGGGTTCAGGTTACGGCAACATTGACTCATACACGTAAGGAAAACAACTTAGACATTACTGTCTATCATGGAACATAATAACTATGCGCAAACAAAGAACGAAGTTATAAGAGGACAATAAACTGCTGTCCACAGCACTGTGCATACGTGTGCTCTGAGGAAAGGCATCTCACACGTAAAGTGGCATGGAGTCAATTGTCGGTATATCACCACCATTAGCAGTGATACAAACTAAATAACAGCCTCAACGACCATCCAGGATTGCCGATGAAAGTTTTGATGTCATTCCATATCCGGTCTCACCTGGACCAATGTCCCCGTTAGTGTGGAAGTCGTGTTATAATATAGAATTTGTAGCTATTTTACTCATTGGAATATGCTTTGACCTTTTGTCGAAGTTTTAGCTCGTCACTGAAGCTTAGTTTCGCCCCAGATAATCGCAAGGCTTTTTTCACCTCCCGTATAAATAGAATTTGTTATGGCAATAATACTCAAATGAACACACCCATGAGATGTAAACACCTTTCATGGTAACCGGATGTAGGGCATATTTAGCACAAGCTGCAAGAGCAAGAACTGGGGGATAGGGTCTGTGTGATCTAAGGAAGCAGGAACCATAGACCCCAGAGTTGTAGGATCCATCCTTGCATGGGGATGACGTAAAGGGGTTCACAGAAGCCATGGTGTGAGAGGCAGGAGAGGCGTGCGTAAACCGAGTCCTTATAGTCAGGGATCCAGTCTCATAAAAGGTCTTATTTATGCAAAGTCGTTAAAAATGTATTTTAGAATTATTGTTTCCTGGACATTTATCCATAGACCACATAATGCTGTTGTCATAGATACATATTAGCATTTTGACCTTCAAGCAACACTAACTACAAGGCTAGCTACTACATACTATGAAAGCCTAATTCCAAATTTATGATGATAACTGTAAAACAAAAACAACACTGAAATTGAAATTGGTTGCTTGCAATCTAAGAGGAATACACACAAAAAATAAAAATGAACAATGCTTGAAAATGTAATCACCATGACTGCGCCACCAGTCTGATTGTCACATCTGTCAAACCGTGACTGTTGTGATTGTATGAACCACCAGTGACGACCGCGTGAGGACCTGGTTTAGCCACCCCTCTCACGGGTAACATATGCCGGTCTCCTCTTACTGGTATTCAAGAGTCGAATTCTCATCATTGGGATCCTGTTATTCCTCATGGAATGTCTGCAGATATTGAACAGCTCGAACTTGGCGTCCAGCATAGCCCCAAAGACGTTCATGTGGTTCATATCGGGCCTCCAGACTGAACAGAAGTCAGAACTGGGAAACAAATAGAACAGGAAAGTATTATGAACAAACCATTACACTGTCTAGAGCTGAATTAGAAACACGTAGAGAGAGAGAGAAAAAAAGAAATGTAAAACAAATGGTCAGGTTAACCATAAGGTGTTGGTTTCATTAATTAGTTAAAAACCCTTCTGCATAAATTCCATTTAAGGGTTGCACTTTTTGTCATTTGGTGTTGTAAATTTGTATACAAATTAATGAAACATTGTAATTTACGTCACTCACAAAAAGAATGAGTTGTTACACAGATGACTGTTGATAACGGTGGGACTAGCGTGTGTGATTATTGCCTGACGATACAGTATCACAGTGACAGGTGATAATCAAGTCATGCTCTAGAATAAAAGAAGTTGTCATCCATACATACTTGTTCTATCCGGCTGTAAGATTGTTTCATATCGTCATTGAATTCTTTCCTGACACTTTTTGTATACTTTCAGTAATTTGTATTAACGTATTAAACCTAGGACACTTTGGTATACAACTGTTAATTGTGTCAGATTTGATTTTTGGTATCAACCTTAATTCTTATGCGTACAGATTTCTAAGTTAACTTTGGACACTTGGAAATCGATAGAAGCTATAAGGTCTGCCTTAGGCAAGGTTTCGGAATTGATTAACATAGGATGTGCCAACCTCAACCAGATGCACTGCCCATTGAATATTGTAGCTTTACTAAAACCAAGAGACACGATTACAAAGGCTATTAAACCAAATTTAGCTGAAACTATTCCTTAATATTCTCGAGTTTCAGGCAACTTTTTTCTTTAATAGGATATTAAACACGTTATTACCAACGATGATGTGTTGTCTGTTATCAACAGACGTAGCATCGCTGTCTTTTATATACTAGGCGTTATTAATAAGGGTAAATGATATATAGCACATGTAAAGAAAGGTTTCTCAGAAATAATAGAAGAGCTTCATCATAATGTTCAATGTGTTGACAAACGTGACGCAATGTGACATACAGACAAAACGTTCAAACAGAACTAGCAAACATCAGTTGTAGAGACCAACCCCAAAATAAAAGTGACAAACATGAAGCACTCGGTCATATCTTGTGTACCCTCCTCGAGCGTCCAAGACACAGGTGCACCTTGTTCTCAAGTTCATAAAGAAAGCTTGCGGAATCGCATTCCATTCCTCTACTAAAGCTCTGCGGAGTCATGGGAGATTCACTGGTGCTGGGTGACGCGTCTACACACATCGACCGAGTTCATTCCAGGTATGCTCAATTGGGTTGAGGTCTGGCGAGCATGCTGGCCACTCCATACGCTCTACACCCTGCTGCCTAAGGAATTCCTTGATAATCCTGGCCCATTGAGGCCTAACGTTGTCTTGCAGTAAAGAGGGTCGACAATAAAAGATATACATAGCCTGCAGGAATGGTACTGCTACAGGAGCGAGAATCTCGTCATGATAACGCTGTCCGGTAAGATTACCATCGATCACCTGCAGTCGAGTACGTCCAGTAGGAGTTATCCCTGCCCAAACCATGATCGACCCCCGCCAAATCGGTTATGCGTGGCCACAGTTGCATCTGTGATTCACCCTCCATTGCGACGATAAATCACCTGCTGACCACCATAGAAGGACAAATTAAATCTGCTTTCATCTGCGAAGAGCTCACGAGACCATTGACGTTGATTCCAGCGGCCATGATGTCTACTCCATCTCACACGCGCCTGCCTGTGACGTGGTGTTAGTGGTGGACGAAATGCAGGTCGCCTAGAGTTGAGTCCGACTGCCCTTAAACGTCGACGAAAGGTGCTCTTGGATATCCTTACATTGTTAACATTGAAGTGTGTAGTTTGAAGATCTGCTGCGTTCAGGAATATGTTACTTAACGCAATGTTAATCATGTGCCTATCATCTCGGACTGTTGTGACTCTGGGACGACCTGGTCGACGTGCATATTCCACGGACCCATTGGTTTGAAATCTCTGCCACAGTCTACCAATAGTACTCTGACTCACATTAAAGCGGACAGCAACCTGCCGCTGAGTTTAACCAGATTCCAAAAGGCCTGTAGCCTGACCCTTTTCAGCAAGTGTCAAAAAGCGTCTCATTTTAAGCTGCGATTTCAAACAGGTACCTGAACAGTGAACTACAGTGAAAAAACATCAATGCATTGTCCTCCACTTTCCCTGGATAGAGTGAGTTGCACGTGCAAATCATTGACATTAAGTGGCAGGTGGATTTCCATATTGGCAATTTGAATAAAAAATGGGCCATTTGTAACAGAATGTATCGGACGTTAAAGAATGTAATAATGACATTTTAACGACCTGCTGTGTTTTTCCATACTGTTAAGAAAGTTTGTAAAACATTCAATTGTATATATTTCAAACAAAAACGAAGATATTACAACTTTTAAGAAATAATGTTACCAATAGCTTGACCCTTCAATAATGACGCCGAGTATATATTGAAGTACGCATGAATACAACATGTGCACTATATTAGCAGAACCGTATCACCTTTAACATCCTATAACCTATGCTGTAACACATTGTAATTATGAGGAAATACGAGGGAATAAGAGACCTTTTCCCATCTTTTATTATCCATATGTTTGAGTTTTCACACATAACAGCTTATGCCAAACAACATACATGTATACAACAAACCATGGATTATTATTCAGGACATATCAGTTTCGGACGACCTAATACATTGGTATTCAGTTCATGGGATAGGAGATTGTAAATGGATATCACACTGACGTAGCTGCATTTCAAACACTGACGAGAAGGGTTTGCTTTGAAATCAGTGGGTAATCTGGATCTGATGGAACTACAGTTTGTTGGATTGTCAGAATTATTGAGGTACGCGCGATTTCTAACAAAATGTTTCCTTTTTCACAGTCTTGTCAAGTAGGTTCACTGTAGTGTCTGTGAAATAACAAAGGACGAGACACACACATAACACGAACATACCGGTATGTACGATGGGCGATGGGTATAGACAGAATGTGACCACACACACACACGAACGCACGCATGCACGCACGGACACACACATATATATGGGACTTGATATACGTACAGCTTGTAATTAATATATAGGTTTCAGTGATGATGCAACTTTGAAAATATGTTGTTGTTGTAGGCACCGTCTGTAAATTTACACCTTCCGCAGGGAAAGCTTTCGAATATATATTTGTTTTTGCATATACATTTGTTGTTAAACACAAGTTAGTTTATTTCATTTAGTAGACGTTCCATGGTGTGTTCATATTATCTTGTTTCAGCACAGGTAATATGATCATATGCAATATATTCAGACATGCTCGAAATACAAACTGATGAATTACTTATTGAAACATTTAGATTTACCAGCGTTTCTTTGCCGAAGTCGAATGTTCCTGAAGAATACACTAGAATACCAGGACCATAGGAATCGGTGAGTTTGGTTTACCGTCGTTTTAAACAGTATGCCGGATATACCAGGGCGTGTTATACAGTAATCAAATCTGATCTCATTTGATCTTCGCACAAATAAATAGGAACTTTTTCCAGTGGTACAGAAACGTAACGGTTGTTTTAAACCGTATGCCGGATATATCAGGGCGTGCTAATACAGTAATCTAATTTGATCTCATTTGATCTTCGCACAAATAAATAGGAACTATTTTCCAGTGGTACAGAAACGTAACGGTCGTTTTAAACAGTATGCCGGATATATCAGGGCGTGTTAATACAGTAATCTAACTTGATCTCATTTGATCTTCGCACTAATCAATAGGAAATATTTCCAATGGTACAAAAATGTAATGGTCGTTTTAAACAGTATGCCGGATATATCAGAGCGTGCTAATACAGTTATCTAATTTGATCTCATTTGATCTTCGCACAAATAAATAGGAACTATTTTCCAGTGGTACAAAAACGTAACGGTTGTTTTAAACAGTATGTCGGATATACCAGGGCGTGTTAATACGGTAATCTAATTTGATCTCATTTGATCTTTGCACTAATCAATAGGAGCTAATGCCAATGGTACAAAAACGTAGCGGTTGTTTTAAACAGTATGTCGGACATATCAGGCCGCGTTAGCTTATCGTGGGAGCACAGCCCAAATTGATGCAGGTCTCAGACACTTGCTACTTCGATGGAATCCATGAGTTTGGTGACAAACCCACCAACGGGCATTTCCTTTAAAATGACGTCACTATATTTAACATGTTGTATAACATCGCTTAATTATGTAAAGAGTTTTGTCGCTGTTATTCTGCTCTGGGTAATCCCAGTGGGAAATGTACAGTTTCCGAGGCACACACACCTATTGACTTTAAAGTCTGGATCAAGTTTACGCTTCTGAAAATGTTTGCGTGTTTGTATAAATAGTGCTTGCAATAGTGATGTTTTATCATGGATCGATCTCAGGGGAGCCTTATGTTGCTCGTTCACATTAACAAGTAACACATTTATATACCACCCACCCACCCACCCAGCCACCCAACCAACTAACAACAGCTGTGTGGGTGGATAAATGCTACACAGCAACAACGCACTCTGTTGATCCACATCTGTTATCACACAACCCCATCGCGTAAAAATGTTTATTCATGCAAATGTTGCATAATATGGGTTGCATGATATGAAATTATGTAAGCCTGAGGTATTTGTTAACTGAACTGGTTTAGACAATATGTATACCATGTATAAGCCCTTCTAATTATACACTTCTGAACTATATAGCGCTATTAAATTCATTGGCCATTATACGAAAGAATTCATATTCCAAATATGGTTCATATGGGGTGACAACCAGTTGAATGATGGGATCATGCTGTAACCCGGGTCCATATGGGGTGACAACCAGTTGAATGATGGGATCATGCTGTAACCCGGGTCCATATGGGGTGACAACCAGTTGAATGATGGAAGCATGCTCTAACCCGGGTCCATATGGGGTGACAACCAGTTGAATGATGAGATCATGCTGTAACCCGGGACCATATGGGGTGACAACCAGTTGAATGATGGGAGCATGCTGTAACCCGGGTCCATATGGGGTGACAACCAGTTGAATGATGAGATCATGCTGTAACCCGGGTCCATATGGGGTGACAACCAGTTGAATGATGGGAGCATGCTCTAACCCGGGTCCATATTGGGTGACAACCAGTTGAATGATGGGATCATGCTGTAACCCGGGTCCATATGGGGTGACAAACAGTTAAATGAAGGGATCATGCTGTAACCCGGGTTCATATGGGGTGACAACCAGTTGAATGATGGGATCATGCTCTAACCCGGGTCCATATGGGGTGACAACCAGTTGAATGATGGGATCATGCTGTAACCCAGGAATCCATATATGGGGTGACAACCAGTTGAATGATGGGATCATGCTCTAACCCGGGTCCATATGGGGTGACAACCAGTTGAATGATGGGAAGCTGCTCTAACCCGGGTCCATATGAGGTGACAACCAGTTGGTGATGGGATCAAACCAGTTGAATGATGGATGAGCATGCTCTAACCCGGTCCATATGGGGTGACAACCAGTTGAATGATGGGAGCATGCTCTAACCCGGGTCCATATGGGGTGACAACCAGTTGAATGATGGGAGCATGCTCTAACCCGGGTCCATGACAACCAGTTGAATGATGGGAGATGCTGTAACAACCAGTTGAATGATGGGATCATGCTCTAACCCTGGGTCCATATGGGGTGACAACCAGTCCATATATGGGGTGACAACCAGTTGAATGATGGGATCATGCTCTAACCCGGGTCCATATGGGGTGACAACCAGTTGAATGATGGAAGCATGCTCTAACCCGGGTCCATATGGGGTGACAACCAGTTGAATGATGGGAGCATGCTCTAACCCGGGTCCATATGGGGTGACAACCAGTTGAATGATGGGATTGATGCTCTCTAACCCGGGTCCATATGGGGTGACAACCAGTTGAATGATGGAAGCATGCTCTAACCCGGGTCCATATGGGGTGACAACCAGTTGAATGATGGGAACATGCTCTAACCCGGGTCCATATGGGTGACAACCAGTTGAATGATGGGAGAGCATGCTCTAACCCGGGTCCATATGGGGTGACAACCAGTTGAATGATGGGGGCAGTTGAATGCTCTAACCCGGGTCCATATGGGGTGACAACCAGTTGAATGATGGGAGCATGCTTGTAACCCGGGTCCATATGGGGTGACAAACCAGTTGAATGATGGGAAGCATCATGCTCTAAACCCGGGTCCATATGGGGTGACAACCAGTTGAATGATGGAAGCATGCTCTAACCCGGGTCCATATGGGGTGACAACCAGTTGAATGATGGGAGCATGCTGTAACCCGGGTCCATATGGGGTGACAACCAGTTGAATGATGGGAGCATGCTCTAACCCGGTCCATATGGGGTGACAACCAGTTGAACCCGGGTCCATATGGGGTGACAACCATGATGGGAAGCATGCTGTAACCCGGGTCCATATGGGGTGACAACCAGTTGAATGATGGGAGCATGCTCTAACCCGGTCCATATGGGGTGACAACCAGTTGAATGATGGAAGCATGCTCTAACCCGGTCCATATGGGTGACAACCAGTTGAATGATGGGAGCATGCTGTAACCCGGGTCCATATGGGGTGACAACCAGTTGAATGATGGGAGCATGCTCTAACCCGGGTCCATATGGGGTGACAACCAGTTGAATGATGGGAAGCATGCTCTAACCCGGGTCCATATGGGGTGACAACCAGTTGAATGATGGGAGCATGCTCTAACCCGGGTCCATATGGGGTGACAACCAGTTGAATGATGGGAGCATGCTCTAACCCGGGTCCATATGGGGTGACAACCAGTTGAATGATGGGAGCATGCTCTAACCCGCATGCTCTAACCCGGGTCCATATGGGGTGACAACCAGTTGAATGATGGGATGCAACCCGCTATGGGGTGACAACCAGTTGAATGATGTCCATATGGGGTGACAACCAGTTGAATGATGGAAGCATGCTGTAACCCGGGTCCATATGGGGTGACAACCAGTTGAATGATGGAAGCATGCTCTAACCCGGGTCCATATGGGGTGACAACCAGTTGAATGATGGGAGCATGCTCTAACCCGGGTCCATATGGGGTGACAACCAGTTGAATGATGGAAGCATGCTCTAACCCGGGTCCATATGGGGTGACAACCAGTTGAATGATGGAAGCATGCTCTAACCCGGGTCCATATGGGGTGACAACCAGTTGAATGATGGAAACCCGCATGCTCCAGCCGAATGATGGAAGCATGCTGTAACCCGGGTCCATATGGGTGAAACCAGTTGAATGATGGAAGCATGCTCTAACCCGGTCCATATGGGGTGACAAATCAGTTGAATGAATATTAGGAAGCATGCTCCATATGGGGTGACAACCAGTTGAATGATGGGCATGCTGTAACCCGGTCATGCTGACAACCAGTTGAACCATGCTGTAACCATCCATGGGGTGACAACCAGTTGAATGATGGAAGCATGCTCTAACCCGGGTCCATATGGGGTGACAACCAGTTGAATGATGGAAGCATGCTCTAACCCGGGTCCATATGGGGTGACAACCAGTTGAATGATGGGAGCATGCTGTAACCCGGGTCCATATGGGGTGACAACCAGTTGAATGATGGGAGCATGCTGTAACCCGGGTCAACCAGTTGATGGGGAAGCATGCCTCTAACCTGACAACCCAGTTGAATGATGGGAGCATGCTGTAACCCAACCCGGTCCATATGGGGTGACAACCAGTTGAATGATGGGCAGCTGTAGCATGCTCTAACCCGGGTCCATATGGGGTGACAACCAGTTGAATGATGGGACAACCAGTTGATGCTGTAACCCGGGTCCATATGGGGTGACAACCAGTGATGGGAAGCAATATGGGGTGACAACCAGTTGAATGATGGAAGCATGCTCTAACCCGGGTCCATATGGGGTGACAACCAGTTGAATGATGGGAGCATGCTGTAACCCGGGTCCATATGGGGTGACAACCAGTTGAATGATGGGAGCATGCTCTAACCCGGGTCCATATGGGGTGACAACCAGTTGAATGATGGGAGCATGCTGTAACCCGGGTCCATATGGGGTGACAACCAGTTGAATGATGGGATCATGCTGTAACCCGGGTCCATATGGGGTGACAACCAGTTGAATGATGAAAGCACGCTCTAACCCGGGTCCATATTGGGTGACGACCAGTTGAATGATGGGAATATGCTCTAACCCGTGTCCTTATTGTGTGACAACCAGTTGAATGATGGGAACATGCTCTAACCCGTGTCCTTATTGGGTGACAACCAGTTGAATGATGGAAGCATGCTCTAACCCGGGTCCACATCTTCGGTACATAATCCTTTAGGTACTTCAGCTGTAAGTATTGTACAGCGATTTGTATTAATGTGTAATTTGTAAACATGTGTGTAGTGGGTATAACGCTGCCCTGAAAGTGAGGAAAATTCGGATGTCTTAACCTAAATATTCACTCAAGGCAAGGCATAGCCACAGCCTTACTCATGTCTCATCACACTTAGCAGAAATGTGAACTTTTAATATTAGAACTTCTATATTTTCAACCTGTGTGTTCGAGATTCATGACAGATTAGCACACGATGTCGACAACCCGTTTTCAGCCTGCAAGGGGGTCTGAGACTCTCTGCTGAAATAGAAAACGTACGTCAGAGGATATGCGTGGACATGGTGGGGGTAAAGAACATGATGTAAACAACCCTGTCCTCGTGTCTTCGCGAAGCTGAAAATTGTCTGGATTAAAGAATAAGCTATCCAGAAAACACTGAAAAAATAGAGAAGTTGTACATGAAACATTTGCAGAAATCCAGGGATGAGTTCGAGGATAAAATACGACACATCCTAGATAAACTTCAACACGTAAGGCGGAAACAGATATCAGACGAGGCACAGCTGAGGGACAAAATCAAGGTACCAGTAGAAAATCTATGCTACAGCTACTGACACTAACTGCTATAATGTGTTTGTTATAAAGGATCTACCATCTTAAGATAATGAAGAATAAACCACAGGCATCACCACAAATAAAGTTTCAGTAGCAGTAGTACTACACAGAAGCGCCAGTAAAAGACCTGGCATAGTGATCGAGCGGGTCAGCGATGCTGAGAAAAATTAAGAATAATGAAAAACAGGGCAAAGGATACGAAATTATCTATATTGCAATATCCCGTTGATCCGAAGAACCTTAGTGAACCTTCTAAAATAACTGAAAAAAACGAGACAAAACGTTAAAGGCAATAGTATATTCAAAAGGAAAGGTCAGAATGTCGAATCTTCGACTGAGCCCTTGGGAGTGTGTTGGATGGCCCACAAAAAGTAACGGAAACTTTAGTTTTAGAGAACATCGTATTAAGACAAGTGGAAATGATATCTTATCCCTCTTTAAAACATTTTTACGTGACAATGTACATGTTCAGGGTTATAAATGGTTCGGTCATAGTAGAAAACAAGGTGACAAGAAAGGTCAATGGGGTTCAGAAGGCGCGTGGTTCCTGATCAAGAACAATTTAACCAATATTTTCAAAATCTCAGTTTTGGGTGATACAGCTGAAAATATTTTATGGCTAAACTTAGAAGCCCGTTACGTCTCCCCCCGTTCATGGTCGTGCAATGTACCACGTGCAGGATCATCACGTGCAAGAGGACCGAGATCGGGTTTTCCGTGACTCCCTATGCCACGTGTACGCATACCGAAATGACAGTATCTTGTGTATGTGGCGATTTCAGCGCTTGACGTGGAACTCAAATGGATCACATCGATCGAGTGGCCAAAATACATCCCAGGTCAGTCAATTATTGCAATGACAATATCTATAGAACGATGTTACTCGACTTACTTTGTGATGTCATCTTCTGCATGTTGGACAGTTTCGTGACAGTAATGACGTATTGGAGATCGGTCGTTGACTGTGTTATAGTACCGCACGAGCAGATTTGTAACTTTACAATTTCAAACTATGTCAAGTATCATCTCATCGTTTTGTGTTACTGTGCCGGAGCAATATAAACGTCATTATATTGTGTGATACTAACTCCGTCCTTGAGAGGTTGGTTGGTTGTTTAACGCCGCATGCAGCAATATTCCAGCTATATGGCGGCGGTCTGTAAATAATCGAGTCTGGACCAGACAATCCACTGATCAATATCATAAGCATCGTTCTACACAACTGGAATACGATGACATGTGTGTCAACCAAGTCAGCGAGCCTGACCACCCGATCCCGTCATTTGCCTCTTGCGACAAGCATGGGTTACTGAGGATCAATTCTAACCCGAATCTTCACGGGTTGCCTTGAAAGGTAGAAGGATGACATTGAACGTTTATACGGTTATTTCCCACACCCTGAAAATAACTTTGACTATGAAAAACTGGAGAATATGGTGCAAGAATTATCAAATTATGTAAACAGAAGACAAACTGTGATGCCTAGAACGTCCTTAACTCGCTTGTAGAAGAACAGAAAGCAACAGAGCGTGCTCTAAAAAGACGATGGGTATTCTTGATAACCTTTCAACAGAGTTTCTGAAAAAATGCACTGGGCATATGTTCCTAGTGATGACTCATTGCTTTGATGACCCGTGAAGATCGGGTTAGAATTGATCTTCAGTAACCCATGCTTGTCGTAAGACAAACGGCGACTAACGAGATCGGGTGGTCATACTCGTTGACTTGGTTGACACATGAAATCGTACACCAATTGCGTAGATCGATGTTCATGCTGTTCATCAAAGGATTGCCTGGTGCCGGTGAGGGTGGTCTTTCCCGGAGGAGCATTTCCTCCTAACCTTTGGACTTCATGATTTATGTGCAGACAGTATGAAGCAGCAAAATGAAGACTTAGTACACTGTGACAGTAAATGGTTTGCCGTTTAATGCCAATTCACATTCACGACCAGGCGGCAAATATAAAGTGTATGAACTGTGGGTAGATTTGAATATGACTATCGGTATTATCCTATATGATGCTGATATTGTATAATTGTCTTTCTCCCAGGTTAAACTGTACAATGATTAACGCTGTTAATGATTGGTGTCAAAAGTGGCGACTTCCGGTTACTCCCACACAAACCAAGATTGTCCATTTAGGCCCTCAAACGAAACATTGCTCCTCAACCAATGTTTCCATTGGCGAAACCCATCCTAAGTATGGCAACAACTACATATATACTTATGGAAACGAATAAGAGAACACAGGGAAGTTAGGGGTGAAACGGTATACCGTGGTATTAGTAGAACCGCGGTATTTTGCCTTCGGTTCGGTATATCGTAATGCAGTAAAAAAAATCAGTATTTTCAGTTTTCGTACCGTCATTTATTATCCTTTTAAAACCTTTTCTAAAATATCTAGAAATTGAATCATTTTGTCAAAACCTATGCATATCTTGGCCAGACGGCCGCTTATTTGTCGGAAGTGAATTCTCATATACCGAACCGAAACGGACCGAACCGAAGGCCTTGTACCGCAATACGTACCGTACCATGATAAGAGCGTACCGTTTCACCCCTAATGAAGTACACGTGTTCCTACATATATTTCCAGAATTTCACCAATAGTGCAATGTGTTCCCTTTTTCGTTTCCATGAGTATATATTGGTGTATGGCTTAGTGAACAATAAGACGTTAATTTCACAACTAACGATCAATCTAAATCGGCAAGTCCCGATTTTGTTGTTTTATGTACTAAAGACTTTAACACAGGTGGTCTTAAATGTGCAAGTTATACTTAATTGTATGAATCCTTGGACCAGCCTATCATAATGGATGGTGCTGCCATGTGGATGGGTGGGTGAGTGGGTGGCTGTATGAACCCATAAAGTTAAACTCAACAAAAACAAGAAGACTGGCCTTAGATGTAACACATCTAATGTTCCACACGGTGAGACATATATAGGCTGGAAATCATGTGTTACAAAGCAACATGTATAAGTATTTCGGTTAAGTTTCCACCTTAACAATACAGAAATTGCAAGACTGCCCCGTATTATTTCTGCCGGATCAAGTGAAAATGGACGCTTTTGAGAAACGGAAGATATCAGGCAAGCTGCCAGAAATGTGATGGATGTCCAGTCGGTGACACGTTGTGAGTTGTCTCAAACTGGATGAAACTGTCTTGTTTTCAGAGCTTTGAAATGGTGTTAATAATCTGAATGGAAATGAGTTAAGGACATATAGATTGCTTAAAAAGGATGTAGCGCCAGAGCCTGTGAAAGAGGGGTATGCTGGGGGTTCACGAGTGAGAGGTATACATTAGGTGAGGGAGGCGTGTGCTGGGGGTGAGTGAGAGGTGTGCTGGGGGGTGAGGGAGGGGTGTGCTGGGGGTGAGTGCTGTGCTGGGGGGGTGAGGGAAGGTGTGCTGGGGGCGAGGGAAGGGTGTGCTGTGGGTGAGGGAGGGGTGTGCTGTGGGTGAGGGAGGGGTGTGCTGGGTGGTGAGGGAGGGAGGGGTGTGCTGGTGGTGAGGGAGGGGTGTACTGGTGGTGAGGGAGGCGGGGTGCTGGTGGTGAGGGGTGAGGGGTGTGCTGGATGTGAGGGAGGGGTGTGCTGGTGGTGAGGGAGGGGTGTGAGGGGGAGAGGTGTGCTGGATGTGAGGGAGGGATGTGTGAGGGAGAGGTGTGCTGGGAGTGAGGGAGGGGTGTGCTGGATGTGAGGGAGGGATGTGCTGATGGTGAGGGAGGGGTGTGTGAAGGAAGGGGGATGTGCTGGATGTGAGGGAGGGGTGTGCTGGTGGTGAGGGAGGGGTGCACTGGTGGTGAGGGAGGCGTGTGCCGGGGCTGAGAGGGGGTGTGAGGTGAGGTGTGAGGGAGAGGTGTGCTGGTGTGAGGGAGAGGTGTGCTGGGAGTGAGGGAGAGGTGTGCTGGGGTGAGGGAGGGGCGTCCTGTGGGTGAGGGAGAGGTGTGCTGGGGATGAGGGAGGCGTGTGGAGGGAGGGGTGTGCTGGTGGTGAGGGAGAGGTGTGCTGGGAGTGAGGGAGGGGTGTGCTGGGGCTGAGGGAGGGGTGTGTGCTGGGGCTGAGGGAGGGGTGTGCTGGGGCTGAGGGAGGGTGTGCTGGTGGTGAGGGAGGCATGTGCTGGGGCTGAGGGAGAGGTGTGAGGTGAGGTGAGAGGTGTGCTGGGGTGAGGGAGGGGCGTGCTGTGGGTGAGGAGGGAGGCGTGTGCTGGTGGTGGAGGCTGGGGGGTGAGGAGGGGCGTGCTGCTGGTGGGGAGGAGTGTGCTGGTGGTGTGCTGGGGGTGAGGGAGGCGCGTGCTGGGATTGAAGGAGGCAATTGCTTGGGGTGAAGGAGGCGTATGCTGGGGTGTGCTGGGGGTGAAGGGGGGGAGTAAGTTTGTAAATACTCAATTTCCACATAGCGATGGTCCACTGAAACAACTTGGCAGACATTCCTAAACAATTGCTAAGTAACAGCGCGTGCATATGACCAAAGATCTTATCGACATGTCCTGACTATTCTTGGGTTTCAGACGACATTTTTCATTAAAAGGATATTTCACATGATTTGCAGTCTGTTATCAAATCTACACGCGCGTCGCTATGTCCTGTGCGCATGAATACAAAGTGTGCAATGTCACTTTTGGTATGCACAAATGAGAAAATACAAACATTTTTCCAGCCTGAGTTGCCCATCACCCAGGCTCATAAACAGACGACATATGTTCTGGTTATGTTAGCTACAGTTAGCAGTTTATGCCACACAGCTTACCTAAACTACCGAGCAATGGGCTATTGTTCAGAACAGGCCATATCGATTTCCGACGATTTGGTACGAATAGTGTAGTGCAGAAGGGTATATATATAATTCGGTGGTTAATTTGGACCTTCCAACCGTTGAGACTACATTATGCGTTTGATAGTGAGAAGTGCACAGGTAAGTAGGGTTTGTTTGTTTTAAAAAAACAAACCACAACAATATTTGTGTGTATGCCGCCGCTCACCCTGTCAGGACTACAACTGTGTGGCATCGGGTAACAAGCAATCTATTTTTGCAAATTGTGTGAGTGGTGGATGATTATTCTCTCTGCTATTATGCCTTTATTCCAAATTATATTTGTTGATATGATTATCAGTCAGAGAGTCGGTGAGTTTAGTTTTACGCCACTTTTCGCTCCAGCAATATCGGTACAGGGGACACCAGAAATGGCACTCTCCAACCAAGAGTTCTATGCGGCAAGCCAGCATAGTATCTCTGCCACAGGCCAGAATAACGTGACGATTCGTCACATCTTGCAATGTCCATTCAATATAATGTACAGATTTCTTTCATTCTTTTATTTTTTTATTTTTGACGAGTCTACAGATCTAACTAAACATCCTTAATAGAATGGTTTAGTTTCACTGAGATAATATCCAAAAACATGTAAGACTATTTCGATTTGCGCAGCGATCCTTTGATTACATAGGTTGTACGGCTCCACATGCTGTCATCGAAGCCGATGGAGAGCAAACGATGCAGCCAGTTTGATATCTAAATATGTACTGTCATAGACCTAACTGTCGCAGTTGTGGAAGAATATATATGTAACACATTATGAAGAGAGCGCCGAAAAGCTTTCGTGACTCCAGTCTCTTCTTATTATGAATATGCGCGTTTGAGTACAAACAAGAGAAAAGTCCGGTCACGTGATATGCAAAATAGCCTGTGGCAGTGATGTTATGTTAGTCATCGCTGTGCCGGAGTGTGCAGAAATGGGCTTCACACATCTTACCACGTGGGGAATCGAACCCGGCTCTTCAGCGTGTCAAGCGAAGGTTTTAACCACTAGGCTACCCCACCGCCCCTATCAGATGGTCAAACCGTGTATTTCTCTGCGTTGACCTTACATCAGAGTAGCAGCTTAAGTTTAATCTCCAGGGCCCGGTTGTTCAAAAGCCTGTTAAATTTTAACAGACCGTTAACTAGTCCTTAACGGTCCGTTAACGTTCAGAGAGCAAAAGCCTGTTGCTCAAAGTGCCGTTAACCTTTAACAGCCCGTTAAGACCACGTTAACTTAACGGAAGGGGAGGGGGTACATTAGCTCACTAACATTACCATTAGCATCAGTTCTAGGTCTAGCTCCATGGTGACAACATGGCGTTTATTGTTCAGCCTAATGCAGCATTCATGAACATTAGACCACAAAGAAAACCTAAGGACTTAAGAAATTGTTAGGAGTTGTTTGCGAGTTGTTTCTTTTTTTTTTTTTTTATTTGCTGTTGAATACATGAACTCAAAAACTGTACAACAGTATGAGATATCTTGGTACACAGGCAGTGATGGGTTCGAGTTACCCATGATCACCTCAATGAACACACACTGTGCAAAGAAGGACCTTCAAGGATAGTCAAATGTCCTGTACCATGGTAAAATTGATAATGTTTACCAGGTATCATATTTGCAAAATGTCACCATTACTGAGGAGGCCTTGTTTAGGCAATCTTCCTATGTCCTGTTGAATGTGATAGGGGCATCTGCCCTTTGTACACAATGTGGTATAAGGTCTTATTGCAAGATCATCCTGCAACACAAACATCTACCAAGCAACACATAGTAAATAACACTTGGTATGCTCATCTAGCATTCAGTGGGAGAAATAACATGGTGCTTAATGAACAAAAATCAGTACATGACAACCTGTATCCACTTCGTCAATTACATACAATTTATCCCAACTCAGCATTGTGTAATCTAAGAACAGATGCATTAATACCTATAGAAACTGAGATTCCTTACAACTATATTAAACACGACTTTTAAAAGAAACTAATGCTCAAATAGAAGGTTCCATTTAAGTACAACAATATGAGTTAGTATACACTGGACAGTCTTAATTTGTGTCTTCATTGAGTTGTTTCTTATTAGTTTTATGACAGTTGTAAGCATACATCTTACACAATTTAGATCGATGTAAGCTATGTTAAACTTAGATTAAGTTTGACCACATGATGGTACTAAACATCGAATTTGCACAGTTCATGCCAGGAAAATCAAACTTTATTTTGTTAAAAATATTGTCAATTGACTGAATTTATCATTGCATCAACATGTAATTATGTTTAGGCCTCTTATTTCTTACCACATGGGCTTATTTCAGTTTCCACCCCTCCAGGAACGCCGCTGAAAGAGGCTGTATCCTTCATAGAATCTATGATCGTTGCCCCGTCTTCCTCTGCTGCATCCTGTAATCGCTGAATGTCTATTTTGCTTTTTGGGCCATGTTTCCCCATTTGTCCTTGATCCTTGATCCACAGTACGGAAGCAAACGCCTTTGTTGTTTACACAATCTGTTATTTTCTGCCAGATTGCTGCCTTGGCCTTATTAGTAACCTTATTGCTGAATTTTTGGTTAAGAATCTCAGCATTTTCCTGAAACATTGCCTGAATAACATTCTCTTCTTCAGCATTGAATTTTCTTCTTCTTTTCCTTTTTTTACAGTCAGATTTCACTGGGGTCATTTCAGTTGCTTCTGGTAGCGATGCCATTTTGACAGGGAATCATGGGATAGTGTGCAAGGAATTGTGGGTAATGGTTAGGTCCTTAACAGGCTGTTAACCTCTAATCATACCATTAGTTAAAATAACGGTGCTTTGAACAACCGGGCCCTGGTAAATAAAAGCGACAGAACCTTTACCATTTATATAAAGAATCATTTCCACCTCTCAACTCTGCCAAGGTCGATTGTGTCTGTGCATGTGTTTACGAATAAGAGATAGTGTCGCCACCAGGGTGTTCACAAAAAGGTAAGCGTACTCTGCCCTACCGGTAGCACCAGTCATAAACACACGCAAGGACTAGTCAACTGTTCACCTGGGAAAAACACGGGAAAAGTATGGTACAAGTCAAATAATCAACTGCATCGAACATAATTTTGGTCTCAACTGCGAAAATTCGGAGTGTCCCCAATATGTCTAGTTCAATGTATATAACTTTCAGAAAGCTGTACGTAGGCTTTGAATGCTGTACCCTTGTTAAAACAACTCTGTACCAAGGACTGAAGTTGTATTCACAATTTATAAAACTATTGAACTTCTGTGTTACAGAATTCCCAGTCTTGGCTATAACCTGAAACAAATTTGGTGTGAAGGCAAAAATAGCTGTGAAACCTATATGAAATGTGAAATGATCATTGAAAATCAGTGATAACACCGGGTGTTCGCGAAATAGGTAAGCAAGTCCCGCTCTACCGGAAGCACTCGCCATTAGAAATATCCGCCCAAAAATTATGAAATATCTTTTTTCTAAAGGTAGAATCGCATCATCACGCTTCTGAACGATATATGTATATTTATCGGGAACACAGAATATGTAAACTGTGGAAGTATAATCTAGTTGAGGTTAAATATTGTTTCCTTCTTGTTTGTCTCTTGTATACATGTACTTCATTTAGAGAAAAAAATATCGACCAACCTTTTATTATCTATATCTGAATGTGTTACTAAATATAGATTGCTGTTAACAAGAACCAGATCTATCTGTTTGTCTGTCTACCTATGAATCTATCTATGAAAAACTTATTTAGCGCTATATCTAGAATAAACTGCTCTGCAGCGCTTGAGACTCTGGCGGAAAGTTAGGTAAATGCTTCACAGAAGTAGTGGGTCTTTAGCTGTGATTTGAATGAGTCCAGATCGTGGTTAGATCTCAGGTGTTGTGGGAGTTCATTCCACAAGTTTGGTCCGGCAATTTGGAAACAAAGGCTGGTGATGTGACTGGGTTTTAGTGCAGGTGGCTGAAGGAGAAACTGGTGAGAGGATCGAAGAGATCTGACAGGTTGATATCTGGTTATCATGCTGGAGAGATACTGAGGGGGTTGATTGTGGAGACACTTGAAGACAAGCAGGACAACTTTGTATTTGATCCGCTGTGGCACTGGCAGCCAATGTAGATGTTGGAGAATTGGTATGATGTGATCATGTATCGCTGTTCTTGGTGCGACTC
Source organism: Haliotis rubra (assembly GCF_003918875.1). NCBI lineage: Eukaryota > Metazoa > Mollusca > Gastropoda > Lepetellida > Haliotidae > Haliotis > Haliotis rubra. Next base: position 90,700 of record NW_025767344.1, on the reverse strand, counting down.
GGGCTGCTGAGTTTAGTACCACGTGTAACTTACTGATCAGATACGATGGCAAACCTTGCACGAGTGAGTTACAGTAGTCGATGCGTGACAACATACAGCCATGGACCAACATGTACTTTTGTACCAAGGCAACAACTGCTCTGCTCAACCTCACTGCTTCCAGGATAACACTTTGAGAAGGGCACTTTCAGTACTGTGATATTCAGACATACACACAGTTTTATTTGTAATGAGGGCCTAGTGGCCTATAATACAGTTTACAATAAATTTGAATAAATTAACAGTTATCAATATCGGTTTACAAAGGTTGCCCTAAGTTTGAAGATATGGTGAAGGAACAGAACATTTATATGTATTACGTGACGGTTTTTTAGACTTGAAAATAGTTGAAACAGTCCGTTGTCCATTATTAACATTTTGTCGCAGTGAGAAGTATTCATCTCGTATATGCTGACATTTCTGACATATAAAAAAAATGGTTTTCATTTTCAATTTCCCGAGCACCACAGAGTGAACAGTAAAATTCTGTTGTTGGCGTTTCCTTGTTATTCCTATATTTGTTGACTTGCGGGATATTCGAAATTTACAGAATGCCTGGATCAAATGATGATACATGTATTTCAATTCTGTTACGTAGAATTCTGGGTTTCCGTCGTGTTTAAGTTGTGCGCAATGATGGAGGAACTTGGAATTACTGATTTCTGTGTGCCATGTTTGAAAGGCATATCCTTAACTCTCTGCTTGAAGATGTACATAAATAATCTCACATCTCCGACACCTTGGTTTATCCACACTTTCGAGAACCCGCTCAGGAATAATATGGATCTAACTTTGTAGTCCAATTGGTTTTACCAGTATCATCGAATGTTTTAAGCATTTTGTAACACTGTCGGGGGTAACCATGTTCGTTCATTGACAGCAACTTGAACCAAATTTAGTCACTTTTATTTGGGTGAGTACAAACACGGAATGCCGTCCTAGTTCACCGAGGATGGCTTTCTTTGATGCAAACTTCCCAATTTTTAGAAATCTTTTGAATAAAATCGTTTGGATCCTCTCTATTTCCTTTGAATAAGTATATCCCCCAGCTTCGGCCCGGCTCCATAAAGTTATATAGGAGCTATTTGTTTGTCGAAAATCGTGTGAGCGGTTGTATAGGTAATTTCCATATTTTTATGGAAAAGTCTACATACAGGCAAACAGGCTTTATATGCTTGTTGAGCGAGGGTTTCACGCGCCTTTGTCCAAACCAGTCTCGACGAAAATATTATATCAGGTATTTATAATATGTCACTACCTTTAGCGGTTGATTGCGGAAAACCCATCTCTCACTCTTTTTAATGATGCCGCCTTTACGGAACACAACAATATTCGATTTGTTGAGATTCAGTTCCAGACCCCATTTGAAGCAAAAGTTAAATTGTTTTTGGAGACCCTTTACGCAGTTAGAGAAAAGAATAATATCATCTGCAAACATTAGTAAAAGTAGATCGTGGATGTCTTGAGTGACGACCACTCCAGTATTACACAACTTGCGAAGCTCATCTGCAAACTCCTTAATGAGAAGGAGGAAAAGTATAGGACTGAGGATGCATCCCTGTCCCACTCCCCGGGAAACGTCAAACACCTCTGTACGATGATAGTTTACTTAAACACATGCTTTTACAGATGCATGCACATTTTTGAGTAAAATGATAAACTTTCCATGGCATCCATTTTTAATCAATATGTAAAGCAATTTGTCTCTGTCTATGAATCACATCCACAATAAAATCGACCCTTTGTCTTGCACAAGTACTTGGAACATAAGGCTTGTAATGTGAATATGTGGTCGATAGTAGAGTAGTGTGGGCGGAAACCTGCTTGACTTTCAAACAGTATCTCGTTTACATCAACCCATTTTCTCAATCGTATTTCTATATGCGTAGTGAAGACTTTACCATAACGTTTAACAGAAAAGTTCCGCGGTAATTGCCTGGGTCCATTTTGTCACTTGTTTTATATAGAGGTAGAATTAATCCAATATGTCCATTATTAACATTTTGTGGCAGTGAGAAGTATTCATCTCGTATATGCTGACACTTCTGACATATAAAAAAATGGTTTTCATTTTCAATTTCCCGAGCACCACAGTGTGGACAGTAAAAATTCCTGTTGTTGGCGTTTCCTTGTTATTCTATATCTTTGACTTTGAAGTTGTCGTGGGATATTCGAAATTTACAGAATGCCTGGATCAAATGATGATATTTCAATTCTGTTACGTAGAATTCTGGGTTTCCGTCGTGTTTAAGTTGTGCGCAATGATGGAGGAACTTGGAATTACTGATTTCTGTGTGCCATGTTTGAAAGGCATATCCTTAACTCTCTGCTTGAAGATGTACATAAATAATCTCACATCTCCGACACCTTGGTTTATCCACACTTTCGAGAACCCGCTCAGGAATAATATGGATCTAACTTTTGTAGTCCAATTGGTTTTACCAGTATCATCGAATGTTTTAAGCATTTTGTAACACTGTCGGGGGTAACCATGTTCGTTCATTGACAGCAACTTGAACCAAATTTAGTCACTTTTATTTGGGTGAGTACAAACACGGAATGCCGTCCTAGTTCACCGAGGATGGCTTTCTTTGCAAAACTTCCCAATTTTTAGAAATCTTTTGAATAAAATCGTTTGGATCCTCTCTATTTCCTTTGAATAAGTATATCCCCAAGCTTCGGCCCGGCTCCATAAAGTTATATAGGAGCTATTTGTTTGTGTCGAAAATCGTGTGAGCGGTTGTATAGGTAATTTCCATATTTTTATGGAAAAGTCTACATACAGGCAAACAGGCTTTATATGCTTGTTGAGCGAGGGTTTCACGCGCCTTTGTCCAAACCAGTCTCGACGAAAATATTATACCGAGGTATTTATAATATGTCACTACCTTTAGCGGTTGATTGCGGAAAACCCATCTCTCACTCGTTTTAATGATGCCGCCTTTACGGAACACAACAATATTCGATTTGTTGAGATTCAGTTCAAGACCCCATTTGAAGCAAAAAGTTAAATTGTTTTGGAGACCCTTTACGCAGTTAGAGAAAAGAATAATATCATCTGCAAACATTAGTAAAGTAGATCGTGGATGTCTTGAGTGACGACCACTCCAGTATTACACAACTTGCGAAGCTCATCTGCAAACTCCTTAATGAGAAGGAGGAAAGAGTATAGGACTGAGGATGCATCCCTGTCCCACTCCCCGGGAAACGTCAAACACCTCTGTACGATGATAGTTTAGTTAAACACATGCTTTTACAGATGCATGCACATTTTTTAGTAAAATGATAAACTTTCCATGGCATCCATTTTTTAATCAATATGTAAAGCAATTTGTCTCTGTCTATGAATCACATCCACAATAAAATCGACCCTTTGTCTTGCACAAGTACTTGGAACATAAGGCTTGTAATGTGAATATGTGGTCGATAGTAGAGTAGTGTGGGCGGAAACCTGCTTGACTTTCAAACAGTATCTCGTTTACATCAACCCATTTTCTCAATCGTATTTCTATATGCGTAGTGAAGACTTTACCATAACGTTTAACAGAAAAGTTCCGCGGTAATTGCCTGGGTCCATTTTGTCACTTGTTTTATATAGAGGTAGAATTAATCCAATATCCCATTGAATAGGAAGTACGCCTTCATCTAGGATTTTATTAAAAAACATTTTAAGATATGGGGTTAAATAGTTCGTTAAATGTTTGAAAAGTTCTGGAGGAAGATCTTCTATACCTGGGGCCTCTCCACCTTTAAGATCCGCAATTGCTTGCTTTATTTCTTCCTCGGAGATTTCACAATTTAAATAAACACTTTGGTTTGAAAGCCCATTACACTGGCTGCAGGAATGACATGCTAGAAAGTGTTTGACATGTTCCTTAAATTCAGAATCTGTCTCAAGTACAGTTTGGTTTCATAGTCTATGGAAGTAGATTTTCCAGTCGTTGGCGGCAATCTGTGAAATGCTAACGTTGTTACTTTTCAATGACTGTTTGATATTTCTCAAAAATTCTTTACAATTTCTATTGGATGTTGCATTATCAATCTTCAATCAAATTTCTTTCATATTGAATTTACTTGTTTTTGCAACACTGTTTTTTTTCTATCTTTAATTGTTGTCGGTAACTTTCAAACCCAATGGGTTGTTCAAGCAGTCGTTGAGACGGATTACACGATCTAACAAGTCTCCCAGTAGTTGCTACAATATCTTCCAGTTTGGTAGCAGCACGGTTGATATCAGTGTCTAGATACAGAATAAGTTCCGCAATCATGCCATAATAAGTTCCGTAGTTTATCACTCGCATCTTCTTTGAAGAGATTAAGCTTGTCGTCGCTGTTACAGGCATGTCAAGCTACTTTTAGGAGGAAAACAGTGTTCACAGATTTTGTTTTTGTGTTCTTGATCACAATATAGACATATGATCGGATTCAGTTATTGGGAGTACTTTCATATCATTTATATTAGAGAAGACGTCACTGGATACACTGTGATCTTCACGGTATGCTGACTGCAGTGGTTCAAGATTGCTGTGTGGTTCTTTCAGTCTTGCAGCAACTACACGTTCAAGGACTTTGGACATAAAAGACGAATTAAAGACTGGGCGATAGTTTGATAAAGTTTCCTGTTTCTTGGGGAGAGGTGTAATGATGGCTTCTGTGAGTGGCACAGGAACACACCCCTCACTGAGCGATGCGTGAACTGTGTGTGCCATTATATGCCTGTGTCAAGATTTCCCGAGAATTGTTATAACATGATGTGTTTGTTTGACATTAACGGAAAATCAAATTGGGTGACGAATGTTAGAAATTTATTTAATCATTGTCGTTTCAGTTATGTATTTCTGTCACAAAAGATTACCTGCCCAAAGTCATTTTATAATGCATTATCGCAAAGAATAAAATTTGTACATCAAGACTTGGAATTCATCTTTAATACAGTCACCCAAATCCACGTTTGCACAGTTTTTAAATCTGTTTTAAATACAGAGCAATACATTCACAATATTAATCTCTCTCAGAAAATTCCTCGTTTGATTATCCAGATTTAGATGCTCTTCACATGATCTTATGATCGAGAAGGGCAGATATTATATACTCCTCACAAAAACTTAAGCAACAAGTATTTTCAGTGTTATATCTTTATCAATCTCGATAGCGATTTTTGCCGACAAGTTACTGGAAGGTAAATATTCAAAGAATACATAACCTTTAGTGACTGTCAAATTGATTTATCTGATAATATTGATTACATCCCCCGAACACAACCACCCTCAGAAACAACATGCAAAATGTGTGGCATGAATGTGCTCCACTGTTCACACATGCACCCTGATCGGTGTAAACCTACCTGTAATCATTCCTCTGGTACAACAAGCGGGTCCTAACTTCATTTTTATGGATGATAATGCCCGAGAAAGAGTTGTTAATGATGTTGTTTAGATCAACAACATCACACATATGGACTGGCTTGCAAGTTTACTTGATCTTAATCCCCTTGAACATGTCTATGACATGATTGGAAGTCGTGTTTACGGTCTCCATGTTCACCCCCAGACCTTGAGCAGGCGTTACAGAGAGAATGGCAGAACATTCCACAACAGCAACTTTCAAGGCTCATTTGGTCAATGCAAAGACGTGTAGAATCTTGCATTTGTGCTCATGGTGGTCATACGCGTCCCTGAACACTTTTCACTGTCCAAAACTGACTTGAACCTTAATGTTAACATTTTGCTCCGTCAATGCAGCAGATGTTGCACGACTGTTTCACGGGTACATGCTTTTGATGATTTGTAAGTCTATATCATTTCATTTCATTTCATTTCATTTTGTTAATCGTGTGTACATATGTTTCATGTTTCTAGTGCATCATTCCATGATTTGCTATTTCAATAAATGAAAATGTAATGAGACTAAACATTTGTGTTGCTTAACTTTTTGTGAGGAGTATAATATTCCAAGAGAAAACAGATTGTGCAAATTTTGTACATAAAATGTAATTGAAGATGAGTTCCACTTTTTGCTGATATGTCCTCACTACACTTGTTTCAGGACAAAATATCTACCACAATATCACCATTCATATCCTACCACGTTTAAATTGAATTGTTAATGAACTCCAATAATACAACTTATATTTTCAAACTTGGTATGTGGTTTAAACATATTTATTTCATGAAAAAGCAAAGACAGAATTTTCATGAACTGGATTGGTCAACAAGCTCAAAAGAACTTATATGAAGACCGCTCCAATATACATAGATATATGAAACAGTATCATGACAAGAAAAGATGATATCTAACATGAAAGTAGATGGTATGACATGTAGTCGGAAAATTAAAATCATGATGGTTGTATACATTCATGGCATCTGCTAGTCCCACTAGTTTACCATTGCGTAATCAAATGTCAACAGACCATGAAATGTTGTTTTAAGACTGTAGGCGAATTGGGATGTAGGCGAAATGAGAACATGCCAAAACTTCTACAAAAAGTCAAGGCAGAATTATGCACGTACCTATGGGTATAATGGAACAGCCCGGGGTGGGGTTATAGAGGGATAAGTTGGGAGTAGAGGATTATGAAAGGTTCGGTAACAACTTATTTCTTAAAACATCGGAGCGGATTTGGTATATACACATCAATTCCGATGCTAAAATATCCTGCTTTGATGGAATTAAGAAGCTTTGAAAGAGCAAATGTGAACAGATATGTATTCGTTTTAACAACTCTGTCGTGCTCTTTTGTAGTGAATCGTTTAACAGATGTCACTCCTTGAGATTTAGTTCCTGCGTAATTTCCTCCTCTGACATGTCAGACAGACATTTAGCTCTGTCCAGGACAATACCCTGCATGAATTCAACGATTTGTGCACAGAGACAGTAATTGGAGTATTTGCAAAATGTTGTGCTTTCAGTAAATTTATGGATTGTTGTCGTCGGCACATTCTGTTAAAAGAGAACCTGACCGAGAGGCAGACCATCAATGTCGTCTACAACTAAAAAACATGGCCATGAGTTAACATTAGTAGAAGATTCATCATCAGAAGATGAAACAGTATCTGTCTCCAAATGTCTTCTTATTTTTACTGCGAGAACCAGAGAGTATTTGTGTGTAGCCATAATGAGAGAAGTAGATTCGACATCCCCGCTCCCCGCTCCAACATCCCCTAAAAAGACACATTCCATGTATTGTTGAAAATTCTTATAAAATATTGATATATTACATGTTATGATATTTATATGTCAATAAACGGTTCATCATGACCTCTTGTACTTTTATTCAACTTGATCTTGAGCCTAATTAAGCCCTAACTAGTCGGACTAGTCCATCCAGTGCACTTGAGGTAAGGAACAGGGAATTAGCTGTGCACTGGACCATGTATTTTGTTGTTTTAGTCTGTAGAAGTTTTGGCATGTAGAATTTAGGAGGACACCTCGGTGAGAGATGCGAGCCAGGTAATACCATTAGCCACTGAAGCGTGAGCCTTTGTTCAAGGGCTATAGTCAGTACCTATTTATTAACATGTTAACATTTTAAGCCACCATTTTTCATGATTTTGTTAACGCAATAAATCTTCAAGCATGTATTTATTTACATTATTTGAATCTCTTTCTTTGTTGCATAATCCCACTCTGGCTATGTGGAGAGACCTGTTTTGACAGAATCTGGCTAAGTGAGAGGACACCAACATGCCACTTGATTGTTGAATCCGTTAATCCTCACCTTTGATCTTTGGTAGCACGTTTATGAGCATGACTTTGATTGCGCTGAATAAAGTTTTCAGTTGCAAGAACCAACTTTGACAGTTCGAGACAAAAGGGTAAACTTTACTTGTTAGGGTTTTGAGGGGACCCTAAAATGAGTTCGACTCAACCGGGAATTCAACACATCTTTTCGAGACATCAGGGTAAAATAATGATGAATATAAGGACATCGGCAGGGACCGAGAGATGAGTTCGACACACAACAGAGAATTCGTTTCAACCGAGTTCGAGACATTGGGGTTTGACTGCAGGTAACATTTTAATAGCCGATCACCGTGACATTAAAAATAGGTTCCTGCTAAGTCACGGAGAAACATGAAGGTACATGTAAACACTTTTACATTAAAACGAATAAGGAAAAAGAGATCTGCAAAAATGCAGTCCCAAAAGTTCACAGACTATAGTTGATAACATCATTAATATACAATGCTTCCACATATATACATAATATCCTCCAATTTAAATAGATTAACGCTCTGTTACTCAGCTATACATCAGTGAATGCATCTTGTATGACTTGTATATAATGTGTCTGTAATGCACTATAAGCCTGTTGCCTTCTCAATACCGAGTAGAGGTTGATCGAATCATCATCACCAGGGTTTCGAGAAAAGGTAAGCCTAGCTTGTTCCACCGGTAGCACCCGTCATAAACCAATGCAAGGGTTATTCGACTGTTTTCCTGAAAAAGAACCCTCAAGAACAACACTCCATCTGGAGCGCAATAGTGCAGTGGTAAGGCATCTGCCTATCACGCTGAAGGCTCGGGTTCGATCCCCGATGGAGGCACCTAGGTTCGCGTCCCGAGGTAGGCACATTTGCGTAGTATCTTTGCGCAAGATAGATAGATCCACATTGTCTCAGTTCACTCAGCTGTAAAATGGGTACCCGTGAGGATGTTCTGGCAATGTGAGTGAGTTCATTGCGCCTAACAGGCAGCATGGCTGTTGCTCCCCAGGGAAAAAGTATCGGATAGTATAATGGTGTCTTATGACCGGAGATAGTATTGTACGTAGCGCCGTGAGCAGGCAATGTGCCTGATATGAGCGCCATATAAGCTGACTATTATTATATTACTGTTATTATATGGTACAAGTCAAAATTTTAGGATTTTCATCGACATACTTTTGGCACTTTTTAGAAATATTTATAACATGTCAAGTATATGTATATAACTTTACAGTACTGTACTGAGGCCTGGGTTGTTATTTCCTCGATCAAACAATGCATGGTGCTTTTAAAATATAGGTGGTAAGAGATGGCTCGATTGTACCACAGGAGTTTAAGGAGTATCGTTTTAAACATATTTTATTTCAAGAGAAAGAAAAGGATTGGCAAACAAGCTCAGTGAGCTTATATAAATGCCTTCCCAAACATGTACATATTTACGGAAGCTATTTACAGAAAATCAATTGCCAATAAATTAATAGAATGTATTGGTACCACACGCTTGCTCGTTGAGTAAAATATGGTATTTAATTGTGAACTTTATTAGTAATTTCTTAAGTCATGTTAAATCTTTTGAAAACTGGATGAAATGGTGAACAGAGGAGATCAACTTTTTGTTAGTTTCAGAGTCTACATTAACATTACCATATAATACCGAATGTATGTCGTATCCATGTTGAGAAAAGTACATTGAAATGCGTAAGTCATTATACAACGGACAGGTGAAGAAGTAGTGAATATTATCTTCTCTTCGGGGACCGCAAGAGCAGGCCCGGTTTGAAGTGATGTGTCTAACGAACGTATGAGAATTTAAATCACTACACCCGAGCCTGAGGCGTGCATTGATTACTTGACATTGTCTATTACCAATATTGATATCAAAGAAGAACGAGGCACCTTTACGAGTAGATATTAAACGTTTGAAATCAGAGTGATTATTAACAGAGCTTGTTGATTGTGGCAGATCGTCCCATTGTCTGGTGTATTACATCTGGTGTAATGGATCTAGCATAGAGGGTACAGTTTAAGGAGTATTGCTTTCTGTGTCAAATTTGAAAACGTCATCTTCATGTCCACCATAACAGCTTTTGGTAGCTTGGCGGTGTTCTTGAGTGTTGCCTTCTACGAACTGACAGCAATGATTTAACAGGCGGTACCTGATATCAACCGGATGTCGTACCTCAGTCCGATCCTCTTGCTCTTGCAGCAGTACTGTTTAAAATACAGAGACTGGCACAAAAAATTAAAGTCATGGTGACTGTCCCGAATTTGTGTGTTTACTACAAACATGGATCTATATCATATTGCTGATCCTTGTCAACAGATGTTGACTGACAAGTTCGCTCGTATACATTCAGCATCATCGCTCATCTAGGTGATGCAATTATTACGACTGTTTGCCCTAATACATACTAACAATAATTGTATTGGGATACAATGACCCAAAATGTAACCCCAAAAGCGTTCATGAACATAAATATAGGAAAGTCTAAAGCCACATGTATACACCTTTTTGATATCCATTGTTGAAAAAACTAATGAGAAATACAAAAATAGTTTTACATAGTTCTTCTTATGTCAACTGATGGTTAGAAAACAGTACTACGGTACAGAAGCTCACCTTTATTCAGCAATGTTACATTTAAGGGACAAAGCTCACATAAATAGTGTGTACATAATGCCTAATAATTGATTCGAATAGTTTTAATGCTTATTTACCTGTTTACATATTTTGTTGTTTGTCATGACGATAAATATCTTTACAGGGCATATTCCATTGTCACATTTCCATGACATGATTACTGCAATTCCAAAAAATACCCAGGCACTAAGAACTGTTGCTTTTCTTGTTGATGGCGATACTGTTAGCCATCAGATCTCAATGAGGGTTACAAATGGACAACCCAATACCTACCCTGGTCGAAAGGTTAGTGAAATGGTCTAGATACATCACTGGATTATCTCAGGGTCCAGACTTGATTATTGCCGTCGCATTGATGGAAAATTGCGGATTTATTTTCATACGACAAACACCTACAACAACAGAAGAACAAATGTTAGCCTAGTGGTTAAACCGTTCTGTTATCACGCTGAGATCTAGTATTCTGTTATCTGAGGTGTCATAATCTGTTTTCAAAAATTGCAAAATATTCGCAGACCTTATCCTGATCACTATCCTCGGCAACCTGACTGGAGGAGGATACGGGAAGACAGGAATCCTGCCGTAGTGTCGACTCAAATGGATACGCGTTGACCTGACATGAAGGTGAACCCGTCTGGTAATACCCCCGTTCACTCTTGAGGCGGAATTTGCCGGAATGCCGTCGGAATGACAATTCCTGGAAATTGAACTGCATTCTAAAACTTCTTACTCCATTCCGAATGCTCTCCAACTATTCGTGTCAATTTGTAACATGCCCGAATGTTTTGAACATGTTCAAAACTTTCGAGGTACATTCGAAGTGGAAAATATCGAACAGCACTTGAAGTGCATTCTAACTGTATTCTAAGCATTCTGAACGGATTCGAGGGAGAATCGAAAAGGCAAGCACTTCAAATCCTTCAAGAATGTCCCGAATGCGCCTCGAATGTACTTCGATTGCTGGTTGAATTTAGGTGGAATATTCTTCAAACGTATCGGAATATTTCGATTGCACTTGGAATACAGCCCGAATGTACTTCGAATACACCTCGAATACAGTCAGAACGTCCCGAATGCTCTTCAAATGAGCCCTGACGTCATCAGAACACCGCCGAATCACATGAAAACGTAGCCGCCTGTCACTGAAACTTTAGAGATCATTCACATCTTCAAGCTGCGCAAGTTGTCTCCAGCCTCCTGGCGCCACGTTGCTCATCTTTCTCATCCACCATACCATTGTGGAGATTAGGATAACATGTCCTCATCAAGATGTGCAGGCAGACACAGCATTCAATGATGTCCTTCACAACGGAAGGCCTTGACAGCGTGGTGGTGAGGAGGATTTGCCAACTCTGGGCCATAATTCAAAAATGCATTTTCACTACCCGTCGGCCCTTATTGACCCTGTAAGTTGTAGATCTCTCTGAGAGTCCTATGACCATACGGATTCATCAAGAAGGCCTCTTATTCCAAACGCATCATCTCCCAGAATAAAGCACGGCATACGCTCGCCATCTTGGGTAAGGGGAACGGATCAGGAAATCATATGCTCCCGTCTTCAAGGCAATCCTTGAGCTCGCACTCGTTGAAGATCTGAGCATCAGACATACTTCCGTAAGCACCAACGTCCACCCACAGGAACTTGTTTCCTTCCACAAGAGCAATGAGGCCCACAGAGAAGAAGCCCCTTTGTAGCTGTGGTACAAATGAGCTGCTCTTGGCAGGTTTTACTAATGGCTACATGTTTTCCAAAGGAATATTTCACCTGTTTCTGAATACCTCTTCAATGGGTGCCCATTCTTCCGGAGTGGTAGGGCAGATGATAACCTTTATCCTTGTATTCCTCCACAATGACCTTACATACTTCTGGGATGATGAGGCTGATCACCTGAAGCCAGGAACCCCAGTGTCATGGCCAGCTTCAAGCCTGGAGGTAGCGCCTTTCTCATATATGTATCCTGCTTGTTTATTCTTGGTCCCACTTTCTGCAACAACTCATCAAACATGGCAGGCTCCACCCTAAGGTAGTTGAAGAATGACTGCGTGTCCTCAACTCTGAGCTCCTCCATCAGTCTTGTGTAATGTCCATACAGCCGCCTCCTTAATTTCCTCTGTCAGCCAGAATATTTTGACAATGCACAGTTTCTTTATGTGGCTAGTATAGATTGTTACTGAGCCCCAAAACAAATAGAGGCTGTTTTTCTTGGCGTATATTGCTTTAAATATTGTAGAGAACAAATCAGGGAACACGGGAAAACTTCAAGCTGTTCCTTTATTATTTTCCAGTTTTCGTCACCACAGCGCCATTCAAATCTGGTGATGAAAACTAAAATATTAAAGGAACACTTGAATTTTCCTGTGTTCCTTTATTTGTTTCTGTACGTATATTTTCAAGATGTATGAAACGTCATGGAGTGTATTGTTTCAAAGATCAAATACGCTTCAAATGAGCCTAAATATACCCAGAGGTGTGACTTAAAGTTTCAACTTGTCTGTTGTCCCTACATTATCCAAACAGCTCAGGAATTGGGTGTTCATATTTCACAAGTTTTGAGGTACTATCAAATATGTTCTTTCAAAGAAAATTTTCCATATCGTCATACGACGTGCTCAAAGGTTATCGATGGCGGGGAACACCATAAATGGGCTTTACACATTATACCCATGTGGGGAATCGAGCCCAGGTCTTCAGCCCGACGAGCGAACGCTTTAACCGCTAGGCTACCCCACCGCCCCTGTTCCATTAAGAAATGAAAATGTAGACGCTCATATATTTCATTGACACAAGTACAGAATTCCTGGTTTACTGTGTCTCACCATCACCATGGAATAGAAAACACGGGTGAGACAAAACCAGACTTCTATTTCTACCCATTTCACAGCGGATGATGAACAGACAACATGTCCATGTGGTGCCAGCTAAACAGACAACGGCAGACAAGGTTGCCGCAGCAGTGAAGGCGAGAGAACTCAAGGTACTGTCGAATATTATTATAGAACTACATGTAGCAGGATTCTACGGATTATATACCCCGAGTTTACAGTGTCCGTCTTTGGTGAGGGGTATAAAGCTCTATATTATATAGGTAGTATTTTCCTGTACCACGATTGGTCAAAATACCGTCACATGATTAACTACAAAACACGATATTGACTTGAGTTTTCTGATAAATTACGATATTGACTTGTTACTTAAAAATAGACGAGGAATCCCGTAAGAAGGGGCTTCCCGCGCTTCTTGCAGCCAATCAGATCACTTGGATAGATGGCAATATGTGTAGATTAGTTTATAAGTAAACCCGTTTTCTTTCATTATATAATAAAACAATTATAGACTCTTGTAGAGGTCGATATCGGTTTTATTGACCTGAGAAAAATTAATATCGACCTCGCAGCTCGCAAGCTCGGTCGATATTGTTTTACCTAGGTCAATAAAAACCGATATCGACCTCTACAAGAGTCTATAATTGTTTTATTATATAAATGAAAGAGAAACGGGTTTTAACATAAACTTTCTAATTATTCTGAGACCGCCTCCGTGGTGTAGTGAAGGTTGAGCGTCCGCCCGGAGAGCGGAAGGTCGCGGGTTCGATCCCCAACCGCGTCATACCAAAAGACGTTAAAATATGGTACTTTGTTGGTCCCTGCCTGGCGCTCGGCATTAGTGGGTACAATAAGGACTGGTCGGCTCGGGGTCAGTATAATGTGTCTGAGTGGGTATTCATGCTTCACTGCGGCATGGTATCTCAGTGGGCTAGCACTATAAAACCAGCTTCAGTCTGGGCTAGTACAAGCAGCCGCCCATACACATACACACGCATGCACGACGTCATATGAGCGAAATATTCTCAAGCACGACGTAAAACCCACTTTCACCTCACCTCACCTGTTATTCTGAGGATCTTGCTATTTTCCATTATCACCAAAGTACATTCCATCGTACAAATCTTGTCAGTTTTAATTAAAGGCACAATGCAATAAAAGACTTATTATCCCTTACGACATTCCTGAAATCGATAATTGAAACTGCGAGGCAAACAGCTTCCAAACAGAGAACACTCCTATAATGTAAATTGCTCCGCACCTCCGAACTGGTTTCAATCACAAGTTGTGCGTAGATATTCGTAAAGAGCGCCACAAGGACATAACTTCTATGGGGTTCGCTTGAAATAGTGTTCGGCCGGTAGAGGGCGCGAGAGTCGACTTAATGCAATGTTGCATTAATTCATTCGAACTTCTTTTCCCCGATTTAATATTGAAATCAAATACATAATCCATTTTGGAGACCGCCTCCGTGGTGTAGTGGTTAGAGCTGTCCGCCCAAGGTGCGGAAGGTCGTGGGTTCGATCCCTCGACCGCGTCATACCAAAAGACGTTAAAATATGGTACTTGTTGGTCCCTGCCTGGCGCTCGGCGGTAATGGTTAGCAGCCGCACATACACATACACACGCATGCACGACGTCATATGAGCGAAATATTCTCAAGCACGACGTTAAACCCAATTCCACCACCACCACCATAATCCTTTTGGAATAAATTATATGGTAGCTTCCCTGAAGGAAGAGAGAAAATGTATTATTTACGTTTAGAGAAGTGTGGTATGACATAAATGGCTGTAAGTGTTAGAGTGTTGGTGAGACACCCATTTGCCCACAAATGCAATATCAGCGCAAGTACAAAGGAACGGTATTTCTATGCACAGAATACCTTCTCAATGACTTGTTTGAGACCAGCTAGTTAATCCTTTAAATAATGTATACGTAAATAGGATAAGACCAAAAGACGAATACAAAAAACAATATTTGTGACCTAAATCAAATTTAGGTGGTCAAGAATAAGCACACGATCCATCAAAACGTATGTGTATTATTGTCGCGGGCACTAAAACCCGTGGACCCACTTCCTATCGTATCTCAGATTCAACATTCAGAGCAAAGTCAGGAAATAATTCAATGTCTGCTTGTTCTGTAACCTTTATGGCTGGCAGCTCATTTTTTGTTTTGTGGTACTCAAGCAAGACGCACGCCCATTAAAGTGAAATACATGCAAATATCCGACCGAACTGGCATACAAGAAAGTTATACCATACCTGCCTAGGTGTATCGGCCAATGCAGGAACAGTTGAAACAGTGAGGTGTTGGCCTACACACCTGAGGTATCGGCAAGACTCCACGTGTATTTATTTTACTGTACAGGATCGAGCATGGCCAAAGTTTTATATGAAACAAGAATCCTCCTCTGAGACGCCTGAAAACTACGTGCACATGCCCTTTGGTTGATCTACATGAACTGATATGTCGATATCTACGTTCCAGGGTGTTGACGATGCTTTCTATGTTATGGATGTCGGTGACGTCGCCAGCAACTACCAACGTTGGCAGAGATTATTACCACGGGTGGAACCTTTCTATGGTAAATTAAACGTTTTGTACGTTAACTACTTTTGGAGTGAGGAGTGAGTTTAGTTTTACGCCGCTTTTAGCAATATTCCAGCAATATCACGGCAGGGGACACCCAGAGACGGGCTGCATAAATTGTAAATCCATGTGGGGAATCGAAACCAGGTCTTCGGCGTGACGAGCGAAACGCTTTGACCACTAAGTTACCACACCGCCCCGACTACTTTGGAGGAAAGGACCCGGCTTCAGGATAGGTCAGTGTTGTGAGGCTGAGCATGGCAAACCATTATTCGCTAAGCGGTAATTATGTCATTACGTCTTTCTGGTTTCGCCAGCACTCCACGTCCGTGGATTTCACCGATGTGGTAAACGACTGAGACATGACTTCTTCAACTTTACCTGACATCATTTCTGACGTCAACTCTAGTACCTGACATCATTTGACGTTTAAAAACGGCGCCAGTCCAGTTGTTGGTCCCATTTTTAATTAAATTTGAATAAAAAGTACAAGAGGATTTGTGCCATACCTACAGCATATATAAGGTGGAGTATTTCTAAGAGAACTTTCAGTACATTTTGTGTTTTATTTAATAATATTTCTACAATTTGAAATGTGAATTTTTGTCCCGTTCAGCTGTCAAGTGCAACTCTGACCCATTACTGCTACGTGTTCTGTGAACTGGGGACAGGATTCGACTTATCAGCAAGCAAGGTACTCTCCTATAAACTCTATATGAACGAGTTGGATGTATAACAGTGAATATAACCCAAGAAAATAGGTAAATAAGCGTTTGCCATAAAAACCCTCCCTATATTCCACAAGAAAGAGTCCATTGTACGATTCCAACTGTCATGACCACGTGAATCACGGTGAAATAACTAGATACATTGTACACTGATCCATGGATGTCGGTGGATGATGTTACCGCTTTGAGCAGTTCGGCTCGCCAAATACAGGTACAAACGTTATCTCTATTAATGATATGATGGGTGGTGATACGAATGCCTGGTGTATTCTCCCATGTAGCCGGTAATAATAATGTAGTGCGTTTTAGAACATTTCGTCTCCAGCTAATTGGAACTACAGAAATTATATGGTGTTATCGTTTGATATCTCCCGATAAGCGTAATCTTAACAATACCATTTTTTGACAGTGTGAGATGGACATGGTAATACAAATGGGCGCCTCGCAGACAAGATTGTGTATGCCAACCCATGCAGGCAGATTCGATCCCATCTTGAGTATGCAGCCAAGAAGTCAATAGATCTCCTAACTTTTGATTGAATGAAGCTGAACTGTACAAAGTCAAGTCAGCGTATCCTGGTGCAAGGTACATTTACAAACAATTACATTATCGTGAGTGAGTGTTGGCGTTTGATTTAAGCCGCTTTTGACAGCATTCCAGTGATACCTCATTGTGTCAGCCTGATGTTGGAAAAAAGACTGATGCATTTCTATAGGTTTACTGCACTTTGCTGAGGAACACGAACATAGAATGGTGCAGACAAACCTTGAAACTTAACCAGCGCTACCTGTGCCCCTTTCTAAAGTACCGTGGGTGGTGGGCAGCCTAGTGGTTAAAGCATTCGCTCGTCACGCAGAAGGCCTGGGTTCGAGTCCCCACATGGGTACAATATGTGAGATTCCATTTCTGGTATCCTCCGCTGTGATATTGCTGAATATTGCTACAAGCGGCGTCAAACTCGCCTCACTTAAGGTACCCACATAGGCTGTACATGAGGCGAGAGGTTGTCTGGTTCCTATTTAACGCCGCACTCAGCAGTATTCCAGCTTTATGGTCGCTGTCTGTAAATAATCGAGTCTGACCAGACAATCCAGTGATCAACAGTACGAGCTTCGATCTTCGCAGCTGGGATACTGTGACATGTGTCAACCAATGAAACGAGAGGAATACGAAACCTAGAAAACATATCCAGGGCGACAAGTGCCCCCGTCTAAAGTACTTGATGGAAGCTATATGATGGTGCTAAACGTTCTAACAAACGTCATGCTTTTCAGAGTTTTAAATAAATTGAATAGATACCAAATGATCAACTAACAACATAATGTCACTTTAGATAAAGTAAACCCAATATGACTTGTACACACAAATACACGCGTGCGTGCTTCCATTCAATTACCCACAGTAGGCCTGAATGATCGAATACTGAGAAAACTATTACACATCGAGTACTGATAGATTAGTGATATGTTTGAAATCTAACATCTTTCTCAATGAAGCTCACATTTTGACAGCTTCACGTTCTTTTACTCACAATCTAAATGATAGGATTCAATCAGACAATCATAGGATATTTTAACCAGCAGTAACAGTGCCATAGTTTCCCCACAGTAATATATTCTTGTAGACAGTTTCCTGTATTCTGACTGAGGATGGTAAGCGCCATTGGCAAATGATGACGTTGTTTTGATTTGGCGTAGTCCATCCACTTCCAGACTCCTCCTCCGATTGTCCCCCAGGCAACTACGACGTCATAAAAATGACCTGTCCGAGAAGTTTGGCTGTCACCCTGGTGATGTGAGTGGGTTCCCTGAGAACAGCCAGGACTCTCGGTCTCATGGTCGAGCTTCAGGTGAGGACGTATTTGACAAGGCACTTTTGTCAACCAGCCTTTTCACATTGAAAATCCTTTAATGGTTCAGTTTATAGTTTTGTCAAGGGAGGTCAGTTTCGTTCAACTTGTGTCAATGATAAGACCGCAAACAGAAAAGACATGGACTTGCAACACCATAACATGATATTAACCATTTACATCTTGGTTCATTGTGCTAATGATATATACCTTTTTATGCTTATTATTTATTAACTGTTCACAGTTCTTTTGCTAGGTTTATCCTATATTTCATGCATGTTAACCTAGTATGTGAAATAAAACAAATATCATCACGTTGATCTGTGTGACTTGATACTTAGTCAACAAACAATTCATAAGAACATGCATAATGAACGACGGTGGGGATGTAATGTACTATACGGTTCTTTCCCTTAATGAGTGGAAGATGGAATAAAAGACGGTACAGACTCCTCATTCAGATACTTATATATCAAATTAGAATAAACATTATCTCACAGAATCTTGACTGCTTCAGACCCGTGAAGATCCGGGATAGAATAGCAACCCATGCTTGCCACAAAAGGCGACTGTGAAGCCATTTACTCGTAAGAGGCGACTAACGGGATTGGTGGTCAGGCTCGCTGACTTGGTTGACATTACGTCATCGGTTCCCAAATGCGCAGATCGATGCTCATGCTGTTGATCACTGGATTGTCTGGTCCAGACTCGATTATTTACAGACCGCCGCCATGTAGCTGGGAATATTGCTGAGTGCGGCGTAAAACTAAACTCACTCACACACTCACTGGATTGCTTGGACATGTTTTTGACTATCTCCCGTTATACCGCAGTTTCCACGTGGGCAGCGGAGCAAAGGACCCGGAAGCAGTTTGTGGCCTCGGCTACAGAGATCACACAATGTGTTTGCTATTGCAGAGAAATTAGGATTCACGGCAATATTATTGACATTGGCGGAGGTTTCTATGGTCACAAAGGAGCACCCCTATCGTTTGAAAAGGGCATAACATCCGTAATTTTAGGCACGGTGGCCAGTCGGATCAGGCAATAGAGTTGCGTCCCTCTTGTCTTAACCGAGTCGTGGGCAAAGGCTGCATTCCTGATATTGCAGGGGACGTAGCTACCATTACACGCGATTGTTGCTAAAAAGGTTGGGCAAGTCCTCAACACTATGTAAATAAAAGCTTTGCAACCTATCGTGGGCGTACACGAAAATTGGCTTGCTACGCGCCCGTATTGAAACAATTCACGTCGTTGCTGGTTGGTTTGAAAGCGGTAAAATGTCAAGGACCTGCATCATCAAAGCGGACTTTTGGCTGACACCAGTTTAATTCATGAAAACTGAAAATATTATGATGTCAAAGTCGGTCATGATCAGTCGCCGCCATCATGTAGTCGTGATACAGGGGAGATAACAGCTTAAGGCAAAATCAAATTCCCCTTTATAACCGTTTCCTTTGTAAATCAGTTTAACAGTGAAATTTAGGATTAATTAATTTCTGCAAATTGATGTTTGGCGAAACAAAACAAATAAAAGCGTATGTAAGTATCCACCCAACATAGCGGAACACTGTGAAGATAATCGTTTGAAAAAGCGTATTGCAGTATATCGATAATACCGGAAAGTCCAGAAATTAACTGGTATCTGTATCTTGGCATTATGGGCACTACCCCTGAAACCTTGACAACAGTTTCTGAACGTAGCGCATAGTGAGTGAGTGAGTTTGGTTTCCTTTTACGCCGCTTTTTTAGCAATATTCCAGCAATATCACGGCGGGGACAATTCAGAAATACCGCACACATTGTACCCATGTGGGGATCTGGAACCTGGGTCTTCGGCGTACGAGCCAACGCTTTAACCACTAGATTACACTCCCCACCGCCCTGAACGTAGCATAACCTTAGCATACTGGTCTGGTCGTTAATGTTGATGCTACCAGTTGCTGTTTATATGCTCCGAGTGAGCTACAGGGTCAGCGGCGCGTTTGTTTCTCAGGCTGCTGCCACCTTGAACAAGTCTCTTGACAAGTACTTCCCATTAGCTCCAATGTCAAGGTCATAGCAGAACCAGGGCGGTACTTTGCATCGTCGGCGTTCACCTTAGCGACCAGTGTGATCGGAAAAGGAAATGCCTTGGTAAAACAAAAAAGATCGCAAGAACTCAGGTACAGGTATGTGTTTTCAAATGATTGTCTGTTTTTGGGGCAAGTAAATCTAGAAACACATCGTCATACGTACATTTCATTCTTTTTCATGATTCAGTACTTTTCGAGTTTCAATAGGAACGACTTTGACTTGAGTGAATTCATATTGACCATAGTTATCGATGACTGCCTGAGACTGAATGCTTTTTGATTGAACATCACTTGATCACTTGTAGTTATCGATGACTCCTCTTGCCTGAGACTGAATGTTTCGTGATTGAACATCACTTGGATCACTTGTAGTTATCCCGAGTAACAAGATATGTGGGCTTGAACCGCTTTTCTGGTGATAACATCCAGTTTTATCATCTTCCAGGACTGACCTGTTACACAAGTGCAAACCGGACCTTGAAACGTATTTGTAACACTCTATGTGAATCTCAAGACTTTAAGGTTGTGATAAAATATTGTACGGACGCTTGTATCAATGGCAAAATAAATACAATAATACCATTTTATCTGCTCTCGTGAAATGGGGTATAACAAAAGTCGGTGTATCGATCAACAGCCTGTCAGTTTTAGTGGTGCAAGCTTCCTCGACCGGGCCTCCATTACCAAAACCTGTAAGCATGTTGACCGAGGCATCTCCAAACTGTGGGTATAACTCCAGACAAACACGAACTTGGATGTGTCGATCTGACGGTTGTCTAGAAGCACAGCTGAGTCACTGCCCCTTCCTTATTATAGCTAAAACACATGGCATTATCATGAAACGGCCCTCCTAATATCGTAGACATTTGCGGGCCGCTGCAAAATGATATTGGACCGCTCAACCTTAAATGACGGGCCACTATCAGTTCTTGTTTGTCAAGGATCATAGTGGGTGGGTGCGTCGGTTCATTCTAGACTTTGCTTTGACTGGCAGATACCTTTGGGTAAACCATCACAAGCAACCTGAATTTCCGTGGTTCCGAATAGCGGTAATATTACTTCTTTGCTGGTACTAACCTAACAATTGCACTATTAACGTTGTTGTTGGACCAAAACCGAACGTTAACAACTAACGCCAGCAGCGTACCTGCCATTAGGCATTTTAGGCACGTGCCCACTTACACTTAATATTTCAGCAGCAATTCGCCATTATGCCCGTGTCATCAGCATCAAGCGGGAGATCCTTCAGTGCAATGAGGATGATCAAGACGTACCTTCGGTCCGAAATGGGTGATGTCCGTATGCCATCACTTGCACTTCTCCGTGTCCATAGCGACATGCCAGTAAACACACCGTGTCACTGAGCATTTTGCTGCTCGGAAGACGAGGCGCATGGATTCCATCTAAGACTGTACATAACGTGCTGGACAGAAATATTAATAATTCAGAATACAGATTTTCTTTCTTATTGATTCACGTAATTGTCATTTGTCCAGACTCATGTTTATATATAAAGTGCACCAGGAGCTAGCATTCTAGCATTCAATATGCATTTACAACACTGCATGCAAACAATTGGCTTCAGCCGATAAAGTCTAGCACTAGTCTGCTACAGATTTTCATATGCATATCAATTGTATGTACTTGACTTCTGTAACCCACAACACACACACACACACACACACACACACTCACAGACAGACACACAGACACACACACAGACAGACAGACAGACACACACAGACACACACACACACACACACACAGACACACACACAGACAGACAGACACTGAAGCTCAAATTGGAAAACCTTGATTGTTTCCTTTTTTTCAACACAAATTCCACGTATTTTAGTGTTATTATCGGTATCAAAGATGGAGGGTATTGATCATTTGCAGAAGCCCTTGGTTTTATCAACTGCCCTCCCTTCGTTGGGCAGTTAGGCACGGAAGACCTCGGCTTCTGCAAATGATAATGCCCTCAAAAATAGCATTACCTCTTTATAACAGGCCATGGTCTCTGTCAAGAGCCAAGGTCGAATTTCGTCACGTTCTGTTGTGACGTCACTTGAATTGTCTGATGACGTCATTGCATCTGGTCAGTCAACCCCTGTCAGAAGTTGGTTTTTAGTAAACTTAGTCAAATTCCTTCATTGTTTCTTTTTCTTTCATCACAAATTCCATGTATTTTAGCAATAATAACGGTTATGCCTATTTTTAGGGCATTATCATTTGCAGAAGCCCTCGGTCTTTTTCAACTGCCCTCCTTCGTCGGGGAGTTCATGGAACATCTCGGCTTCTGCAACTTATAGTGCCCTAAAAAAGTAGCATTATTACCCTTATATTAATGACCCTGAAGGTCCGGGTTAGAATGAGCCTTCACTCCTCTTCCTTATTAGTGACCTCGTGAAGGTCCGAGTTAGAATACCGAGCTTCAGTAACCCATGCTTGTCGTAAGAGGCGACTCAACGGGATCGGGGGTCAGGTTTCGCTGCTGGTCATTTTGCTGGCTTGCTGGCTTGATTGACACATGTCGTTGGTTCCCAACTGCGCAGATCGATGCCTGGCGCTGTCGATCACTGGATTGTCTGGTCCAGGCTCACTATTTACAGACCGCTACCATAGAGCTGGAATACGCTGAGTGCGGCGTAAAACTTAAACTCACCTACTCACTTCTTATCAAGTAGTAATTTTCAGTTGTGTCGAACAATTAAATATAGTCCGTTCAACTTCTACACAACGGTTTTGTAGAGAACTATATACGTTTGAAATATTGTTCTCTTATTCATGGTTGTTTTACATTGTATTATTATAGAGAACAAATGTAGAGTCGGAGATGTCCAGCGACAACAAACCAGCGTTCATGTACTACATCACAGACGGTGTTTCTTTGATCATTCAACGTCATCATCTTCGAAGGCATGCATTATACCTAAACTAGTAAAGGTAGATATCATACCTATATTCCACTCCCATTCATCTTGTTTATTTGTTTGTTTAGTTATTTGTTGTTAAACAGCTCATTTAGCAAAATTCCAGCGCTTTGTGAATAACTGAGTCTGGGGTTATTGCATCGATCTACCAAACTTCTAATACGAGTCAGGTGAGCATGACACACCCAATCGCGTAAGCCGTCTCATACGACAAGAGTGGAGGTTGCTATGATCAATTCTAACCAGAAATTTTAATTTATCCATTCCGAAGATCTTGTATGCACAGTGAAACCCGATCTATAAATATATAGTGATTCCAAGTGTGACGTTACTGATAAGCAATTAATTCTCCCTCAATGACAAGCGGGACGCAACTCGCGATGTAACTCGCTGAAAGATGAGATCCATGCCTGCGACTTCGCTCCTTATTCAACAAAGGAAGTAACGAAACATGGTGTCAGAAGCGTTAACCATTCTGATAATGAAATCACTGTATTTTGATACTCGCCAGACACTGATTGTTTAATCTAATGTATGCACGAGTGCACAAGTTCCATGCATGGCGTGTTCGAACTGAAATCAAATCGGAGCACGTGGTATAACTACCCCTCCGTGATCAGCGCAAGCATAGTAACGAGCAGGAAAAATGCGACAAAAACTTTATTCTGTAGACTCGATCCTACTATCAAAAAAGCCGAAATACATTGTTTCTAGCCGCCAGTAGCTCTGCCTCGTTGGTATGGAATTATCTCCTTGGGTTCAGGGATGGCTTGATCACGCGGATCTCGTTGCTGGCAGACGATACCGAAGCTTCTGCCTATGACGTTATAAAACAACCGGAAATCGACTCTTGGCATGTGCTATGAAGCAGGTATTACATCCGGTAGCTAGACTTGTGAAACTGACGGACTGCATCGGGCCTCTGTTTACCGAAATTTGAAGAAATTTTGACGCAGGGTTAGGGGACAGAGTGACAGGCTGGATCGATATACCGCTACTCTTGGGGTAAACGATAGATGACGTATCGCGCGTCTCGCGGCGGCGTACTTAAACTGGTCTGCAAACAGCTTTGCTTTGAAGGCGCCGGGCAGTCAAGGAACCCTAAGGTATCAGGAATGGACAATCTGTGAATATCTTTAAAGCAATCTGGATATGTCGAAGCGAGTGCCGAAGAAAAGTTCCATTGATGAATGTTCAGCACATATGGAGAAAAGGCTCGAGTGGTGCAGGGAAATGCAGGGTACAGCGACTTTGAAATGTGGTTTTAAACACGCATCAAAGCTTCAGCCTTCGAGCAGGATCACAAGAAAGAGGTAATCAAGAGGGGTGGACGTATCTGCAAAATGGTTCCGAAGTTCCTCACCTGAGTGTCATGCCTTGGGGTGGTATGGGCAAACTCTGGGTAACAATCTACTGCTAACTATTACAAGAAGGATGGATTCACGCAAGCACCGTAAACTTATAAGGCAAGAAGGCATAGTGAATCTTCATATAGGGCAGAGGGAATACCTTTCAAACTTTACAGAACAATGCACCTGTACACAAGTCAAGACACCTGTAACAAGCTCTTGAAACGAGTCACGTGACCTTACATAAATTCCCCAGCGGCATCACCAGACCTGAAACCGAACCTGAAAATATGTGGCAGATTATGAAGGACAAATTAGAAAAAGTTGGAACCGAAGGAGTGTCGTTGAGTGGTCTAATCCTCATCAGTCAAATATGGGTGGACCTACCCCAGGACTAATACATATAGACAATCGGATTTACGCGCATGGGACGCCGTATTCAGCAGCATCGAGAGGAAACGGCAGTGACCTACCGCATTCATTGATCGGTGCATAAATGTAAACTTCGTAGTATCCAGAGTGGATGTATGAACAATATAGCTGAATTCTATCAGTAAATAAATTTTGAAACTATTGCCCGTGAAAAGTCGCCTTTTTTCTGCTCGTTACTGTATCTTACCGCTGCATACGTTCAACTCTGTCAAATGACGTGATATCGACACTGAATCACTAATGTCAGACCAATGAAGATCAACAAGCACCTGTTACCCCACAGATTCTGCATACATGCCTGTAAATATTCCCTTGCCCCAAAACTAGATTTGAAAGGAACTTGTGCCACTAACTTTTAAAGAAGTTCAAAGAAGCTGGCACAATTATCTTATATAGCAGCTAGACTGTCAAATAATCCAAAGAATTCAAGTGTGCCACTTTGAAGACATGTATTGGGTCACATGTTCTTGATTTTCATAGAAGGGTTTGTGGGTTTGCCAAATGAAAAAGATACAAGGAAGATGATGAAAAGGTGTTGAATGAGTCCAGAAAAATTCTGTGCATAGGCGAAACAAATGACATTTCGAAAGGTATTAAGAGCTTCAATAAAAGTGGATCAGGAATCCTTAGGAGAACATTGATTACACATACCACTGTGCAATTCTACACTGGTCATTGTAGAACTTTACAATTATGGGCATAAAGAAGACAGCTTAATCTGTGATAGAATAGTTATGGGGATTCAGAGATCAGAATTAATTAGAAAGAGATTCTTGGTACAGGTGAATCTAAGCTCACTTTGCAAAACGTGTCTCCATATGAAGGGCAATGAGCACATGCAACCACAACAACTGAAATCTATCAGTATACTGCAGAATCAGAAGAAGGAAAGCTTCATTAGGAAGTAGAAGGAATCATCTACGAAAACAGAATCGAAACAGCCTTTCTATGATAGGAAAGGGTCCAATAGCAGGAATAAAAAGAGACAGATATCAGGATAGAAATTTGTGGGAATGCAAGTTCTGGCGACAGAAACATATATTTGAGGGATAGGTGCTCAGCATTTGGTCATGCGCGCAAGAACTGCAAAGGAAAGAACCACTTTGAAAGAAAGTGTTCGATGACAGAAAGTACAAAGAAGAAACACAGTACAGGGATAAGGTCCATGCTGTTCAGGGCTATGGAGATACTTGGACGACTCTGGAGGTCGAGGAGCTATATTCTGGATCTATGGACAGCAGAGAACAGATTACAAGTGTTGGAAGAAGAGAAATACAAGAAAAAGTTGTTTGCTTGAATTGAAAGTTAATGATGAAGATGTGATGTTTCAGCTGGACTGTGGAGCAACAGTTAATCTCTCTACCTAAAGGCAGTATACACTGAGGTCTTGTATTGATCCACAGCTGAAAAATGTTGGATGAAACTGCAACAACTTTGCTCATACAATGACACAGCAGAGACTGTGCCCATAGGTAAGAGATTTGGTCAAAATTACAAACCCCAAACATGGGGAGGCAGGAT
Organism: Haliotis rubra; assembly: GCF_003918875.1. Classification (NCBI taxonomy): domain Eukaryota; kingdom Metazoa; phylum Mollusca; class Gastropoda; order Lepetellida; family Haliotidae; genus Haliotis; species Haliotis rubra. The sequence goes on along the minus strand of NW_025767344.1, from coordinate 64,005 downwards.
AGTGTTGAAATGTTGATTGCAAAAGGTGACCGAAGACCACTTCTTGGATCAAGAGTTGTTCAACACATGCAGCTGATCACCCGGAACTAGGACGTAACATCATGGTCCATCAATCCAGCCTTGTGAAACAAACACCCTCACTGGTCTAGGAATCGTCCAGAATTGCATAGCCACAGGATATAACTACGGAATACAAAGATTTGTTGGAGGGCGACGAAGAAAATTGATGGGGAACTTCATTGGAACTTGATGAATTTCAGTAACCCCAGTTCAATCTATCACCTTTGCAGAAAAAAGTTTCTGTAGCCATGAAACCCAAAACTTCAAAAGATGAACTAGAAAGTTTTGAAAATGGAAATGATTACGGACAAAACTTTCAGCAAGATTCCAACATGAGTCAGTCTGACAAATGAAATGAGAACCCTGAAGCATTTATCACCAAAGCTGCCCCATAAGACGATGACTTCTGCCACATGCTGCTAGAGATTATTTCACTTTCCGTGAAGAACTATTCTGTTCAGAACGATGTAGATCTTCTTCAAAGGTAAAGGGTGGTCATTCCCAGAAGTATGCGGGCTGAAATCACAGAACGAATACACTCCAGCCACATTGGAATTCAAGGATCTATCTCAAGAGCATGTGAACTTGTGTATTGGCCAAACATGACAGGAGATTTAACTGATCATATAACAAAAAACGTGAAATCTGTTCAACAAGATCAGGGAGAGAACCACTTAAGCTATGATTTTACCGGGTCCCGAGGATGGGATATGATTGCAAGTGATCTTCGAGTTCAATGAGCATGATTATCTTATTGTACCGTGGACAATCCTCCGACTATTTCTGAGGTAGACCGCTTGAGGGTAAGAACGCAACAGAGGCTATTGAGAAACCCAAGGTTAATTGTTATGGCATACCAAGCCAAATAATTACAGATAATGGCCCCTTTTAACTCGGATGCGTTCGACAGATTTGCCTCCAGTTGCTGGATTTCGCGCATGAAACCCTTCCTCCTGTGATACCCTCAATCAAATGGCAGCGTTGAGGAGTGCGGTAAAGACTGTTAAAAAGACTCATGACAAAAAATCAAAACTTGCCTCAATCAGACTATACCTTGCATTGCTGGATTCAGAGATGATGTACCAACAGTGAAGGCATCGGTACATCACCAGTACAAAGCGATATTCAACAGGAGGAACGAAAACTCGCCTACCAACAGCCAGGAGAGTTTGCTCCAGACCGAGTACAGTTGATAACATCACTGACAAGCTTCGCTGCCAGTCAGACAAAACAGGCCAAGTACTACAATAGGTCAGCTCATTCATTGCCCTTTGCTGAGAGAAGGCGATGTCGTACGGATCAAACCAACAGAAACCTACGTTGGCAAAGTTAGTAGGAATGAACAGGTTGGTGAAAGATCTTAGCAAGTGAAAACGCCTGATGGAAGTTTGAGGAGAAACAGACAAACACTTGGGAGAGTCGAGAGAACCTGCAAACCTGGAGCCAGCCGAAGATGAGTCCCCAGTTGACCTTTTTACTATGAGACACACTGAACCACAGGTGGCAGGATCATCTCAAGCAAAAGGAGAACAGGAGAGACGAGGCGTAGCTCAGGTACGACGCTGTCGAGTGGAGGTGAAGACCGACCAGTAGTAGAGAGTGTAGAGGACAGAGTGCTGCAAGAACCTCAAGTGGAAGACAAGTTACAGTTCCATCAAGATTCAAAGACTTTGTTCAGTTTTACTTGAAGTTGAAACTTAAGTTGTGTATTCTTCATATTTCCCGAAAGATCTCTAAGTGGGTCATATTTCAGTTACCCAAAGCTGTTTAACAAAGAAAGTAACGAACATCATCAAGGTACTGTAATGGCTCCCCAAGCCAGTTATCTAGGCATGGCGGACATTGTACATGAATAAAGGCAGGTTATTATTTAGAGAGGAAAGAGGGAAGTTGTAGAATACGACCACTGAACGTGTGTTTATCATCGCATATGTTCATGTTGGTACTTTCTTTACAGTCGTTAACTCATTTTGATAGTAATGCCGACTTGCTGCTTCTGCCACGGAGGCGAAGTCTGAAACAAAAATAGGGTCAATCACCACCCAGACAACTACCCCACCCAGACAACTACCCCCACCCAGACGACCTCACCCCACCCCAGACGACCACTCCCCACCCAGACAACCACCCCACCCAGACAAATACTTCCACCCAGACAACCACTCCCCACCCAGACAACCACCCCACCCTAGACAACTACCTTCACCCGTGACAACCACCCCACCCAGACAACCACCCCACTCCAGACACCACCCCACCCAGACAACTACCCCACCAGACAATTCACCCTGGCACCCAGACAACCACCCCACCCAGACAGCTACCCGTAGCTGCGTTCAGAGAAATACTCCAGTTGCTGACTGAGATACATATGAAAATGAATATAAACACCAACTGCGTCCCAGAGTTATTCCCCACCCCCTAAACGTGGACTCCCCTAAGCATCAAATGATCGGTCCCTTTATAACAAATCGAAATGATTCGGTTGCAGGTGCCCTTCTAAAGTGACGTGACCTTCAATTCCTACGCTGTGGGTCCGACATGTGACAGCCTTGACTGTGTTAGGGAAGGAGTTGTCTCTCCCTGAACTGCATATCGGGGACTGGCTGGTACATGGAGGAACATGGCGCCTACACCAGTATATAATAGCATCACGTTTTAACGGAATGCCAATACCTAGATGTCATTATATATATCCGAGGAGGAGAAGGCCTGGTAAGACTTCATTGGTTCAATGTTTAAACCATATTTACGACTTACTGCAGTTGTCGCTGTAACGGCTCCTCACCGTCGTGATAGAAGGATATTACTGTTACATGATAGCTTTATGTTAGGATGTGAGCGGTTACATAGAACCATCTGAAAAGTTGCTGTAAACGGTTATATAGAAGCCATGTTGGGGATGTGACGGTTACATAGGAACTATCTGTAAAGGTTGTAACGGTTATATAGAAGCTTTACGCTAGGGGATGTGACGCAGTTAAGATATAACTATTTGTAAAGGTTGTAACGGTTATTACAGTTTTATGTTATGACGGTTACGATAGGAACTATCTGTAAAGGTTGTAACGGTTATATAGAAGCTTTATGTTAGGGATGTGACGGTTACATAGGAACTATTTGTAAAGGTTGTAACGGTTATATAGAAGCTTTATGTTAGTGATGTGACGGTTACATAGGAACTATTTGTAAAGGTTATATGCTATATAGAAGCTTTACGTTAGGGATTTGACGGTTACATAGGAACTATTTGTACAGTTAGGTGTAACGGTTATATAGAAGCTTTATGTTAGTGATGTGTGACGGTTACATAGGAACTATCTGTAAAGTTGCTATATGGGCTATATAGAAGCTTTACGTTAGGGATTTGACGGTTACATAGGAACTATCTGCAAAAGGTTGTAACGGTTATGCTTTTATGTTAGGATGACGGTTACATAGAACCATCTGTAAAGGTTGTAACGGTTATAGAAGCTTTACGTTAGGATGTGACGGTTACATAGGAACTATTTGTAGCTAAGTTATAGCGGTTATATAGAAGCTTTACGTTAGGAATGTAATAGAAATGTTTCCTACTAAGCCTGTCCTTGTTGTTTTAGCCCGTCGGAACAACTGTAATTCAATCAACAATTAAAGTTGTTGAATTCATAAATTCTGTAACCGACATCTTCCTATTATCTAATGTGTGTTTCATATGCATTTTGTTGTTTTCAGAATTCCATTTTACAGAAGACAGACTACATATCAGTGGAAACAATTCTTAAAGTAGTTGTGAGCACCTCGTCCTGACAATATATTCCAGATGAATATCTAGTTAATTGATGTAAGACATACAAAGGTTTGTACTGGTGGACCGGGTAACTATAGTAGTATTTATAGTGACTTGATTGTATACGAGCATGTGCGGCTTGTATTACTCATACTGTGGAGGACGGTGGGTAACCTAGGTAGTTTATAGCGTTCGCTCGTCACACCGAGCCCTGTCTGATTCCCTCACATGGGTACAATCTGTGAAGCCCATTTCTGGCGTCCCCGCCATGATATAGCTGGAATATTACTAAAGCGGCGTAAACTAAACTCACTCACTCACTTTAGCGTCCCCGCCGTGATATTGCTGGAATATTGCTAAAAAGCAGCGTAAAACATACTCTCACTCCTCCTAGTGCGGACATGGCGATCACACTATAAACATGCAATCTTCTACCATGAATATGATGTGGCCATGACACACCTCTCCACAAACCCTGTTAGTATATAGCAGGTTATGGAAACCCTCGACTAACCTTGCCTATGTATAAGTACGGATATATTTTGCATTCTGCCCGACTTGGAAGTCTTTCAAACCACCTTGATGTCAACGTATCTTGTTATGACGCATGATCTTGTTACGGAGATTGTCTTCCTCTGCCGCTACATGTTACTGCATTGGGAAATATATGTATATTCATATTCCGCAACAATTTGGATTGCTTTATTTATCACGCAACTCGGAGAGGGACAAGAACGCCCATGTCTTATTGGTAACTATACTGTCCCTCTGTCAACGTCATGCACAACAACAAAGCAACACACCCATGCTACACCCACTCACCCCCTTCTTAAACACACCCCTACCCCTCCCCTTCCGCAATAAACATACCCAACACCTTAAACACAACCTCCACCCCACAATAATCGCCCCCGCCCCCATTCCGCACAACAAACACACCCAACACCTTAAACACACCCCTCCACCCCCCACCCTACAATAAAACACACTCTACACCTACTCAACACCTTAAACACACACAATACACACCTACACACAAGAAACACACACAAACTCTCTGTCTCTCCTTTGAAGAGGAAACTTCTTAAAGACGATGGGTACAACGTGAAGCACATACTTCTGGTATCCCCGCGTTGATACTCGCTAGAGATATTGCTAAAAGCGGCGTAAACTCACTCACTCTTAAAAAAGAATGATTGTTTTGACTCCATTTTGAAGAGAAAGAGGACAATCGAACTGTGTGTTTCTATTTGGACCTCACACCTAGCTAGCACACCTTGACAAAACTGAAATAATGTTCAAAGTGACGTCAACAGCAATAAAGACTCACACAGATCATCAGTTCGAGAAACTACTGCATTACTTACCTTCAGTGAACGCTTGTCGCTGATCCGGCTACAGGAAACCGAAACAAAGAGAAATTTCCAAGTAAAGTTTCCAGACATTCCGACCTACCACACTGCAGTTGGGTAGAAACTGTGTGCCTGCATGGCCGAATGATAGATGCATCCTAAGATGCATACATTGTATACTATCGCTTCGTGCCTTTAACTAAATTGCCCTTGATAATGCAAGTTATTTCTTAACTTCTTTAAGAGGCATTTAGAAGTTGAGCCGTAAGGAAGGATAACAATATATGGATGAACTGAAATAAAGCAGTTGTTCATCATATATTGTTATCCTTCCTTGGGTTATTTCCCTTACCATCCACGGGGTTATTAAATAATTTCAAATAAAAACTTTTAATCATGACAAAATATAAATGTAAATAATATTTGGCACAAATAGAAAAAGGAAAGGAACAATTTATAAAACGGAAGTATCCGAAGATTTCCGAGTGTTACGAAGTCTTTTCGAATGCATGTCAAAATACCGGTTTTCAATCAGCGTATCGCAATACGTTTCGTTTTCATGTCTGAACCGGTATATACCTGTAAACCGGTTATATTGCGCAGCCCTAGTCTTTACTATCCTCTCGAACAAATTCCTTTCCGAGTTCCCTTACTGCTGTCGTACCCCGTCTCCATGCACAATCGTCTTAGCATCTTATCGTTAACGCTATGACGTGTTTGGCGGGATCCTGCTATCGACATTAGATAGTAATAATTCATAAACACATCCTGCAGGTATATGATGAATATGGGAAAGGTTTTGTCACTTTCGTTTAGAATATATATAAAATAAAAACCCATAATGATCCATAGCGCTTTATTTAAAAAATAGTAGAAAGCTTAAACAAGCTGAAACAAACAGAAATCAGTAAACTTTGTTTCAATCGACAGGCTTTAACATGCCGAAATCGGCTCTCGATTATGCAAGACAGATGTTGAACTGGAACGCGTACCTGCGAAACCATCACGATTAACACGAACAAACACAAATAGTGATAAGGTTAATATAAACATTCAAAGCTATAAGTAACATGTATGAAAATAATATCGGCGATAGCTAGACATCAATATGTACAAATTTTATTGAAAGTTGCAGAGTAATCTATTTCTTTTATCATGTCAAATTCACCTGGGAAGTAACTACGTTTGTAACGAACTCGAGGGACCACCAATAATTCGTTATAATCATTTCAACGGAAATATATGGCACGTGGACGCGACCGAAACAGTTATAAACGCAGTTTACTGTACAATCAAACATATCTACATTTTACAGTGAACTAGCAGCTTACACACTCTGCAAATACTGATTCATATCTCAAACGAAATGTACCCGAACGATGCTCTACTCATTACTGCAAACCACGCAGTGTAAACAAGATATGAACTTGAGGACGTGGCAGAACTAAAGAGTGACTTGTCTGTGTCTTGTGTTCTGTCTCTTGTCCCTACATTTTCCACTACACTAAATTAGAATCACATGCTCCCTCAGCGAGTACCGTTTGTAAACACCTGAAGAGATGGAGACGTGTGACAGCTGTGATTGGATGAAATAGTGCTTTGAGAGACATTTTAGAAGTTGTGAAGATGAAGGAAAACTAAGTTCTATGGATAGTCAACTACTTTATTGCAACGAGTGCGACGTTTCGGTCTAGGTTCTAATACCGTTATCAAGCAAGTGATCACTTGCTTGATAGCGGTGTTAGTACCTACACCGAAACATCACTTGCTTGATAACTAGCAGGATAAGTTAGCCGGAATTTGTGTTTTTATTGTAGTATAAAGGCCAGACTGTACCCGTGTGTACATGGGACGGCTGTTAACAGCCTGGGTGATTTAAAAATATATAACGTTTCTATAGAAGTCTATTTGAAAACATTTGGTGTTGTGAAGCCTACAGAGGTGAGACCCAGCTCACCCTTCGTGCCTCCTCGTCCATCGTCACTTCCGGAAGTGTCCCCTCCGCGGTACTGTCTGTGTGACTTGTCAGCAAGGGTATCGTTTCACAGACCACGTCACAGACATCGGGGAGAGAGGCCGTATCTCCATCTCCATGTTGCAGCTGACGTGTCCAGTGACGGGGAACATTTTCATACAGCACCTCTTCCTCATCACTGTCGGGGAACAGAAAGCAACATTCACCTTAACATCGAAACTGTAGTATTTTGAATTAATTTGTTCAAGAACATCTTTGATGAAGATCTCATATAAAGAAAATATGTTCAGCTGGTAAAATATCCTCTCCTCATTGGGGATTCCGAGAGATAAAATGTCCCAAGTACTGGTGGTCGTTGTGTGTCACTCCCCTTCCCCCCTACCCCCCACACTCACCTGTGCTTCTCAACCCGGCACCAGCATGCCTCACACTGAATATGCACTGGCTCCTTGAAGGTGTGTTCCGATTGTACGGCGTCCTTGAGAATGCTGTGTATGAATATATATTGTTCCTGGAATGCAACAGCTGTAACTTAATATCAAAGTTAGCAAGGAGCTGGGAACGTTTTGTACTTCGGGAATGTAAATGCTCATAATAATCCTGACCCAATATCATCAATGTCTGTATTATATAATGAGACTGGAACACGAGGTCAACATGCCATCATGTCATGAAATACAGCAATTTCGCAAAAGTTCATGTCTACACTGGAACATTTCCCGCTCATTGTTTTTGAACTGATAAAATAAAGTTATTGATTTTATAACATTTCAGCCTTTTGGGGAGAAAACCATTAATGTTGAATTTCAGCACACCCGGTTCATCAGACTGAACATAAGTACATAATGCCTGTTGAAAGAGGTCAAATGTAACATATGAAACGTTATATTTGGGATTACACTTTCTCCCTACATATTCGAGAACTCTTTGGCGCGGTGGGGTAGCCTAGTGGTTAAATCGTCCACTCGTTACGCTGAAGACCCTGGTTCGATTTCCCACATGAGTACAATGTGTGAAGTCCATTTCTGGTGTTCCCCGCCGTGATATTGCTTGAATATTGCTAAAAGCGGCGTAAAACCATACTCACTCACTCCAGAACTTTTTGGTTTGAGTCCCATCCGTGATTCGAACCCACACTCTCAGGGCACCTTTCGCCATAGATGTAACCTACTCAGCCACGGCGGCTGCCACAAACAAAGAAGAGTTCACAGACATCCCCGCCGCAAGCAGCGTCAGAAGAGCAGGCTATTTCATCAGTTTGTTTGACATTCAGTAACTAACCTTTGTCTGAACCATTTTCATCCTCTTCATACGGAAGTGCTGCACACAGTTGTAGACACAGACTCGACCCTCGTTCCGGGCCTGATCCAGGAGGTAGTCCAATGCTAGGAATGTCCCAGTCCGTCCAACGCCAGCACTGTGTAGGACAATCAATGATATTCTCAGTAAAGAACCTGCATATTTGTTAACTCTGTGGGGGCATTCGAAACCTACACCTAAACATTATCCATCATATATTGAGACCCGTGAAGATCCAGGTTAAAATCTATGTTCAGCAACCCATGCTTGTCGTTAGAGGCGACTAACGGGATCGGGTGGTCAGACTCGCTGACTTGGTTGACACATGCCATCGTTTCCAAATTGCGTAGAACAATGCTCATGCTGTTGATCACTGGATTGTCTGGTCCAGACTCGATTAGTTACATGTACAGACCGCCGCCATGTAGCTGGAATATTGCTGAGTGCGGCGTTAAACAACAACCAAACCCAAACAAAGGAGACCATCCACATTGATAAACGCAAATACCACGTGCATTTCATTCGGAAAAGGAGGCAATCCCAATATTAATTTTCAGGAACCTGAAGGAGCCATTGCAATTTTGACACCAGGTTCTAAATGAACGAGAAATTGTTTGAACACATCTCACCTGCAGTGAACCACTAAAGGCCCTGACACTGGCGGTCCCGACTCTTTCACTACTTTGTAGAAGTGTAACAACGCAGCAGTGTCCTCGGGAACCCCGTGGTCGGGCCACTGGGTGAAGTGGAACTGCTGGATCAGTGTTGTCTCTGTACCTTCCTGCAATCACAGACCCGTGAAGATCCGGGTTAGAATGAACCTTCAGTAACCCATGCTTGTCGTAAGAGGCGACTACAGGGATCGGGTGGTGAGGCTCGCTGGCTTGGTTGACACATGTCATCGTATCCCAGTCGATGCTCATGCTGATGATCACTGAATTGTCTGGGCCAGGCCCAATTATTTACAGACCGTCGCCATATAAGTGGAATATTGCTGCGGCCAGGGAGTGGAGAGTGGTGGCCACCTACCGTACAGACGGCCAGGGAGCGGAGGGTGTTCGCCACCTACCGTACAGATGGCCAGGGAGCGGTAGGTGTACGTCACCTACCTTAGAGACGGCCAGGGAGCGGAGGGTGTACGTCACCTACCGTACAGACGGCCAGGGAGCGGAGGGTGTACGTCACCTACCGTACATACGGTCAGGGAGCGGAGGGTGAACGTCACCTACCGTACAGACGGCCAGGGAGCGGAGGGTGTACGTCACCTACCTTAGAGACGGCCAGGGAGCGGTAAGTGTTGGCCACCTACCTTACAGACGGCCAGGGAGCGGAGGGTGTTGGCCACCTACCGTACAGACGGCCAGGGAGCGGAGGGTGTACGTCACCTACCTTACAGACGGCCAGGGAGCGGAGAGTGTACGTCACCTACCGTACAGACGGCCAGGGAGCGGAGGGTGTACGTCACCTACCTTAGAGACGGCCAGGGAGCGGTAAGTGTTGGCCACCTACCTTACAGACGGCCAGGGAGCGGAGGGCGTTGGCCACCTACCTTAGAGACGGCCAGGGAGCGGAGGGTGTACGTCACCTACCTTACAGACGGCCAGGGAGCAGAGGGTGTACGTTACCTACCTTACAGACGGCCAGGGAGCGGAGGGTGTACGTCACCTACCTTAGAGACGGCCAGGGAGCGGAGAGTGTACGTCACCTACCATACAGACGGCCAGGGAGCGGAGGGTGTACGTCACCTACCTTAGAGACGGCCAGGGGGTGGAGAGTGTACGTCACCTACTATACAGACGGCCAGGGAGCGGAGGGTGTACGTCACCTACCTTAGAGACGGCCAGGGAGCGGAGAGTGTGGCTATCGTGGACCTCTTCGTCCACGAACTGAACACTTATACAGCCGTACATCGTGGACTCGGACGTACAGTCTGGCCAGTACCTGTGGCACTTCACCTGGGAAAATGATCATCGTTGAATCTTCACTACATTAATGCAGGATAGTAGAACTTTTATTTACGAATGAATATCTAATGTGATGCTATAAACGGCGTGTAATGAAATCTGTATCTAAAGTACAAAATACATTTTACATGAATTTGTGAATAGGCTACCAAAAAAGTGTACATAATGCATTCTAACCCGTCCCATCTCCATGAGGTTTGTAAGCATGACAATCTTGTTGGTGTTCAGCTGCCATATCATTCTCCAGAAGTCGTTCTTGGTTTCTTCCAAAGGCCCTGTTGAAAAGTGTCAAAGCCACTCTTTTGTAAACAAACTTCAAGACACTATATTATGAATGTCATCGAATTCCTACTTCTTACTACTGGGTTGTGAGAATGATGAACTAATCAGTCTATCAAGTTATGATTGTTGACGTATTAATACCACTTGACATCAATGTGTACTTTGCTTTTTTGAGTTTACACGTTTATAAGTGAAAATATTTCCTTGTTTCGAAGAGTTCCTTGTAAGATTACAAATGTTGTGCTGGGACATTTCTGAATGACGGATAGAGTATGCCTATTGACAGTGTTACTTATGTGGAGATGGGGAAAAATGTGTTATTCCAAACCAGTGAACGCCTCCTCGTACCTTGAGCTGCAACATACCGGGCTGTGTCCATGTAACCCTGTAGGGAGATAGAGTCTCCATGATAAACTGAGTAACAGTACAGTAGGAAGTGAGGGGCATGTACCAGTTGCGTGGATATGTGCGCTATATATACTGGGACTCTCTATTATCGCGGCACGCGAAAACATCGGGAAAGCAGACACACCATGCCCCGCATCGACTGTTTACATAAAATATATTCATCGCTCTTGAAAAAGTCATTTGTTTCATTGGAATGTCATGTCTAATCGTAGAAATATTAAAGCATTCATCTTTACTGCCATTACATCTAGCATGAATCAAAACTTACTTGGTCAAAGGTAATCCTGCGACAACTATAAAGTCATTTGCATAGTTTCCGTGCTAAAAATATAACAGGAAGTGACGTATTATGCAACTTCCCTCTACACAGGCAGCAGCTTGTATGGTACGTTTAAAGGCGGAAAAACATTATTTTGTAATGTTATTGTTACCTTGCATCCAAATGAATAGAAGTTTCAGATGTTTGGGTTACAAACATGATGATATTACTAATGTGAATGAAATTCCTAAATATTTTTTAATGATCAAACTATTTAGAATCGTTACTTGTCTTAGTAAATGTTTCACAGTGCCATCTGCTTGTACCGCGTGCAACAGTAAGAAAATAGCAATACCGCGATAATAGAGAGTTGCTTCAATTTCCGGGTCAAACGAGACAATCGGAATTGCCGCAATGGTATTAAACGAGTTGCGACTATGTGTCACATTATTTATGAAAGAAACGAAGATTATACATCAGTCAACTGAAAATATATATAAAATGCTAAATGTCAGTAGCCGTTCATAATCCCGATGGCGACAACATTAACTACCGCGATAATAGAGGGTCCCATGATAAATATCCTATAATAAACAGGGACATTGCTATGAAGACTATATCTGTCACCTCGCAGCATGTCACTGTGAACGGATACTGATGTAGACAATCTACATGTACATCTTGGGGAAATCATGTGCTCGGTGTGATGCCTTTAATAAACCAAGTAGCCTTACAAGGCGAGTCTGGGTTCAGATCGACCGTCAGCTGATGGCGGCATTAACACGTATACTGTGACTGGACATCCTTACCAATTAAGACTACATACTGAAAACAAACGGAATATTAAGGGAACGGAACTGGATAAAATATTTAATTGCATTAAGCATACGTAAAACAGCCCACAGACTGACACACAATCAAACTCGATATTCTAACTAAATACAAAGATCACATTAAAAAGAAGAAGCTTGATTACGTACGTCTACGTAGGAGGCGTTGATGTAGTCGCTGTCATCTTCCTGTTCTACCTCCAGGGGCACTCGAGTGGTATCAACTGTAAATACATGGTACAACATCACATGTCTGTTTTTGTGGCACGGGACCCTCACTAAGAGTAACAATGTTATATTTGGAATTACACTTTTACAGTAGAGTACAGATTGTAGTACTTTTGTTGGGTTGAGTCCAGTAGGGGATTCGAACCCAAACTCTGAGAATCAGGCACCTAATCGCCGGCACACAAAGTCAGCCGTCTAACCCACGGAGCCACCGGACTCAAAGTAGAAGTTCCTCGTAACAAATGTTAATTTGAGTAAATATAATTTCCTTAATTACTAAAATGAACAATACAAGAGGGTATATAATTACATACATGGCAGGATATCTTTGTACCGGTTCTTCCCTTTGTTCTCGTCCAAGGAGGCAGAGTTCACTGGCTGTATGTGTGGAGATGGCAGTTTCTAAAACAGACTAGCCTGCATGTGAGTGATGTTATTTTACGCCTCAGACAGTTATATTCCAGCCATAGCGTAGCGAACCTGCTTGAATATGGTCTGAGCAAATCATTTGGTTCCATGACAGGCAAACAGCACTACCTTGCTATATACGTCAGCGAGATTATTTTGTATGTTGGGAATTAGAATCACAAGTGTGTAAACATTACAGCTGGACCCAGGACGTTCACCTCCGTGCTTTTAGCAGCGTTAACCACCCATTCATCGATATGGCCATGCATTACATCATTGTGTCGTGCGGTTGATGCATTCACTGTTTTCTTTGTTTGTTTGTTATTTAACGCCGCACTCAGCAATATCCCAGCTATATGGCGGCAACCTGTAAATTATCGAGTCTGGACCAGACAATCTAGTGATCAACAGCATGAGCATCGATCTACGCATTTTGGATATGATGACATGTGTCAACCAAGTCAGCGAACCTGACCACCCGATCCCTCTAGTCGCCTCTTGAGACAAGCATGGGCTACTGAAGACCAATTCTAAGCCGGGTCTTCACGGGTATATGATGTATTCAGAACCTAAAGGTACACCTACTTGGAACTCCCCCAGCATACACTCCATCCACGTGTCCCCGCTGAGCTCACCACACAGGTCTCCGCCAAGCTGATTGACTGGAAGATGAACGTACGGTAATTATGATGTACTGACTGCACACAGGTCGCATGTATTGTTTGTAGGAATGATCATACCGTATGTTCAGCCCTTATATGTTTGAGCCTGAATTAACCTCACATAAACATATTTGGGAGGTGGGGGGTGGGTGTGGGGTGTGGTGTCGGTTGGTTCAGGTGAAAGTCAAAACAATCCCATACACTCTGATATGGTCTGGATTAATTGTTTCGTTGTTCTGTTACCTGAACAGGTGTACGTTGAGGGTGATGTTCCTGGTGTTCCTGTCTGTCTTCCTCTCAGTCGTCTTTGTTTGAAAAGAAAACAACCTGAATGTCACTTTAAAACGTTGGATAGAGATATTAAATATACCAGACAATGTAAGATTTCGTATGTTCAAGGTGTGATTAGTTAAAGGTCATTCTGCCTGTGTACGTGACGTCAAAATGAATATTGCTAAATATAATTAACAGCTCACCTTTTGTACGCGATGAAAACGAGTAGGAAGATGGCGACAAAGACAACACATGTGATTCCAAAGTAAGCCCGAGTCTCTGTCCAGAAGAAACGTTCATTACATAGATGAAGCACACTCTCAAACAAAGCATGTCTACAGACATGTGTATCACCCTCTCGCCAGATGCTGTCATCAAAACACACAACCCTTTTAGCAGCGTTTTCAGTTGCAAACAATATATTATGTTGTATAGATAAACATAGTATGAAAGAAGAACAAGTGATAACCTGACATGTATTCATATATCTCTGCACGTCAATGTCGGTGAATTACAGCTTGTTCAGCTTGACCTGAACTACTCTACATATGCATGACCCGGGAGGTCAAATGGCACAAACGGCTGGTCGAGATAACTTCATTAAGTAGGGGAGCAGAGAATGTTATTAATGTTGCACTCGTGCGAAGCATACATACATGGATTCGTTACAGCCCGAATCGGAAGCAGTAAACCTTCTGTACCTTCTTTTTAAAGAAAGTTAGGACATTGCTGACGATTTTTCGACACAGATGTCAAACGGCGACCTTGTCTCGGCTGTTCGGACATTTTGACAATCAACTGACAAAGGTGCACCCCTTCACAATAACAGACCGAACCCGTTGTGACATCGTCACGCAATGCATTAGTATTGCTGAAGGGGTCGTTGTCGGCACAGGTACTACAGATACGTACCCCAGGTACGTTTCTGTATACAGATATGTACCCTAAACAAAGTCAAAATACAGAAACGTACCCGGTACCCTAAAAGGCGGACGAGTCCATATTCCGCAATCCAAAACTGAAACCGCATGTACTTGTTCCCTTTCAACTGATTGCACGTGGTATTCATATGCATCGCGAAATATCCGTTACTGTGTATTCTCATTACTTACATAACGCAATCAAATGTATCTAATACAACAGCATGACAGTTCCGATCAAGAATACGACACAATGGGAATGGAATCGTCCTAGGGTACGTTTCTGTATTCTCATTATGGCCAGGGTACATATCTGTATACAGAAACGTTACCTGGGGTACATATCTATAGTACTCGTGCCAACAACAACCCCTTCATCATTAGTATTCACTTGATCAGGTCAAGCTGAACAAGCTGAACAAGCTGTAGTAGGAAACAATTGTGGTCTTTTGCACAAGTCAAACCTATAAATAATCTGGTGTTTTTCAAATAGCCCCTTGTACCCGACAGACATCAAAACAGAAATCTTTACACCCACCCATTACTGTTACTACACATTCCGGTACTCACAGTAACTCCCTATAAACCTCATCCAACCGTCACAGGAACAAACTCCCTGTAAACCGCTGACAATAACCACAATGGGCCCCCTCCCTTCCCCTCGCTAGCACCTGTCACGGTAACCCACCCCAATGTCAACCAGCTGCTGCCGTCACCTATACGTCAGGTATCTATATCACAAAACCAGCTCAAGTCGATGGAACAGAAAACAAAGGCTATGTTTTGTGAGATGTAGATAAAATACACTACCCAGTTAGTACCAACACTGACACGCTATAACTGATAATTCACATTAGCCATTCCAGCTTACCATCTTGAATACGTCTTCCACCACACTTGTCCCCTGTGTACCCCGGCTTACAGCTGCCACACTCCCCTGTGATCCTATCACATCCACCTCTACAGTTGGGGGGGCAGGTAACATCACACTTGTCCCCTGTGTAACCCGGCTCACAGCTGTCACACTCCCCTGTGATCCTATTACATCCACCTTTACAGTTGTCGGGACAGGTAACATCACACTTGTCCCCTGTGTACCCCGGCTCACAGCTGTCACACTCCCCTGTGGTCCTATTACATCCACCTGTACAGTTGTAGGGACAGGTAACATCACACTTGTCCCCTGTGTACCCCGGCTCACAGCTGCCACACTCCCCTGTGATCCTATTACATCCATCTGTACAGTTGGAGGGACAAGGTGTTCTACAGTGTTGACCGTAATACTGGGGATTCTGACACGGTCCTGTACAACCAGCACCATAACGTTCACACTGTGTACAGGCTGTAGGACAGTTCACAGCACAGTTATCTCCCTTCTTGCCGGCCACACATCCCTCTGTACACACAACACGGGTGTTGTTCACCTGACAGTGAGAGTTGAGACAGGTGTCTGGACAGTTATGTTCACACTGTTTACCATAGAACCGGGACTCCAGACACTGGAGACACTCGCCAGATGACGTCACATTGACACAACGAGGTGGACACACACCGTCAACACAGGTCACGTTGTTACCGTCACAGTTGGTGCAAGGTACAGATGTAGAAGATGCCGTGACATGAACTGTAACACACATACAGTATGAAATATGAAATGCAAGGCATATTTCTAAACTCAGCATAACACACAAAGGAATCACAGTCGTTCTTTGGGTTATCTATAAGTTGTATTAGCTGATATTTAACATAGTCTTAACGTTAATATGAACTGAATGTTAACCTGTGTATGAAGACCACACTGCAAAAAGATACTTTGTCAAATGTGTACTGCCTACATTATATGTAGAACTGTACTAAAGTCATGTTACCTTATAAATGCAGAAATAAGGATTGACCTGGATGTTACAGTGAACGGAATGTGCACTTGTGTATCAGATACTAACAGTACACTATATTGAACGTAAAACGGCGTTAATAGAATCTTACCAGACATTGGGGTAATTGTAATTTGTAATTGTAATTGAATGTAATTAATTACAAAAATCTATGTAATTACATGTAATTTGTAATTGAATGTTTAAAATGTAATTTGTAATTGTAATTTAGTTAATTAATATCTCAATGTAATTGAATTTTTCAATTACTTTTTCAATTACATCAAATTACATCTCACTTGTTTATTTTGGTGGTCATCAGGCAACCCTTGCAATTATATTCTGTACAATAAGGAGGACAAAGCAGTGTTTTTCAATAAGATGCTTGTTGTCGGTATATACTCTAGCAGGTGTTAAGTTTTGAAAGCGATTTGAATGTCTAAGCCTTTGTAACTATCACCATCTGCACATTTGTGAAACAAAGGGAATCAGTAACGCATGACTGAATGTAGGTTGGTATTTTTGAGGAAATGGGGGATTAACAGTACTATTAGTCAAGTTCTATCAAAATGACCTCTTTGTTTTATTTCTCATAGGATAGGATATTCAAAATCTTACTGAACTGTAGTCCTATTTGTATAATCATGAAAGGTAATAAGCCATAAATCCAAGTTGACAAATCCTTTAGTATGTTAATGTGGATTATGTCAGATAGAGACCGGCTGATTATATATTGTAATGTAGGCCTGTAATGATGTCATGATACAGTACACCTAAGGTAACAGTGGTGGACAAAGTGTTTTTTTGCAACAAGAGATGATAGAGGTGTGTATTTGATAATAAGCCCAAAGAAATATGCAAAATACAAATTTGATCAAATAGTGTACATTGTAGATATAATCTAATTTTGCATTTCACTTTTTGATGACAAAAATATGAATTGGATTTAGTGTTTACCAACATCGATATCTTGTTGATTAAAGGAATAGCGAAATATATTTGTTTTGGTTTTTTTAACAAAGTAATTTGTAATGTAATTAATTACATTGGTAATGTAATTGTAATTTAATTAATTACATTTTAATTTAAGGTGTAATTGTATTTGTAATTGTAATTGAGGAAAATCAAAGTAATTGTAATTTAATTAATTACATTTCAAAGTAATTGAACCCATGTCTGAATCTTACCATTTTGGATCCATTGACACCACAGGATGACTGCTACCGACAAGACCTGTGACCCCATGGACACCGCCTGGAGGGACACCTGGTGTTTTTGTCTAGAATTGTCGCCAGTGGCTTGGCAGGACTGGCTCTGCGGCACAAGCGTCAAGGTGCCTGCAAGACAGCTCTTTGACACAGGGTAGCTGCAAGACAGAGTCCTTTGATACAGGGTAGCTGCAAGACAGAGTCCTTTGACACAGGGTACCTGCAAGACAGAGTCCTTCGATATAGGGTACCTGCAAGACACAGATCTTTGATACAGGGTACCTGCAAGACAGATTTCTTTGATACAGGGTACCTGCAAGACACAGTGCTTTGACATTTAGTTACCCCAAACGTACAAAGTTCCTCCTGCTGAGGGGTGTGCACATTTCATTAACTCCCGTTTCAGGAGAGTTTCAATGGTCATTTAATAAACTTACAGGCCAAAAGGGGAGTGCACCCCCTCTGGATCCGCCTGTGAAAACCAATATTTAATTTTGTCATTCGTTTTTGCCTGGAAAAGAGGAAATCATCATGCCACGACTGAGTGCCGCCAATCGAAACATCGCCATAGGCCGCATTGAAGCTGGGGGGTCGCATTTTGCAGTTGCCTGACATTTAGACGTTCATCAGAGCACCATATCTCTCCTTTGGGATCGTTTCCTTCAGACCAATTCCGCCCAAGATCGCCTGAGAAGCAACCGTCCAAGAGTCTGCACAACGCATCTCTGGTTTGAGAAGAATATCCTACCAAACTGTCAGGAATTGATTGCGTGAAGTAGAGATTCGATCAAGAAGGCCAGTTGTCGCCCTTGTTTTGGGAGACTTCCATCGGCGCAATCGCCTGCGGTGGTGTCGTGGAGTCCTGAACTTAGAAATTGGAGGCGAGTCTGGTTCAATGATTAATCACGATTTCTTCTTCATCGGCGTGTTTACCGTCGGAGAAATGAACGTTTTGCCCCTAATTGCATTCGACAGGTCGACAGATTCGGTGGAGACAGTGCCATGGTGTGGGGTGCGATATCCAGTATACAAAGATCTGATTTAGTGGTAGTTAAGGGGAATTTGACAGCAAATCGGTACATCAACGAAATCTTTGCACGTCACATGCTGCCGATTATGGACCGACTGTGGGAGTTCAAGCATGACAACGCTACTTCACATACAGCACGCGTCACGGTCCGCTACCTTGGCAATTCTAACTTCAAAGTCTTGCCATGGCCTTCCTGATCACCAGATCTAAACCCAATAGAATAGATCAACGTGCACGTCAACGCCAAAACACGCCTCAGACACTTCCACAACTGGCCATAGCATTGCAGGAAGAGTGTGGAAGAATTCCGCAAGAGCGAGTTCGTCGATAGATCCAGTCTGTACCGAGACGGTGCCGAGCAGTAATTGCTGCCAATGATGGCCATACAAAGTACTGACTTTGACGCCATCTTGTAGACTCAAGTAAACAGAAACACAACGATAAGGCTACTGTGTTGGCGAACTCTTTGTCTGTAGACGTGTGAATTTTTACCTTTTTACCACTGAAATTACATGAACTAATTGCTCTTGAACTAAAGCAAAATTTCTTCTAAAAATGGGGGGCGGTGGGGTAGCCTAGTGGTTAAAGCGTTGGCTCGTCACGTCGAAGACCCGGGTTCGATTCCCCACATGGGCACAATGTGTTCAGCCCATTTCTGGTGTCCCCCGCCGTGATATTGCTGGAATATTGCTAAAAGCGGCGTAAAACTAAACTCAGTCAGTCAGTCAGTCTAAAAATGGCTTATGCGTTTCCTTTTTTGAAGAGTGTATGTATCAAACTTGCGTTCATTGTGAAATGATTATTATCCTAATGTAGACATCAGCCTTCGGTGTTGCCGCAGGAAGAATAGCTACAGCCCTGAAAACAGCTTGACTGATGTAATGTGTACGTTCGTTTACGAGTAACGATCGTTAGCTTTCGGCAGAACACCGTAAATATATAGATACATGAAAATGTATTATGACGTACATGGAATTAATAAGGTACAACTGTGCTTCAGCTACATTCTCATAATACCACAGATGACATTTTTTAATTAATTGAAGTATTCTTTAAGGAACACTCACTCTCCTGGAGGAAATGTGTAGTCGTAGTCATAGTCACTGACTTGCACCAACTTGGCAGTATATGTTTAGACGTTCAAGAGTCTCTCTATATATAAACTCAATGTATTATTCAGAAATATCCTATACGTGTGTTTATGAATCACTATGACATTGTGACAATAATACCATGACATAAATATATATTTATCCACAACACTCACTCATTCACTCAATCTAAAACACTACAGAAACATAGACTACGAATAACTCACCACTGCTTCGTCAGCCACATCAACAGTGTTTTAACTTCCGTGCTTCTTTCCCCGAATAAAGCTCATGTTTGTCTAAACCACAAATTGCATCTGTTAGAATTCTTCCTCTCCTGCTTTTGATAGGCATTATTATGCGGAAATAGTGCCGATGCAAAGGCTAAACGAACAGAAGTTAGCTTTTCAACGAAATTTCACAGCTTTTGAAGGTTGCTGAAAGGGCATCATTTTGGACTTGAAATGGGCTACTTCCTTATGACAGTGACGCTATAAAGCACGGATTAGTTGTTGTATCATGAGTCAAAGGATGAATACGCACCCTGTATTTCATGTTTCACGAAAGTGCTCAAGGAGATCGGGTGTCTAAAACCTGGTTGCTGTCTCACCGCGACCCGCACCTCACATATATATAGATACACACAATGTGTGTCCTAATTGCTGTCTCATCGTAACCCGCACCTTATGTAGGTACGCTGTCCTGGTTGATGTCTCATCGTCACCCGTGCCTCATGTAGGTTCAGTGTCTTGGTTGATGTCTCATCATAACCCACACCTTATGTAGGTACAGTGTCTTGGTTGATGTCTCATCGTAACCCACACCTTATGTAGGTACAGTGTCCTGGTTGATGTCTCATCGTAACCAACACCTTATGTAGGTACAGTGTCTTGGTTGATGTCTCATCGTCACCTGTGCCTCATGTAGGTACAGCGTCTTCATTGATGTCTCATCGTAACCCACACCTTATGTAGGTACAGTGTCCTGGTTGATGTCTCATCGTAACCAGCATCTTATGTAGGTACAGTGTCTTGGTTGATGTCTCATCGTAACCCGTGCCTTATGTAGGTACAGTGTCGATGACGACATCAACCAAGACACTGTACCTACATAAGGTGCAGGTGACGATGAGACATCAACCAATACACTAACACCTACATAAGGTGTGGGGCTGGCAATGAGACATCAACCTACACTGTACCTACATAAGGTTACGGGTTATGATGAGACTTCAACCCGGACACTGTATACCACATGAGGCACAGATGACGATGAGACATCAACCAAGACACTGTACCTACATAAGGTGCAGGTGACGATGAGACATCAACCAATACACTGTACCTACATAAGGTGTGGGTTACGATGGGACATCAATCAATACACTGTACCTACATAAGGTGTGGGTTACGATGAGACATCAACCAGGACACTGTACCTACATAAAGTGCAGGTGACGATGAGACATCAACCAGGACACTGTACCTACATAAGGTGTGGGTTACGATGAGACATCAACCAGGACACTGTACCTACATAAGGTGCGGTTTACGATGAGACAGCAACCAGAGCTCACATGGTATCATCTTCCTGTTTCAATATAGTAGTTCAAAAGCAATTTCTCTCATTGTTGTTTGCTAATTTGGGTTAATTTTGCTTCCCTATTCCTTTTCAAATTATGAAATTGCTTTGGACATAGAAACAACCTCCCTTTGTCCACTTGGCAACGATAACGAATTATGTCCTTTTCAGAAAGAATACAAAAAACACACACAAGATGGACCAACATTGCAGCAACACATATTCCCCGGCAAACGAATTTGCAAAAACATATTTTCCCACTAATGTTTACTAAGCATAAACATATGGAAAAGAATATGAACAATACTGGTTTCAATACATGTTTGTTAAGTCCCTGTTGTACATTCTACCATGTGATTACCTCCCTTTTGTACTGATTTTGATAAACCAGGAAAGGAACTTGTGGCCCCGTCGACGCAGTCTATGCCGTCAGCTCGCTGTGTGGAGTTATGTCAATTGATGTAGTAGAGGTTTATGATTCTGGGTTCGAATCCCACATTCGCTGTGTGGAGTTATGTCAATTAATGTAGTAGAAGTTTATTATTCTGGGTTCGAATCCCACATTCGCTGTGTGGAGTTATGTCAATTGATGTAGTAGAAGTTTATGATTCTGGGTTCGAATCCCACATTCGCTGTGTGGAGTTATGTTCATTGATGAAGTAGAAGATTATGATTCTGGGTTCGAATCCCACATTCGCACTGATTATGAGTTTATTTGTCAGTGACATATCCGAGCTGAAGGGTTTCACCAAATTAGTGTAAGTGTGAAACCAGGACTACGTCGGGCTTTCCTTTAACATTTAACCCACACGAGGTGATATTCCATAAATACAACATAAACCTGACTCACTCAGTCTAATTCACAGCGGATGTAACATATAAATAAATTTATTATGGAAACGGTATTTATTTGGAGATTTTGCTCTAACATGCTCATCTTAAGAACCAAATGTTAATTACAGAAGCAAGTTAGGTCTTACATTTGTTTCAGTTGCATTACGAGGCCGACCGACACAAACACAGAAAAAATTACTTTTAACTGAAAACAAAACAGAACATTTGGGCGATTCTTAATTACATTTAGTAGGAATAATAGATACAGACGCACAATTTTTCGTCACTGTTGACGAATGACGAATGTTACGTAAGACTACTTTTTTTATTTACAAAAAACACCCCCCCCTTTTACCTCCTACAAATCAATGAACAAGTAAATATGAAACTCAGTATCCAAATAACCATCACTAAATCTTGAACAATTTGTCCAAAATGAACATTCTTCCAAACACTAGCTATCAAACATTGGCAACATCTTCAAAATTCGACTAATGATTTCCAAGTAGAATTACATCAAATCTCGGTTATTTATTCGTCAGAGTAATATAAAAAATAAACAGAGAATTATGTCATTTATTCTGTTTCAGAACTGAATGATGCACGAATAAATAATTGACAGGAATAATTATCAATAATCTATCACTTGATTAGATTATAATGATGTCATTACCTTTTCATGTTTACTAAAGCACACAGGATATTTAAAGGACACCAGATATCTGGTTGTCATTTCCAGCAAATTAATTCAAATGAGTTATTTGAACAGTTGAGGTATTTCACTAAAATGTAAATCGCTGTTTGGCTCCGCAGAAACATGCATATGCACAGTGGAAATCTTGAAGCAAGTACCGTTGGGCAGGGGGTTCATTGGTGGTGTGGGGGTGCCTCTTACATGACTCTAAACTTGACCTCGTGACGTTAAGTCAGAATGGACAACGGTACTGATATCCTGGGTTGTTGCAATACAGTCTTAATGGACGATATGCTAGGCCACATTGTGCAAATGACATTGGTTAGTTCGTACGTCAAATGGCTTTAGCACCTCTACCTTGGCCCACCAGGAGAACAGATCTCAGGTTTGTTAATAGTGCGAATCCCTCGGTCTGTAAATCTCACTGAATATGTCTTTTGTTAATGAAACCGAATCCCTCGGTCTGTGAATCTCGGTGAATATGTCTGTTGTTAATGAAACCGAATCCCTCGGTCTGTGAATCTCGCTGAATATGTCTGTTGTTAATATTCCTGAATTCCTCAGTCTGTGAATCTCGCTGAATATGTCTGTTGTTAATATTCCTGAATTCCTCGGTCTGTGAATCTCGCTAAATATGTCTGTTGTTAATATTACTGAATTCCTCGGTCTGTAAATCTCGCTGAATATGTCTGTTGTTAATGAAACCGAATCCTTCGGTCTGTGAATCTCGCTGACACCAATTGGAATATCGTTACATATAAGATATATTGATTAATTGTGAGATTTCAAAGTTTAAAAGCAATATGTGAGAAACGCAATACCATTTTCGTACTACAAGATTGTTAATTCCGTACTAAAAGTAGAACCGGTATTATTTGAATATTATCATGAGCGTCGTTTCCATAAATAGGACGACCAGATCAAGTCAAACATCAATCTAGATCGGCTGGGAATCAGGAGAGGAAACTGGAGGATGTTACTGTACTTTCAGAACGATGTCCATTCATCGGTTTCTGTCTTTGCTTCAAAACTGTTTTCCTAGAAATAGAAATTACATTCATACACTGCAAGTCATCACAGAAGCATTACACAGTCAGTCGTGTCAAGGTGATATGAGTTAAACTGCAAGTCATCACAGAAGCATTACACAGTCAGTCGTGTCAAGATGATGTGAGTTAAACTGCAAGTCATCACAGAAGCATTACAAAGTCAGACGTGTCAAGATGATGTGAGTTATACTGCAAGTCATCACAGAAGCATTACAAAGTCAGTCGTGTCAAGATGATGTGATGTTAAACTGCAAGTCATCACAGAAGCATTACACAGTCAGTCGTGTCAAGGTGATGTGAGTTAAACTGCAAGTCATCACAGAAGCATTACAAAGTCAGTCGTGTCAAGATGATGTGAGTTAAACTGCAAGTCATCACAGAAGCATTACAAAGTCAGTCGTGTCAAGGTGATGTACGAATGCTACGAGAAAGGTTACGAGATCTTAGGCTTACGAGAGCTTTGTGAAACGGGGCCCAGTTCTCCGTGTTTCCACTCTTCATGAGAACTGAATACGAGATCTTGGATTGTCAAAACAAGCCTTGATAAAACACTGGCTGAACCTGTTTTTACACTTAGTCTAGTTGTTTTCAATGCTAGGCAGTTTTCAGAGATGCATATAACTTGAATAAAGTGATCTGTAAAGGTTTTTGACCTACTTGTACACTTCACGCGTAACAAGAAGTTGACTGAGAAAAGCAGTTTAATGATTGAGTGTTTTCTGATTCCTCAGATTGATACAAAAACAGCTGATTCGTTGAAACCAGTCTTTAATCTGATGATGGGTAATAGACAGAATAACACACTAGGCACGAATGCATGCGGAAACTATGTCACACTGGGACTTGTTTTAATTCCTCGATAATGATCGAAACTGAAAATATTTATTTCATCGTTATAATATTTTCCTGAATCACTCGTGCCTTGTGAGTTATTAAGTGCATATCACCCGCCTTACCAGACATCTTCATCACACATGTAATGACACTCGGGCACCGGCATTCCGTTGAACCGTGACTGGAGACTGATAGAGTAGGCGCCCAGGTTCTCAAAGTAGAACCAGTCGCCGATCTGGAGTTCGGGAAGAGGGACTTCCTTCAGGACACAGTCAATGCTGTCATCACGTCGGACCCACAAGCTGGATGTGAAGGTCACATCACTAGTGGGTTCCTGAAGCAATGATATCTCTGTAAGAGTCTTTAAATTGCTGAACTCAACGATCAGTTGGTTCAAACGCAGATTTCAGGGTGGACTAAGTCTGAATATATAGAATTTTGATAAAACTTAAATGGTCCATTTAAACTGAAAAGGGGCAGCAATGAACTCGGAAATTCAGAAATCAGGAAATACAGACTTGATTCATTTAAGGTTTTGCATTACGAAAAGATCTGGGCGGAAGAAAAATATGCTTCAGGATAACGTTGAGAGCTTCTCAACAGAATTCACGTTATTGTATTACGTGTCAGAATACTGGAAAGGCCAAACCGGAAGATGTTACCCAATGATGAGAAATCCATGAACACAGTATCCCCTCTCGGTATATATAGGTCTCGCACTTCGGTTAACATCCGCCCTAACTCTGGATTCCTTGGCGTAGTCCCGTGGTCTCAAAATTACCTGCCCTTACTTTTCATTAGCAAATTATATTTGCTACGCTACAAACACACCTCCATGCTGGGTCGACGATGTCAGCAACATGGCGGCCACTTCCATTACAACACAGTTTGCGAAACACGAAACGAAAAACTGACTGAGACGCAAAAGAATGTGTTTTTGTTATTGAAAGGATGTCTCCCTGTTAATTAATACTAATGGTGGCTTTGCTTTCTTGACAATGTGAGTTATCCCCCTTACCGAATCTTATTCCTTACCTCGATGTTTGATTGGCTCGTAAATGTCAAGGGCGGATAATTTGAAATCGCGCGAACCACGACATTGGATCAAGCGGTTCGTGTAGGTTTACCGAAATGCCAGCACTTGTGATACAGAGGATGAGAACAGGTCTGAAACTTCAGTGAACCTACGATCAGTGGAATCTGGGGTGCATGTGTTCAAATCAAATTTGGCTCCTTACGTCACTCGCTACCGGTTTCTGCCACAAAATACCAATGAACTCCAATAAGCAAACTTGAAGCGATTTGAAAATGTAGAAATCACTCAATAAAATAATTTATCGTTTCCCCGCCAAAAACACTTCGCTTGCATAGGTCTGTTTGTTTTGAATTAACTTATAATAAAATCTTTCTTTGAAGCAAAAGGTAAGGCATAGACTGCTGAATAAATAATGTAAATGTAGTATTTGAATATATCCTAGTTTGTAAAAAGGCTTTTATGGCTTGGGTCATCAAACTACCTTTTTGGGTTTTTATCATTGGTTTCACTTTATACTTCAAAGTTATGCAATGGGTTTAGTTATAATTGTATTGGTTCTGTACATAAAGAGTTCACCTTGACTAATCGTGGTATGAAGCGAGTGTCTTCAAAGTGAACGATACCGAACGATCCATATGTACCATCGTTCATATAATACATGTAAGTTGGTTTCTCGCTGCCGAGCCTCTCCGGGTCCAATGTCGTCACTGTGAATACAATACATCTAAGCCATTCCTGTAAACATACCGATCTTGTTATTATTTCTTTGTCATTACTTTGATTTCAATAAAGGAAAGGTCTTAATGATAACCAAACACATCCTTAATCCGATTAAAGAGAAATCGACTGGGGTAAACATTAAGAAAGTACACCTCAGTGGGTTTTTTTTCAAACGTAAATATTTTACCTTCATTACAGGTCGCTTGTCGATGCTGCACGTGTAAACTGAGGTCGTGCAAAGCGTGGGAAGCATGATATCCATGAATAACAGAATGAACGTTTTCGGTCAATACCTTGATGGTCAATAATGTACTTGTGTGAGTTTATATTTCGCGAATTGATTATGCTTTCTTAATACAAATTGTTTATTCTTTATTTATCATTTTCTTACGATGGCCAATTTGTGTACTACAAATAAACTGACTTATGTGTCCTGGTTCCGTTCACCTCTGCTCTACAGAGGACATACATATATAATATGTACGTGCAGATCGACCTGGAGGAGACTCTGCTTAAGCATAGGTTCTAAGAGTTTATGCTGGTCGTAAGAGCTGAGGTTGACGGAGGAGTGATGCTCGTGTTATGCTCCAATTGTACTTGAATCATTATTTTTACCGTTATACTACGTGGCATTGCTGAAAACGGTCGCTGAAAACATTTGCTCACGTTCATGTGGATCTGTTTTCTCTGTGGGGGTCGTGCACTTCCTCTTTGCAATCACACTTGTTACTAAAGTGAAGGGTGATGTTGCAAAGTACCGTCCCGGCTCTGCTATGACCTTGACATTGGAGCTCAAGGGAAATACCTCATCCAGAGATGTATTCAACACGGCGGCAACCTAGAAATATAGCACATACTGCAAGGCATATCACCGACACTCATTTGCTGAGGTAACCGTGTGTTTTGTTTTGATGCGTGTGCGCGTGTCTATCGCTCTTTTTGTATTTGGGAAATAACGTACGTGGCAACTGTAACAGTTCACCTATCACCTCCATTCACTTCCTACGCCTCACAAACTGCTGATTCCACCTAAATTCTTTCGCCCTCTGCACAAGAAGAGGCAGTATACTTTACCTTTTCAAAGCATATTGGTGCTCCTTCGTGTCCATAGAAGCCCCCGCCAAGGTCCAGGGTGTTAAGAGTGAATTCCATTTTCGCTGCAATCTCAAACACAAGATGTGTTCTCCGTAGAGACTCGACGAACACTTCCGGGTCCTCTACTCCGCTACCCACGTGGAAACTGGTGGTAAGGACACATAGGACACAAGTATACACAATGCCTTGTTTTCACTATCACAGGTACAGAATACTGGAAACGACAATGCACGGGAATTGTGAAAGGTATCTACCAGGCTCATGATCAGCATAATCATGTTTAGAGGAAAAACATCGACCCACGTCCTTCATTAGGGACATTACAAACACAAGCGGCGTCAAAGACCACACATTTGCAACGTGCTCTTTCAAAAGAGAATATCTAATATAAAGAGCGAGGGCATTTTGAACCAAGATAAATGGTGTATGACCGACCCCAGTAAACCTTCGTAGTGCACATTAAATCGCACATGATGCTTGTTTTGCCCACCTGATGATCGCAGTGGCGCCCCTACCGGCGTGACTCATCCAGCTTACTGTCTACTACTGATACTTAGTGTGACTCCCACAAAATTATTTCAACAACATCTGTGGATCGTCAAGGCGATGATGATATTGCAAACTGGATCATTATAATACATTCTGAAACCGCAAAGTTTCGACATGTAGGTGAACTGGACTGGAGCGGGAGAAACCTAATGAATCAGGCTTACGACGGAAGTCCGTCATCATCTGAACGTAGGTCATTACCATGATATAGGTGAGTGCGTGATATAGGTTTAATCCCGCTTTTAACAATATTCCAGCAATATCACAGTGGTAGGTAAAAGAAAAGGGCTTCACACATTGTACCCAAGTGGGCAGTAGAACCCGGGTGTTTGGTGTGACGAGTGAACGCTTTAACCAGTTTCTAATATGTCCGTCAGTGCTAAAGCTCTGTACGAATGTATGACACAGTCAGAACACCATAATGGCGTAGGACGGTCATCCGAATGTAAATGTAAAGGCTGGATATTTTGTCCTAGTCTTTTGCACAAGTAACCCAAAATCCTGCCCTTTACCAGCTATCTGATAGGGTTCTGGGGCTCAAGGCACTGGTGCCATGGTCTCCACAGCAACAGTCTTTTAGCCAATCCCCAGGGGCTATGTTGTCACATGACAGGGGCAAGAGGGAGCGTGGGACCCCCAAGCCTGAAATCTTCCTCTTTCTGCCTGCACTGTCGAGGTGACAACAAGCCAGCTTGTTTTTTAGGTAAGAACCTCAGTTTGCTTCCATATTGCAACTAGGTCTTCTGTACTAAATTCCAATGCATAGTTATGTTGTTAGCTGGATAAGTAATTATCTGCGGCTTTTAAATTAATGCATTATTTAATTTGATAAATCACAATTAAAACAATTGTTGGGTCACTGTCATCAATTATTCTTGCTGTGCCAAACTGGCGAAAGGTCACTCATCTGTGACTGTCCAAACGTGCACTCGATGGCAAGAATAAATGACATGTTCTCATTGTAATATATTTTCATCTAAAAATTCATTTTAGTAAGGTACTTTGTGTGTTTAGCATTAATATAAGAGATCAGCGTGGCTTTCGTGGAGACAAATTGGTACAGATCAGAGCAGTCAACTGACATATGGTTACAATAGCAGTCGTCATCATCAATGTCTTATTGTGATCTTTCAGGATCTATCTGTTGTAACCCACAGACATCTGATATAATTCATAAGGCAATTGTTACAACAGAAGTTCATCAGTGATGTTGTACAGCACTGTCCAAAAA
This sequence comes from Haliotis rubra, assembly GCF_003918875.1. Lineage (NCBI taxonomy): Eukaryota > Metazoa > Mollusca > Gastropoda > Lepetellida > Haliotidae > Haliotis > Haliotis rubra. Next base: position 34,490 of record NW_025767344.1, on the reverse strand, counting down.
AAAAATACAACAAAATCAAATGATGTGTACCCTTTCAGAAAGAAGACAAAAGAAGAAATTCGGGCAACATCTCAACGTTGGTACAGATCAGAGCAGCTCGATGGTAGTTCACCGAATACCCCTTTATCCACCACCATGCACATGCAATGTTAAAAACAATTCATGTACCGAAGCATCGCGCGTCAATCAAATAGTCCCGGAAGGGTTTCTGCTTGACATGCTTGCTACCTTAAGCTAGTGGATACGTGGACTTGATCTTGTAGAGTTCAGCCTCGTTGTCAAAGGTCATCAAATCTATATTATTCTTTGCCGCATACTCAAGGTGGGAGATCTGCTTGCATGGATTGGCATACACAACTCCTGAAAGCCGGGGACACGCCCATCTGTAATACGGTCCCTATCTCGCCCTGCAAATATTGAAATCTTAGGAAAGGAGGAGGTAGGATAAGCAGTATAACGTCACTGGATAGGTGTTTTGTAAAGATTTAAGGCTTTAAAATATTTTGATAATTATGATAAATAGGTTCGAAATATCTGACACATTTTCTTACTGCCTTTGCAGGTTTCTTATTTATGGCACTGATCAAATGCAATCCACAACATGCAAATGGGTACCCGGTAGGATGAAATGACGGCCGTCTGTAATCAGACAATCCAGTGATTGACATCATGAGCATCAGCCTATGCAAATGGGACGCGACATGCATCAACCAAGTCAGCGAGCCGACAACCAATCCGTTAGTCGCCTCTAACGACAAGCAGGGATTGTTGAAGACCAATTTAACCCGGATCTCCATTGCCACGGCACTGGCGGTATGGCAACATGCTAAGTGTGGTCTAACTAAATACAACTACAGAATTCAACAGTCCTCACTATATTCAGTGAACATTTCCTTCACAAATATACGTCGAACATATGCTAATTATAGCAAGACCTCGTGCATCTCTGCGAACCAAATTAAGTTCAATGGCAACACAGATGCTTTAACCATTAGAACAAGATTGTACCTTGCTTTGCACAGTCGAAGCCGGCTCCAAGTTGGGAAAGAACTCGTAGCAATATTGGGATCAGCATTGCACTTGACAGCTACAGTCATGGAATAACGTGTAAAGATAAGGATACGGTCAGTAAGTTTTCACAACTACAATTACAAAGCACGACTGATGATAAACAGTACGCCTTTTTAGTTAATTGTTAACTAAGAATTCAAGTATTTCACATATTCTTCAAATAAAGTTCAGATGACATTTGCTTTCATTTTCAACAAATTGTCCTGACCCTTTGAAGGCAAATGTGTGACTATAATTACTATTATTACATTGACGACGCTTATTAACAAATACCCAGTGAAAGCAGGAATGAAGTTTCCTTTAAAATTGTATCAAATGCGCAATATAAAGTCCCTCCAAAATAGTGATAAGTATTATCATTAAGACAGTGATTTTGTGGTACATTTACTGGACTCTACTAATATCTCTCTCAGCAGTGACCATATAATAGATTATGGTATATATAATAGATTATATGGTCTCTGCTCTCAGTCATGCTCTCTAAATGGATATACCTAGAAGTAATCACATACCGTAGAACGGCGTCACCCTTGGCAGCAGTCTCCTCCAACGCCGGTAATTGTTTACAACGTCACCGAGATCGACAAGGAAGAGCAGATCATCACGGCCCTGCAACATGTGGAACATGTTTACAACAGGCCTTTACTTTAATACACAGTGGGAATATTGCTAAAAGCGGCGTAAAACCAAACTCACTCACTTACTCAGTACACAGTGAGGGGTTCTTCTTAAGTCTTTGACCTCGATCATGTCACACAGTGTAACCCACCCACTCCGGTCCGAGACTGCTGTGATGTAGGACCTCAATGGCCGTCTAATGTAAGGTCGCATTACACAGTAGCAGTCGTAGTATTAATAGATTGTTAGATGACTGTGATCTTTGAAGTTATAGGCAAGTACAAAATGGATAACATATCTTTGAATACTGACAAATAGATAAGGTATTGAAAAATATATTTTACTAATCGCAGATCTCACAAATCTATCAGTACAGGTAACACGTGGAAAAAGATACACGAGGCAATATATTAAAATATTATTGTACAGGGTAGGATCATTTGATAAACTTAAATGACAAACACACACACACACACCCCCACACACTCTAGATCCGCCTACGTTGTAAATATTTACAGATGGGTGTTACTAATGTTAGGCAAATATTATTAGGTAATATTTCCTGTTTGTCCACATCATCATTATGTACGGTACATTCAAAGGTAAAAATACCATTTGAATATTGTTGTGAAGTCAGAGCACTCGATTTCATAAACATGTCCTCCAAAACATTCACGACCACTAGATGTCATTGCAGCAGAGTAGTATTATGTATCTGTATATGTTATTTACACTCTTACCTTTTGATCCGCAGACTTTGCCATCTCGGTAATTATGTCGGACTTCGAGCGACAAGAATGTACTATACGATCTGGTGTCCATCCATTTGGAACAGGCAATATGTGACAAAACGGTTCTGAAATACCACAGCTATTTAGTACATAACCCTCATGTAAGGAAGACATCAGCAGTCGGGAGTCAAGAATACGCTCACGAATCACAGTAAACAAGAAATGGGGCCAAGAATACGCCTCACGAATCACAGTAAACAAGAAATGGGAGTCAAGAATACGCTGACGAATCACAGTAAACAACAAGAAATGGGAGTCAAGAATACGCTGACGAATCACAGTAAACAAGAAATGGAGTCAAGAATACGCTGACGAATCAAAGTAAACAAGAAATGGGAGTCAAGAATACGCTCACGAATCACAGTAAACAAGAAATGGGGGGCCAAGAATACGCTCACGAATCACAGTAAACAAAGAAATGGAGTCAAGAATTACGCTCACGAATCACAGTAACAAGAAAAGCCTTTAAAAGGCAACGATGGAGGAGGCACCCTGAGTAAATTAAGAAATTTAGTGAGATGGACGCGAGATGATTTGGGGTGAAGCTGATATCAAGGAGATGACCATACCTCCGTCTATTAGAGACTTGGTTCTCATTAGAGTTCGGCACTCGCATCGCAAATACGGTACTCTCATCTCCAGTATATGACATTTCATATCAAAGGTGCTTGTCATGTCTAACCATGTCTGAAATGACGGACGTAGAAAGCATGGTCCCACATATTGCTTCTATGTTAAGGCGGATAGTAACGAGTCATCAAAAGATGAAATATTCCCCGAACCATAGGCGGATCTATCAGTACAGGTAACACGTGGAAAGTAGATACACGAGGCAATATATTAAATATATTATTGTACAGAGTAGGATCATTTGATAAAACTTAAGGACAAAACACACACACACACACACACACACACACACACACACACACACACACACACACACACACACACACACACACACACACACACACACACACACACACACACACACACAGAGATCCTCCTACGTTGTAGGGGCGCGCACCCCCCCTTTTTGTCCTGAAAGTTCATCAAATGACAATTGAACCTTTCGTGAAAAATGAAGTGTGCAACCCACCCCTTTCTCAAAAGCTGTATCCGGCCCTGCCCGAACCCCGCATGTTTGCGAAAAGTCATATGAATCCTACCCGTTCAAAGAAATTCAGTCATCTCAGCACTCGCGGTAATTGTTACTCAACCCGCCTCTCGAACCAATTCTAGGAAACCAGACGGCCCAGACGCTAAATTCCAGAAAAAGCTAATGGTGCTACTAAAATGGAATGGATTTTCCGATTCTGCAATTCGAAATTTTGCACTGACTTAGTACAAGTGTGCTCTATTACATGTAAAAGTGCTTTGAATTGAAAGTGGATCAGTTTATTAACGTTTTTGATCAGTATAAACACAGAATGTGTTTAAATGGGAGATGCTGGAAACTGGACTGGCCCAAAATGAAGTGGTCTGACATTTTGGTGACCATCGAAACACGATCTCATCTGTATAGAGACGTTTTCAACATTTTGGAAACGCGAGATTTTGCCTCGACCCGCGGTCCACGCGTGACGTCACATCAGCAACCACATTCGGCTGACCCATCTAAGGAATTGATTCCAGACTGCAAGTTGCTCGGACCATTCCTGGCTTACGTCCAAACAGTTCCAGTACCGTACGGAGCACAACATCCGGCCCCGGTGGTTTGCGTAATACGTCCAATTTGCTCCAACGTCACCGATAGGCACGTCTTGCCTGTGCAGACAGCATCTACGGCAAAGGAGACAAGATTGGGATGGTGTTTTGCTCGCTGACGAGTCGAGATTTCATCTCAACAGCTCAGACGGCTGGGCAACGGTGTAGAGACGGCGAGATGAGCGCTATGCTGACGCGTGCGTTGTTCAACGTCGACAGTTTGGTGGCGATATGGTATGGGGAAACATGAAATCTCATGGTCGAACACAACTGAGATCCCGGGTTAGAATTGGTCTTCAGTAACCTATGATTGTCGTAAGAGGCGTCTAACGGCGTCATCGTATCCCAGCTGCGTAGATCGAGGCTTTATGCTGTTGATCACATGATTGTCTGGACTCGATTATTTACAGACCGCCGTCATATAGTAGGAATATTGTTGAGTGGCGTAAAACTAAACTCACTCACTCACTAAAGGCCCTATGGCAATCTGACAGGTCTGCGATACTGGGGTGAGATCATTGGACCTCATGTGCACCCGTTCATTCCAGGACAGAAAACGTAACTTCACGCTTCAGATAATGCCCGTTCACATGTCGCTCGTGCTGTGACAGATTTCCTGAGACAGCAGGACCTGTTCCTTATCGAACACGCTTGGGGTGAAATGGAGAGACGTGTACGTCAAGCCCACAATCAGGAGTGATTATTTTAGCTTCGTATTTTTAGTTTCGTATCACTGGGCTGTGCTTATAACTACTGTTAATTGGGACAAGCGTTGGTTTAGACATGTATCAGAATGTTCCCCAAGCTTTCTTCAATCGCTTAGTGTCGTCTATATGTCGTCGTTGTCTATGCGTCGTTGTCAAGCCTGCATCAACGTCAATGGTGGACACACACGATACTGAATTTGTAAACTGACGTTTGACACCACATCTCTTCAAAGGTGTGTCACGATGTCTAGTGTCAAATCATGCAGTATTCGTTATTATCCTGTCAACAGTTAAACAGTGATTAAGGAGAACCCTCTTATTATGTTATTAACCCTTTTTACATTAAAAATGGCATAGCATCAAATAATGTACAGTTACTTTATTCCTGTAGTATATTATCACTAAAGCTTTCCATATGGGAATAGCATCCCATTCACAGTTAATCGGTATTTGCCGAGACTTTTCCAGGTCAGTCAAGATTAAGGTAAATATTCTCGGAATGTTGGTTTTTGTAACCACTAATCTGTTTTGATTTGGTGGAACATTGATGTCATTGTATCAATGTGCGTTCAATGTATGTACGTTCGATATGATTTGTTAATCGTTTTGACGTTCAGAGCTTGTCTGCTTTACGCATTTGTCTGAGAGTAGCTGGTTGCCCCAGAAACCATTGGTCAACGATGTTAAACAGTTCGTCATGGGTTGCCTAACATGGTTAGGGGCGTAGTATGATAATTAAAGACTGTGACAGCCAACCAAGTGTTAACTATTAATACCGGTTTTGCTACACTATTAACTCCGCTACACTCTTAACAGTGCCCCTTAAAAGGTTTGTCTATATCATCTCCAATTAAAGGAATCCAGACTTGCTTGACTCCTGAGAATTTCCCCACAACGAAGTACATGTGATACATGTGGTCTCACCTTAGGCAGGTGAGTTTGTTCAGCATTGACTTTGTCCACCCAGCAGTAAACTTGACATTGGTGGACGCTTGTAGTGCAGGGAATTTGAACCTTGACTATGGCGGATCCTGGCAGAAGGTGCACTAGTCTTTACTCCATAAAATCACTTGTATATGAACGGATGTTACCATTGACCACTCTATATATGAACGGATGCTATTTGTGACATCAGTATATAAAAAGATGGGGCATCAATAGTGCTCTGACTAGTCTTTACTCATATAAAATCACAGTGTATATGAACGGATGTTATTTGACCACTGTGTATATGAACGGATGCTATATGACCACAGTATATATGAACGGATGCTATATGACCACAGTATATATGAACGGATGCTATATGACCACAGTATATATGAACGGATGCTATATGACCACAGTATATATGAACGGATGCTATATGACCACAGTGTATATGAACGGATGCTCTATGACCACAGTGTATATGAACGGATGCTATATGACCACAGTATATATGAACGGATGCTATATTACCACAGTGTATATGAATGTATGTATGAACGGATGCTATATGACCACAGTATATATGAACGGATGCTCTATGACCACAGTATAAATGAACGGATGCTATATGACCACAGTATATATGAACGGATGCTCTATGACCACAGTGTATATGAACGGATGCTCTATGACCACAGTGTATATGAACGGATGCTATATGACCACAGTGTATATGAACGTATATATGAACGGATGCTATATGACCACAGTGTATATGAACGGATGCTCTATGACCACAGTATAAACGTATGTATGAACGGATGCTATATGACCACAGTATATATGAACGGATGCTATATGACCACAGTGTATATGAACGGATGCTATATGACCACAGTGATATGAACGACTGCTATATGATAAAGGTCGGACAGTATATATGAACGGATGCTATATGACCACAGTGTATATGAACGGATGCTATATATGACCACAGTATATATGAACGGATGCTATATGACCACAGTATATATGAACGGATGCTATATGACCACAGTGTATATGAACGTGCTATATGAACAGTATATGCATGAACGGATGCTCCATGGCCACAGTATATATGAACGGATGCTATATGACCACAGTATATATGAACGGATGCTCTATGACCACAGTGTATATGAACGTATATATGAACGGATGCTCCATGGTCACAGTGTATATGAACGGATGCTCTATGACCACAGTGTATATGAACGGATGCTATATGACCACAGTATATATGAACGGATGCTACTATGACCACAGTGTATATGAACGGATGCTATATGACCACAGTATATATGAACGGATGCTCTATGACCACAGTATATGAACGGATGCTATATGACCACAGTATATATGAACGGATGCTATATGACCACAGTGTATATGATGACCGGTATATGCGGATGATATGAACGGATGCTATATGACCACAGTGTATATGAACGGATGCCTATATGACCACAGTGTATATATGAACGGATGCTCTATGGCCACAGTGTATATGAACGGATGCTCTATTACCACAGTGTATATGAACGGATGCTATATGACCAACAGTGTATATGAACAGTATATATGAACGGATGCTGATATATGACCACAGTGTATATGAACGGATGCTCTATTACCACAGTGTATATGAACGGATGCTATGACCACAGTGACCACAGTATATATGAACGGATGCTATATGACCACAGTGTATATGAACGGATGCTATATGACCACAGTATATATGAACGGATGCTATATATATGAACGGATGCTGCTATTGACCACAGTGTATATGAACGGATGCTATATGACCACAGTATATATGAACGGATGCTATGACCACAGTGACCACAGTGTATATGCGAACGGATGCTATATGACCACAGTGTATATGAACGGATGCTATATGACCACCAGTGTATATGAACGGATGCCGGATGCTATACCACAGTGTATATGAACGGATGCTATACTTGACCACAGTGAACGAACGGATGCTCTATGACCACAGTATATATGAACGGATGCTATATGACCATGCAGTGTATATGAACGGATGCTAGGTATGTATTGCCACAGAACAGTGTATATGAACCGATGCTACATGGTGTATATGACCAGTATATGAACGGATGCTAAATGACCACAGTGCTCTATATATGAACGGATGCTATATGACCACAGTGTATATGAACGGATGCTTACCACCAGTGTATATGAACGGATGCTATATGACCACAGTATATATGAACGGATGCTATATGACCACAGTGTATATATGAACGTATGAACGGATGCTATATGACCACAGTGTATATGAACGGATGCTATATGACCACAGTGTATATGAACGTTGCTATATGACCACGGATGAACGGATGTATTTGACCACAGTGTATATGAACGGATGCTCTATTACCACAGTGTATATGAACGGATGATATATGACCACAGTGTATATGAACGGATGCTGTATGACCACAGTGTATATGAACGGATGCTATATGACCACAGTGTATATGAACGTATATATGAACGGATGCTATATGACCACAGTGTATATGAACGGATGTTATATGACCACAGTGTATATGAACGGATGCTCTATGATCACAATGGTATAGGAACAGAAAAGATGTAATCACAATTGCTGATTGTGATGTTGAATGATATTACGTGGATTAGCATTTTAACAAACTACTTGATGTTACAGCATTATTCAGTTGGTATTAAGTCATGACTGTGTATTCCTTTATGTTCTATATTGTATTCATGATTTATCCGAGTGGAACTGTATATTTTAGTTCATGCACTCGCATGCGTACGGAATAGTCACAAAGAACATGTCACACATTGAAAAATGTAAATATTAATTGAAAATATTCACACTAATACTTGTGTATACAGTGATTTTTCTGGATGACTCCTTTTTGCATCAACATTGTGATATCTATTTCATACTATGTTGTTCCCCCTACGGAAAACAGCCAAAAAAAACCCCCATTCCATTGATGCTATGTTATTACAGGAGAGCGTTGCAAGCGTTTAAATGACTCTTGTGACTGCCAGGTTCCGCCATAGTTGACAGTCACAACATTCGTCATTTATGCAAATATCGACAATAAGATCATGAGCAGACTGGTACCAACTATTACCATATCTTCAACAGCATTAACGGGACGATTGAGTAGCCAAGTGGTTAAAGCATTGGCTCGTCACGCCGAAGACCCGTGTTTGATTCCCCACATGGGTACAATGTGTGAAGCCCATTTCTGGTCCCCCGCCACGATATTGCTGGAAGAGAGCACTCTCCTACCCAGATGTCCATGCGGCAAGCCAGCATAGTATCTCTGCCACAGGCCAGAAAAATGTGACGATTCGTCACATCTTGCAATGTCCATTCAATATAATGTACAGATCACTTTAACTGTTTTATTTTTGACGAGTCTACACATCTAACTAAACATCTTTAATAGAATGGTTTAGTTTCACTGAGAAAATATCCAAAAACATGTAACACTATTTCGATTTGTGTAGCGATCCTTTGTTTACATAGGTTGTACGGCTCCACGTGCTGTCATCGAAGCTGATGGAGAGCAAACGATGCAGCCAGTTTGATATCTAAATATGTACTGTCATAGACCTTACTGTCGCAGTTGTGGAAGAATATATATGTAACAATGTAAAACATTATGAAGAGAGCGCCGAAAAGCTTTCGTGAGTCCAGTCTCTTCTTATAATGAATATGCGCGTTTGATTACAAACAAGAGAAAAGTCCGGTCACGTGATATGCAAATTAGCCTGTGGCAGTGATGTTATGTTAAGTCATCGCTGTGCCGGAGTGTGGGAAGAGAGGCGTAAAAGTTAACTCACTCACTCAACGGCATTATGGGAAGCATATGCTCAGAAACTGGTTAAAGAAGGTTAGAGAAGGTTAGAGAAGACGAACTTGTTGAAAGTCTTTGAGAGTGGTTTAGGTCAGATGTCAAGTCAAAACATTGATTACACAACAGTCTCGTTTCCTGCTGACTGGGCTCGTTCCTATTGCGCAACTTAGTGCAATAACCAATCAAGAATTTTGAGACCAATTCATTTAACTGGATGCATAAATATTAATCAATATTATTTGATACATCTAAGAAGTTGTATATTGCAACAGTACGCTCCTTATAATCCTTGCAAACAGGTAGTGCAGCGAGCTCTGTTGTACAGCGAGCACTGACAAACGGAAACCTGGAAATCGTGCCAATCTCAAAACGAGACTCTGCCGCTAGAAAAGTTTGGCGGTCTGGTACGGACTTGATATTGTATCAATCGCATTGTGTGTTACAAAACTACACTGAATAAGCGCAAAGAACACATATCCAGATGCATTGTGAATCATTTTACTACCTGATCAAACAGGGGCAGTCTGTGACGTCTTAGTGAGGTCATGCAGCCTACACCTCGCCATATAATACAGAAATACGATGTTATTAAAGTTTAGAGTTAAAATTCATTTGTAAAACCATTTTCTTATGAAACAAGGAATTGGAATACAGTGCAACCATAGTTGTTTGTGGTGTCTATTTTCACTTTCACACGAGAAATTCGGATCGGCTGAAAAGTAGGTCATTGTCTGAATAGGTTAATGACTTAATGAAAGGTTTAATCAAACAGTCAGATGAAAGCAAGTGCTGTGAATCCATAAACCTAATACATAGAGATATGTATATACATTAGGAAGGGATCGCACCCTCTATTTTTCATAGCATCAATATGTTACCTTTAACCATAGCAAAGGAACTTATCCAATCCTCAATTGAACGTACTATCCGTATTAAATGACCCTCAAGGAATAGTTTAATGGCAAAACTTAAAACAAAGGGAACGAAAAACTAGTTTGTTAAGAGAAGCAAATGCGGCAAAAAATAACTCATTTTGTAGTGCTGATAAGTGTGGTCCTATGGCGTTAACAAAAAAGGTAATTTTCACGATTCTGGTATACAATCCTCAAGTTTCCTAAGTATAATCCGAGAACAGTATCTGGTGTAAGCTCCGCCAACTGCAATAACATCTCTGACACTCCTCTCTACTCACTGTATCACACGTTGAATTTGAGGTTGAGATATTGCCTTCCAGTTATGGTGGAGTTCTTGTTCCAATACATCGTGGTGGGCGAGCTGGCTAAGGTGCCAGGCTAGTGATCCAGCGAGCTTGGAGGTGCCGGGATCGAGCCCGCCTGTGACCGGTGGTAAAACCCTTGGGAGTAAACTTTGTGTGCAGACTCTTTCAGTGTTGTCACGAGCCCTAGTGTGCAGTACACAACCCTGTGCACTTAAACGACCCCACGAATCCGTTGGTAAATGACCAGATGATGGCCACGTGAATACGTGCAAACACCTAGTTGCGGGTACAGCAACGTGCAGTACACTTGGACAAAGTACTGGGACCATGTGTCCCAGTCCATCCAGCTGTGAATGGGTACCTCGAAGGGGTGAGAAAGTTACAATAACTCGGTGCGCCTCGTGGCAGCAAGAGTTGTATGATCCCCAGGGAGTTGGGATTGATAATATGATGTGCCGCTGAGATTGACATCCAATGAGCAAGGGAAAAACAAAGAAGCGCTTTGAGCATGCTTGTGAGATGGACTATAGTGCTATATAAATACCTGTATAATAATAGCATCAAGCAGTGGAGGATCACCCTGGCATATTCTAAGATCCATAAAGTCCCAAACATGCTCTATGAGATTGAGATCTGGATTCCTGGCTGGCCAAGGTAGAGCTGTTACCGCCTCTTGACGTATGAAATCGCAAACGGCACGTGCACGATGTGACTTAGGATTGTCGACCATGAAGACTGTCTATATTGTCTGTGTACCGTTGTCCATTCAGATTTTGTTTGATCGTCACAAGTTTAGAGTCATGTGAGAGACCACCCCTCACATCATACCCAACCCCCAGCAGTCAAGGAACCCCTGCAAAAGGGCACTTACTCCAAGAAAAAAAGTAGAAAGGCAGAGTCAATAGTGCAACTCCGACTATATCGTGAGCATGTGTTTATGAATCACTATCAAAACAGTGAAGATACCAGGTGTTCGCCGAAAGCTAAGCGTATCCTGCACCACCTTTTGGCAACCGCAATGAACATATGCAAAGGCAAGTCGGTTTTCAAAATTCGTGAAACAAATAGGGGATTTATAGCTGCATTGGAAGTCTGTCTTCTACATGCTGCACACGGCTGTTGTGTTTGGACATTTGAATCAAAAATGGTGCTGGTGTGTTTCAATACCCGTTTTTCGCTGTTTTTTGACAATGTTTCATTTCACTCAAACTCAACGAATATTGAATCAGTTGCCTCAATGCATGTTCTAACATGTCGTTTAAAGGGTCCCTGAAGCACACAAAAAGTTTCATTTACCTTAGAGTATAAATGGCCTCACCACGTTTAAGTTTATAAATGACTATCAAATTTTAGGGTGTCCCCATACTTTTTGTTTGTAGTATATGAAACAAACGAGACAAGGTAGTCTCACAATATGGTCTTCAACGCGAGATGCTTTGAAATAGTTTTAGTTTGCGATGCAAAAATCATCACAATGCAACATATGTTATATTTGGGATTACACTTTTCTCATTAAAGTACATATTCTATCTTAGCCACTTTTACTATTGCCGCCTTAGATTTGTGTATCAGGTGCTACTGTGGCTTCGTAGAGATTGGGGGCGGTGGGGTAGCCTAGTGGTTAAAGCGTTGGCTCGTCACGCCGAAGACCCGGGTTCGATTCCCCACATGGGCACAATGTGTTATGCCCATTTCTGGTGTCCCCCGCCATGATATTGCTGGAATATTGCTAAAAGCGGCGTTAAACTAAACTCAGTCAGTCAGTCGTAGAGATTGATGGCATTGCTGACTATTGCCGTAAGCTAAGGAAGTTTTATCCAACTTTGATCTTATGCTAGGTAATTTGGAGCGCATGGTGCAGTGGTAAGGCGTCTGGCTATCACGCTGAAGGACCGGGTTCCATTCCCGGTGGAGGCACCTTGGTTCGGTCCCGAGGTGGGCATATTTACGTAGTATCCTTGAACAAGATACTTCAATCCACATTGTCTAAGTTCACCCAGCTGTAAAATGGGTACCCGTGAAGATGTGCTGGTTGTGAGTGTTTACTCCCTGGAGCTGAAAGTATCGGAAAGTTCGATGTGTTTAGTTCATTGCGCCTAACAGGCAAATTTGACTTATTAATAAAGGTAAACTGACAGATTCCACTGGCAGAGATTTTGGAATCACCAAGTGGACTGGCCTGATGGAAGTGTTCTGAGACTTACGGCAGATGGACTGAATTTGGGCTGTATCAATACACAGTTATGCCATTTGGTTTCACAGTCAGGATATAAATCACATACAGTCATCTTCACCTACGACATTACCGGCAATCCGCTAGTGGGTGCCTACATCGATGATACCATCACTCATTCCATGGAATAGGAGGAACAACTGAAGAGGATCCGTGCCGTTATTGAAGACTCGCCTCAGCCAAGCTTGACTGAGAATTTAGCAAAGAGTAAATTTGGACCGGCAAGTGTACAACCCAAGGTCATGTCATAGGTCAAGGTCAGGTACAACAGGTTCAAGCGATGGTGGACTCTATTCTAAAGTCCCTAGTTCCCCAAAAGAAGAAGAATCTTAAGAAATATCTGGAACGGCTGGTTTCTACTGTAAATTTTGTAAGAATTCCTCACTTGTGACAGCCATTTTCACTCTAGTTTGCTCGAAAAAGAATGAGTCATTCTCATGAAATATCCTGTTAATAAAGTGCAACATTTTGAACCCTTTCAAAGTGGGCCACAGATGCTCGTGACATGGGTGCTGTTGCAGGAAGATGCATCAGATTTTGGTCATCCTGTTTGTAATTTTCAAGGACATTGGACAAGCACCAGACAGATTATTCCAATATTTATATTTGAATATATTTTGAAGTGTACCTTGGCACTATTTCGTTTCCTAGACAAATATTAGATATCGTATCGTTTTTTCTTCACAAGACGCAGTGGAATACTGGAGATACATATTCCCCTCGGCAGACTGAGTTAACGGCGTCAACCGTTGTTCGCAATATCAATCACTGGATTGTCTGGTGTAGAGTCGATGATGTACAGGACACTGTTTTTCAGCTGATATAGTTATGGGTGCGGAGCTATTCAACACACTAACAAAACACGGCTACCATGTGGTCACAGCTTCGTCAGTTATATCATATATCCAACACACCAACAAAACACAGCTACCATGTGGTCACAGCTTCGTCTGTTATATCATATATACAACACACTAACAAAACACAGCTACCATGTGGTCACAGCTTCGTCTGTTATGTCATATATCCAACACACTAACAAAACACAGCTACCATGTGGTCACAGTTTCGTCTGTTATATCATATATCCAACACACTAACAAAACACAGCTACCATGTGGTCACAGCTTCGTCAGTTATATCATATATCCAACACACCAACAAAACACAGCTACCATGTGGTCACAGTTTCGTCTGTTATATCATATATCCAACACACTTACAAAACACAGCTACCATGTGGTCACAGTTTCGTCTGTTATATCATATATACAACACACTAACAAAACACAGCTACCATGTGGTCACAGCTTCGTCTGTTATATCATATATCCAACACATTAACAAAACACAGCTACCATGTGGTCACAGCTTCGTCTGTTATATAATATATCCAACACAATAACAAAACACAGCTACCATGTGGTCACAGCATCGTCTGTTATATCATATATCCAACAAACTAACAAAACACAGCTACCATGTGGTCACAGCTTCGTCTGTTATATCATATATCCTACACACTAACAAAACACAGCTACCATGTGGTCACAGCTTCGTCTGTTATCTCATGTATCCAACACACTAACAAAACACAGCTACCATGTGGTCACAACTTCGTTAGTTATATAATATATCCAACACACTAACAAAACACAGCTACCATGTGGTCACAGCTTCGTCAGTTATATAATATATCCTACACACTAACAAAACACAGCTACCATGTGGTCACAACTTCGTCACTTATATCATATATCCAACACACTAACAAAACACAGCTACCATGTGGTCACAGCTTCGTCAGTTATATCATATATCAAACACACTAACAAAACACAGCTACCATGTGGTCACAACTTCGTCAGTTATATCATATATCCAACACACTAACAAAACACAGCTACCATGTGGTCACAGCTTCGTCTGTTATACAATATATCCAACACACTAACAAAACACAGCTACCATGTGGTCACAGCTTCGTCAGTTATATCATATATACAACACACTAACAAAACACAGCTACCATGTGGTCACAGCTTCGTCTGTTATATCATATATACTAACACACCAACAAAACACAGCTACCATGTGGTCACAGCTTCGTCACAGCTTGTCTGAACGCAAATAAGTCTGTTATATCATATATCCAACACACTAACAAAAGCCACACAGCTACCATGTGGTCGCAGCTTCAGTCTGTTATATAATATATCTAACACACTAACAAAAGTTCACAGCTACCATGTGGTCACAGCTTCGTCAGTTATATAATATATCCAACAAACTAACAAAACACAGCTACCATGTGGTCACAGCTTCGTCAGTTATATCATATATACAACACACTAACAAAACACAGCTACCATGTGGTCGCAGCTTCGTCTGTTATATAATATATCCAACAAATTAACAAAACACAGCTACCAACTGGTCACAGCTTCGTCTGTTATATAATATATCCAACAAACTAACAAAACACAGCTACCGTGTGGTAACAACTTCGTCAGTTATATCATATATCCAACACACTAACAAAACACAGCTACCATGTGGTCACAGCTTCGTCTGTTATATAATATATCCAACACAATAACAAAACACAACTACCATGTGGTCACAGCTTCGTCAGTTATATCATATATACAACACACTTACAAAACACAACTACCATGTGGTCACAGCTTCGTCTGTTATATCATATATACAACACACGAACAAAACACAGCTACCATGTGGTCACAGCTTCGTCTGTTATATAATATATCCAACACACTAACAAAGCACAGCTACCATGTGGTCACAGCTTCGGTCGTATCAGTCTGTTATATCATATATCCAACAAACTAACAAAACACAGCTACCATGTGGTCACAGCTTCGTCTGTTATATCATATATCTAACACACTAACAGAACACAGCTACCATGTGGTCACAGCTTCGTCTGTTATATCATATATCCAACACACTAACAAAACACAGCTACCATGTGGTCACATATCACCAGCTTCGTCTGTTGTTGTCATATATCCAACACACTAACAAAACACAGCTACCATGTGGTCACAACAGTTTTGTCTGTTATATCATATATCCAACACACCAACAAAACACAGCTACCATGTGGTCACAAGAAGCTTCGCGGCAGTTATATCATATATCCAACACACCAACAAAACACAGCTACCATGTGGTCACAGCTTCGTCAGTTATATAATATATCCTACACACTAACAAAACACAGCTACCATGTGGTCACAACTTCGTCAGTTATATCATATATCCAACACACTAACAAAACACAGCTACCATGTGGTCACAGCTTCGTCAGTTATATCATATATCCAACACACTAACAAAACACAGCTACCATGTGGTCACAACTTCGTCAGTTATATCATATATCTAACAAACTAACAAAACACAGCTACCATGTGGTCACAGCTTCGTCTGTTATACAATATATCCAACACACTAAGAAAACACAGCTACCATGTGGTCACAGCTTCGTCAGTTATATCATATATACAACACACTAACAAAACACAGCTACCATGTGGTCACAGCTTCGTCTGTTATATCATATATACAACACACCAACAAAACACAGCTACCATGTGGTCACAGCTTCGTCTGTTATATCATATATCCAACACACTAACAAAACACAGCTACCATGTGGTCGCAGCTTCGTCTGTTATATAATATATCTAACACACTAACAAAACACAGCTACCATGTGGTCACAGCTTCGTCTGTTATATAATATATCCAACAAACTAACAAAACACACCTACCATGTGGTCACAACTTCGTCAGTTATATCATATATACAACACACTAACAAAACACAGCTACCATGTGGTCGCAGCTTCGTCTGTTATATAATATATCCAACAAATTAACAAAACACAGCTACCAACTGGTCACAGCTTCGTCTGTTATATAATATATCCAACAAACTAGCAAAACACAGCTACCGTGTGGTCACAACTTCGTCTGTTATATAATATATCCAACACACTAACAAAACACAGCTACCATGTGGTCACAGCTTCGTCAGTTATATCATATATCCAACACACTAACAAAACACTGCTACCATGTGGTCACAGCTTCGTCTGTTATGTCATATATCCAACAAACTAACAAAACACAGCTACCATGTGGTCACAGCTTCGTCTGTTATATAATATATCTAACACACTAACAAAACACAGCTACCATGTGGTCACAGCTTCGTCTCTTATATCATATATCCAACAAACTAACAAAACACAGCTACCATGTGGTCACAACTTCGTCAGTTATATCATATATCCAACACACTAACAAAACACAGCTACTATGTGGTCACAGCTTCGTCTGTTATATCATATATCCAACACACTAACAAAACACAGCTACCATGTGGTCGCAGCTTCGTCTGTTATATAATATATCCAACAAATTAACAAAACACAGCTACCAACTGGTCACAGCTTCGTCTGTTATATAATATATCCAACAAACTAACAAAACACAGCTACCGTGTGGTAACAACTTCGTCAGTTATATCATATATCCAACACACTAACAAAACACAGCTACCATGTGGTCACAGCTTCGTCTGTTATATAATATATCCAACACAATAACAAAACACAACTACCATGTGGTCACAGCTTCGTCAGTTATATCATATATACAACACACCAACAAAACACAACTACCATGTGGTCACAGCTTCGTCTGTTATATCATATATACAACACACGAACAAAACACAGCTACCATGTGGTCACAGCTTCGTCTGTTATATAATATATCCAACACACTAACAAAGCACAGCTACCATGTGGTCACAGCTTCGTCTGTTATATCATATATCCAACAAACTAACAAAACACAGCTACCATGTGGTCACAGCTTCGTCTGTTATATCATATATCTAACACACTAACAGAACACAGCTACCATGTGGTCACAGCTTCGTCTGTTATATCATATATCCAACACACTAACAAAACACAGCTACCATGTGGTCACAGCTTCGTCTGTTATGTCATATATCCAACACACTAACAAAACACAGCTACCATGTGGTCACAGTTTTGTCTGTTATATCATATATCCAACACACTAACAAAACACAGCTACCATGTGGTCACAGCTTCGTCAGTTATATCATATATCCAACACACCAACAAAACACAGCTACCATGTGGTCACAGCTTCGTCAGTTATATAATATATCCTACACACTAACAAAACACAGGTACCATGTGGTCACAACTTCGTCAGTTATATCATATATCCAACACACTAACAAAACACAGCTACCATGTGGTCACAGCTTCGTCAGTTATATCATATATCCAACACACTAACAAAACACAGCTACCATGTGGTCACAACTTCGTCAGTTATATCATATATCTAACAAACTAACAAAACACACAAGCTACCATGTGGTCACAGCTTCGTCTGTTATACAATATATCCAACACACTAAGAAAAACACAGCTACCATGTGGTCACAGCTTCGTCAGTTATATCATATATACAACACACTAACAAAACACAGCTACCATGTGGTCACAGCTTCGTCTGTTATATCATATATACAACACACCAACAAAACACAGCTACCATGTGGTCACAGCTTCGTCTGTTATATCATATATCCAACACACTAACAAAACACAGCTACCATGTGGTCGCAGCTTCGTCTGTTATATAATATATCTAACACACTAACAAAACACAGCTACCATGTGGTCACAGCTTCGTCTGTTATATAATATATCCAACAAACTAACAAAACACACCTACCATGTGGTCACAACTTCGTCAGTTATATCATATATACAACACACTAACAAAACACAGCTACCATGTGGTCGCAGCTTCGTCTGTTATATAATATATCCAACAAATTAACAAAACACAGCTACCAACTGGTCACAGCTTCGTCTGTTATATAATATATCCAACAAACTAGCAAAACACAGCTACCGTGTGGTCACAACTTCGTCTGTTATATAATATATCCAACACACTAACAAAACACAGCTACCATGTGGTCACAGCTTCGTCAGTTATATCATATATCCAACACACTAACAAAACACTGCTACCATGTGGTCACAGCTTCGTCTGTTATGTCATATATCCAACAAACTAACAAAACACAGCTACCATGTGGTCACAGCTTCGTCTGTTATATAATATATCTAATACACTAACAAAACACACAGCTACCATGTGGTCACAGCTTCGTCTCTTATATCATATATCCAACAAACTAACAAAACACAGCTACCATGTGGTCACAACTTCGTCAGTTATATCATATATCCAACACACTAACAAAACACAGCTACTATGTGGTCACAGCTTCGTCTGTTATATCATATATCCAACACACTAACAAAACACAGCTACCATGTGGTCACAGCTTCGTCTGTTATATAATTTATCCAACACACTAACAAAACACAGCTACCAAGTGGTCACAGTTTCGTCTGTTATAAAATATATATCCAACACATTAACAAAACACAGCTACCATGTGGTCACAACTTCGTCAGTTATATCATATATCCAACAAACTAACAAATCACAGCTACCATGTGGTCACAGCTTCGTCTGTTATACAATATATCCAACACACTAACAAAACACAGCTACCATGTGGTCACAGCTTCGTTAGTTATATCATATATACAACACACTAACAAAACACAGCTACCATGTGGTCACAGCTTCGTCTGTTATATCATATATACAACACACCAACAAAACACAGCTACCATGTGGTCACAGCTTCGTCTGTTATATCATATATCCAACACACTAACAAAACACAGCTACCATGTGGTCGCAGCTTCGTCTGTTATATAATATATCTAACACACTAACAAAACACAGCTACCATGTGGTCACAGCTTCGTCTGTTATATCATATATCCAACAAACTAACAAAACACACCTACCATGTGGTCACAACTTCGTCAGTTATATCATATATACAACACACTAACAAAACACAGCTACCATGTATGTCGCCAGCAAACTGCTTCGTCTGTTATATAATATATCCAACAAATTAACAAAACACAGCTACCAACTGGTCACAGCTTCGTCTGTTATATAATATATCCAACAAACTAACAAAACACAGCTACCGTGTGGTCACAACTTCGTCAGTTACATCATATATCCAACACACTAACAAAACACAGCTACTATGTGGTCACAGCTTCGTCTGTTATATAATATATCCAACACACTAACAAAACACAGCTACCATGTGGTCACAGCTTCGTCTGTTATATAATATATCCAACATAATAACAAAACAAAGCTACCATGTGGTCACAGCTTCGTCTGTTATATCATATATCCAACACACTAACAAAACACAGCTACCATGTGGTCACAACTTCGTCTGTTATATAATATATCCAACACACTAACAAAACACAGCTACCATGTGGTCACAGCTTCGTCAGTTATATCATATATCCAACACACTAACAAAACACAGCTACCATGTGGTCACAGCTTCGTCTGTTATATCATATATCCAACAAACTAACAAAACACAGCTACCATGTGGTCACAGCTTCGTCTGTTATATAATATATCTAACACACTAACAAAACACAGCTACCATGTGGTCACAGCTTCGTCAGTTATATCATATATCCAACAAACTAACAAAACACAGCTACCATGTGGTCACAACTTCGTCAGTTATATCATATATCCAACACACTAACAAAACACAGCTACTATGTGGTCACAGCTTCGTCTGTTATATCATATATCCAACACACTAACAAAACACAGCTACCATGTGGTCACAGCTTCGTCTGTTATATAATTTATCCAACACACTAACAAAACACAGCTACCAAGTGGTCACAGTTTCGTCTGTTATAAAATATATATCCAACACACTAACAAAACACAGCTACCATGTGGTCACAGCTTCGTCTGTTATATAATATATCCAACACACTAACAAAACACAGCTACCATGTGGTCACAGCTTCGTCTGTTATATAATATATCCAACACACTAACAAAACACGGCTACCATGTGGTCACAGCTTCGTCTGTTATATAATATATACAACACACTAACAAAACACAGCTACCATGTGGTCACAACTTCGTCAGTTATATCATATATCCAACACACTAACAAAACACAGCTACCATGTGGTCACAGCTTCGTCTGTTATATCATATATCCAACACACTAACAAAACACAGCTACCATGTGGTCACAGCTTCGTCTGTTATATAATATATCCAACACACTAACAAAACACAGCTACCATGTGGTCACAGCTTCGTCAGTTATATCATATATCCAACACACTAACAAAACACAACTACCATGTGGTCACAACTTCGTCAACTATATAATATATCCAACACACTAACAAAACACACCTACCATGTGGTCACAACTTCGTCAGTTATATAATATATCCAACACACTTACAAAACACAGCTACCATGTGGTCACAGCTTCGTCTGTTATATAATATATCCAACACACTAACAAAACACAGCTACCATGTGGTCACAACTTCGTCAGTTATATCATATATCCAACACACTAACAAAACACAGCTACCATGTGGTCACTGCTTCGTCTGTTATATCATATATACAACTCACTAACAAAACACAGCTACCATGTGGTCGCAGCCTCGTCAGTTATATCATATATCCAACACACTAACAAAACACAGCTACCATGTGGTCACAGCTTCGTCAGTTATATAATATATCCAACACACTAACAAAACACAGC
Source organism: Haliotis rubra (assembly GCF_003918875.1). NCBI lineage: Eukaryota > Metazoa > Mollusca > Gastropoda > Lepetellida > Haliotidae > Haliotis > Haliotis rubra. Next base: position 12,467 of record NW_025767344.1, on the reverse strand, counting down.
TACCATGTGGTCACAGCTTCGTCAGTTATATAATATATCCAACACACTAACAAAACACAACTACCATGTGGTCACAACTTCGTCAACTATATAATATATCCAACACACTAACAAAACACACCTACCATGTGGTCACAACTTCGTCAGTTATATAATATATCCAACACACTAACAAAACACAGCTACCATGTGGTCACAGCTTCGTCAGTTATATAATATATCCAACACACTAACAAAACACAGCTACCATGTGGTCACAGCTTCGTCAGTTATATAATATATCCAACACACTAACAAAACACAGCTACCAACTGGTCACAACTTCGTCAGTTATAGACGAACACATTCATAATACAGCAGTATATACCTTATTATACTACAAATTGTTCTTAAGAAGATCTCTGAATGCCTTAAACGTAAATTGAACAGTGTGCATTACTTACATAAAAGTGCTTCTCGTATCTGCCACAGTTTCAAGTGTTTTGAGAAACAACAGATTGTTCAGTTAAAAGCAAAGCAATGCATAAATAAATACAATTGGATTACCAGATGTTAGCTGAAGTGATTCATCCATTACTGTACCTAATGCATTATTCAGAACCCGAGGATCCATTCCATGCAACGATTGATATACTTTAAACTTACTATCTATATAAACGTACATTAGAAAGGGGGCGGTGGGGTAGCCTGATGGTTATAGCGTTCGCTCGTCACGCGGAAGGCCCGGGTTCGGTTCCCCACATGGGTACAATGTGTGAAGCCCATTTCTGGCGTCCCCCGCCGTGATATTGCTGGAATATTGCTCAAATCGGCGTAAACCCCAACTCACTCACTCACATAAGAAAGGTATGATACTTTATGGATAACAACTTCTTTATTACATTATGATGCGAAGTTTCGGTGTAGATTCTTATACCGCTGTCAAGCAAGATGTATTACAGGTTGTTATCCACAAAGTAGCTACTGTTCTGATTAATTTATCAACTTCTAAAATGCCAATCAAACAGACTATATACGTGTTGACCGTGGTCAAGTTCCTTGACTTGGTTGACGCTTGTAATCGTATCAATTGGGAAGATCGATACTCATGCTATTGATCACTGGATTGTCTGGTCCAGATTCGATTATTTACTGGAATATAGCTGAATGCGGCGTAAAACAACAAACAAACATGAAGTGTTCGGTACATTTGTTCTGTGGCTGTGCTATTTATTGTGTAACACCTTCCCAAGTGTAATCCATTGAACATGTGATATTCAGTGACGGGCAGCCATACTAGACTTAGACAGAAAGATCTGTGGAGAGCTGCAATGGGCTGATTCCAGAATCGCCTGCATTTGTGTAGAAATTTCTAGGATATTTCCTTCAGAAAATCCATAATGAACCTTTATCATAACGTCCCGTCTCATTTGATAATATCAGCATTTGGAGAGATCGAATTGATTTACAACTTTTGAATTTATCTTCAGCAAACATTTTACAGTATTAGTGGTGTGTGCTTTGTTTGTGGCTGTGTTATGAGAGTCGTATGATTGTCCCCTGAGAGTGTAAGACCACTTTAATCAAATCGTTGAAATGAAGTTACCTTTTGAGGCAAGAAACACGCACGCACGCACGCACACACACACCACAGCGGGCATACGTCTTTAATGAAATGGCCATTTTCATCATAACACTCTTAACATCCAGACATGTTATTTATCTATATTCTGTTATTGAAAAGAGGCTGTGGTTCACAAAATAAGATCATTGCCGTTCATGCATGCCAAGTACGGGATACAATGTATGTCTTAGGCGTCGCAGATTCTTACAAACGTGCATAGTCAGAAACCTCCAGATTCAAGTATAGGTTCCCAGAACAGGTATACAGCTGTCCCATGCAATACTGCAGTATATGTTCTCCAAAATAAAGTTATTTTGTACTGTAAGGGAAATGATATTTACACTGGCTGGTTAAAGGGATGCATAATGTACATTTCAGAATGAAAAACAACTGTCAGGTAAAATGAAAGCATATTTGAGATAAGCTGGTGCGAAACGATATTATCCAACACCGAATCGATACATTCTCAATTTGTAAGCCGAGGCGCAGCGGAGTTATCGTTCTTGAAATTCGATTTTCCAGGCAGGTGGCCCCTTAGTTGTATTGTATTCATACGCAAAATTGCAAATAACATTTTCTCCACAGAATAAAAAAGGATTACTTATATGATCGCTGCATAAATATGCTTATTTGCTGAATCATTTAGTTGTAAACGGAAAGTTTGCAATTTTTTTTGCATGTTGCAGCGAGTGAATGCGTAAGTGCGACCTATTTGGTCACGAACTATATCGGAAGTACCGCGGGATAAGAGCTCAGTCGCTGTCAGGAAAGAAGCCGGTTTGTTCAAGTAAGGACAGAAAAGTAGCGTTAATTTTACAGAAAATGTCGAACAACGATTCTAAGATGAGGATTGGGGATGGGCAGGACAACACTACTTATCTTGAAGAACTTCGGCTTGAGTCCCGCCAAACAAATCCAAATTCACATGCAGGGCGCTTGCTTCAATCAGGTAAGATAACCAGTAAAATTTGGCTGAGGTGCGCCGACATGTGCTCGGCCATGTTGTCCCTTCCCCATTGTTCAGAAAAAGTGAAATCTTTGATATCCAGGCGCTGTTTCAATTGCATTTAACCAGTACTCCCAGCCCAAGGCCAATATTTACAAGAAAATATCTTGTTTCTTTTCCAGTGTTGGAATATATTATGAAAATACATTGTGTAAGAAAGGCATACGCCGATTAGGCTGCAGAATAAAGAGGCACCTCAACAAAACGTCTACGATTTCATGAGGGTCAAGAGAAAACGGCCTGTTTTGTTTCAAAATAAAGATAAAAACGTGCGTTTGTGTAGTAGCAATTAGGCGTCATATTTTTGTTGCACTTTTGTTAAATGTGTAATAGGCAGTGTATTTATAAAAACAAGGATATGTGCTCTATTTATTTGGACACAACATTGCAAAGTGCACTGTTTTTCTTTGTCATGGCAAATAAATTGTAAATAGCAGTTTCTTTTATGAAAATACATGGTAATCAGTTGCTAGTTAATCAATCCTTTCAAAACTTACATTTAGGAAAAATATTTTGAAACAGCAAATACAAAGTAAAAAGTGGGGGCACCTGTAAATTTATGTATTTTAGGGGTCGAACACGTTTTGCAAAGTGTCTATTAATGAACAGGCAACATGTAACTAGATAACAAATATATCACTTTTCTTTAGAAACAAAGTATCAAAGTGAATTCTAAACATTTGAAAATCTTGGGCCATAGACACTATACAGATTGCAAAATGTTTTAAATGACTAAAATCAACTGGACAAAAGTAAAGGAAAAAGAAAACCATTTCTCCACTTTTGATCTTACACATTTGTGGTCAGTATCAACTACAAACAGTACACTGCTACAGCAGCTCCCTGGGTAAAATCAATGTACTTGAGGTGCAACATATCGGTGTTCACCATCAAGTTTACCACAGACATAATTTATGTCATCAGTTAAGTCGGTGGTATACAAGTCAGTAGCTACATACATGCTAACATTTGTATACCGCCGATATCCAGCTAAGCTGCTCAAAGGCGCTTTGTTTTTTCCCTCGATGACTGGATGTCAATCTCAACGTCATGCGTGTTATCAATCTCAACTGCCTGGGGATCATACAACTCTTGCAGCCACTAGGTGCACCGAGTTAGTGTGGCTTTCCCATCCTTATGAGGTACCTATTCGCAGCTGGGTGGACTGGGACACATAGTCACAGTACTTTGTCCAAGTTTACTGCACGTTGCGGTACCTGCAACTAGGTGTTTGCACATATTCATGTGGCCACCATCTGGTCATATACCAACAGATTCGTGGGTTCTTTCAAGTGCACAGGGTTGTGTACTGTACACTAGGGCTTGTGACAACACTGAAGGAGTCTGCACACAAAGTTGACTCCAAGGTTTTTACAGCTAGTCGTTTTATTGATACTGGGATCTCTGAGGTCTGATATCTTGCCAGATATTGCTTTGAGGGTCAGATGAACATGCTACCTTTATCATGTAGTGAAATGGTACTTACTCAAAATCTAAAACCTAGGATATCAGAAGCCACAAAGACTTTGATACAAAGCACATCCATACATAGGTATCTAAAATGTATCCATACATAATAAAAAATTTAATAACTGAACATAGTTTGCTAGTGTACACTGGCCACATTTTTTTAATTTACCAGGAAGCCTTTTTACACAATACAGAGAAAAGCAAAAAAGTATTGTACATTTATGCATCAGGATCTCATAAACTTAGCCACAGTCTTGGAACTATAGTGTTAAGATAAATTTTTCAGCCTATAAGAGAAAGTTCAGATCAAGGATCTTATGCTGCAGGAAGTTTTTATTGTCCCCTGCGGAACGGGGGACTATATATTTAGCGGCCTCCGTCCGTACGTCCCGATTCTTGTTAACGCGATATCTCATGAACCGTGGTACCCAATGTCTTCAACTTTGGTGGCAGCCTACATTGGGGGGTTACACAGACACTATTTGATTTGGGTGACCTTGACCTTATTTTCAAGGTCACCACGACAAAAATGGAGGCACTTGCGCTAATCAACAATGATTGAGTAATGTTCTTCTACAGTGAGCGTGTAATGCCTACCAGCTTAATGGCATCTCCATGAACATGTGTTTGGCAATGTTTGGTCTTTACCAAACACCAACACATGTTTTTTATGAATGAGTAAGTGCATATGATATATGTACATGCGTTGAATAACATCGACAGCAAGGAGGAAAAGAAAAATGTCTCCCAAAATCCCCTTTCTTGTCCATAGTAGGAGGGGCAAGCCCCGTTAAACCCCACTAAAATATTTTGAGCACCTGTAGAATGCCCCACCATGATTTGTATAGATGAAGTTAATTTTGCAAATTGACAGGTGCCAGATGTCATGGACACTACAATTGTCAATGTTTCTTTGTACTTTGCCACTCTCGCACCCCTTCATTAGACAACAGGGAACTGTTTTCTTTTCAGTGGCAGTGTTCACGAATGGTGTTTAAAAGTAACAGGACATTGGGTCCTGTAAGTTTCAGATGTCTGTCTGACCCATTGAAAATTCACAGGACCCACAGAATAAAATTAAACTCGCATTTCAGATTTAACATTTCTTATAATTGGCATTGAAATTATTAACAAACATAAGATTTATTAACAGCAAACAAGTGCCACATGTCACATATAACGACTTCAGTCAAAGTCATTGTGAAATATACAGTCGCACCGGGGCCGGCGGGTTGTACAGTTCTATCAGACCGTTGGCAAATCTGCTGGATTTGTCCAAGGGTCAGACGCTATTCGTGAACACTGCAGTGGTAGTAGTTTTACTAAAGGAGGGAGGGGATACAGCAATCAGCATGTTCACCTGTCCACTCCTTTTGACTGCACCTTCAGCAGTTATTGCTTTCTTCTGTGCTGCAGCTGCTGCCACCACTTCAGTACCTAGTGGTTGTAGCCAATTGAAAAATTGATTTCTTTGTTAGTCTCCATCATTTTCTTTTCATGCTGTGTGTTAACAGTAACACTTGCTCCTTCCAGCATGTTGCCATGTCAGGTCATTTCTATGATCATGTGAAGGTTTATCTCAAGGATCTGTTTTGAAAAAGTAATTTGAGACATGTCAAAATATATTTTTACTTCTGAGTATATTCTAATTTTCATTTTGAAGTAAAGTTTCAAAAGGTCTAATACATTGAGATGTACTTTGAACCTCCATTACCTATCTCTAGTAAATTGACCAACTAAACTATTCAGACCTTTCCTAAATGCAGCTTGAAAGATTTGTCCGTGGAGCAGCTTTTCAAAGGGTAGTTTTTCATAGCACCAAAATCAGGGTTGGAAATACACCATATATTAGTGTGCCATGGCACAGTAAATATCGAAATGATACGGATAAAAGATGTTCTATATGCCCTTTTGACACACCTAATTTTCTAGAGACACAGCTCACATTTAGTCATTTAATCCCCCAAACCATTATTTTTTTCCAAACTGAATAATACCATACATATTTGAGTGCTCATAAACCCATTTCTTTATTTAACAATAAATTTCAAATGATCATCATTGTTATTTATTCTAAAAACATGTGGGCATTCTTGATTTTTGAAAGGCACATCTAAAATATTTGTCTGGTGCCCAAAAGGCACACTTAGAAAAAAAAGTATTTCTATCCCTGAAAATCTACTTAGAATCTAGTCTTTATAGTGTAATTTTAACTTGATCAACATTTTTAGGCTTCAGCAAACAATTTTGAACTAAATGATGTGCAAGTTGAATCTTTTAGAACAGAGTTGGTTAATTTCCAGGTTTTAATAGTGTCTGCCACTTTATACAGACGGAACTTAAAGAATTTGTCAACTTATGCCAATATTTTGCCTTGCCAAAAATGCTTACAACCATAGCTAGATCTTGTTCAAAACAGAATTTGTTTTGTCTCATACTTCTGACAAGTAGTTTTTGTCAGGACACATTTGGATGCCAGCAGACCCAGTTCACTTTATTTTGCCTGATTTTAGTTGATCAAATTGTGAATGAAGTACCTTACTTTGTTACACTACAACTTACAAGGTGGCAGTGTTATATTGAATGAGTGCTATCTGTGTCAGTGGTCCATATTTAGCTAGCTTCAAAAGCATGACTCACAAACTGGTGTATTATGACACTTTGTATGTGTATAAAGCACTTACTGCACTGGCATCTATATTTCCAACGAGTTGGTATTTGTTAAAGTACAGGGTGCTTGCAGGTTGTTTGGTCTGGGTCAGGTTTCTATAAGTGTATCGTTTTCCAGCTAACATACCTTATGTTATCACTACTGAAACTATAATGCTATTTGTAATTCTTTTCCAATTGGTTAACTCAGGACTGCCAGTCAGTTGTTACCATGGCCCAATTGCAGGGTAACAGTAATTTGATTTCTGGAAATGTTTTATTTCTCTTTAGTTCAGTCTCCTGGAATTAGTGCAACACCAGAATTTTGCAATGATTGTGAACATGCATGATGTGGTTGATGTGGTTTATCTCATATTATGATGTCTTGTGTTTACAGAAATAAGCAGAATAGAGAAAGGAGAGGCCAAAGAGCGAGTTGTCTCATGGATTGACGTGCATCCAAACAACCCCCAGCCTATGTCTGTCAGAGTGCGCATTCCAGTGAAAGAACACCCCAGAGTGAGTAGTAGTGTCATTGTCATTCATTCTGTCCCAAATAGTCCTTATACCAGTATTGTCCGCTCTGGCTTAAATTTTCAAAGGCTCACTTTCACCCCTTCACCATAAAATCCAGGGGTCGATTTTATAGGAGTACAGTATAACAAACAATACAATGTGTGTGGAAAGTCAGAAACAGACAAAGTGAGAGATAGGTTTACTTCGGGACATATTTGTCTCTCATCATAACCTTTGGAAAGAAATTGGACTTGGACAACTTGATCATTTATATTCATCATTATTTTGACTATCTGATGTTTTTTGTCCTTGACATTAGAGTGTTCAACACACACAAACATCACACAAACTTGTGAAAGACAACAACACCCTAAAAACCAAGTCATTATCTGAGTATTTACAATATCTGCAAGACTTAACACACCTCATTGGGTGGAACTAAACATTGTTACCCATAACTGTAGTACAAGCTGACTTGTTTGATCTCATTTGTCACATAAGAGGTTCTGTATTTGCATTGCTATTTTCAGTATGACACATGGCTATTATGATTTCAACCAATCATTTTAAACACAATTTCTGATTATATCCTACTTCTGAATATACGGTACCGGATTGGCTGAAGCAAATGGATGGAATGTGCCAAATGTCAATATATGCAAAATAAAAGTAGATTGTAGTCAAGGAACTGTTTTTGGAATCGATAAAAAGGGATAGAAAAACGAAAGAGGTTTTGCTCAGCAAACGGATGTGTTTAATCCACATTGCTGTCCTGTTTCGGAGATAATGCATTCAGTTATTCTTCAAATAATTATTAAGTTCCATATGAGTTATATACTGGTTCACTCACTACATCCACAACACCCACCTGTCTTGAGCTGGTGAGTTTCAAGTAATACACTCTGAAGCCAACATTGTTGTGCTGATTTATCCACCCAAAAAACCCAGACTGTGACCAAATGATTTTATAAAAACAAAAGTACTCATGTGAAACATGTTAGGTGTTTGTTTTGATTGTATTGATGTTGAAGAATGTATTGATGTTGTGATCTTTTCTTTCAGTTCAACTTTGTTGGCAAATTGTTGGGACCCAAAGGAAGCTCCCTGAAGAGACTCCAAGAGGAAACAGGTACCAAGATGTCCATCCTAGGAAAGGGATCCATGAGAGACAAAGCCAAGGTAACTTGTCATTGCATTACAAGTGGGGGTTTATTTCTGTGTATGGATTTCCTTTAACTTTGTTTTGTAATTTTGTTTGAGAGTAAATGGAATTTAACCCATTCAATACTGCAGACTGGATTTCTGGCCAAAGTGTAGGCACATCAAATGGTATATGAATTCAGGAACCTACCTGACATGATTCATTTATTCAATCTATCACTTTTCACAGTATAAGACCCGTGAAGATCCGGATTAGAATACTGATCTTCAGTAACCCATGCATGTAAGAGGTGACTAACGGGATCGGGTTGGTCAGGCTCGCTGGACTTGTGGACACCATTGGTTCCTAATTAATTAGATCGATGCTCATGCTGTTGATCACTGGATTGTCTGGTCCAGACTTGATTATTTACAGACTGCCACCATATAGTTGGAACATTGCGAAAGTGCAGCGTGAAACTAAACTCACTCAGTTTAAACGCATGTTTGATTTCTGTTCAGCATAATTTATCAACAGGTTTAAAATTATAAACTATCTTCTGCAATGTTTTTGAAAAAACAATTCAATCCAATTTACGAGCACATGCTTGGCAGTGGTTCAACCTCTAAATTGTCAAATAGTGAAATAACGATGTTTTGTGGAAATCATTTCCCTGCAATTATGTAATGTAAATCAAGTGGCATTTCAGAGCTTTTCGTTGTCTCGATCTCAACACATGGATACAATGTTTAATGTGTAATATATGCAGGAGCATTTTTGACACAGGTCACAACCTAGCACCACCATACAGCTGGAATATTGCTGGAGTGCGGGCGAAAGCTAAACTGAAACCTCACAACCTAGCATGATATGTCCACAAAGTTCAATATTTTAAGTAAAAAGTTATTTCTTGTTAAAATGTTCAAAATTACATGGTTTTACAAAAACATTCATCTAAATCTAAAAGTTATTGCACATGAGGCTGGTGTCCATTGCTGTAATATGATCGGCTTTAGATCACATGCTTGAACTTGACCATAAAACCTCCAGTTTTATATTAAAATGGACTCCGCCTGTGCACATTTGTCTTTTCCGAGCAGAACTTTTAAAACCGCTTCATTTCTTCACCAAACTTGCATCTGGTGGTGTACTGCGCCTTTTGGTAGTTTGGAATTCTGAATTAAATATTTTTACGCTTCCATGGCAACAAGTTCACTTTAGACTGAAATTGGTGGTTGTGCTCTTCCCGAGCAGAACTCTAAAACCATTCACTATTTCTTCACCAAATTTGGCACATAGATGGGTCTGGTGGTGTACTGGTGCCTTTTGGTAGTTTTGGAATTCTTAATAAAATATTTTTGGCATTTCCATGGCAACAAGTTTGATTTAGACTGAAATTGGTGATAGTGCTCCTTTCTGGAGCAGAACTTTAAAAACCTTTCAATACTCTCCTTCCACTTTTCTATATACACACCTTAACATTTGACATCATCATTACTCGTAGACATAATCATGAAGAGTATTTTGCCATTGCAGGGGATATTGATTACTTTGTCTTGTTTTGTATCTTAACATGGATTTGCTCATGTAGACTTGATTTTGTTATCAGTGATAAGGGGGACTAGAGAGAAAAGGTTCGTATGACTGTGCCTCAGTGTGCGGATATTTCCGTCGTACATTCCGCAGACTCCAGTGTTCTTCTGGTTGTCGGGTGTGTCCACACTTCCAGCATTCAGTCACAGAGCAAGACAATGTCATAGTGCTGCTTGGGTTTTTATCAGTCCTTGTAGTCTCCTATATTTGTCACACTCCATCTGCTAACTTGTTAACGCGTAACGCGTTTTGCGGGGGGTATTAAAATGTCCATGCACATTTGTCTTTTCCGGAGCGGAACTCTAAAACCGTTCAATATTTCTTCACCAAACTTGGCACATACATGGATCTGGTGGTGTACTGGTGACTTTTGGTAGTTTGGGATTTCTGAATGAAAGTTTCTTTGGTGTTTCCATGGTAACAAGTTTCACTTAGACTGAATTGGGAGCAGTGGTCTTACGGAGCAGAACTCTAAAACTGTTCACTATTTCTTCATCAAACTTGGCACATAGATTGGTCTGGTGGTGTACTGGTGCCTTTGGTAGTTTTGGATTTCAGAAAATATCTTTGCATTTCCATGCCAACAAGGGTTTGACTTGGACTGAAACTGGTGGTAGTGCTCCTTTCTTGAGCAGAACTTTAATAACCTTACAATACTCTCCTTCCGCTTTTCTATATACACACCAAAATATTTGATATAATCATAACTTGTAGACATATTCATGAAAAGTATTTTGCCATTGCGGGGGATGTTGATGACTTTGTGTTCTTGTTCCAATAAAATCTGTTGCATCTGCAAATTTACTCCTAGTATTGATTTTCAGAGCTTTAGTGCGTATCAAAGAAGTCTTGGTGTTGTCTCTTCTTAATATGCTTAAAGGGATTGGGGGTAGCCCAATGGTTTAAGCTGCTGGGCTCGTCACCGGGAAGACCCAGGTTCGAATCCCACATGGGTACAATGTGTAGAAGCCCATTTCTGGTGTCCCCGGCCATTGATGTTGCTGGAATATTGCTAAAAGCTAAAGCGTAAAACCAAACTCAGTCAGTCAGTAATATTCTTAAAGCTGCTGTTATCTGTAAATAAGTGACCATTCATATATTTAAAAAATCATATTTTTCCGATTGTGTAAGCCTAAGAAATATATAAGAAATAGTTATATTGGATAGCTTACAATTGTCAAACAATTACCACAGTTTTCAATTCTTTGCTTAATCTGGGTGTTATGAATATGTGAGCTTACAATTTTATTATCCCACCGGCATGTAATGCGATGGGATATAGTCGTCGTGTCGTCAGTCCGTCCGTCCGTAATCATTTTGTTTCCGGAGCATAACTCAAAAAACGTTTACAGATTATTGTCATTTTTATTCTTCTCGATTTCCATGGAAACGTTTTGGACTTAGTCTTAAAGAAGGGTGGGCTTCGTTTCTGGAGTATAACTCTAGAACCGTTCAAGATTTTTCAACAAAACTTGGTAGATATATTAAACAGAACCTTAAGTGGTGCCTTTTGCTATTTGCAGATTTTTGGCATTTTAATTTTTCCTGGTTTCCATGGAAACGATTTAGATTTAGTCTCAAAAGGGAGGGGTGGGTTTTGTTTCAAAAACTTCTTAATATCTTTCAGTAAAACTTGGCAGCAATGTGAGGCAGATCTTGAAGTGGTGCCTTTTGCTATTTGCAGATTTTTATCATTTATGTTTTCATCATTTCCATGGAAACGATTTGCACTTAGTGTAAAATCAAAGCTGGACTTTTAAGTAACTGTCAGATGATTTGTTCTTTCAAAGATGTGGGGTCGGGGATATGTCATCTTCTGATGACTCTTGTTTAAAAATGAACTTTATCCTTGATAAATGAGGTGATTGTGGGTAGCCTAGTGGTTAAAGCGTCTAATTGTCACGCTTCAAAGACCTGGGTTCGATTCCTCACATGGGCAAAATGTGTGAAGCCCATTTCTGGTGTCTCCCTCATTGATATGGCTGGAATATTGCTAAAGCCAGCGTGAAACCAAACTCACTCACTTCATAAATGAAGGCTTCATCTATCATCTCAGACTCTGGGAACTCAGTTCCAGAGCAGCTAATCGATATTTAGTGAACGATTATTAATGTCTATGATCTGTGTCAGATAGCCAGCGCAGTTAGTGATTAATATCGCTTCTATTTATGGTGTATCCATTTCTTATTGTGTAAAGTAATTTCATGTGTGTTCGTGGAGGATGAACTGCGAAGGAAGGGAAGGAAGTACCACCCTCAGTGATGAGCTGCATGTGTTTGTAGAGGTGTTCTCTGAAATGACGACAACTATGGTAGACTGACACATGCAATAGGAGAACTTAAGAAATTCTACAGCCAGTAAGTAAATTTATTTCAGAATCCCACAGAACATTTTCAGTTTGGCTTGTAATCAGTTATGCAAGTAAGTAGAGTTTCATAAATAAAACTTTGAAAATATTTTGGGAGTCAATGTGAAACATCTACAAGAAT